>NC_135355.1:4411944-5042222 GCF_051622035.1 Arctopsyche grandis
AAAGTTGGGTTCTTATCCAATCGTTTTCAAACTTTGCCATTTTGCTCGGTTTGGTTATCAATATATGCGGAAATGTCACGTTTGAAAAAACTACATCTTCGTTCACGGTGACGTCTATCGTCCACACTGTCGCATTTGTCCACACTGTTCTGATAGTTTTTTCCCTTTTCGCCCCCCTCTCGCTATGGCAGATTGAGCACTTTGCCATACTCATGATCAAAATTTACGGATAGAATTGGTGATTTATCAATTTAGAGAACTCTTCGTATTAACCCAACCAATAAACAAATCAAAATAATTTGTAAATAATAATTATTAGATGTCACTGTGAAGAAACCAAAATTAATTTCGAGTCATAGTCTCAATCACGAAAGAGCGCGCACCGGTGCGCTTATGGCGATTAAGTGGCTAAAGAATCCTAGCCACCGATATCTGCTCATGATAGTCTTCGAAGTTGGCTGGGTACTCGTCATATAACAATAGATCGCTCCATTAGTATACAAAGCAAGAGAGAAAAAGCATAGTTGACAATAGTGAACCATTTTTTGTGCCAAAAGTATCATCCCAACGCCTATCTTTGCTCGTGATACTCTAACTTAAACCATGAACTTTAACTTAGAACATGGATGTTAATTTTTTTGATATTTCTTACTTTTGTTTTTTAACTTTCACCAGTAATTTGACTAATCTACTATAAAAATAAAAATACTATTCCACTACGCAAATCTACACTTATCAGTCGATAATGGTACCTCAACAAACCATAGAGGGTTTTCGAAAGAGCTCAAAGTCCAACATATCCACATTTTATACTCGGTATTACGAAATATAATGAAGTCAATGTCAATATAATGAATTCAACTTGCATAGTATCCGAAACTTCGAACTAAACCCAAAAAAACACACACAAATGAAACCCAAAATTTTCGAAACAATTAAAATACAACGATATGGATCAAAACTTCACCCTCCGCATCATTCCGGCCGTAACGTGTTAACACGAATTATGAAAATTCAACACGTAAAAAAGTTCGATGCTCATTACCATACAAATTGTAATGGGAATACGTGACTGCGTAACAATGCAAATGTTCGTGCGGTTCGTTTTGTAACCATCAAAACAATACGCGAACCATCACAACACCAAAGTTTCGACACCAAACTATGGTCATCCTTCTCACATATCACATAGACACATACATACATATAACACAATGCGCGTATGTATTTTTACCGAATTCGAAACGAGAGAAGGGAAGAGAGATAGAGAGAGAGAAACGGGAAAGTAAGACAAGACGACGCGGATGTCTCAATCGCTTCAGATGTGGAAACCGTATATAAAAATAAGAAGTTACCGAGAAAGTTTCTCAAAAGTTAGCCGATCAAGATACAAGTCGGCGGTTATTAATTTGGAAGTGTCGTGGCAGTCCCTAGAGGTCTTTCTATCGTGAAATCTTAATCGCTTGACCGCTAAGACAGCTCGAAATAACCACAAACTAAATCCTCGTATCTTTGACTGGAGGAGATCAATTCACCAAATTCAAACTCCATAATCCCACGACGTTTATTTCAAGTTTATAAATCGGACTCGTTCCAGCAGATGATACCAGATCATGAGGTAACTGAAAAAACTACAATTACACGTAGATACATTGAATATAGTATGATCGGCAATCAGCTGCTGGATTATGTCCTATTGAGTATTGTCTAAGATTAGGTTAATTTACAATCCCAATAAAAAATAGCCTGTATTAGTCAAATATAATAAATAACTAAGAAGGCTTATATAAAACCGATTATTTATATGATATTTAAATTAGTCATGATCAGAGTGTGAAGGTTTTATGTTTGGCATTGATTTCTACAGCCTGTTTTATACTTGAACAAATCAACTTCTATCTACTATTAAATATATTCACATATGTATATCTAATGATTTAGTATAAAATATTGTTTTATGGTTAATGTTTGCATCTCTAATATTTCAAACTAAGCATTTATTATTTATTTATATTGTTATTTATATATCTTACATATAAAAAAACTAAAGTTGGTAAAAGGTACATGTGTACCTACGTATTTTTCGTCAATTTAATTAATAGTCGACAGTCTATTGTTCTGACGTCATCGAACAAATCGCTTTTTTCAAATCGGAACTCGCTTTTTTCCGATCCAAAATAAAATCATAAAACGATCATAAAACTATTCAAATAAATGTAATCAAATATGTATTATTAGATTAGTCATGTTTATATTACAAATACCGAGTGAAGCAGGGTAATAAAGCTAGTATATATATAATATCAGTATTCTGTCTGAGTTGACGCTCGCCGTACAATAATAGTCGTTTCAATTCGGCATGCATATGTACGTCACAGCTAAACCACTGCCAAAACGTATATACGAATATAATAACTAGTCACCGGAGCCTGAGGGGGCCGTGTATTGTTCAAAGGTTGTAAATGCATTGTTAAAGGTTTGCCGAACAATGGATAGCACTGTGACTATCCTACCTCTAATAATAACAAAAGAAAAAAACTTCTATATATACTATTCGATACCAATTTTTTCACTAGGCAAATAGACGGCGCTAAATCTCTGAGAATTTAACGCCTTTTATTGATAATTTATTATACTAATTAATTAATTAAAATCTATTTATTTAATTGATTAATTAAAATCTATTTATTTAATTATTTGATTAAAATTTATTTAATTACTTAATTAATTTATTTTTTAATCGGCGTTTTATATTGTTCATATGTAGGTAGGTAGGTAGTTTTCACCATTTTTACATACCACCTTTACGTTTCACATGGCTTTCGTGTTAGTGGTCATTTTTATCTCTTATCCGATCGTTTTCATACTTTGCCATATTGCTAATTTTGGTCATCAATACACGTTAATGTATCGTCTGCCATTACGTGGGAGATAAAATATCGTATACAACGCGTTTTAAAAACGGGGAAAGTAAATCTTCCTGACGTTTAACAAGCGTTGTTTAACAAGGCGTAAACTGTTCGCCATGACACGGCCTTATCAGATTTTAATTGTTTAAACGCCTATAATTCACTCTATATTTTATGAAATTTGCACTATTGGTTCTCGTTATCTCTAATATATAATAAATATTTATAGTTTTAACTCTCATATGTATATATAAATTTCAAATTTGGCGTGTAGCTTCTTGTAGGGTAATACACGATATATATTGATTTTTGGCCAAATATGTCATTTTTCATATTAAACAATTACATATATGTAAATCTTAAATTAAAAATAATTAAAAAAAAATATTATGGTTAAAAAAGCGTTATTTTAAACCCAACTGTGTATGTATGTATGTACATATATGCACGTGCAAAATAATTTGAATAAATGCAAGTTGAATTTCGCTCCAATTTTTATCATCACTTTTTGCCGACGCAGACCTGCATCGAGGACTCCTCTTTAGCATATTTTTTATGGTGCTAAAAGTTTCGTCATTAATGCAGCCGGTTTCCGGGAAAGTTTTACGTGTAAATATTTGCGCGGAGCGGGTTAATTGCTCGGGAAACCGGGAAACCAGGACCGGCTCTCGGAAAATCCCCAGCCTCCGTTTCTCTCATTCTCGGATATCATCACGTGTTATCTCCGACAGAAAAAAAGACGCAATTAGAAGCTGACGCCGGCTGCCGACGCGCTTTTTTCCCACTTTCGCCCGAACGGAATTTCATTACCATAAAGTTTTTATGGTAATGAAATTGATCCATCTATGGCACGACGAATTATTCCAATAATTTAATTTCCGAACATCGAAGATTCGTTACAAAACGACTCGAACTGAAACATGCATTACATCACTTTACAAACACATACCTACATACATTCTTTTCATTTTATCTTAATGACAGTTTTTCATTAGTAAAAACCATTCCCACAACACTTAAATATGTAATAAAAGTCAATTTGAACATGAAAAAACTACAGCGATACTTCAAAAAAAAAATGTTCAAGCATAAAAAACACGCATATCTCGCTACGATTAATTTGCATACGTAATATCGTATTTAATTTCAATTTGCGAATTTTATCCGATTCATTTTTCATACCGCCCATTCTGTTTAAAAAAAATGCAAGTCCCACGATGAATTAGCCGTAACGTAATTTATTATTATTAACCATAAAAAAGGCTTTTCAACAGCTAATCAAAAAAAAAAAATCTAACACACAACATATTTCACGTTCGTTGACACCTGATTTGCCACCGAATTTGGCCAACGATCCACATTGAGATTAATCTTTCAATCTCGATGGGCAACATTGTGCATTGTACCGAAGTCCGGATCAAATCTCTGCTATATTATAATATAAGACAGGTATACAAAAAGACTGGTTTCTTTTTAAAAATCCGCTGAATAAGCCGTTCGGTAGCGACTTTGTGCTCAGGGTGTGCGATAACTCTTTTTATGATAACATCTAGTTTTATTTGTCGCCACGGCCGACATCTTTCTTCCCTGGCTTTTAACGTCTTCCTCTCTTTCTTTCCTTTCTTCGGCCACACAATTAATTCCCCGACGAGAATAATAGCCTCAGATTAAACGATTCGTGAAGGAACAATATTTTCCTCGCGTATATAACCGGAATGAATCACCGACGGGTGACATTTGTCTCCTATACATTGTAGATACATAATTCGAATTCCGGTTCAATTAATTCCACACAAAATTATCACCGTTATTAAAAAGAACCGTAAAAAAGCGTCAAATAATCGACACGCTCTACGAGTCTCTTATCTGGAAAAATTTCGATTAAAATTCTAATGATGTGTGTAAATTGTGCTTGTTTCGAATTTGGCTACCGGCATTTTTTCGATAGAATTTTTTTTGTCGTCGAAACAAATTCTTATATGATTACTTCACACTCAACGCCGAGTTGAGTTTTCATTCAATTTTATTCGACATGCATAATTCAAATCGAAAATTTGTATCATATTAATCTAAAGCAGAAAGTTTTCAACCGATGCTTTTATCTAGTAATGAAGTGAATGTACAATTTAGATGCAAAATATACTCGACACAACGAGAAGAAGCAAATAATAGCCTTGTAAAAAAACAAACCCCTTTTTTAGTTTTGTATATAATATTAAGATATATAAATTATTATTTTGAATAAAAATACCAATAATTTTATTTTACTACCGCCATCTATGTACCGCCATCTAAAGACTACATAGACGTCACCCAGATTTCAAATTTGCAAACTTCAAACGCGTCTTAAACGATATTTTATCTCTATCGTAATGGCGGAGGATCCATTTACTTATATTGATGACCAAAATGAGCAATATGGCAAAGTATGAAAACGATCGGATAAGAGGCAAATTTTTACCTGAATTGTAATCGTAAGTGAAAAGTAAAGGAGGTTTATAAAAATGAGTAGAGGATGGAAAGGCAAACAAAATCACTATCGGTGGCCAAACCTCGCAAAATTGCAAAGTTTCAAAGCGATCGGAATAATGTAGGAAGTTTTTCAGACCAATTGGCGAAGTGAAACTTAAGGCGGAGGATCCATTTACTTATATTGATGACCAAAATGAGCAATATGGCAAAGTATGAAAACGATCGGATAAGAGGCAAATTTTTACCTGAATTGAAATCGTAAGTGAAACGTAAAGAAGGTTTGTATAAAACAAAATAATTAGTTATGAGAATTGAGATGGCGACAATTAGTTATGCAGTTAGTAGCTAGAAGATATGAACCTAGAAGAATTAAAGAAATTTGGTCAGCATGAGTTCTAAAATGGTACCCAAAAGAGTGTAAAGCCACATTTCCAAGGTAAAATGTCATTTGAGTAGTTTTGCTCGAAATTAAATTAAGACTAGTTAGACTCTAGCTGTGAATGGACGTGTCTTATGTCATTGTTAATTCGTACGATATTATAAGCATAGACAATTGGTTAGCGTATAATGTTTTCGAACAAAAAAACCCTTGCCGCATACCATTCCGTGTGTCTGCGCCCTTACATGGGGCATTGATTTTTGAGCTGTTTATTTCGAACAACTGTTTTTAAGCAATTCGAAGGATACTCAAGGCCACAAATAAGATGATTAGATTAAATCAAGAAAAAAAATATAGAAGCCTACATTCAGCAGTGGACGATGAATTATGATCGTGATGATGATGACATACATACATACTACATACAAAACGTATAAAATCAATCGTTAAATTGTATAAAGCCATACACATATTAAACACTACATAAATCTACCATGAAAACTATACTGATAATCAGTGGTGTAGTGCTAAATAAAAAAGAACCAGGTCGGTGTTTAATTTTTACGACCCCCCCCCCTCCCACTTTTTTCTTTACTAAAAAAAAGGTTGTATCCTAATATTGGTAGTTCAAATATTTATAAAAAAAATCAAATAATAATTAACAAATATTCTTACTTGTTGAAATTATGATGTATTTTCTTATATTTTATAAAAACTTCCATAATGTATCCTCTTCAATAGTTTTGATTTTGCAAAACCCGTGTTTGTGTGTCAACAGCAACATTTCTTTTAAGCAATGCTAAAACTATATACATATATATGTATACATATGTCAAAAAACTATCAAATTTTAACATGTGAATTCAGAGATGACTATTCATTTAAGCTGAGTTCCCTCATATTATCTATTCTCAAGTGCGTATGGTCAATAGTTCACAGAATGTTTTCTATCGAAGTTTTGTGTGGTTTTAGATAAAAAAGCCAATAAATTTCATTAGACGTCTTTTAAGTTTTGAATGTGCTCAGATTACTATTCGATTGTGATCATCGAGTGTTAGAACGAGAGTCTGCTCACAATATTTGGAATACAAAATTTTAATCGAAATATTTTTTAATTGTACTCGAAAAACAATTTTTATATTAATCAAAGTACCAGAGCGGCGACCCGGCTCAAAAACAAGTACCAAGGCGGCGACCTGGCCCGACTACACCACTGCTGATAATATATTAAAGGTATTTATGTAAATGCTCCTCGGCAGCATTAACGATCATAATAATACTTATCAGCCCCATTAAGCATAGCCATTTAACAAAATACGAAAATCATTTTTTACAATACGAACCGGCATCGTTGTATTAAAATATTCTCATTGAAATACATACAAATTTTGCAATTCGATTCGAGACATTTGCCGTTCGAAGCGCGTCAGTTTATTGCGCCGCGTCGCGAAAACGACGTATGCAAAATTGAAGATGGCGGCGTCCGAATCCAAAGTTTGCTTAATTAGATAATTCTAGGCGAATTGCGTCATGGCCGAGAAATGCAAATGTATGGAATTAGTCAAAGCGATTGGCCTGGGAAGATCATTAATCGGCGACAACAGGGCATAATCGAACCGACCGGTTAATCGTAGACCAGTAGACCGTACAGAAAATCAAACCAGAACAGAGCAGAAGGCCCACAACCCCACAATTATACAATTGATCAATCTTAATTAGACCGAATTAACTTATCAAACGTTGTGAGAGCGTATAACACACAACACACACACACATATAATCGAATTTCAGAAGTAAATTCCCGGTTAAATGGATTAATTTGATCAATCATCTTTATAGCGAACGACGAGCGTACATACATAGATACGTTGTAAGCTCTTATATTATTAGTTAGTTAATACACGAAATATGTACCCACTCGGGTATCGCAAATTAAGAACCAATTTAGATTAATCAGAAACTATACCATATACGTATATAATCGCTCTTAATAATAATTATATGACAGAATATAATAAATGAATCAGCAATAACATTTTGATTGTACCTTAATGTTCTATTAAAAAAAAGTACAATCTTTTATATGCAGTATGACTTATTTGGAAATGACAATAATTCTTCTCGAAGATAGTGAGTCAAAGCCTAGCATTATTATATTATATTACAAACATTATATTATATTATATTACAAATACCGAGCGAAGCCGGAAAAAAACACTGGTGTATAATATAATATACATATACACGTCCAATGTCTATACCCTTCAGGAATAAACACAGATTACCTAAACACAATCTGCTTTAGGTCATCGACTTTAGAGGGTCTTTAATTAATATTATGTATTAGATGTATTATGAACATTTATAAGGATTGTAAATAGGTTTTTGAGCTCTTTTTCCTATTATGCTGTAGATTAACATTAGAATAATATAATATTATGATTACTAACCAAATTAAATTAAATTGTAAAATAGAAAATGATCAGTAAATCAATAGCTATTAAAATATATGTAAGATGTATTGTGAACATAATTTCTTATTAATAAAAAGCATTTAAAAAAAAAAAAAAAAACAAATACACGTCTATTGAAAAATATTGTTTTAAAAACAAATATACGTATGTATGTATAGGCAATCCTTGTTCATCGTGATATCTACTCGTTGTTTGCTTTCGAATTTCATTGATTAGTTTTTTTTAGTATCCATAGCCAGCAGTATGGCTCAATGGTAGCGTGTATGTTTAGCACCAAGTGATCAGTGGGTTCGATCCGCTATACTGCTGGTTAGATTTGGGGGTTTGTGACTCCAAATCAATCGTTTCTTATCAGAGTTTGCCAATTTTATCTGATCATTGTTGAAACGGTTCCTCAAAATTGGCAAAAAATCATCTTTCCTTTTGTCACAAAATCTTCTGTATTTATTGTGTGTATAATTTATAAAAATTATGTACAAAATCTAAATCCATAGATATCTCAATGGATTAATTATGTAATTAATTAATTAATTGTTATTTCATGTTCTTCAGCTTCTGGAAATACAGTGATTTATGTAATAATAAAATGCTTCATGTTTGTAATGAATTGTCCAGGAAGGCGCATTGGGGTATATGTGTATGTAAAATAAAATAATATAATATGCATATGTATCAAAAACCAAATTGATTTTCTTTTATAAGTACATACAAATTTTAACATAACTTACTACATATGTATATCAATTATTTTCTGTCTGTACATACATCACGGCCGTAGCCAAGGGGGGGGGGGGGACTATGGGAGCGCTAGACCCTTAAATTTCAAAAAATATTATATTATAAATATGAGAATTATGTCTAGACATATCACTCGATCGTGAATGATTTATTTTCCCTTTGAATTGAACACACATATTCTATTTATTTTATTGAATAAACAAATAATCTAAAAAGTCAGAAAAATCCATTATGTCTAAGCTTGATATTCTAGTCGCGTGAAGTCCCTGGATAAATATTTCTTTTAAATATACATAATAACTCTAATATTCTACGAATTCTAGGAACAAAAAAAGCTTATATATATTATTTTAAAACACTTCGGAAGGAGGGTGTGTTTCAGCTCCCCCGCTCCTGAAAAAATTCGTGGCTACGGCCAGATGTACATACATATGTATATACACATATATACATACTTAAATATTCTGTAATTTTAAAACGTTTGAACAAAAAAATTACACGCCGAAAAACATCAAATAAATGAACAAAATTTTAAGCATATTTTTATATATTTACGAAACAATAAAATCTCCATATGAGCCGTTATTTTTGAAAGTGGCGTGAGTCCTCTTTACCTGATGTCGATAAACATCTCGCAAAACATTGAATACATATTATGTTTTGCGTTTAACAATAATTAAAAATGCTCTGTAATACGATTCATGATTCTGGACATAACGAATCAAAATAAATAATAACAAATTGTGAAAATCGAATATAAATAGTGATTTTGGAACTGAAAATTTCACTTTCAAATTTGACGTTTCATACATAAGTAAGTAGATAAAAATTTGCAACACTTAAAGTTGCATTACTTGACGTGCGCCTCAATTTTAGGTTGATTATAAATACATTGCACAAAAAAGTTTACGGTCAGAATTCCACGATCGTACATCAGTATTTTCCCAGATTATAAAAAAAATTACAAATTCTCATAATAAACGTCAGAACAATTTGAATACAGATTAAATCGCACTACATACAAATTTGATATCTAACTAACCTTTAGCGTGATTTTCTGACATTTCCATCAAACAACTACACAATAATAAAAACGTATAGTACATACATAAATAAAATAATCAACTCACCGAAGAAGACAACGAACAAACAACCACACCACTACTCGATCGGCAACAGGAATAAATTCAAACTCACAAACATACATATAACCGTTCCACGGAATCCAATCCGATTCCAGCGAATTCAATCAAAATTCAAAACAATCCAAATCCGAAGATGGGGAAAACGTTCGGGAAGCTTTTCCACTAATTTTCGCCAATATTCGAACACGCGTTCGCGAAATCGCAACCGAATTTTCGAAAAAACCGACACAAGCAACCTCCACGAAAGCCGTTGACTGACTGAGCTTGTAGCTTTCAAGCGCAACTTACACATGCGCTTTGGAAACGGGAGTGCGAGAGAGATGGCGATATGTAGCAATAGAGACGCGAGAAAGAGATGCATATATGCGATGCTTGTTTTGACGTTTGAGCTGCGGAGTTATTTGATCAAAAAGTGCATTTTCGAAACCATGAAAATTTTTGTATTTCTTTTAAAAAGAAGATCATCATGACTGTTGAAAAATTTAACCGGTTTTTTTAGCGACAAATCTGATGGAGGGCAAATAACGAATAGATATTTATTTATTTATTTATTTATTCTAAACAGACCTTTGTGGCATAACAGGAATTCCTAAAGCGCCACAATGGTCAAAATTATAACACAAAATAACAATTAAACATAAACATAAATACATCCATACATAAACATAAAAAATAGCATTTTAATAATAACAGATAAAGTAAAAATATCAAATAAAATATAACATAAGGAATGCCTTGCACCTACAGCCAGTTTCAATAAATATGTAAGAAACAACTACAAATACAAAACATCCCTGTAAGGCCCAAATGGAAGAGAGTTAATCAAAATTTCACTCATAAATCACAATCAATCATCAAAACAATGATGAGCGCAGACTACCAGATAAATGGGTTAGAGTAATTTCCGACAATTTACGCTCACTAAGGTGGAAAATATCACATTCAGTCTCGGCAGCAACGATTTCATTAAGAAGTCGAATAGCTCTTGGAATAGGAGCCATTCGAAAAAGGACTGTGCGGGCAGGAGGTACAGCCAGCAAATGATGATGTCTACCACGCACATAGTGATTAGGGACATAAAGTCCCAACTGCTCCAGCAACAACGGGCATGACGTATTACCACGTAAGAGCAGGAGAACGAAACGAATTAATGAGAAGTTTCTCCGAAGTTCAAGGGAATTATATCCAAGCATGCCCAAAAGGAAAGGAGTGGGGTAGAGATATGGGTAATACCCATATTCTTTCCTATATAGGAAACGAAGAAATGCTTTTTGCACTTTCTCAATCATCAGAGAGTAATTTGCTTCATGCGGATTCCACACAATCGCATTATACTCTAGCTTACTTCTCACAAGCGAATTGAAAAGCAAGCGAGAAGACAAAGGATTGGAGAATAATCTTGCATATCTCAAAACAAATCCAAGTCGACGAAAGGAAACGTCAGCGACTTTCTTGATATGGTTGTGAAAGGTGAGCTGAGGATCAAAAGTGATACCCAAATCGACAATAGATTCCACACGCTTCAACAAGAAGGATCTAAAAGATATCAACGATGAACAAGGATTGCCTGCATACGTACGCATATTCGTTTTTAAAACAATATTTTTCAATAGACGTGTATGTACATACATACATATTACACACTAGTGTTTTTATCCGGCTTCGCTCGGTATTTGTAAATATAAACGGCTTAAACATGGCCAATCTAATTGTAAACATTTTATTTGATTTGTTTTATTTTCTTTAAATTTATTTTAATATTCATTTGTAATAAGCTTATTGTAAAAAACTAAATGTATGTAAGCTTATTGTAAATCATATTAACAATTAGATACAACATAACTTCTTATTGAATACTTATCTCGCAGATAAAACTCACTGAAGAGATATACAGTGAAATGTCAGATCTGACATATTTGGCCAAAAATCAATATATATCGTGTATTACATTACATGAAGCTAGACGCCAAATTTGAAATTTATATATATGTATGTACATGTGAGAATTAAAACTATAAATATTTAAATATTAGAGATAACGAGAACCTATAGAGCAAATTTTATAAAATATAGAGTGAATTATAGGCGTTTAAACAATTAAAATCTGATATGGCTATTTCATGGCGAAAAGGTTGAAGATATGTAGATTATGGTAGCTTGCCGTCACCGTACCCGAGATTGTGGATATTTGATACGCATTGTATACGATATTTTATCTCCAACGTAATGGCAGACGATACATTAACGTATATTGATGACCAAAATGAGCAATATGGCAAAGTATGAAAACGATCGGATAAGAGATAAGAGATATAAAAATTACCACTAACACGAAAACCATGTGAAATGCAAACGAGGTATGTAAAAATAATATATTAAATTGAACGTCACGGATTTTACGAACCAAACAAACACACTTACAATTTCTCTTTCGAAACTATAAATGGATATACATAGTATGTCCTTCAATACAATTTACCTAAAACAAATATCTTTAAATCGTCAACTTTAAAGAATATTTACTTCCCAATGCGCCTTCCTGGACAATCAGTTACAAACAATGCAGCATTTTTATTATTACATAAATCACTGTATTTCCAGAAGCTAAAGAACACGAAATAACAAATAATTAATTAATTAATTACACAATTAATCCATTGAGACATCTATGGTTTTAGATTTTGTACATAATTTTTACAAATTGTACATACAATAAATACAGAAGATTTTGTGACAACAGGAAAGATGATTTTTTGCCAATTTTGATGAACCGTTTCAACAATGATCAGATAAAATTGGCAAACTCTGATAAGAAACGATCGATTTGGAGTTACAAATTCCAAATCTAACCAGCAGTAAAGCGGATCGAACCCACTGATCACTTGGTGCTAAATATACAGGCTACCATTGAGCCATACTGCTGGCTCTGGATACTAAAAAAAACTAATCAATGAAATTCGAAAGCAAATAACGAGTAGATATCACGATGAACAAGGATTGCCTATACATACATACGTATATTCGATATTACATACGTATAACAATATTTTTCAATAGACGTGTATATATTATACTCTAGTGTTTTTATCCGGCTTCGCTCGGTATTTGTAATATAATATAATATAATGTTTTTAATATAACATAATAATGCTAGGCTTTGATTCACTGTCTTCGAGAAGAATTATTGCCATTTCCAAATATTTCTCTGGAGTATTAAAGGGAAGAATTGACAACCCTTCGATTTTATTGGAATTTAAATTTTCGGCGCATGAATGTGGTAGAGCTTTGCGTCATCATTTACTTTTCCAACCTATTCCTGCGAAAATTTCAATAACTTTCAATAACTCGTCTCTTGTAAAGGCTTTCCGATTTCTTAATGTGATAGATGAGCATTCGGACCTGTTCAATTGTCATGTTGATGAGCTGGTCAGTTTCATGAGATTCAACACGAGTCTATTTGAATGAGATGAATGATTGGAAATTTTTATTATTCTTTTCTTTGTTATTTTCTTTTTTATTATTAATATTGTTATTATCATTATAAAAATAATAAATAAACCACTTAAACGTGGCAAATCTAATTGTAAACATTTTATTAAATTTATTTGATTTGTTTTATTTTAATATTCATTTGTAAAAATAATATATTAAATTGAACTGATTTTACGAACCAAACAAACATACATACAAAGTTTCTTTCGAAATAATATATTAGATATACATATGTCCTTCAATGCAATTTACCTCAAAAAAATTGCTTTAGATCAACAACTTCAAAGAATATTTACTTAAAAATAATATATATGTACATATAAAATGTACTATTTATTGAAATCACAAAGGTTTGTTAACTTTTATCTAGAAAGTTCATATTTTGAGTCAGCTTTTTCCTTAGAGCAGGTCATTTTATGTATGTTAAATTAACAGAAGTAGCTAAACCCAGATTGTGTTTGATTCAATACTGAATAGTTCTTCATATAAATAAACCTTGAAATTGAAAATTGTGTGGTTTTTTTAGCTTTCTCAATTGTTTTAGAAATTTTCTGTAACTGTTGCCAATATTTAAATATCATTTGGTATAAGAATTTTTGCCCGAGACAGAAAATCCCGCGAATTCACGGAATTTTTTATGTCCCGTGTTCCGGGAATTCTTATCTAGAATCGCAGGAAAAATATTTTAATCAAAACGTTCTTTAAATGTTATAATAAAGGCGAATGTACATATATCCTACGATGACACTATTATGAAGCAAGTGTATCCTTCTTGTTTTGACGATTCCACGTGTGTTTCACTATGAATGAAGAATTAAATACGGAATTATCAAAAATAAATCTACAAAACAGCGTCAATAAAAATAACCTCGACTTTAGAAAAGAAATTAAAATATACATGCTGACTGGACAAAAGCAGATAATCTAAAATCATTTTTTTGTCACCTCACAGAGTACAGCAGTCGGACTACTTGTCATCTCGCTTGCACCAACGTCACAAATGTGAATGGAGACGGACACCAACGAAAGCCTTTCTAACGCAATTACCGCTCGATTTATTACGTTTACATAAAAAAAAAATATTGAGATAGAAAACCAATCCTTATAAACGTGGTGAAATAAAGAAACTGGCCAAATAAACGCATAAAAAAAAATATTTTTGACATTAAAAATTCGCTAGATAATAAATTATAAGTATTTTAAAGCAATGAAATATCACAATCAATATAAAGAACTAGTCTATTGATTCCAATACTCATTTTGAACACAGCAATACTAGATTTTGACCGCAAAAGCCAAAAAACTGTAAAAATTACACATTTTTTAAACGCTCATATCTCGTAAACGAGAGCGAACCAACAAAAATCATTATCATATACGAATTCAGTGGGTCAAACTTAGTAAAGATTGATTAGTATCCACTCTGGTAACTCAAAAACGTGATTTTTTGTTGCTCAGTGTTATTAACGTATACGCGATAGAAAGGATTCCAAACAGTACTAGCAATTTCCAAATTACTTCTACGTATCAATTCAAATCCAAAAATAAATCCAAAACATTAAAAAAAGTAGTTCATCCCATCAACATTGAAGCTTTCAAATATAAACGTCAATTTTTTATGATTTTCCTACATAATACATATATATTAAGAATATGCCACTCAAGAATGTCAGACAATATGTATTGAATTTGATTGAATCAAACCGTTTGTTGAAAACTGGTACCGCGCAACCTGTTCTCTTTGCACCAACACCATTATTTCATTGACATTAAATACGTCAATAAACACGAAGTCAATACCAACGAACGTCAAAAACAAAACAGAGAAAATAAAAATAAATAAAAAAAAAACCATTAACCGCGTGCGAAATAGCTCTCCACGTCTTCTTATCTCACACATCTTATTATTATGTACCATCGAAGCATTTCAAAAGACTTCAATCAAAACGTACGACCGCACATCGTTCGACGTCCATGTTTATTTATTTATATTTACACAACGTAACGTATTGTGATAACCCGTTCCCGAGACATCTAAATTCGCCATTAGGATGGTTCTTTTTTATTTTATTATCATTTTTAAAACCCGTCCGCCCCATACAAAGTCCATTTTCGCGGGCATTTCAAACTGTCGAAGCTCGCATTCCGACCGCTGACATTTTAATTCCGTTGACGAAATCTCCGAATATTTCCACCGAAGTGCTTATGGACCACTTGACAAAAAAATACACAAACATTTATACGCTTTCGTCTATTAACTCCTATCCTCGCGACTATCACCCGCTATTATAAAACTTCCAACCGGTTAATTGATACATATAGAATACTGCACATTACACATAAATCCTATTCTATACCTGAGTCGTGGACTCGGCCAAGGCAGCGAACACATTCTGACATGATGTCGGTTGGAAACCATGATTGGACGTGATGATATGTTGCTGTCAGAACATTGGACGAATGGAAAATAAATACATACATATGTACATTTGACCGATTCGACCGAACTGCATGGTTAGACCGATTCATATCGTGTTTATATTTAGATACATATTATACGTACGCTTGCATACCGAAGTTGAGTGGATTTTGATGTATTCGATTCGAAAACTTCCCGCCGAGTGCTGAGTAATTAAGCATCACTGTTGCAAATTTTATCTGAGTAATGCAATAATCAAAAGTAACAACTATGTATGTGGAAACAACTTCCAACTAACTTGCACTGTGTAGGTCGGAAATATTCCATAATAAGGATGAGCAAAAAAGAATGATTCATCTAATTTGACTTGACGATTACCTTCGAAAAATACCTCACATGTATAAGTATGTCGGTAAGTAAATATAAAAACTGATTTGTTTAGCCTGGAGCTCAATTTCGCCTTTACCTGCTATGTTTATTATATACATAGGTACATACGTATTATACTATACAAAATGATAATACAAATTCATTACTTGAATTCATATGTAAAATTTTTCTTTTTGAATTGCATTCCCTAGAATGTGAAGTCGAAGTCTAAGTTGAAATTTTAGTTTAAAATATTTACGGTAAAGTTGGAGTCAAAGTTAAGAAGTGGAACTATAGAGTACACATCTGAATTGAATCCGAAATTGAAGTTGAAGTCTGAGTCATATTTCATTTTACCGACTTGTGTACTTTCAATGAAATTCTAAGAAATGAGGAGTATTAGACGGCTAAAAATAGCAAAGCTAAAGCTACATAATTAGTTGTTTGTTTGATCATTACCTCAAATACATACAGGTCGGAGCGAAAAACGCGAATTTTGTATTTTACCAATGGACCTTTCTATAATTATTTTTACCAATGGAATTTTGTATTCTTACCAATGAAAACTTTCGCCGTATAAAGGAAACGTTAAATAAAAAATTTCATCCATTTTAAAGTATATCCTGTGCCTTCAACCGATCTATTTACCTAGACAAAAATTTCGCAGTAGTTTTTTAGATTTTTTTCATACACATATCTCTTTTTTGAGATTAGTTTAGATTTTTTCACAATTGAAAATAAATAAATAAACACTCAATTTGCACCCATTGAAGTTTATTTGGGTCGATTATGATAAGTTTTGACCGATTAACGAGAATTCAAAGTCGCTGTTTCACTCAAAAGTCCCCATACGTATGGAGAAGCGTAATGTTAAAAAAATCGTCATTTTTTTAATGTTCCCGTAAAATTTTTGAAAATAAAAGTTGTTGAGAGCTTCCTTGGGTCTGTATCTTTAATTTCAACATAAAAAATACCCAAAAGCTATACGAATTTTATGAAATATACGGAGACCAAAATGAGCTATATTATAATGAGCAAAATAACATGTTTTACGTTAAAATTTCATAAAACTCAATTCATCACATCTCAATTGTTTTAATACTTAAAATTTAATAATGTATAATGACGCAGTTTATTATAAATTTTCTTATTAAAAAAACAATCGCGAAAACAATAATTACAGCCACTTCAAATAGGATGATTAATTTTGGCCCACAAACGGTGACTATTTGTTCTGAAATTTCGAAGACTTGCGACGACAAAGTCACAAAAAAACGGGATTTCACATGCCTAAAAATATCTAAACGAACTTAATAATTATAATGTGAACCACGTGTTACAATGTGTGCGTGTGTTTGTGCTGAAATCCTCCTGGAACTGGTTAAAAACATCTGAGACGGCGAAGGCGCTTAATGCGGCCATTATAGCGCGAGAGACATTTACACACTTTTAAAATAAACATTTACATATAAGCCTACTGCTCTTTTATTTATAAATCAAAACATTATACAAACAACGGATCAACGCTTCGATCTTGGACCGACTCGATTAAATAAACCGCTAAAATCACCACAAACTGTGAAGAGAACCGCACACGATTTACGAGAATAGGGTGTGTGGTTTAAAAATTAATAGTAAAATAAGTGAAATCGCTGTTTATAAACGTAGAAATATCCTAGCTACGCTGTCACCATTTTTACTTTATCTATGTTTGTAATAACAATAGATGAATTTTTGTGATCATGCGAAAATTCGAACTCGAGATTTTGACTGATTCGAACTCAGGATCGATCATTGATCACGTTTTTATGATCTAGAAAAAATGTGTCTGTGTGTCTTTGTATTTTGGCGATTTTTTGAACACCATTAGTCTTATCGAACCTAAACTTAATAACAGTCACTGAAATGCTAATCAATACGACGTAATGTTTTTTCAAATTTTTAAGTTGACCGGGAATGGTACCTCCCCTTATAAGGTCCTCTTTTTTTAAATTCTTGAATTCTATTATCTCCCAAACCGCTAACCGAATCAGACTGAATTTTTTTACATATAATAGAAATTTTAAATTTTATATTATAGTATTTTTACTCTAGAAAATCGAGGTTGTTTGTGTTTTTGTCATAAATCTTTTGCTTTATTGAACTAAAATTTCATATATAGAAGCTTAAGCTTAATACCAAGTTTTATTTAAAATTTGGTGAGCACCCGTCAACCGGAAGTGGCAGTTTACTCTTGTTCGATTTTTCTTCCACTATTTTTTTCGACCCCTTAAACATATGTGCTCTTCACGAGAAAATTCAAGTATAATCCTTGTATCAATGTGATGAAAATGAGAAAATCATTAAATTTAATAAACTGGAAGTGGGATTTTTGCTTCATAGAAAAGTCAAAAATGTTCTGACCACACTCTTTTTTCCACACAACTAAGCCTATCATGCTGAATATTTATATTTGTATTATTTATATACTGACTTAAGGTTTTGGTAAGAAATTATAAACCGGAAGTAGTATTTTCTTAAACAATATTTCATAATTTGATTTCGACCTTTTTTTTGATTTTTGATTTTTAAATGCTTTTTATTATTACGAAATTATGTTCACAATACATCTTATATCTATTTTAATAGCTACTGGTCTACTGATCATTTTCTATTTTACAATTTAATTTAATTTGGTTATTAATCATAGTATTATATTATTCTAATGTTAATCTACAGCATAATAGGAAAAAGAGCTCAAAAACCTATTTACAATCCTTATAAATGTTCATAATACATCTAATACATAATATTAATTATAGACTCTCTAAAGTCGATTTCGACCTTTTAAATTTTTTTTATCTTCTTGATATTTAATTTTATATACATATATATAATGTATAGAGATTTTAAGTAATAAAAAAAACAAACAAAATCTGACAACCGAAAGTAGAAATTTTGTCTTGAGTACGATTCCTTACATTTGCACTCAATTTCTGGTAATTGGATTAATAGTCACATCACGATCGCCCAAAAGACAATGTTTGCCATGTTATCGTTAGTATGATGGACTTTTCGGCTGCCAGATTTTCCGTTATAGAGATTTTAGTGACTTTTGGGCGAGCGCTTTGTGACCAATAATCACCGAACCTCAATTTGTATCGAAAATGCTCTCTCAACCGTTATGTGTGAACGCATATATATGTACATACATATGTTTCATTATCGAATATTGTTTGGTATACTTTTTATATTCCTCAAATACATAAATAAAGTCGTGGTTTGGTCACATCCAATTTTTTTTTTTTATAATATTAAATATTTATACCGATTTTTAAAGCGACGCTATTATGCACCGTCACGAATAGATGTAGTTCCTACCTAGAAAAAAAAACCCAAAAATTATTATCGAATATATGTAGTCCACGTGTGTGCGAGCTCGTTATCCGAACACTTAACTGTCGGAAGTAATTGTAGAATTTTACAGTGGCCTCAGACCTAAACATACATATTTCGTGGAAATTCCTCGAAAGCGACATCCCCAATAAGACGCGTCGATAAACTAGCCGAAATTATTATTGTTAGGTACTCGGGTCGGCTTCGCGTATCTCTTTTTTCCTATCTAAATGAAGACACTGATTTGTGTGTTCTTTTTAAGAAGATGGCGTTCATTAGCCACTTCCTGGCCCCGCTTTTTAAATTATATGCGCCATGTCTAATAATTGGGTCCAGGACCGGAGACCCATCTTCTTTCACACACAATACCGCTGTGCCGTTTCTTCTATGCACTTTATATCCATCTTCCCCCTACCTTACATATGCATACATACATATAGACGTCTGTATTATTTATGGAAAGAATGATTCTTTTAATAGAAACGTCGTAATTGTTTCAACGGACGCCATTTTTATTGCATCGCTAACTGTGACGGTCCATAATTTCTCTGGGTTTGTCACAGTCGAGGAAAAGATTCACTATTCAACTTTTACTAACATGAGCATTTATAATACTAAACATTTATCTTTCTTCCCAAACTGTGTATACAATATCGTGTGTGTATATTCATTTTTTTAAAGTAATTAACATCAACCAGATAAAGTAAAATATGAAAAACAGGAAATTTCAATCAAAACAATGGAAAAACTCTTGTCTGTTTATTGGATAGGAATTATCATAGGACTGTAAATGTCTCAATTGATTAATTAGTTAAAAGACAACATGATGTATCAATTCAAATAATTATATAATAGAACATCACAAATTTACAAATCACAAACATACTTGTATCTCTTTAAAGATTTTATATTCGTTTTATCCTTATACCCTCCAATTAAGAAAAAATAATTAAAATATAAAGGGGGGATTGTGTAACTTTTACAAAATTATAAAAAATAAATTTGCCCTAAATCACAAATCACAAAAATAAATTCACCCAAACAAGGAAAAATATATTTACAAACAACATCCAACGTGGCAGTTTCCGAGTAACGTACGAGTGCACTCGGTCAGAGTGCACTCGTATCGTATCAACGTGGTATTGAATTGGTGCACGATAAAATAATTCCTTAAAAACCGATTGGTCGAATTTCAAATTGCTCGAAATACAATTTGATCTAAAAAACAAACAAAGTTCCGAAATTTTTCTTTTATTTGTGAAATATACATAATTTTTTTTGTTGTAAATATTCCTTTGTATAACGTAAATTCTAGAAAAATGTATTAACATGAAATAAATAGCCCATCTCACAAATTAATTTTTTTATTTTGTGCAATGTGTCATCTGCATTGCACAGAGACATCTATGGTAAAATTTGTAAATTTGTAGCATTTTTAAACATTTCAGTGAAATTCGAGATTGCTAAAAATTCGAGATTTGCGAGTAAATGAGTATGGTTGCCAATTTTTTGAAACCGTTTCAATGAAAATCAGATAAATTGGCAAACTCTGATAGGAACCGATCGACCTGGAGTCGCAAAGCCAAGATATGGCCAGCGCAAAAACCAGTGGGATTTGAACCCGTGACCACTTTGCTCAAAAAATGATATGCTAACCACTAGTCTTTTCTGCTGGTTATATTTATTTATTTATACAGTTTATACCAGGAAGGCATTACAGGTAAACCCCAATGCGCCTTCCTGGCCAATTACAAACAATATAGGATTTTTATTTATTATACAAGTCGCTGAATTACGAGACACTGACTTAAACTCGCAATTTAACGAGACATCTATGAATTGTACACAAATTTTATTGCACATTAATCATACTCAAATAGTGGTGACATAGTAGGTAGGAAGGATTTTTAGCTAATTTTTAATCGGGAACCGTTTCAACAGTGAAATTAGAGAAAATTAGCAAACTCTGATAGGAAACGATCGACCAGGAGTCACAATTATCCAGGTCTGACCAGCAGCATTACAGATATACTCAGAAAAATTATTTTCAATAGAGGTCAGCTCAAGGGATCGAACCCGGCGCCTCTCGGTGTAAAGCAGAAGTTTAACGACCGAGCTATGCTGCTGGCTACTTACATATATATAATACATAAATTAATATTAAATATATGATATAAGAGATTTATAAACGACGATTTCTTCAGGATATCACCTTCTAAAACCATGTTGTAAATATTCCAAATTTAAAACACGTCATCATCGATTACGCTAATTGAATTTGCTATTTAGACACGATAAATAATCGAATTCATTACATCAAACAAAAACCGCCAATATTTCGGACATGTATTTATTTCTTTCGCGCATTGAATAAGAAAAATCTGTCGCAAACCACTACAGATCAAGAAACACTAGTACATTTCATCGGTCGATCCATCCCGATATTATCAGTGGTGTAGTCGGGCCAGGTCGGGGCAGGTCGCCACCCTGGTACTTTGATTGATATGTAAATTGTTTTATGAGTAAAATATTTTGGCTAGTATTAATAACACTTGAAGCGACTTAATTGAAGTCTTTAAAATATTAAATAATCATCATAATTGTCCTATGTCCAAACTCATTACGTTCAATGAAAACACTCTTCACACTCTCACACTCTCAGACTCAAAAAAGAACAATCCTCACAGTCACAATCGTCGAGGTAACACTCTCAGACTCAAAAAAGAACAATCGAATAAATTGATCAGAGATTACTTATTTTCAAACTTAACCAGCAGCGTGTTCTTGTGGTGAATGTTGAATTATTTCGTACTTGATGTTACGAGTTCGATTCCCGCTAAGTCTCGCTGTTGGCCAGACCTTGGTTTGTCAAGGTAGATCGTTTCTTATCAGAATTTGCCAATTTTTCAGATTTTCATTGAAACGATTCCTGTGAAAATTGGCGTTTCCTTCCCAATTTTCTGTTGCGAACCTTTAGTTATTGTTATATCTTAGGTTTCGCCATATTGCTCACCATAGATATCTCTGTGGTTGTTTATCGAATATAAAAATTCGTATTGTTACATGAAAGTTATTCATTGTTATTTATCGTATTAATACGATGTTTGTAATATTTTTATTTTATTTTATTAATTGAAAAATCAACAGACAGGATGTACATAGATATGTATAAAAAAACAAATATTAAATAAATAATATATGTAACATCCGAGTCCAATAATAGATTTTTACGATAGTGAAAAAGATAAATATGAGGAAAACAAATTAAAAAGTAAAGAATAAAGGCATGACAAAATATGTAGAACATTGCATAATTAAACTATAGTATTAAAATATTTGGAAAAGGTTATAAAATAGAATATAAGAAGAAATTGAAATTTACAAATATAAAACAAATGAAAAAGGTAAATACAAAATAAACAAATGAAAAGGAAAAGAATGAAAGCTATAATATGATTAAATAGCACATTACATAACTAAACTAAAGTATAAAAATATTGGAAATATTGGAAAAATAGAATAGGAGAAGAAATGAATCAATCGGTCAAGATTATAAGAATATCTGACCATAGATGTCAGATATTGTTTAGATTTACATGTATCTATTTAATAATTACGTGGACCAGGAAGGCGCATTTGGGGTTTACCTGTTAAGCCTTCCTGGTATATTTGTAAATAAATAAACAACAACAAGAATATTTGTTAATTAGCATTTGATTTTTTTTATAAATATTTGAACTACCAATATTAGAATACATATATTTTAAATAATGAAAATTTTTTTCAGCTGATAACTAAAAATAATTGTATGTGATGTATGTATGTAAGCTTATTGTAAAAAACTAAATGTATGTAAGCTTATTGTAAATCATATTAACAATTAGATACAACATAACTTTTTATTGAATACTTATCTCGCAGATAAAACCCAGTGAAGAGATATACTTTTAGTCGTGAAATGTCAGATCTGACATATTTGGCCAAAAATCAATATATATCGTGTATTACCTTACAAGAAGCTACACGCCAAATTTGAAATTTATGTATACATATGAGAGCTAAAACTATAAATATTTATATATTAGAGATAACGAGAACCTATAGAGCAAATTTTATACAATATAGAGTGAATTATAGGCGTTTAAACAATTAAAATCTAAAATGGCCATATCAAGGCGAAAAAGTTGGAAGACACGGGACGAACGCTTGTTAAACGTCAAGAAGGTCAACGTGCCCCGTTTTTAAAACGCGTTTTATACGATATTTTATCTCCAACGTAATGGCCGACGATACATTAACGTATATTGATGACCAAAATGAGCAATATGGCAAAGTATGAAAACGATCGGATAAGAGATAAAAATGACCACTAACACGAAAGCCACGTGAAATGCAAAGGAGGTATGTATGTTAAAAAGAGAGGGGGGGGTCAAAAAATTTAACACCGCCCTTGTTCTTTTTTATTTAGCACTACACTACTGGATATGATCTATTCCAAAAGTTCAAAACCAGACAATTTCAGCCATCCCCAACGACAGTTCGAACGACAAATTCGGGGGTTACGCGTATTTTTTATCCATATTTCATGCAACGCGTACCATAATTAGGTTATTAATGGTGTTGAGCCGCTCTCAGCTCTCGGTTTGGAATGCGAACGGGAAGAAGAGTGGCAGTCGAGGTCTAGAATAGACATCAAAAGCGTAAAACATCTCCTATCATAGTACCAAAAATTACTCAACACTAACAGTCCCCGCGTGAAACCCATGGACTGCTTCTTCTTTTATTTTTATTTTATTCCCCGCAACTGGCATGTCGAATTTTTGTCTCGTCAAACGTCCACCTGTTTCGTGTGCATTATTGATGGCGACCGCTACGTGAATAAATGGAGATTTATTGTCTAAATCCACACAAATATTCGTATATATCAGAAAATTTGTTTCGGATAAAGCGTACGTGTGTGTGCACTCGGACGACAAGCACGTGAACGACATCAATCACATTGATTGTGCCGCTTTTATATGTATGTATATAAAATCTGATGTTGAATTTTTTCCGTATTCCGACGATACAACTTCTAAGCTGATAGGAATTAAAATTCCGCATTCCTTCGGGTGGATCTGAAAAAAAAAAATCAAATCTATACGCTCTGAAAAGTCTATACGTATTGTTGTTGACGTGAGCGACGATGTATCAATTAGTTCGAGAGATTACTTTACAATGGTGATTAATACCGAAACAAACATCATTCTACACACTATTATATTTAAATAAAAACGACTAGAATATCGTGTGTACATTCTCATAATTAATTATGAGAGAGAGGGAAAAAAAACATTGTAAAACGCGTATTTTTCTGTAAATCACATTTTAATTGGCCGTTATCGGTCGTTTGCCGCTCGTTATGCGAATATAAATATTATAATAAGTATTTTTTTATCGTTTCGTATTATATATTGACCGCACGCTCACAAATAGCAAATCGATATTCAATTAATAAATCAATACCGAGTCGAAATGACATTTGCCACTGTTTTTATTTATTGGTCGTTGTCATTACGAATTATCTTTGACGACTCTTGTTGAACTTAAATTATTACTAACCGGCATTGGAATGCTGTCGCCGCTTATTATTATTATAAATTTCGTCATATTTCAATCTTAAATCGTTCATTGTGAACAACACGCGACTTTATTCTATCGCAATTCTGTCAATTCATTCCAAATCTTTATACACTTCCGGCCAAATATTTGCTCACACCTTCCTATGTATATTCTACCAAGTATAAATTATAGTATCTTAAATAGTTTGATTTTGAGTTTTTGAATATTTTAAAATTGCCGTTTCGTATATTTTTTTATAATTTTACTAAATTCATATTGAAGGTTTGGCTCAAAAAAGGGCCCTGAAATGTTTTTATGTACGTATATATGTATGTATGTATATGTACATATATGAAATATGAAATTTGCTTAAAATATTATATTTTGAAGACCAAGCATCTGCCCTATGTACTAAAAACAATATTAATAATCATTGAATAATTCCGAAAATGAAAATGAAAAATAATAATTAATTCTTATATTTAATTTTCTCAGTACTATGTAAATTGCTCAGAAGCAACTGTTTGAAAGTTAATTGCTCGAAATACGAGCTCTCTGATTGTGATTACAATCAAAATAGTTCATCAATGATTTATTCGCAGGGCTGTAAAGTCGGAGTCGGAGTCGTAAAAAATCAACCGACTACGGCTTATTTTTATTATTTTCTTTAATTAATAGTATTACAGTATGTGTCAACTAGAGTTTCCAATTTTATTGAGGTAAATAAATAAAACAAATTAATTAAAATTTAATCATTAATTTAGAAAAAGACTTTTATGTATGCATGTAAGTTTTGATTCGTAGAATCTGTGACGTTGAATTTAATAAATTTAATGAGCATTCAAATAAATTTGAATAAAAAAAACTATTCAAATAAATTAAGTAAAATATTTTATGTTAGATTAGCCATGTTTAAGCGGTTTATATTACAAATACCGAGCGAAGCCGGGTAAAACCACTAGTAATAGAATAATTGAATTGCACGTATTTGATGTGTTGTGGCCAAAATTGATTGTTTCCTCCATATCATATTTTTTTTATTGATTTATTTATGTATGAAATTCATACACTATATACATACATTAAGATACTTACTTTTTATTTATACCTATTAACTATCAATTATTCAATAAATTGAGTGACATGTTAATTTTTTTTTATATTTTGAAAAACGCTATTATTTTTATAACTAACAATTTCATATCTTGGCAAGAAAAGTTGATCTCAGTAAAATCGTTCAAATTGGAATCGGAGTTGGATCATAAAATAATGTCCACAGCCCTGTTTATTTGGGACTTTGTTTAGTTGAAACGGCTAATTGCTAGATTTTTTTGTCATTTATGTTAGATCTTAAAGGCTGTTATGATATTAGAAACACAGACAAAATAAATGATCTACATTTGCTTAATATTAAAAAAAATTTTTTTTAATATTTTTAATGAAAACTTGATATCATAATTTAATATTAACAAAATTTATGAGACTTATCCAAATGAGGGTATCAAAGCTAAGATGATTTTGCTTGTGAATAAACCCAAGCCTGATTTTAATCTACATATCTAGTTTTTAGGAAGGATTTTCAATTTATGAACAGTTTTAAAAACTTAAAAACTATAAACGAGATTTTAAAACATATGTAAAAGTTCAATCATTATTTTACCCATGTTCTCGCATTGATTTCAAGTCAAATTCGATACTGCTAAATATTCAAATCCAATACATTGCACACACGTGCCTGCAATAATACTCACACAGCACATAGTTCATTTATATTACACCTAGCGAGAATTATTAAATAAATTAACGGCCAGATTTTCACGTGGGATAAAATAGGATTAAAGCGACAAACGTAATAATTAAAACCCGACACTCGAATGCTTTAAGTGAAATTACAAAACACCAAAGCATGTCGTCTTTCAGTCATGAGTGGGCAGAAATATATTTTCCCTCCAATTAAACTGAGCCAACGTGGCCATTACACTTTGAAAGATATTCTCCCGGGTAAACCTCACCGTATTTTATTTTGTCTCGTTAGTATTTAATTTAATATGCGAATCGCATTGTACGAAAACGAGACCCGCGCGCTAAACGTTAACAAACCGCACGTACATATGTATGCATATACATATTCTCCAGGACAATTTCTCACATTGCGATAAAACTTTAAATAACAAAAATGTTATACGGATAAGTGAAATTTATACGAGTGAGATGAATCAACCTGTGCATACATACATATATCATTTACATACATACCTACATTATAATTGTACGTACGTACATTATAATCTCAATATTTCAATGTGCAAAATCAACCGTTCTATTTAACCATTCGCTATTCATATATGTATATATGATACAGTGAAAGCATATTTCAAGTGAATTCAAGCAGTGATTTTTTGATTTTTAAATGCTTTGTATTATTACGAAATTATGTTCACAATACATCTTATATCTATTTTATTTGCTACTGATCTACTGATCATTTTCTATTTTACAATTTTAATTTAATTTAGTTAGTAATCATAGTATTATCTTATTCTAATGTTAATGTACAGCATAATAGGAAAAATAGTTCAAAAACCTATTAATTCAAGCAGTGAAAATGTATCAAACAATGATCACCGGATTCATAGAATTCCAGATTGTAAGATATACAAAAAAATCACTAACCTCACGAAACCTAATCCAACCTAACCTAACCATCACCGAAATCAAAGAATTTGAGATTGTAAGTTATACACAAAACTCGCTAACCTCACGAAACCTAACCCAACCTGACCTAACCAAAGAATTCGAGATTGTAAGATTTACACAAAACTCATTTACCTCACCAAACCTAACCAAACCTAACCTAACAAACACCGGAATCATAGCATTCCAGATTGTAAGATATACAAAAAACTCGCTAACCTCACAAAACCTAACCCAACCTAACATAACCATCACCGAAATCAAAGAATTTGATATTGTAAGTTATTCACAAAAGTCGCTAACCTCACGTACCATAACCCAACCTAACCGAAACATCACCAAAATCAAAGATTTCGAGATTGTAAGTTATTCACATAACTTGCTAACCACACGAAACCTAACCCAACCTAACCTAACCATCACCGAAATCAAAGAATTTGATATTGTAAGTTATACACAAAACTCGCTAACCTCAAGAAACCTAACCTAAACTGACCTAACCATTACTGAAATCAAAGAATTCGAGATTGTAAGTTATTCACAAAACTCCCTAGACTCACGAAACCTAACCCAACCTAACCTAACCATCACCGAAATCAATGAATTCGAGATTGTAAGATTTACAAAAATTCGCATACCTCACCAAACCTAACCCAACCTAACCGAAAAATAACCGAAATCAAAGATTTCAAGATTGTAAGTTATTCACAAAACTCGCTAACCTCACGAAACCTAACCCAATTTAACCTAACCATCACCGAAATCAAAGAATTCGAGATTGTAAGTTATACACAAAAATCGCTAACCTCAAGAAACCTAACCTAAACTGACCTAACCATTACTGAAATCAAAGAATTCGAGATTGTAAGTTATTCACAAAACACAAAACTAACCTAACCTAACCTCATGAAACCTAACCCAACCTAACCTAACCATCGCCGAAAACAAAGAATTCGATATTGTAAGTTATTCACAAAACTCGGCAACCTCACCAAACCTAACCCAACCTAACTTTACCATCACCGAAAACAAAGAATTCGAGATTGTAAGATTTACAAAAATTCGCTAACCTCACCAAACCTAACCCAACCTAACCTAAACATAACCGAAATCAAAGAATACGAGATTGTAAGTTATACACAAAACTCGCTAACCTCACGAAACCTAACCCAACCTAACCTAACCATCACTAAACTCAAAGAATTTGAGATTGTAAGTTATTCACAAAACTCGCTAACCTCACGAAACCTAACCCAACCCAACCTAACCATCACCGAAATCAAAGAATTCAAGATTGTAAGTTATACACAAAACTCGCTAACCTCACCAAACCTAACCCAACCTTACCTAACAATCACCGAAATCAAAGAATTCGAGATTGAAAGATTAACTCAAAACTCGCAAGCCTCACCAAACCTAACCCAACCCAACCTAACCATCACCGTAATCAAAGAATTCGAAATTGTAAATTATACACAAAACTCGTTTAACTCACGAAACCTAACCAAACCTAACCTAGCAATCACCGAATTCAAAGAATTCGAGATTGTAAAATTTACACAAAACTCGCTAACCTCAAGAAACCTTACCCAACCTAACCTAACCATCACCGAAATCAAAGAATTCGAGATTTTAAGATTGACACAAAACTCGATAAGCTCACCCAACATAACCCAACCTAAACTAACCATCACCAAACTCAAAGAATTTGAGATTGTAAGTTATTCACAAAACTCGCTATCCTCACGAAACCTAGCCCAAGCTAACCTTAATATCACCGAAATCAATGAATTCGAGATTGTAAGATTTACAAAAATTCGCATACCTCACCAAACCTAACCCAACCTAACCGAAAAATAACCGAAATCAAAGATTTCAAGATTGTAAGTTATTCACAAAACTCGCTAACCTCACGAAACCTAACCCAATTTAACCTAACCATCACCGAAATCAAAAAATTCGAGATTGTAAGTTATACGAAAAAATGGCTAACCTGAAGAAACCTAACCTAAACTGACCTAACCATTACTGAAATCAAAGAATTCGAGATTGTAAGTTATTCACAAAACACAAAACTAACCTAACCTAACCTCATGAAACCTAACCCAACCTAACCTAACCATCGCCGAAAACAAAGAATTCGATATTGTAAGTTATTCACAAAACTCGGCAACCTCACCAAACCTAACCCAACCTAACTTTACCATCACCGAAAACAAAGAATTCGAGATTGTAAGATTTACAAAAATTCGCTAACCTCACCAAACCTAACCCAACCTAACCTAAACATAACCGAAATCAAAGAATACGAGATTGTAAGTTATACACAAAACTCGCTAACCTCACGAAACCTAACCCAACCTAACCTAACCATCACTAAACTCAAAGAATTTGAGATTGTAAATTATTCACAAAACTCGCTAACCTCACGAAACCTAACCCAACCCAACCTAACCATCACCGAAATCAAAGAATTCAAGATTGTAAGTTATACACAAAACTCGCTAACCTCACCAAACCTAACCCAACCTTACCTAACAATCACCGAAATCAAAGAATTCGAGATTGAAAGATTAACTCAAAACTCGCTAGCCTCACCAAACCTAACCCAACCCAACCTAACCATCACCGTAATCAAAGAATTCGAAATTGTAAATTATACACAAAACTCGTTTAACTCACGAAACCTAACCAAACCTAACCTAGCAATCACCGAATTCAAAGAATTTGAGATTGTAAAATTTACACAAAACTCGCTAACCTCAAGAAACCTTACCCAACCTAACCTAACCATCACCGAAATCAAAGAATTCGAGATTTTAAGATTGACACAAAACTCGATAAGCTCACCCAACATAACCCAACCTAAACTAACCATCACCAAACTCAAAGAATTTGAGATTGTAAGTTATTCACAAAACTCGCTATCCTCACGAAACCTAGCCCAAGCTAACCTTAATATCACCGAAATCAATGAATTCGAGATTGTAAGATTTACAAAAATTCGCATACCTCACCAAACCTAACCCAACCTAACCGAAAAATAACCGAAATCAAAGATTTCAAGATTGTAAGTTATTCACAAAACTCGCTAACCTCACGAAACCTAACCCAATTTAACCTAACCATCACCGAAATCAAAGAATTCGAGATTGTAAGTTATACACAAAAATCGCTAACCTCAAGAAACCTAACCTAAACTGACCTAACCATTACTGAAATCAAAGAATTCGAGATTGTAAGTTATTCACAAAACACAAAACTAACCTAACCTAACCTCATGAAACCTAACCCAACCTAACCTAACCATCGCCGAAAACAAAGAATTCGATATTGTAAGTTATTCACAAAACTCGGCAACCTCACCAAACCTAACCCAACCTAACTTTACCATCACCGAAAACAAAGAATTCGAGATTGTAAGATTTACAAAAATTCGCTAACCTCACCAAACCTAACCCAACCTAACCTAAACATAACCGAAATCATAGAATACGAGATTGTAAGTTATACACAAAACTCGCTAACCTCACGAAACCTAACCCAACCTAACCTAACCATCACTAAACTCAAAGAATTTGAGATTGTAAGTTATTCACAAAACTCGCTAACCTCACGAAACCTAACCCAACCCAACCTAACCATCACCGAAATCAAAGAATTCAAGATTGTAAGTTATACACAAAACTCGCTAACCTCACCAAACCTAACCCAACCTTACCTAACAATCACCGAAATCAAAGAATTCGAGATTGAAAGATTAACTCAAAACTCGCTAGCCTCACCAAACCTAACCCAACCCAACCTAACCATCACCGTAATCAAAGAATTCGAAATTGTAAATTATACACAAAACTCGTTTAACTCACGAAACCTAACCAAACCTAACCTAGCAATCACCGAATTCAAAGAATTCGAGATTGTAAAATTTACACAAAACTCGCTAACCTCAAGAAACCTTACCCAACCTAACCTAACCATCACCGAAATCAAAGAATTCGAGATTTTAAGATTGACACAAAACTCGATAAGCTCACCCAACATAACCCAACCTAAACTAACCATCACCAAACTCAAAGAATTTGAGATTGTAAGTTATTCACAAAACTCGCTATCCTCACGAAACCTAGCCCAAGCTAACCTTAATATCACCGAAATCAAAGAATTCGAGATTGTAAGATTTACAAAAATTTGATAACCTCACCAAAATGAACCCAACCTACCCTAAACATCACCGCAATCAAAAAATTCGATATTGTAAGTTATACACAAAACTCGCTCACCTCACCCAACCTAACCCAACCTAACCTAACAATTACCAAAATCAAAGAATTCGAGATTGTAAGATTTACACAAAACTCGATAACCTCACGAAACCTAACCCAACCTTACCTAACCATCACCAAACTCAAAGAATTTTAATTTGTAAGTTATTCACAAAACTCGCTAACCTCACGAAACCTAACCCAACCTAACCTAACTATCACCGAAATCAAAGAATTCGAGATTGTTAGTTATACATAAAACTCGCTAACCTCACGAAACCTTACCCAACCTAACCTAACCATCAACGAAATCAAATAATTCGAGATTGTAAGATTTACACAAAACTCGATAACCTCACGAAACCTAACCCAACCTTACCTAGACATCACCAAACTCAAAGAATTTTAATTTGTAAGTTATTCACAAAACTCGCTAACCTCACGAAACCTAACCCAACCTAACCTAACTATCACCGAAATCGTAGAATTCGAGATTGTAAGATTTACAAAAATTTGCTAACCTCACCAAATTTAAGCCAACCTAAACTGAACATCACCGAAATCAAAAAAATCGAAATTGTAAGTTATACACAAAACTCGCTAACCTCACGAAACCTAACCCAACCTAACGTAACTATCACCGAAATCGAAGAATTCCAGATTGTAAGATTTACAAAAATTCGCTAACCTCACCAAAATTAAGCCAACCTAACCTGAACATCACCGAAATCAAAAAAATCGAAATTGTAAGTTATACACAAAACTCGCTAACCTCACGAAACCTAACCCAACCTAACGTAACTATCACCGAAATCGAAGAATTCGAGATTGTAAGATTTACAAAAATTCGCTAACCTCACCAAAATTAAGCCAACCTAACCTGAACATCACCGAAATCAAAAAAATCGAAATTGTAAGTTATACACAAAACTCGCTAACCTCAGGAAACCTAACTTAACCTAACCTAACCATCACCGAAATCAAAGAATTCGAGATTCTAAGATTTACACAAAACGCGCTAGCCTCACCAAACCTAACCCAACCCATCTTTACAATCACCGAAAACAAAGAATTCGAGATTGTAAGTTATACACTAACTTCGCTCACCTCACGAAACCTAACCCAACCTAACCTAACCATCACCGATATCAAAGAATTCGAGATTGTAAGATTTACACTAAACTCGCTAACCTCACCAAACCTAACCCAACCCAACCTAACCATCACCGAAATCAAAGAATTCGAGATTGTAAGATTTACACAAAACTCGCTAACCTCTCCAAACCTAACCCAACCCAACCTAACCATCACCGAAAACAAAGAATTCGAGATTGTAAGATTTACACAAAACTCGCTAAGCTCACCAAACCTAACCCAACCCAACCTAACCATCACCGAAATCAAAGAATTCGAGATTTTAAGTAATACACAAAACTCGCAAACTTAACCCAACCTAACCCAAACTTACCTAACAATCACCGAAATCAAAGAATTCGAGAATGTAAGTTATACAAAAAACCCGCTAATATCACGAAACCTAACCCAACCTAACCTAACCATCACCGAAATCAAAGAATTCGAGATTGTAAAATTTACACAAAACAGCTAACCTCACCAAACCAAACCCAACCCAACCTAACCATCACCGAAATCAAAAAATTCGAGATTGTGAGTTATACACAAAACTCGCAAGACTCACCAAACCTAACCCAACCCAACCTAACCATCACCGAAATCAATGAATTCGAGATTGTAAGTTATACACAAAACTCGCTCACCTAACGAAACCTAACCCAACCGTACATAACCATCACCGAAATTAAAGAATTCAAGATTGTAAGACTTACACAAAACAGCTAACCTCAGCAAACCAAACCCAACCCAACCTAACCATCACCGAAATCAAAGAATTCGAGATTGTAAGTTATACACAAAACTCGCTAGCCTCACCAAACCTAACCCAACCCAAGCTAACCATCACCGAAATCAATGAATTCGAGATTGTAAGTTATACACAAAACTCGCTAACCTCACGAAACCTAACCCAACCTAACCTAACCATTACCAAAATCAAAGAATTTGAGATTTTCAGTCATAATCAAAACTCGCTAAGCTCACCCAACCTAACCCAACCTAACCTAACAATCACCGAAATCAAAGAATTCGAGAATGTTAGTTATACATAAAACCCGCTTACCTCACCAAACCTAACCCAACCTAACCTTGCCCACACAGAAATCAAATAATTCGAGATTAAACTAACCATCACCAAACTCAAAGAATTTGAGATTGTAAGTTATTCACAAAACTCGCTAGCCTCACGAAACCTAACCCAAACTAACCTAACCATCACCGAAATCAAAGAATTCGAGATTGTAAGATTAACACAAAACTCGCTAACCTCACCAAACCTAACCCAACCCAACCTAACCATCACCGAAATCAAAGAATTCGAGATTGTTAGATTTACACAAAACTCGCTAAGCTCACCAAACCTAACCCAACCCAACCTAACCATCACCAAAATCAAAGAATTCGAGATTGTTAGATTTACAAAAATTCCCTCACCTCACCAAAATTAACCCAACCTAACCTAAACATCAGCGAAATCAAAAAAATCGAGATTGTAAGTTATACACAAAACCCGCTAACCTCACGAAACCTAACTCAACTTTACCTAACCATCACCGAAATCAATGAATTTAAGATTGTAAGATTTACACAAAACTCGCTAACCTCACGAAACCTAACCCAACTTTACCTGACCATCACCGAAATCAAAGAATTTAAGATTGTAAGATTTACACAAAACTCGCTCACCTCACGAAACCTAACCCAACCTTACCTAACCATCACTGAAATCAAAGAATTCGAGATTGTAAGATTTACACCAAACTCGCTAACCTCACGAAACCTAACCCAACCCAACCTTACCATCACCGAAATCAAAAAATTCGAGATTGTAAGTAAGACACAAAACTCGCTAACCTCTCCAAACCTAACCCAACCCAACCTAACCATCACCGAAAACAAAGAATTCGAGATTGTAAGATTTACACAAAACTCGCTAAGCTCACCAAACCTAACCCAACCTAACCTAACCATCACCGAAATCAAAGAATTCGAGATTGTAAGATTTACACAAAACTCGCTTACCTCACCCAACCTAGTCCAACCTAACCTAACCATCACCAAACTCAAAGAATTTGAGATTTTAAGTTATTCACAAAACTCGCTAACCTCACGAAACCTAACCCAACCAAACCTAACCATCACAAACATCGAAGAATTCGAGATTGTAAGATTTACAAAAATTCGCTAACCCCACCAAAATTAACCCAACCTAACCTTAACATCACCGAAATCAAAAAAATCGAGATTGCAAGTAAGACACAAAACTCGCTAACCTCACGAAACCTAACCCAACCTAACCTAACCATCACCGAAATCAAAGAATTCGAGATTTTGAGTTAAACACAAAACGTGCTTACCAGACCAAACCTAACCCAACCTAACCTAACCATCACCGAAATCAAAGAATTCGAGATTGTAAGATTTACACAAAACTCGCTAACCTCACCCAACCAAACCCAACCTTACCTAACCATCACCAAACTCAAAGAATTCGAGACTGTCAGTTATACACAAAACTCGCTAGCCTCACCAAACCTAACCCAACCCAACCTAACTATCACCGAAATCAAAGAATTCGAGATTGTAGGTTATACACAAAACTCGCTAACCTCACGAAACCTATCCCAACCTAACCTAACCATTACCGAAATCAAAGAATTTGAGATTTTCAGTCATAATCAAAACTCGCTAACCTCACCCAACCTAACCCAACCTAACCTGACAATCACCGAAATCAAAGAATTCGAGAATGTTAGTTATACATAAAACCCGCTTACCTCACCAAACCTAACCCAACCTAACCTTGCCCACACAGAAATCAAATAATTCGAGATTATAAGATTTACACAAAACTCGCCAAACTCACCCAACATAAACTAACCATCACCGAAATCAAAGAACTTGAGATTGCAAGTTATTCACAAAACTCGCTAGCCTCACGAAACCTTACCCAAACGAACCTAACCATCACCGAAATCAAAGAATTCGAGATTGTCAGTTATACACAAAACTCGCTAGCCTCACCAAACCTAACCCAACCCAACCTAACCATCACCGAAATCAATGAATTCGAGATTGTAAGTTATACACAAAACTCGCTTTCCTCACGAAACCTAACCCAACCTAACCTAACCATTACCGAAATCAAAGAATTTGAGATTTTCAGTCATAATCAAAACTCGCTAACCTCACCCAACCAAACCCAACCTAAACTAACAATCACCGAAATCAAAGAATTCGAGAATGTTAGTTATACATAAAACCCGCTAACCTCACCAAACCTAACCCAACCTAATCTTGCCCACACAGACATCAAATAATTCGAGATTATAAGATTTACACAAAACTCGCCAAACTCACCCAACATAAACTAACCATCACCGAAATCAAAGAACTTGAGATTGCAAGTTATTCACAAAACTCGCTAGCCTCACGAAACCTTACCCAAACGAACCTAACCATCACCGAAATCAAAGAATTCGAGATTGTAAGATTTACAAAAAACAGCTAACCTCACCAAACCTAACCCAACCCAACCTAACAATCACCGAAATCAATGAATTCGAGATTGTAAGATTTAAACAAAACTCGATTACCTCACGAAACCTAACTCAACCTTACCTAATTATCACCAAACTCAAAGAATTTTAAATTGTAAGTTATTCACAAAACTCGCTAACCTCACGAAACCTAATTCAACCTAACCTAACCATCACCGAAATCAAAGAATTCGAGATTGTAAGATTTACAAAAATTCGCTCACCTCAACAAAATTAACCCAACCTAACCTAAACATCACCGAAATCAAAAAAATCGAGATTGTAAGTTATACACAAAACTCCCTAACCTCACGAAACCTAACCCAACCTAACCTTACCATCACCGAAATCAAAGAATTCGAGATTTTTAGTTAAACACAAACCGTGCTAACCTCACCAAACCTAACCCAACCTAACCTTGCCCATACAGAAATCAAATAATTCGAGATTAAATTAACCATCACCAAACTTAATGAATTTGAGTTTGTAAGTTATTCACAAAACTCGCTAACCTCACGAAACCTAACCCAAACTAACCTAAACATCACCGAAATCAAAGAATTCGAGATTGTAAGATTTACACAAAACTCGCTAACCTCACCCAACCTAACCCAACCTAACCTAACCATCACCAAACTCAAAGAATTTGAGATTGTAAGTTATTCACAAAACTCGCTAACCGCATGAAACCTAACCCAACCTAACCTAACCATCACCGAAATCGAAGAATTCGAGATTGTAAGTTATACACAAAATTCGCTAACCTAACAAAACCTAACCCAACCCAACCTAACCATCACCGAAATCAAAGAATTCGAGAATGTAAGTTATACACAAAATTCGTTAAGCTCACCAAACCTAACCCAACCCAACCTAACCATCACCGAAATCAAAGAATTCGAGGGTGTAAGTTATACACAAAACTCCCTAACCTCACGAAACCTAACCCAACCTAACCTTAACATCACCGAAATCAAAGAATTCGAGATTTTTAGTTAAACACAAAACGTGCTAACCACACCAAACCTAACCCAACCTAACCTTACCATCACCGAAATCAAAGAATTCGAGATTGTAAGATTTACACAAAACTCGCTAGCCTCACCCAACCGAACCCAACCTAACCTAACCATCACCAAACTCAAAGAATTTGAGATAGTAAGTTATTCACAAAACCCGCTAACCTCACGAAACCTAACCCAACCTTACTTAACAATCACCGAAATCATAGAATTCGAGATTGTAAGATTTACACAAAACTCGCTAGCCTCACCAAACCCAACCCAACCCAACCTTACCATCACCGAAATCAAAGAATTCGAGATTGTATGTTATACACAAACCTTGCTAGCCTCACCAAACCTAACCCAACCCAACCTAACAGTCACCGAATACAAAGAATTCGAGAATGTTAGTTATAAAAAAACCCGCTAACCTCACCAAACCTAACCCAACCTAACCTTGCCCATACAGAAATCAAATAATTCGAGATTAAATTAACCATCACCAAACTTAAAAAATTTGAGTTTGTAAGTTATTTACAAAACTCGCTAGCCTCACGAAACCTAACCCAAACTAACCTAAACATCACCGAAATCAAAGAATTCGAGATTGTAAGATTTACACAAAACTCGCTAGCCTCACCAAACCTAACCCAACCCAACCTTACAATCACCGAAATCGAAGAATTCGAGATTGTTAGATTTACAAAAATTCGCTCACCTCACCAAAATTAACCCAACCTAACCTAAACATCACCGAAATCAAAAAAATCGAGATTGTAAGTTATACACAAAACTCCCTAACCTCACGAAACCTAACCCAACCTAACCTTAACATCACCGAAATCAAAGAATTCGAGATTTTTAGTTAAACACAAAACGTGCTAACCACACCAAACCTAACCCAACCTAACCTTACCATCACCGATATCAAAGAATTCGAGATTGTAAGATTTACACAAAACTCGCTAACCTCACCCAACCGAACCCAACCTAACCTAACCTTCACCAAACTCAAAGAATTTGAGATTGTAAGTTATTCACAAAACTCGCTAACCTCACGAAACCTAACCCAACCTAACTTACTATCACCGAAATCGAAAAATTCGAGATTGTAAGTTATTCACAAAACCCGCTAACCTCACGAAACCTAACCCAACCTTACCTAACAATCACCGAAATCATAGAATTCGAGATTGTAAGATTTACACAAAACTCGCTAGCCTCACCAAACCCAACCCAACCTTACCATCACCGAAATCAAAGAATTCGAGATTGTAAGTTATACACAAACCTTGCTAGCCTCACCAAACCTAACCCAACCCAACCTAACCATCACCGATATCAATGAATTCGAGATTGTAAGTTATACACAAAACTCGCTCACCTCACGAAACCTAACCCAACCTAACCTAACCATTACCGAAATCAAAGAATTCAAGATTTTCAGTCATTCACAAAACTCGCTTACCTCACCCAACCTAACCCAACCTAACCTAACAATCACCGAAATCAAAGAATTCGAAAATGTTAGTTATAAAAAAACCCGCTAACCTCACCAAACCTAACCCAACCTAACCTTGCCCATACAGATATCAAATAATTCGAAATTAAATTAACCATCACCAAACTTAAAGAATTTGAGATTGTAAGTTATTCACAAAACTCGCTAGCCTCACGAAACCTAACCCAAACTAACCTTAACATCACCGAAATCAAAGAATTCGAGATTGTAAGATTTACACAAAACTCGCTAGCCTCACCAAACCTAACCCAACCCAACCTTACAATCACCGAAATCAAAGAAGTCGAGGTTGTAAGATTTACAAAAAACTCGCTTACCTCACCCAACCTAGCTCAACCTAACCTAACCATCACCGAAATCGAAAAATTCGAGATTGTTAGATTTACAAAAATTTGCTAACCTCACCAAACCTAACCCAACTCAACCTAACCATCACCGAAATCAAAGAATTCGAAATTGTAAATTATACACAAAACTCGCTTACCTCACGAAACCTAACCCAACCTTACCTAGCAATCACCGAATTCAAAGAATTCGAGATTCTAAGATTTACACAAAATTCGCTAACCTCACGAAACCTAACCCAACCCAACCTAACCATCACCGAAATCAAAGAATTCGAGATTGTAAGAATTACACAAAACTCGTTAGCCTCACCAAACCTAACCCAACCCAACCTTACAAACACCGAAATCAAAGAATTTGAGATTGTTAGTTATACACAAAACTCGCTCACCTCACGAAACCTAACCCAACCCAACCTAACCATCACCGAAATCAAAGAATTCGAGATTGTAAGATTTACACAAAACTCGCTAGCCTCACCAAACCTAACCCAACCCAACCTTACTTATCATCACCGAAATCAAAGAATTCGAGGTTGTAAGATTTACAAAAATTTGCTTACCTCACCAAAATTAACCCAACCTAACCTGAACATCAACGAAATCAAAAAGATCGAAATTGTAAGTTATACACAAAACTCCCTAACCTCACGAAACCTAACCCAACCCAACCTTACCATCACCGAAATCAAAGAATTCGAGATTGTAAGATTTACACAAAACTCGCTAGCCTCACCAAACCTAACCCAACCTAACCTAACCATCACCGAAATCGAAGAATTCGAGATTGTAAGTTATACACAAAATTCGCTAACCTAACAAAACCTAACCCAACCCAACCTAACCATCACCGAAATCAAAGAATTCGAGATTGTAAGATTTACACAAAACTCGCTAGCTTCACCAAACCTAACCCAACCTAACCTTACAATCACCGAAATCAAAGAAGTCGAGGTTGTAAGATTTACAAAAAACTCGCTTACCTCACCCAACCTAGCTCAACCTAAACTAACCATCACCGAAATCGAAGAATTCGAGATTGTTAGATTTACAAAAATTTGCTAACCTCACCAAACCTAACCCAACTCAACCTAACCATCACCGAAATCAAAGAATTCGAAATTGTAAATTATACACAAAACTCGCTTACCTCACGAAACCTAACCCAACCTTACCTAGCAATCACCGAATTCAAAGAATTCGAGATTCTAAGATTTACACAAAACTCGCTAACCTCACGAAACCTAACCCAACCTAACCTAACAATCACCGAAATCAAAGAATTCGAGAATGTAAGTTATACACAAAATTCGCTAAGCTCACCAAACCTAACCCAACCCAACCTAACCATCACCGAAATCAAAGAATTCGAGATTGTAAGAATTCCACAAAACGCGTTAGCCTCACCAAACCTAACCCTAACCAACCTTACAAACACCGAAATCAAAGAATTTGAGATTGTTAGTTATACACAAAACTCGCTCACCTCACGAAACCTAACCCAACCCAACCTAACCATCACCGAAATCAAAGAATTCGAGATTGTAAGATTTACACAAAACTCGTTAGCCTCACCAAACCTAACCCAACCCAACCTTACAAACACCGAAATCAAAGAATTCGAGATTGTTAGTTATACACAAAACTCGCTCACCTCACGAAACCTAACCCAACCTAACCTAACCATTACCGAAATCAAAGAATTCGAGATTTTTAGATTTACACAAAACTCGCTAAGCTCACCAAACCTAACCCAACCCAACCTAACCATCACCGAAATCAAAGAATTCGAGATTGTAAGATTTACACAAAACTCGCTAGCCTCACCAAACCTAACCCAACCTAACCTTACAATCACCGATATCAAAGAATTCGAGGTTGTTAGATTTACAAAAATTTGCTAACCTCACCAAACCTAACCCAACTCAACCTAACCATCACCGAAATCAAAGAATTCGAAATTGTAAATTATACACAAAACTCGCTTACCTCACGAAACCTAACCCAACCTAACCTAGCAATCACCGAATTCAAAGAATTCGAGATTCTAAGATTTACACAAAACTCGCTAACCTCACGAAACCTAACCCAACCTAACCTAACAATCACCGAAATCAAAGAATTCGAGAATGTAAGTTATACACAAAAGTCGCTAAGCTCACCAAACCTAACCCAACCCAACCTAACCATCACCGAAATCAAAGAATTCGAGATTGTAAGATTTACACAAAACACGATAACCTCACGAAACCTAACCCAACCTTACTTATCATCACCGTAATCGTAGAATTCAAGATTGTAAAATTTACAAAAATTTGCTTACCTCACCAAAATTAACCCAACCTAACCTGAACATCACCGAAATCAAAAAGATCGAAATTGTAAGTTATACACAAAACTCGCTAACCTCACGAAACCTAACCCAACCTAACCTAACCATCACCGAAATCAAAGAATTCAAGATTCTAAGATTTACACAAAACTCGTTAGCCTCACCAAACCTAACCCAACCCAACCTTCCAAACACCAAAATCAAAGAATTCGAGATTGTTAGTTATACACAAAACTCGCTCACCTCACGAAACCTAACCCAACCTAACCTAACCATCACCAAACTCAAAGAATTTGAGATTGTAAGTTATTCACAAAACTCGCTAACCTCACGAAACCTAATCCAACCTAACCTAACCATCACCGAAATCGAAGAATTCGAGATTGTTAGATTTACAAAAATTCGCTCTACTCACCAAAATTAACCCAACCTAACCTAAACATCACCGAAATCAAAAAAATCGAGATTGTAAGTTATACACAAAACTCCCTAACCTCACGAAACCTAACCCAACCTAACCTAAACATCACCAAAATCAAAGAATTCGAGATTTTTAGTTAAACACAAAACGTGCTAACCACACCAAACCTAACCCAACCTAACCTTACCATCACCGAAATCAAAGAATTCGAGATTGTTAGATTTACACAAAACTCGCTAACCTCACCCAACCTAACCCAACCTAACCTAACCATCACCAAACTCAAAGAATTTGAGATTGTAAGTTATTCACAAAACTCGCTAACCTCACGAAACCTAACCCAACCTAACCTAACCATCACCGAAATCGAAGAATTCGAGATTGTAAGTTATACACAAAATTCGCTAACCTAACAAAACCTAACCCAACCCAACCTAACCATCACCGAAATCAAAGAATTCGAGATTGTAAGATTTACACAAAACTCGCTAGCCTCACCAAACCTAACCCAACCCAACCTTACAATCACCGAAATCAAAGAAGTCGAGGTTGTAAGATTTACAAAAAACTCGCTTACCTCACCCAACCTAGCTCAACCTAACCTAACCATCTCCGAAATCGAAGAATTCGAGATTGTTAGATTTACAAAAATTTGCTAACCTCACCAAACCTAACCCAACTCAACCTAACCATCACCGAAATCAAAGAATTCGAAATTGTAAATTATACACAAAACTCGCTTACCTCACGAAACCTAACCCAACCTTACCTAGCAATCACCGAATTCAAAGAATTCGAGATTCTAAGATTTACACAAAACTCGCTAACCTCACGAAACCTAACCCAACTTAACCTAACAATCACCGAAATCAAAGAATTCGAGAATGTAAGTTATACACAAAATTCGCTAAGCTCACCAAACCTAACCCAACCCAACCTAACCATCACCGAAATCAAAGAATTCGAGATTGTAAGAATTCCACAAAACGCGTTAGCCTCACCAAACCTAACCCAAACCAACCTTACAAACACCGAAATCAAAGAATTTGAGATTGTTAATTATACACAAAACTCGCTCACCTCACGAAACCTAACCCAACCCAACCTAACCATCACCGAAATCAAAGAATTCGAGATTGTAAGATTTACTCAAAACTCGTTAGCTTCACCAAACCTAACCCAACCCAACCTTACAAACACCGAAATCAAAGAATTCGAGATTGTTAGTTATACACAAAACTCGCTCACCTCACGAAACCTAACCCAACCTAACCTAACCATTACCGAAATCAAAGAATTCGAGATTTTTAGATTTACACAAAACGCGCTAAGCTCACCAAACCTAACCCAACCCAACCTAACCATCACCGAAATCAAAGAATTCGAGATTGTAAGATTTACACAAAACTCGCTAGCCTCACCAAACCTAACCCAACCCAACCTTACAATCACCGATATCAAAGAATTCGAGGTTGTTAGATTTACAAAAATTTGCTAACCTCACCAAACCTAACCCAACTCAACCTAACCATCACCGAAATCAAAGAATTCGAAATTGTAAATTATACACAAAACTCGCTTACCTCACGAAACCTAACCCAACCTAACCTAGCAATCACCGAATTCAAAGAATTCAAGATTCTAAGATTTACACAAAACTCGCTAACCTCACGAAACCTAACCCAACCTAACCTAACAATCACCGAAATCAAAAAATTCGAGAATGTAAGTTATACACAAAAGTCGCTAAGCTCACCAAACCTAACCCAACCCAACCTAACCATCACCGAAATCAAAGAATTCGAGATTGTAAGATTTACACAAAACACGATAACCTCACGAAACCTAACCCAACCTTACTTATCATCACCGTAATCGTAGAATTCAAGATTGTAAAATTTACAAAAATTTGCTTACCTCACCAAAATTAACCCAACCTAACCTGAACATCACCGAAATCAAAAAGATCGAAATTGTAAGTTATACACAAAACTCGCTAACCTCACGAAACCTAACCCAACCTAACCTAACCATCACCGAAATCAAAGAATTCAAGATTCTAAGATTTACACAAAACTCGTTAGCCTCACCAAACCTAACCCAACCCAACCTTCCAAACACCGAAATCAAAGAATTCGAGATTGTTAGTTATACACAAAACTCGCTCACCTCACGAAACCTAACCCAACTTAACCTAACCATCACCAAACTCAAAGAATTTGAGATTGTAAGTTATTCACAAAACTCGCTAACCTCACGAAACCTAACCCAACCTAACCTAACCATCACCGAAATCGAAGAATTCGAGATTGTTAGATTTACAAAAGTTCGCTCACCTCACCAAAATTAACCCAACCTAACCTAAACATCACCGAAATCAAAAAAATCGAGATTGTAAGTTATACACAAAACTCCCTAACCTCACGAAACCTAACCCAACCTAACCTAAACATCACCAAAATCAAAGAATTCGAGATTTTTAGTTAAACACAAAACGTGCTAACCACACCAAACCTAACCCAACCTAACCTTACCATCACCGAAATCAAAGAATTCGAGATTGTTAGATTTACACAAAACTCGCTAACCTCACCCAACCTAACCCAACCTAACCTAACCATCACCAAACTCAAAGAATTTGAGATTGTAAGTTATTCACAAAACTCGCTAACCTCACGAAACCTAACCCAACCTAACCTAACCATCACCGAAATCGAAGAATTCGAGATTGTAAGTTATACACAAAATTCGCTAACCTAACAAAACCTAACCCAACCCAACCTAACCATCACCGAAATCAAAGAATTCGAGATTGTAAGATTAAAACAAAACTCGCTAGCCTCACCAAACCTAACCCAACCCAACCTTACAATCACCGAAATCAAAGAAGTCGAGGTTGTAAGATTTACAAAAAACTCGCTTACCTCACCCAACCTAGCTCAACCTAACCTAACCATCACCGAAATCGAAGAATTCGAGATTGTTAGATTTACAAAAATTTGCTAACCTCACCAAACCTAACCCAACTCAACCTAACCATCACCGAAATCAAAGAATTCGAAATTGTAAATTATACACAAAACTCGCTTACCTCACGAAACCTAACCCAACCTTACCTAGCAATCACCGAATTCAAAGAATTCGAGATTCTAAGATTTACACAAAACTCGCTAACCTCACGAAACCTAACCCAACCTAACCTAACAATCACCGAAATCAAAGAATTCGAGAATGTAAGTTATACACAAAATTCGCTAAGCTCACCAAACCTAACCCAACCCAACCTAACCATCACCGAAATCAAAGAATTCGAGATTGTAAGAATTCCACAAAACGCGTTAGCCTCACCAAACCTAACCCAAACCAACCTTACAAACACCGAAATCAAAGAATTTGAGATTGTTAATTATACACAAAACTCGCTCACCTCACGAAACCTAACCCAACCCAACCTAACCATCACCGAAATCAAAGAATTCGAGATTGTAAGATTTACTCAAAACTCGTTAGCTTCACCAAACCTAACCCAACCCAACCTTACAATCACCGAAATCAAAGAATTCGAGAATGTAAGTTATTCACAAAACTCGCTAACCTCACGAAACCTAACCCAAACTAACCTAAACATCACCGAAATCAAAGAATTCGAGATTGTAAGATTTACACAAAACTCGCTAACCTCACCCAACCTAACCCAACCTAACCTAACCATCACCAAACTCAAAGAATTTGAGATTGTAAGTTATTCACAAAACTCGCTAACCGCATGAAACCTAACCCAACCTAACCTAACCATCACCGAAATCGAAGAATTCGAGATTGTAAGTTATACACAAAATTCGCTAACCTAACAAAACCTAACCCAACCCAACCTAACCATCACCGAAATCAGAGAATTCGAGAATGTAAGTTATACACAAAATTCGTTAAGCTCACCAAACCTAACCCAACCCAACCTAACCATCACCGAAATCAAAGAATTCGAGGGTGTAAGTTATACACAAAACTCCCTAACCTCACGAAACCTAACCCAACCTAACCTTAACATCACCGAAATCAAAGAATTCGAGATTTTTAGTTAAACACAAAACGTGCTAACCACACCAAACCTAACCCAACCTAACCTTACCATCACCGAAATCAAAGAATTCGAGATTGTAAGATTTACACAAAACTCGCTAGCCTCACCCAACCGAACCCAACCTAACCTAACCATCACCAAACTCAAAGAATTTGAGATAGTAAGTTATTCACAAAACCCGCTAACCTCACGAAACCTAACCCAACCTTACTTAACAATCACCGAAATCATAGAATTCGAGATTGTAAGATTTACACAAAACTCGCTAGCCTCACCAAACCCAACCCAACCCAACCTTACCATCACCGAAATCAAAGAATTCGAGATTGTATGTTATACACAAACCTTGCTAGCCTCACCAAACCTAACCCAACCCAACCTTACAATCACCGAAATCGAAGAATTCGAGATTGTTAGATTTACAAAAATTCGCTCACCTCACCAAAATTAACCCAACCTAACCTAAACATCACCGAAATCAAAAAAATCGAGATTGTAAGTTATACACAAAACTCCCTAACCTCACGAAACCTAACCCAACCTAACCTTAACATCACCGAAATCAAAGAATTCGAGATTTTTAGTTAAACACAAAACGTGCTAACCACACCAAACCTAACCCAACCTAACCTTACCATCACCGATATCAAAGAATTCGAGATTGTAAGATTTACACAAAACTCGCTAACCTCACCCAACCGAACCCAACCTAACCTAACCTTCACCAAACTCAAAGAATTTGAGATTGTAAGTTATTCACAAAACTCGCTAACCTCACGAAACCTAACCCAACCTAACCTAACTATCACCGAAATCGAAAAATTCGAGATTGTAAGTTATTCACAAAACCCGCTAACCTCACGAAACCTAACCCAACCTTACCTAACAATCACCGAAATCATAGAATTCGAGATTGTAAGATTTACACAAAACTCGCTAGCCTCACCAAACCCAACCCAACCTTACCATCACCGAAATCAAAGAATTCGAGATTGTAAGTTATACACAAACCTTGCTAGCCTCACCAAACCTAACCCAACCCAACCTAACCATCACCGATATCAATGAATTCGAGATTGTAAGTTATACACAAAACTCGCTCACCTCACGAAACCTAACCCAACCTAACCTAACCATTACCGAAATCAAAGAATTCAAGATTTTCAGTCATTCACAAAACTCGCTTACCTCACCCAACCTAACCCAACCTAACCTAACAATCACCGAAATCAAAGAATTCGAAAATGTTAGTTATAAAAAAACCCGCTAACCTCACCAAACCTAACCCAACCTAACCTTGCCCATACAGATATCAAATAATTCGAAATTAAATTAACCATCACCAAACTTAAAGAATTTGAGATTGTAAGTTATTCACAAAACTCGCTAGCCTCACGAAACCTAACCCAAACTAACCTTAACATCACCGAAATCAAAGAATTCGAGATTGTAAGATTTACACAAAACTCGCTAGCCTCACCAAACCTAACCCAACCCAACCTTACAATCACCGAAATCAAAGAAGTCGAGGTTGTAAGATTTACAAAAAACTCGCTTACCTCACCCAACCTAGCTCAACCTAACCTAACCATCACCGAAATCGAAAAATTCGAGATTGTTAGATTTACAAAAATTTGCTAACCTCACCAAACCTAACCCAACTCAACCTAACCATCACCGAAATCAAAGAATTCGAAATTGTAAATTATACACAAAACTCGCTTACCTCACGAAACCTAACCCAACCTTACCTAGCAATCACCGAATTCAAAGAATTCGAGATTCTAAGATTTACACAAAATTCGCTAACCTCACGAAACCTAACCCAACCCAACCTAACCATCACCGAAATCAAAGAATTCGAGATTGTAAGAATTACACAAAACTCGTTAGCCTCACCAAACCTAACCCAACCCAACCTTACAAACACCGAAATCAAAGAATTTGAGATTGTTAGTTATACACAAAACTCGCTCACCTCACGAAACCTAACCCAACCCAACCTAACCATCACCGAAATCAAAGAATTCGAGATTGTAAGATTTACACAAAACTCGCTAGCCTCACCAAACCTAACCCAACCCAACCTTACTTATCATCACCGAAATCAAAGAATTCGAGGTTGTAAGATTTACAAAAATTTGCTTACCTCACCAAAATTAACCCAACCTAACCTGAACATCAACGAAATCAAAAAGATCGAAATTGTAAGTTATACACAAAACTCCCTAACCTCACGAAACCTAACCCAACCCAACCTTACCATCACCGAAATCAAAGAATTCGAGATTGTAAGATTTACACAAAACTCGCTAGCCTCACCAAACCTAACCCAACCTAACCTAACCATCACCGAAATCGAAGAATTCGAGATTGTAAGTTATACACAAAATTCGCTAACCTAACAAAACCTAACCCAACCCAACCTAACCATCACCGAAATCAAAGAATTCGAGATTGTAAGATTTACACAAAACTCGCTAGCTTCACCAAACCTAACCCAACCTAACCTTACAATCACCGAAATCAAAGAAGTCGAGGTTGTAAGATTTACAAAAAACTCGCTTACCTCACCCAACCTAGCTCAACCTAAACTAACCATCACCGAAATCGAAGAATTCGAGATTGTTAGATTTACAAAAATTTGCTAACCTCACCAAACCTAACCCAACTCAACCTAACCATCACCGAAATCAAAGAATTCGAAATTGTAAATTATACACAAAACTCGCTTACCTCACGAAACCTAACCCAACCTTGCCTAGCAATCACCGAATTCAAAGAATTCGAGATTCTAAGATTTACACAAAACTCGCTAACCTCACGAAACCTAACCCAACCTAACCTAACAATCACCGAAATCAAAGAATTCGAGAATGTAAGTTATACACAAAATTCGCTAAGCTCACCAAACCTAACCCAACCCAACCTAACCATCACCGAAATCAAAGAATTCGAGATTGTAAGAATTCCACAAAACGCGTTAGCCTCACCAAACCTAACCCTAACCAACCTTACAAACACCGAAATCAAAGAATTTGAGATTGTTAATTATACACAAAACTCGCTCACCTCACGAAACCTAACCCAACCCAACCTAACCATCACCGAAATCAAAGAATTCGAGATTGTAAGATTTACACAAAACTCGTTAGCCTCACCAAACCTAACCCAACCCAACCTTACAAACACCGAAATCAAAGAATTCGAGATTGTTGGTTATACACAAAACTCGCTCACCTCACGAAACCTAACCCAACCTAACCTAACCATTACCGAAATCAAAGAATTCGAGATTTTTAGATTTACACAAAACTCGCTAAGCTCACCAAACCTAACCCAACCCAACCTAACCATCACCGAAATCAAAGAATTCGAGATTGTAAGATTTACACAAAACTCGCTAGCCTCACCAAACCTAACCCAACCTAACCTTACAATCACCGATATCAAAGAATTCGAGGTTGTTAGATTTACAAAAATTTGCTAACCTCACCAAACCTAACCCAACTCAACCTAACCATCACCGAAATCAAAGAATTCGAAATTGTAAATTATACACAAAACTCGCTTACCTCACGAAACCTAACCCAACCTAACCTAGCAATCACCGAATTCAAAGAATTCGAGATTCTAAGATTTACACAAAACTCGCTAACCTCACGAAACCTAACCCAACCTAACCTAACAATCACCGAAATCAAAGAATTCGAGAATGTAAGTTATACACAAAAGTCGCTAAGCTCACCAAACCTAACCCAACCCAACCTAACCATCACCGAAATCAAAGAATTCGAGATTGTAAGATTTACACAAAACACGATAACCTCACGAAACCTAACCCAACCTTACTTATCATCACCGTAATCGTAGAATTCAAGATTGTAAAATTTACAAAAATTTGCTTACCTCACCAAAATTAACCCAACCTAACCTGAACATCAACGAAATCAAAAAGATCGAAATTGTAAGTTATACACAAAACTCCCTAACCTCACGAAACCTAACCCAACCCAACCTTACCATCACCGAAATCAAAGAATTCGAGATTGTAAGATTTACACAAAACTCGCTAGCCTCACCAAACCTAACCCAACCTAACCTAACCATCACCGAAATCGAAGAATTCGAGATTGTAAGTTATACACAAAATTCGCTAACCTAACAAAACCTAACCCAACCCAACCTAACCATCACCGAAATCAAAGAATTCGAGATTGTAAGATTTACACAAAACTCGCTAGCTTCACCAAACCTAACCCAACCTAACCTTACAATCACCGAAATCAAAGAAGTCGAGGTTGTAAGATTTACAAAAAACTCGCTTACCTCACCCAACCTAGCTCAACCTAAACTAACCATCACCGAAATCGAAGAATTCGAGATTGTTAGATTTACAAAAATTTGCTAACCTCACCAAACCTAACCCAACTCAACCTAACCATCACCGAAATCAAAGAATTCGAAATTGTAAATTATACACAAAACTCGCTTACCTCACGAAACCTAACCCAACCTTACCTAGCAATCACCGAATTCAAAGAATTCGAGATTCTAAGATTTACACAAAACTCGCTAACCTCACGAAACCTAACCCAACCTAACCTAACAATCACCGAAATCAAAGAATTCGAGAATGTAAGTTATACACAAAATTCGCTAAGCTCACCAAACCTAACCCAACCCAACCTAACCATCACCGAAATCAAAGAATTCGAGATTGTAAGAATTCCACAAAACGCGTTAGCCTCACCAAACCTAACCCTAACCAACCTTACAAACACCGAAATCAAAGAATTTGAGATTGTTAATTATACACAAAACTCGCTCACCTCACGAAACCTAACCCAACCCAACCTAACCATCACCGAAATCAAAGAATTCGAGATTGTAAGATTTACACAAAACTCGTTAGCCTCACCAAACCTAACCCAACCCAACCTTACAAACACCGAAATCAAAGAATTCGAGATTGTTAGTTATACACAAAACTCGCTCACCTCACGAAACCTAACCCAACCTAACCTAACCATTACCGAAATCAAAGAATTCGAGATTTTTAGATTTACACAAAACTCGCTAAGCTCACCAAACCTAACCCAACCCAACCTAACCATCACCGAAATCAAAGAATTCGAGATTGTAAGATTTACACAAAACTCGCTAGCCTCACCAAACCTAACCCAACCTAACCTTACAATCACCGATATCAAAGAATTCGAGGTTGTTAGATTTACAAAAATTTGCTAACCTCACCAAACCTAACCCAACTCAACCTAACCATCACCGAAATCAAAGAATTCGAAATTGTAAATTATACACAAAACTCGCTTACCTCACGAAACCTAACCCAACCTAACCTAGCAATCACCGAATTCAAAGAATTCGAGAATGTAAGTTATACACAAAAGTCGCTAAGCTCACCAAACCTAACCCAACCCAACCTAACCATCACCGAAATCAAAGAATTCGAGATTGTAAGATTTACACAAAACACGATAACCTCACGAAACCTAACCCAACCTTACTTATCATCACCGTAATCGTAGAATTCAAGATTGTAAAATTTACAAAAATTTGCTTACCTCACCAAAATTAACCCAACCTAACCTGAACATCACCGAAATCAAAAAGATCGAAATTGTAAGTTATACACAAAACTCGCTAACCTCACGAAACCTAACCCAACCTAACCTAACCATCACCGAAATCAAAGAATTCAAGATTCTAAGATTTACACAAAACTCGTTAGCCTCACCAAACCTAACCCAACCCAACCTTCCAAACACCAAAATCAAAGAATTCGAGATTGTTAGTTATACACAAAACTCGCTCACCTCACGAAACCTAACCCAACCTAACCTAACCATCACCAAACTCAAAGAATTTGAGATTGTAAGTTATTCACAAAACTCGCTAACCTCACGAAACCTAATCCAACCTAACCTAACCATCACCGAAATCGAAGAATTCGAGATTGTTAGATTTACAAAAATTCGCTCTACTCACCAAAATTAACCCAACCTAACCTAAACATCACCGAAATCAAAAAAATCGAGATTGTAAGTTATACACAAAACTCCCTAACCTCACAAAACCTAACCCAACCTAACCTAAACATCACCAAAATCAAAGAATTCGAGATTTTTAGTTAAACACAAAACGTGCTAACCACACCAAACCTAACCCAACCTAACCTTACCATCACCGAAATCAAAGAATTCGAGATTGTTAGATTTACACAAAACTCGCTAACCTCACCCAACCTAACCCAACCTAACCTAACCATCACCAAACTCAAAGAATTTGAGATTGTAAGTTATTCACAAAACTCGCTAACCTCACGAAACCTAACCCAACCTAACCTAACCATCACCGAAATCGAAGAATTCGAGATTGTAAGCTATACACAAAATTCGCTAACCTAACAAAACCTAACCCAACCCAACCTAACCATCACCGAAATCAAAGAATTCGAGATTGTAAGATTTACACAAAACTCGCTAGCCTCACCAAACCTAACCCAACCCAACCTTACAATCACCGAAATCAAAGAAGTCGAGGTTGTAAGATTTACAAAAAACTCGCTTACCTCACCCAACCTAGCTCAACCTAACCTAACCATCACCGAAATCGAAGAATTCGAGATTGTTAGATTTACAAAAATTTGCTAACCTCACCAAACCTAACCCAACTCAACCTAACCATCACCGAAATCAAAGAATTCGAAATTGTAAATTATACACAAAACTCGCTTACCTCACGAAACCTAACCCAACCTTACCTAGCAATCACCGAATTCAAAGAATTCGAGATTCTAAGATTTACACAAAACTCGCTAACCTCACGAAACCTAACCCAACTTAACCTAACAATCACCGAAATCAAAGAATTCGAGAATGTAAGTTATACACAAAATTCGCTAAGCTCACCAAACCTAACCCAACCCAACCTAACCATCACCGAAATCAAAGAATTCGAGATTGTAAGAATTCCACAAAACGCGTTAGCCTCACCAAACCTAACCCAAACCAACCTTACAAACACCGAAATCAAAGAATTTGAGATTGTTAATTATACACAAAACTCGCTCACCTCACGAAACCTAACCCAACCCAACCTAACCATCACCGAAATCAAAGAATTCGAGATTGTAAGATTTACTCAAAACTCGTTAGCTACACCAAACCTAACCCAACCCAACCTTACAAACACCGAAATCAAAGAATTCGAGATTGTTAGTTATACACAAAACTCGCTCACCTCACGAAACCTAACCCAACCTAACCTAACCATTACCGAAATCAAAGAATTCGAGATTTTTAGATTTACACAAAACGCGCTAAGCTCACCAAACCTAACCCAACCCAACCTAACCATCACCGAAATCAAAGAATTCGAGATTGTAAGATTTACACAAAACTCGCTAGCCTCACCAAACCTAACCCAACCCAACCTTACAATCACCGATATCAAAGAATTCGAGGTTGTTAGATTTACAAAAATTTGCTAACCTCACCAAACCTAACCCAACTCAACCTAACCATCACCGAAATCAAAGAATTCGAAATTGTAAATTATACACAAAACTCGCTTACCTCACGAAACCTAACCCAACCTAACCTAGCAATCACCGAATTCAAAGAATTCAAGATTCTAAGATTTACACAAAACTCGCTAACCTCACGAAACCTAACCCAACCTAACCTAACAATCACCGAAATCAAAAAATTCGAGAATGTAAGTTATACACAAAAGTCGCTAAGCTCACCAAACCTAACCCAACCCAACCTAACCATCACCGAAATCAAAGAATTCGAGATTGTAAGATTTACACAAAACACGATAACCTCACGAAACCTAACCCAACCTTACTTATCATCGACGTAATCGTAGAATTCAAGATTGTAAAATTTACAAAAATTTGCTTACCTCACCAAAATTAACCCAACCTAACCTGAACATCACCGAAATCAAAAAGATCGAAATTGTAAGTTATACACAAAACTCGCTAACCTCACGAAACCTAACCCAACCTAACCTAACCATCACCGAAATCAAAGAATTCAAGATTCTAAGATTTACACAAAACTCGTTAGCCTCACCAAACCTAACCCAACCCAACCTTCCAAACACCGAAATCAAAGAATTCGAGATTGTTAGTTATACACAAAACTCGCTCACCTCACGAAACCTAACCCAACTTAACCTAACCATCACCAAACTCAAAGAATTTGAGATTGTAAGTTATTCACAAAACTCGCTAACCTCACGAAACCTAACCCAACCTAACCTAACCATCACCGAAATCGAAGAATTCGAGATTGTTAGATTTACAAAAGTTCGCTCACCTCACCAAAATTAACCCAACCTAACCTAAACATCACCGAAATCAAAAAAATCGAGATTGTAAGTTATACACAAAACTCCCTAACCTCACGAAACCTAACCCAACCTAACCTAAACATCACCAAAATCAAAGAATTCGAGATTTTTAGTTAAACACAAAACGTGCTAACCACACCAAACCTAACCCAACCTAACCTTACCATCACCGAAATCAAAGAATTCGAGATTGTTAGATTTACACAAAACTCGCTAACCTCACCCAACCTAACCCAACCTAACCTAACCATCACCAAACTCAAAGAATTTGAGATTGTAAGTTATTCACAAAACTCGCTAACCTCACGAAACCTAACCCAACCTAACCTAACCATCACCGAAATCGAAGAATTCGAGATTGTAAGTTATACACAAAATTCGCTAACCTAACAAAACCTAACCCAACCCAACCTAACCATCACCGAAATCAAAGAATTCGAGATTGTAAGATTAAAACAAAACTCGCTAGCCTCACCAAACCTAACCCAACCCAACCTTACAATCACCGAAATCAAAGAAGTCGAGGTTGTAAGATTTACAAAAAACTCGCTTACCTCACCCAACCTAGCTCAACCTAACCTAACCATCACCGAAATCGAAGAATTCGAGATTGTTAGATTTACAAAAATTTGCTAACCTCACCAAACCTAACCCAACTCAACCTAACCATCACCGAAATCAAAGAATTCGAAATTGTAAATTATACACAAAACTCGCTTACCTCACGAAACCTAACCCAACCTTACCTAGCAATCACCGAATTCAAAGAATTCGAGATTCTAAGATTTACACAAAACTCGCTAACCTCACGAAACCTAACCCAACCTAACCTAACAATCACCGAAATCAAAGAATTCGAGAATGTAAGTTATACACAAAATTCGCTAAGCTCACCAAACCTAACCCAACCCAACCTAACCATCACCGAAATCAAAGAATTCGAGATTGTAAGAATTCCACAAAACGCGTTAGCCTCACCAAACCTAACCCAAACCAACCTTACAAACACCGAAATCAAAGAATTTGAGATTGTTAATTATACACAAAACTCGCTCACCTCACGAAACCTAACCCAACCCAACCTAACCATCACCGAAATCAAAGAATTCGAGATTGTAAGATTTACTCAAAACTCGTTAGCTTCACCAAACCTAACCCAACCCAACCTTACAAACACCGAAATCAAAGAATTCGAGATTGTTAGTTATACACAAAACTCGCTCACCTCACGAAACCTAACCCAACCTAACCTAACCATTACCGAAATCAAAGAATTCGAGATTTTTAGATTTACACAAAACGCGCTAAGCTCACCAAACCTAACCCAACCCAACCTAACCATCACCGAAATCAAAGAATTCGAGATTGTAAGATTTACACAAAACTCGCTAGCCTCACCAAACCTAACCCAACCCAACCTTACAATCACCGATATCAAAGAATTCGAGGTTGTTAGATTTACAAAAATTTGCTAACCTCACCAAACCTAACCCAACTCAACCTAACCATCACCGAAATCAAAGAATTCGAAATTGTAAATTATACACAAAACTCGCTTACCTCACGAAACCTAACCCAACCTAACCTAGCAATCACCGAATTCAAAGAATTCGAGATTCTAAGATTTACACAAAACTCGCTAACCTCACGAAACCTAACCCAACCTAACCTAACCATCACCGAAATCAAAGAATTCAAGATTCTAAGATTTACACAAAACTCGTTAGCCTCACCAAACCTAACCCAACCCAACCTTCCAAACACCGAAATCAAAGAATTCGAGATTGTTAGTTATACACAAAACTCGCTCACCTCACGAAACCTAACCCAACTTAACCTAACCATCACCAAACTCAAAGAATTTGAGATTGTAAGTTATTCACAAAACTCGCTAACCTCACGAAACCTAACCCAACCTAACCTAACCATCACCGAAATCGAAGAATTCGAGATTGTTAGATTTACAAAAGTTCGCTCACCTCACCAAAATTAACCCAACCTAACCTAAACATCACCGAAATCAAAAAAATCGAGATTGTAAGTTATACACAAAACTCCCTAACCTCACGAAACCTAACCCAACCTAACCTTAACATCACCAAAATCAAAGAATTCGAGATTTTTAGTTAAACACAAAACGTGCTAACCACACCAAACCTAACCCAACCTAACCTTACCATCACCGAAATCAAAGAATTCGAGATTGTTAGATTTACACAAAACTCGCTAACCTCACCCAACCTTACCCAACCTAACCTAACCATCACCAAACTCAAAGAAATTGAGATTGTAAGTTATTCACAAAACTCGCTAACCTCACGAAACCTAACCCAACCTAACCTAACCATCACCGAAATCGAAGAATTCGAGATTGTAAGTTATACACAAAATTCGCTAACCTAACAAAACCTAACCCAACCCAACCTAACCATCACCGAAATCAAAGAATTCGAGATTGTAAGATTTACACAAAACTCGCTAGCCTCACCAAACCTAACCCAACCCAACCTTACAATCACCGAAATCAAAGAAGTCGAGGTTGTAAGATTTACAAAAAACTCGCCTACCTCACCCAACCTAGCTCAACCTAACCTAACCATCACCGAAATCGAAGAATTCGAGATTGTTAGATTTACAAAAATTTGCTAACCTCACCAAACCTAACCCAACTCAACCTAACCATCACCGAAATCAAAGAATTCGAAATTGTAAATTATACACAAAACTCGCTTACCTCACGAAACCTAACCCAACCTTACCTAGCAATCACTGAATTCAAAGAATTCGAGATTCTAAGATTTACACAAAACTCGCTAACCTCACGAAACCTAACCCAACCTAACCTAACAATCACCGAAATCAAAGAATTCGAGAATGTAAGTTATACACAAAATTCGCTAAGCTCACCAAACCTAACCCAACCCAACCTAACCATCACCGAAATCAAAGAATTCGAGATTGTAAGAATTCCACAAAACTCGTTAGCCTCACCAAACCTAACCCAAACCAACCTTACAAACACCGAAATCAAAGAATTTGAGATTGTTAATTATACACAAAACTCGCTCACCTCACGAAACCTAACCCAACCCAACCTAACCATCACCGAAATCAAAGAATTCGAGATTGTAAGATTTACACAAAACTCGTTAGCCTCACCAAACCTAACCCAACCCAACCTTACAAACACCGAAATCAAAGAATTCGAGATTGTTAGTTATACACAAAACTCGCTCACCTCACGAAACCTAACCCAACCTAACCTAACCATTACCGAAATCAAAGAATTCGAGATTTTTAGATTTACACAAAACTCGCTAAAGCTCACCAAACCTAACCCAACCCAACCTAACCATCACCAAAATCAAAGAATTCGAGATTGTAAGATTTACACAAAACTCGCTAGCCTCACCAAACCTAACCCAACTCAACCTAACCATCACCGAAATCAAAGAATTCGAAATTGTAAATTATACACAAAACTCGATTACCTCACGAAACCTAACCCAACCTAACCTAGCAATCACCGAATTCAAAGAATTCGAGATTCTAAGATTTACACAAAACTCGCTAACCTCACGAAACGTAACCCAACCTAACCTAACAATCACCGAAATCAAAGAATTCGAGAATGTAAGTTATACACAAAAGTCGCTAAGCTCACCAAACCTAACCCAACCCAACCTAACCATCACCGAAATCAAAGAATTCGAGATTGTAAGATTTACACAAAACACGATAACCTCACGAAACGTAACCCAACCTTACTTATCATCACCGAAATCGTAGACTTCGAGATTGTAAAATTTACAAAAATTTGCTTACCTCACCAAAATTAACCCAACCTAACCTGAACATCACCGAAATCAAAAAGATCGAAATTGTAAGTTATACACAAAACTCGCTAACCTCACGAAACCTAACCCAACCTAACCTAACCATCACCGAAATCAAAGAATTCAAGATTCTAAGATTTTCACAAAACTCGTTAGCCTCACCAAACCTAACCCAACCCAACCTTCCAAACACCGAAATCAAAGAATTCGAGATTGTTAGTTATACACAAAACTCGCTCACCTCACGAAACTTAACCCAACCTAACCTAACCATCACCGAAATCGAAGAATTCGAGATTGTAAGTTATACACAAAACTCGCTAAGCTCACCAAACCTAACCCAACCCAACCTAACCATCATCGAAATCAAAGAATTCGAGATTTTAAGTAATACACAAAACTCGCTAGCCTCACCCAACCTAACCCAACCTAACCTAACAATCACCGAAATCAAAGAATTCGAGAATGTTAGTTATACACTAAACCCGCTTACCTCACCAAACCTAACCCAACCTTACCTTGCCCACACATAAATCAAATAATTCGAGATTATAAGATTTACACAAAACTCGCTAAACTCACCCAACATAACACAACCTAAACTAACCATCACCATACTCAACGAATTTGAGATTGTAAGTTATACACAAAACTCGCTAACCTCACGAAACCTAACCATCACCGAAATCAAAGAATTCGAAATTGTAAATTATACACAAAACTCGCTTACCTCACGAAACCTAACCCAACCTAACCTAGCAATCACCGAATTCAAAGAATTCGAGATTCTAAGATTTACACAAAACTCGCTAACCTCACGAAACCTAACCCAACCTAACCTAACAATCACCGAAATCAAAGAATTCGAGAATGTAAGTTATACACAAAAGTCGCTAAGCTCACCAAACCTAACCCAACCCAACCTAACCATCACCGAAATCAAAGAATTCGAGATTGTAAGATTTACACAAAACACGATAACCTCACGAAACCTAACCCAACCTTACTTATCATCACCGAAATCGTAGAATTCGAGATTGTAAAATTTACAAAAATTTGCTTACCTCACCAAAATTAACCCAACCTAACCTGAACATCACCGAAATCAAAAAGATCGAAATTGTAAGTTATACACAAAACTCGCTAACCTCACGAAACCTAACCCAACCTAACCTAACCATCACCGAAATCAAAGAATTCAAGATTCTAAGATTTACACAAAACTCGTTAGCCTCACCAAACCTAACCCAACCCAACCTTCCAAACACCGAAATCAAAGAATTCGAGATTGTTAGTTATACACAAAACTCGCTCACCTCACGAAACCTAACCCAACCTAACCTAAACATCACCGAAATCAAAGAATTCGAGATTTTTAGATTTACACAAAACTCGCTAAGCTCACCAAACCTAACCCAACCCAACCAAACCATCACCGAAATCAAAGAATTCGAGATTGTAAGAATTACACAAAACTCGTTAGCCTTTTTTTTTTTTTTTTTTTTTTTTTATCGTCGGAGGTGGGGAATCTTCCAAAGACATCCTCCAGCCCGAACTGGAGGATAGTGTCGGATTTTTACCGACTAAACCCCACCCCCTTGACTCCCCTGCTCCCCGGACACATTTTCATGTTTTGCTTCGGGAAAGCAGTTTTGTCTCTTCCTTCGAGTTCTCGGGTTCTTTCTGCTTCTTCTTTATTTTTCATTATCATCGAAGCAAATGCTTCCCACGCTGACCAGGCAGTTGCGCTATCCAGTATGACGAAGATTATGTTTATCGGCGTCAGGTGTTCTACGCCGATTACAGTTCTGAATGTTCTTCTGTCGTCTTCCCATGCTGGACAATCAAAGGTTGTGTGGGCCGCGTCGTCTTTCTCGTTTTCACAGTGGTGGCACTTCGGAGTTGTTTCCTTTCCTATTTTGTGTAGGTAGGTCCCGAAGCACCCGTGACCTGTGAGTATTTGTGTCGTGTGGTGATTCAGTTCGCCGTGCTTTCTTTGGCACCACGCTTTTAGGTCTCCGATGAGATGGTGTGTCCATCGACCTTTTTCTGAGTTGTTCCATCTGTCTTGCCATTTGATCATCGTTGTCTCTCTGGCTGCACTCTTCTTTTCACCTCTGTAGATCGCTTGTCGTTCTAGAGCGAGTAAGTCGATCGGTGGAATGGCGCACAACACCAGGATGGCATCTTCAGATACTGTACGGTATGCCGCTGCGACTCTTAATGCAGCTCTTCTTTGTACTCTAGCGAGGCTGAGCCTCGTCCTCTCAACCTTTGTTTTTTCCGCCCAAATCGGAGCACCGTACAGGAGGACTGAGTGTACTACTTCACAGTATAGTTTTCTTCTCCTCTGTTTCGGTCCACCGATGTTGGGCATCAGTCTGGCGAGGTCTTCTGCTATTTGGGCTGCCCTAGCTCCCGCTTTTTCCGCATGTTTTGCAAAGCGTAGTTTGTCATCTAACTGCACTCCCAAATACCGCAGTGATCTGCTGAACGTCACCTCAAAACCGTTGACTGTTATTTGAGGAGGCAGCAGCTTTCTACGTCTTGTGAAGAATACAGCTTCGGTTTTCTGGACGGCGAGCTCCAAGCCCGCATCCACGAGCCATTTTTTAACCCTTCTTATGGCTTCTTCGCTTCTAAGGCGTAAAGATGTTGTGTTCTTTGCGGTGACAAGCAACGCGACATCGTCAGCAAAGGCGACCAGGCTCGTTTCATCTGGCATTGGGATCTTCAACAAGCCGTCGTACATTACATTCCAAAGCGCCGGGCCCAGGACCGATCCCTGTGGTACGCCCGCAGTGACTGATCGTTCGTATTTTTTGCCCATGCATTCATACAGAAGGATTCTGTCCGAAAAATAGCTCTCGATCATCTTGATAAGTTTTTCCGGAGCATTGATAGTGACTAATGCATCGAGAGTCCTTCCCCAGTTGGCAGTGTTGAATGCATTTTTTATGTCGAGCGCGATCATCACAACATGTTTGCTCGCCTTGACGCTCCCACGCCATGCAAGTCTTACGGTGTTTACGACTTCACTGATCGCGTCAATAGTTGAGCGACCGGGTCGAAATCCAAATTGCTGCGATGACAGTCCTGTGTCGCTGTTTTCTAGCTGTTGTTGTAGTCGCTGTAGGAGAAGTCTCTCTAGTAACTTTCCTACCCCGTCAAGTAGGCAGAGTGGCCTGTATGATGAAGGTCCTGGTGGGCCTCCCTTTCCTTTTGAAATCAGCACGAGTTTTTGTCTTTTCCATGGTTTTGGAAAGGTTCCTTCCGACAGACAAGCATTGAAGGTCGTCAACAGCAACGCAGGATCGCTCAAGGCAATTCTTTTAATAACTGCGTTTGGAATGCAGTCCGTTAGCCTCACCAAACCTAACCCAACCCAACCTTACAAACACCGAAATCAAAGAATTTGAGATTGTTAATTATACACAAAACTCGCTCACCTCACGAAACCTAACCCAACCCAACCTAACCATCACCGAAATCAAAGAATTCGAGATTGTAAGATTTACACAAAACTCGTTAGCCTCACCAAACCTAACCCAACCCAACCTTACAAACACCGAAATCAAAGAATTCGAGATTGTTAGTTATACACAAAACTCGCTCACCTCACGAAACCTAACCCAACCCAACCTAACCATCACCGAAATCAAAGAATTCGAGATTGTAAGATTTACACAAAACTCGTTAGCCTCACCAAACCTAACCCAACCCAACCTTACAAACACCGAAATCAAAGAATTCGAGATTGTTAGTTATACACAAAACTCGCTCACCTCACGAAACCTAACCCAACCTAACCTAACCATTACCGAAATCAAAGAATTCGAGATTTTTAGATTTACACAAAACTCGCTAAGCTCACCAAACCTAACCCAACCCAACCTAACCATCACCGAAATCAAAGAATTCGAGATTTTAAGATTTACACAAAACTCGCTAACCTCACGAAACCTAACCCAACCTAACCTAACAATCACCGAAATCAAAGAATTCGAGAATGTAAGTTATACACAAAAGTCGCTAAGCTCACCAAACCTAACCCAACCCAACCTTACAAACACCGAAATCAAAGAATTCGAGATTGTTAGTTATACACAAAACTCGCTCACCTCACGAAACCTAACCCAACCTAACCTAACCATTACCGAAATCAAAGAATTCGAGATTTTTAGATTTACACAAAACTCGCTAAGCTCACCAAACCTAACCCAACCCAACCTAACCATCACCGAAATCAAAGAATTCGAGATTTTAAGATTTACACAAAACTCGCTAACCTCACGAAACCTAACCCAACCTAACCTAACAATCACCGAAATCAAAGAATTCGAGAATGTAAGTTATACACAAAAGTCGCTAAGCTCACCAAACCTAACCCAACCCAACCTAACCATCACCGAAATCAAAGAATTCGAGATTGTAAGATTTACACAAAACACGATAACCTCACGAAACCTAACCCAACCTTACTTATCATCACCGAAATCGTAGAATTCGAGATTGTAAAATTTACAAAAATTTGCTTACCTCACCAAAATTAACCCAACCTAACCTGAACATCACCGAAATCAAAAAGATCGAAATTGTAAGTTATACACAAAACTCGCTAACCTCACGAAACCTAACCCAACCTAACCTAACCATCACCGAAATCAAAGAATTCAAGATTCTAAGATTTACACAAAACTCGTTAGCCTCACCAAACCTAACCCAACCCAACCTTCCAAACACCGAAATCAAAGAATTCGAGATTGTTAGTTATACACAAAACTCGCTCACCTCACGAAACCTAACCCAACCTAACCTAAACATCACCGAAATCAAAGAATTCGAGATTTTTAGATTTACACAAAACTCGCTAAGCTCACCAAACCTAACCCAACCCAACCAAACCATCACCGAAATCGAAGAATTCGAGATTGTAAGTTATACACAAAATTCGCTAACCTAACAAAACCTAACCCAACCCAACCTAACCATCACCGAAATCAAAGAATTCGAGATTGTAAGATTTACACAAAACTCGCTAGCTTCACCAAACCTAACCCAACCCAACCTTACAATCACCGAAATCAAAGAATTCGAGGTTGTAAGATTTACAAAAAACTCGCTAACCTCACCCAACCTAGCCCAACCTAATCTAACCATCACCGAAATCGAAGAATTCGAGATTGTTAGATTTACAAAAATTTGCTAACCTCACCAAACCTAACCCAACTCAACCTAACCATCACCGAAATCAAAGAATTCGAAATTGTAAATTATACACAAAACTCGCTTACCTCACGAAACCTAACCCAACCTAACCTAGCAATCACCGAATTCAAAGAATTCGAGATTCTAAGATTTACACAAAACTCGCTAACCTCACGAAACCTAACCCAACCATTACCTAACCATCACCGAAATCGAAGAATTCGAGATTGTAAGTTATACACAAAATTCGCTAACCTAACAAAACCTAACCCAACCCAACCTAACCATCACCGAAATCAAAGAATTCGAGATTGTAAGATTTACACAAAACTAACTTACCTCACCCAACCTAGCCCAACCTAACCTAACCATCACCGAAATCGAAGAATTCGAGATTGTTAGATTTACAAAAATTTGCTAACCTCACCAAACCTAACCCAACTCAACCTAACCATCACCGAAATCAAAGAATTCGAAATTATAAATTATACACAAAACTCGCTTACCTCACGAAACCTAACCCAACCTAACCTAGCAATCACCGAATTCAAAGAATTAGAGATTCTAAGATTTACACAAAACTCGCTAACCTCACGAAACCTAACCCAACCTAACCTTACAATCACCGAAATCAAAGATGTCGAGGTTGTAAGATTTACAAAAAACTCGTTAGCCTCACCAAACCTAACCCAACCCAACCTTACAAACACCGAAATCAAAGAATTCGAGATTGTTAGTTATACACAAAACTCGCTCACCTCACCAAACCTAACCCAACCCAACCTAACCATCACCGAAATCAAAGAATTCGAAATTGTAAATTATACACAAAACTCGCTTACCTCACGAAACCTAACCCAACCTAACCTAACCATCACCGAAATCGAAGAATTCGAGATTGTTAGATTTACAAAAATTCGCTCACCTCACCAAAATTAACCCAACCTAACCTAAACATCACCGAAATCAAAAAAATCGAGATTGTAAGTTATACACAAAACTCCCTAACCTCACGAAACCTAACCCAACCTAACCTAAACATCACCAAAATCAAAGAATTCGAGATTTTTAGTTAAACACAAAACGTGCTAACCACACCAAACCTAACCCAACCTAACCTTACCATCACCGAAATCAAAGAATTCGAGATTGTAAGATTTACACAAAACTCGCTAACCTCACCCAACCTAACCCAACCTAACCTAACCATCACCAAACTCAAAGAATTTGAGATTGTAAGTTATTCACAAAACTCGCTCACCTCACGAAAACTAACCCAACCTAACCTAACCATCACCGAAATCGAAGAATTCGAGATTGTAAGTTATACACAAAATTCGCTAACCTAACAAAACCTAACCCAACCCAACCTAACCATCACCGAAATCAATGAATTCGAGATTGTAAGATTTACACAAAACTCGCTTACCTCACCCAACCTAGCCCAACCTAACCTAACCATCACCGAAATCGAAGAATTCGAGATTGTTAGATTTACAAAAATTTGCTAACCTCACCAAACCTAACCCAACTCAACCTAACCATCACCGAAATCAAAGAATTCGAAATTGTAAATTATACACAAAACTCGCTTACCTCACGAAACCTAACCCAACCTAATCAGCAATAACCGAATTCAAAGAATTCGAGATTCTAAGATTTACACAAAACTCGCTCACCTCACGAAACCTAACCCAACCCAACCTAACCATCACCGAAATCAAAGAATTCGAAATTGTAAGATTTACACAAAACTCGTTAGCCTCACCAAACCTAACCCAACCCAACCTTACAAACACCGAAATCAAAGAATTCGAGATTGTTAGTTATACACAAAACTCGCTCACCTCACGAAACCTAACCCAACCTAACCTAACCATCACCGAAATCAAAGAATTCGAGATTTTTAGATTTACACAAAACTCGCTAAGCTCACCAAACCTAACCCAACCCAACCTTACAATCACCGAAATCAAAGAATTCGAGGTTGTAAGATTTACAAAAAACTCGCTAACCTCACCCAACCTAGCCCAACCTAATCTAACCATCACCGAAATCAAAGAATTCGAGATTGTTAGATTTACAAAAATTTGCTAACCTCACCAAACCTAACCCAACTCATCCTAACCATCACCGAAATCACAGAATTCGAAATTGTAAATTATACACAAAACTCGCTTACCTCACGAAACCTAACCCAACCTAACCTAGCAATCACCGAATTCAAAGAATTCGAGATTCTAAGATTTACAGAAAACTCGCTAACCTCACGAAACCTAACCCAACCTAACCTAACAATCACCGAAATCAAAGAATTCGAGAATGTAAGTTATACACAAAATTCGCTAAGCTCACCAAACCTTACCCAACCCAACCTAACCATCACCGAAATCAAAGAATTCGAGATTGTAAGATTTACACAAAACACGATAACCTCACGAAACCTAACCCAACCTTACTTATCATCACCGAAATCGTAGAATTCGAGATTGTAAAATTTACAAAAATTTGCTTACCTCACCAAAATTAACCCAACCTAACCTGAACATCACCGAAATCAAAAAGATCGAAATTGTAAGTTATACACAAAACTCGCTAACCTCACGAAACCTAACCCAACCTTACTTATCATCACCGAAATCGTAGAATTCGAGATTGTAAAATTTACAAAAATTTGCTTACCTCACCAAAATTAACCCAACCTAACCTGAACATCACCGAAATCAAAAAGATCGAAATTGTAAGTTATACACAAAACTCGCTAACCTCACGAAACCTAACCCAACCTAACCTAACCATCACCAAAATCAAAGAATTCGAGATTGTAAGAATTACACAAAACTCGTTAGCCTCACCAAACCTAACCCAACCCAACCTTCCAAACACCGAAATCAAAGAATTCGAGATTGTTAGTTATACACAAAACTCGCTCACCTCACGAAACCTAACCCAACCTAACCTAACCATCACCGAAATCAAAGAATTCGAGATTTTTAGATTTACACAAAACTCGCTAAGCTCACCAAACCTAACCCAACCCAACCTAACCATCACCAAAATCAAAGAATTCGAGATTGTAAGATTTACACAAAACTCGCTAGCCTCACCAAACCTAACCCAACCCAACCTTACAATCACCGAAATCAAAGAATTCGAGGTTGTAAGATTTACAAAAAACTCGCTAACCTCACCCAACCTAGCCCAACCTAATCTAACCATCACCGAAATCGAAGAATTCGAGATTGTTAGATTTACAAAAATTTGCTAACCTCACCAAACCTAACCCAACTCATACTAACCATCACCGAAATCAAAGAATTCGAAATTGTAAATTATACACAAAACTCGCTTACCTCACGAAACCTAACCCAACCTAACCTAGCAATCACCGAATTCAAAGAATTCGAGATTCTAAGATTTACACAAAACTCGCTAACCTCACGAAACCTAACCCAACCATTACCTAACCATCACCGAAATCGAAGAATTCGAGATTGTAAGTTATACACAAAATTCGCTAACCTAACAAAACCTAACCCAACCCAACCTAACCATCACCGAAATCAAAGAATTCGAGATTGTAAGATTTACACAAAACTAACTTACCTCACCCAACCTAGCCCAACCTAACCTAACCATCACCGAAATCGAAGAATTCGAGATTGTTAGATTTACAAAAATTTGCTAACCTCACCAAACCTAACCCAACTCAACCTAACCATCACCGAAATCAAAGAATTCGAAATTATAAATTATACACAAAACTCGCTTACCTCACGAAACCTAACCCAACCTAACCTAGCAATCACCGAATTCAAAGAATTAGAGATTCTAAGATTTACACAAAACTCGCTAACCTCACGAAACCTAACCCAACCTAACCTTACAATCACCGAAATCAAAGATGTCGAGGTTGTAAGATTTACACAAAACTCGTTAGCCTCACCAAACCTAACCCAACCCAACCTTACAAACACCGAAATCAAAGAATTCGAGATTGTTAGTTATACACAAAACTCGCTCACCTCACGAAACCTAACCCAACCTAACCTAACCATCACCGAAATCAAAGAATTCGAGATTTTTAGATTTACACAAAACTCGCTAAGCTCACCAAACCTAACCCAACCCAACCTAACCATCACCGAAATCAAAGAATTCGAGATTGTAAAATTTACACAAAACTCGCTAGCCTCACCAAACCTAACCCAACCCAACCTTACAATCACCGAAATCAAAGAATTCGAGGTTGTAAGATTTACAAAAAACTCGCTAACCTCACCCAACCTAGCCCAACCTAATCTAACCATCACCGAAATCAAAGAATTCGAGATTGTTAGATTTACAAAAATTTGCTAACCTCACCAAACCTAACCCAACTCATCCTAACCATCACTGAAATCAAAGAATTCGAAATTGTAAATTATACACAAAACTCGCTAACCTCACGAAACCTAACCCAACCTAACCTAGCAATCACCGAATTCAAAGAATTCGAGATTCTAAGATTTACACAAAACTCGCTAACCTCACGAAACCTAACCCAACCTTAACTTACAATCACCGAAATCAAAGATGTCGAGGTTGTAAGATTTACAAAAAACTCGCTTACCTCACCCAACCTAGCCCAACCTAACCTAACCATCACCGAAATCGAAGAATTCGAGATTGTTAGATTTACAAAAATTTGCTAACCTCACAAAAACTAACCCAACTCAACCTAACCATCACCGAAATCAAAGAATTCGAAATTTTAAATTATACACAAAACTCGCTTACCTCACGAAACCTAACCCAACCTAACCTAACCATCACCGAAATCGAAGAATTCGAGATTGTTAGATTTACAAAAATTCGCTCACCTCACCAAAATTAACCCAACCTAACCTAAACATCACCGAAATCAAAAAAATCGAGATTGTAAGTTATACACAAAACTCCCTAACCTCACGAAACCTAACCCAACCTAACCTAAACATCACCAAAATCAAAGAATTCGAGATTTTTAGTTAAACACAAAACGTGCTAACCACACCAAACCTAACCCAACCTAACCTTACCATCACCGAAATCAAAGAATTCGAGATTGTAAGATTTACACAAAACTCGCTAACCTCACCCAACCTAACCCAACCTAACCTAACCATCACCAAACTCAAAGAATTTGAGATTGTAAGTTATTCACAAAACTCGCTAACCTCACGAAACCTAACCCAACCTAACCTAACCATCACCGAAATCGAAGAATTCGAGATTGTAAGTTATACACAAAATTCGCTAACCTAACAAAACCTAACCCAACCAAACCTACCCATCAACGAAATCAAAGAATTCGAGATTGTAAGATTAACACAAAACTCGCTTACCTCACCCAACCTAGCCCAACCTAACCTAACCATCACCGAAATCGAAGAATTCGAGATTGTTAGATTTACAAAAATTTGCTAACCTCACCAAACCTAACCCAACTTAACCTAACCATCACCGAAATCAAAGAATTCGAAATTGTAAATTATACACAAAACTCGCTTACCTCACGAAACCTAACCCAACCTAATCAGCAATAACCGAATTCAAAGAATTCGAGATTCTAAGATTTACACAAAACTCGCTCACCTCACGAAACCTAACCCAACCCAACCTAACCATCACCGAAATCAAAGAATTCGAAATTGTAAGATTTACACAAAACTCGTTAGCCTCACCAAACCTAACCCAACCCAACCTTACAAACACCGAAATCAAAGAATTCGAGATTGTTAGTTATACACAAAACTCGCTCACCTCACGAAACCTAACCCAACCTAACCTAACCATCACCGAAATCAAAGAATTCGAGATTTTTAGATTTACACAAAACTCGCTAAGCTCACCAAACCTAACCCAACCCAACCTTACAATCACCGAAATCAAAGAATTCGAGGTTGTAAGATTTACAAAAAACTCGCTAACCTCACCCAACCTAGCCCAACCTAATCTAACCATCACCGAAATCAAAGAATTCGAGATTGTTAGATTTACAAAAATTTGCTAACCTCACCAAACCTAACCCAACTCATCCTAACCATCACCGAAATCACAGAATTCGAAATTGTAAATTATACACAAAACTCGCTTACCTCACGAAACCTAACCCAACCTAACCTAGCAATCACCGAATTCAAAGAATTCGAGATTCTAAGATTTACAGAAAACTCGCTAACCTCACGAAACCTAACCCAACCTAACCTAACAATCACCGAAATCAAAGAATTCGAGAATGTAAGTTATACACAAAATTCGCTAAGCTCACCAAACCTTACCCAACCCAACCTAACCATCACCGAAATCAAAGAATTCGAGATTGTAAGATTTACACAAAACACGATAACCTCACGAAACCTAACCCAACCTTACTTATCATCACCGAAATCGTAGAATTCGAGATTGTAAAATTTACAAAAATTTGCTTACCTCACCAAAATTAACCCAACCTAACCTGAACATCACCGAAATCAAAAAGATCGAAATTGTAAGTTATACACAAAACTCGCTAACCTCACGAAACCTAACCCAACCTTACTTATCATCACCGAAATCGTAGAATTCGAGATTGTAAAATTTACAAAAATTTGCTTACCTCACCAAAATTAACCCAACCTAACCTGAACATCACCGAAATCAAAAAGATCGAAATTGTAAGTTATACACAAAACTCGCTAACCTCACGAAACCTAACCCAACCTAACCTAACCATCACCAAAATCAAAGAATTCGAGATTGTAAGAATTACACAAAACTCGTTAGCCTCACCAAACCTAACCCAACCCAACCTTCCAAACACCGAAATCAAAGAATTCGAGATTGTTAGTTATACACAAAACTCGCTCACCTCACGAAACCTAACCCAACCTAACCTAACCATCACCGAAATCAAAGAATTCGAGATTTTTAGATTTACACAAAACTCGCTAAGCTCACCAAACCTAACCCAACCCAACCTAACCATCACCAAAATCAAAGAATTCGAGATTGTAAGATTTACACAAAACTCGCTAGCCTCACCAAACCTAACCCAACCCAACCTTACAATCACCGAAATCAAAGAATTCGAGGTTGTAAGATTTACAAAAAACTCGCTAACCTCACCCAACCTAGCCCAACCTAATCTAACCATCACCGAAATCGAAGAATTCGAGATTGTTAGATTTACAAAAATTTGCTAACCTCACCAAACCTAACCCAACTCATCCTAACCATCACCGAAATCAAAGAATTCGAAATTGTAAATTATACACAAAACTCGCTTACCTCACGAAACCTAACCCAACCTAACCTAGCAATCACCGAATTCAAAGAATTCGAGGTTCTAAGATTTACACAAAACTCGCTAACCTCACGAAACCTAACCCAACCATTACCTAACCATCACCGAAATCGAAGAATTCGAGATTGTAAGTTATACACAAAATTCGCTAACCTAACAAAACCTAACCCAACCCAACCTAACCATCACCGAAATCAAAGAATTCGAGATTGTAAGATTTACACAAAACTAACTTACCTCACCCAACCTAGCCCAACCTAACCTAACCATCACCGAAATCGAAGAATTCGAGATTGTTAGATTTACAAAAATTTGCTAACCTCACCAAACCTAACCCAACTCAACCTAACCATCACCGAAATCAAAGAATTCGAAATTATAAATTATACACAAAACTCGCTTACCTCACGAAACCTAACCCAACCTAACCTAGCAATCACCGAATTCAAAGAATTAGAGATTCTAAGATTTACACAAAACTCGCTAACCTCACGAAACCTAACCCAACCTAACCTTACAATCACCGAAATCAAAGATGTCGAGGTTGTAAGATTTACACAAAACTCGTTAGCCTCACCAAACCTAACCCAACCCAACCTTACAAACACCGAAATCAAAGAATTCGAGATTGTTAGTTATACACAAAACTCGCTCACCTCACGAAACCTAACCCAACCTAACCTAACCATCACCGAAATCAAAGAATTCGAGATTTTTAGATTTACACAAAACTCGCTAAGCTCACCAAACCTAACCCAACCCAACCTAACCATCACCGAAATCAAAGAATTCGAGATTGTAAAATTTACACAAAACTCGCTAGCCTCACCAAACCTAACCCAACCCAACCTTACAATCACCGAAATCAAAGAATTCGAGGTTGTAAGATTTACAAAAAACTCGCTAACCTCACCCAACCTAGCCCAACCTAATCTAACCATCACCGAAATCAAAGAATTCGAGATTGTTAGATTTACAAAAATTTGCTAACCTCACCAAACCTAACCCAACTCATCCTAACCATCACTGAAATCAAAGAATTCGAAATTGTAAATTATACACAAAACTCGCTAACCTCACGAAACCTAACCCAACCTAACCTAGCAATCACCGAATTCAAAGAATTCAAGATTCTAAGATTTACACAAAACTCGCTAACCTCACGAAACCTAACCCAACCTTAACTTACAATCACCGAAATCAAAGATGTCGAGGTTGTAAGATTTACAAAAAACTCGCTTACCTCACCCAACCTAGCCCAACCTAACCTAACCATCACCGAAATCGAAGAATTCGAGATTGTTAGATTTACAAAAATTTGCTAACCTCACCAAAACTAACCCAACTCAACCTAACCATCACCGAAATCAAAGAATTCGAAATTGTAAATTATACACAAAACTCCCTGACCTCACGAAACCTAACCCAACCTAACCTAAACATCACCAAAATCAAAGAATTCGAGATTTTTAGTTAAACACAAAACGTGCTAACCACACCAAACCTAACCCAACCTAACCTTACCATCACCGAAATCAAAGAATTCGAGATTGTAAGATTTACACAAAACTCGCTAACCTCACCCAACCTAACCCAACCTAACCTAACCATCACCAAACTCAAAGAATTTGAGATTGTAAGTTATTCACAAAACTCGCTAACCTCACGAAACCTAACCCAACCTAACCTAACCATCACCGAAATCGAAGAATTCGAGATTGTAAGTTATACACAAAATTCGCTAACCTAACAAAACCTAACCCAACCAAACCTACCCATCAACGAAATCAAAGAATTCGAGATTGTAAGATTAACACAAAACTCGCTTACCTCACCCAACCTAGCCCAACCTAACCTAACCATCACCGAAATCGAAGAATTCGAGATTGTTAGATTTACAAAAATTTGCTAACCTCACCAAACCTAACCCAACTCAACCTAACCATCACCGAAATCAAAGAATTCGAAATTGTAAATTATACACAAAACTCGCTTACCTCACGAAACCTAACCCAACCTAATCAGCAATCACCGAATTCAAAGAATTCGAGATTCTAAGATTTACACAAAACTCGCTCACCTCACGAAACCTAACCCAACCCAACCTAACCATCACCGAAATCAAAGAATTCGAAATTGTAAGTTTTACACAAAACTCGTTAGCCTCACCAAACCTTACCCAACCCAACCTTACAAACACCGAAATCAAAGAATTCGAGATTGTTAGTTATACACAAAACTCGCTCACCTCACGAAACCTAACCCAACCTAACCTAACCATCACCGAAATCAAAGAATTCGAGATTTTTAGATTTACACAAAACTCGCTAAGCTCACCAAACCTAACCCAACCCAACCTAACCATCACCGAAATCAAAGAATTCGAGATTGTAAGATTTACACAAAACTCGCTAGCCTCACCAAACCTAACCCAACCCAACCTTACAATCACCGAAATCAAAGAATTCGAGGTTGTAAGATTTACAAAAACTCGCTAACCTCACCCAACCTAGCCCAACCTAATCTAACCATCACCGAAATCAAAGAATTCGAGATTGTTAGATTTACAAAAATTTGCTAACCTCACCAAACCTAACCCAACTCATCCTAACCATCACCGAAATCAAAGAATTCGAAATTGTAAATTATACACAAAACTCGCTTACCTCACGAAACCTAACCCAACCTAACCTAGCAATCACCGAATTCAAAGAATTCGAGATTCTAAGATTTACAGAAAACTCGCTAACCTCACGAAACCTAACCCAACCTAACCTAACAATCACCGAAATCAAAGAATTCGAGAATGTAAGTTATACACAAAATTCGCTAAGCTCACCAAACCTTACCCAACCCAACCTAACCATCACCGAAATCAAAGAATTCGAGATTGTAAGATTTACACAAAACACGATTACCTCACGAAACCTAACCCAACCTTACTTATCATCACCGAAATCGTAGAATTCGAGATTGTAAAATTTACAAAAATTTGCTTACCTCACCAAAATTAACCCAACCTAACCTGAACATCACCGAAATCAAAAAGATCGAAATTGTAAGTTATACACAAAACTCGCTAACCTCACGAAACCTAACCCAACCTTACTTATCATCACCGAAATCGTAGAATTCGAGATTGTAAAATTTACAAAAATTTGCTTACCTCACCAAAATTAACCCAACCTAACCTGAACATCACCGAAATCAAAAAGATCGAAATTGTAAGTTATACACAAAACTCGCTAACCTCACGAAACCTAACCCAACCTAACCTAACCATCACCAAAATCAAAGAATTCGAGATTGTAAGAATTACACAAAACTCGTTAGCCTCACCAAACCTAACCCAACCCAACCTTCCAAACACCGATATCAAAGAATTCGAGATTGTTAGTTATACACAAAACTCGCTCACCTCACGAAACCTAACCCAACCTAACCTAACCATCACCGAAATCAAAGAATTCGAGATTTTTAGATTAACACAAAACTCGCTAAGCTCACCAAACCTAACCCAACCCAACCTAACCATCACCAAAATCAAAGAATTCGAGATTGTAAGATTTACACAAAATTCGCTAGCCTCACCAAACCTAACCCAACCCAACCTTACAATCACCGAAATCAAAGAATTCGAGGTTGTAAGATTTACAAAAAACTCGCTAACCTCACCCAACCTAGCCCAACCTAATCTAACCATCACCGAAATCGAAGAATTCGAGATTGTTAGATTTACAAAAATTTGCTAACCTCACCAAACCTAACCCAACTCATCCTAACCATCACCGAAATCAAAGAATTCGAAATTGTAAATTATACACAAAACTCGCTTACCTCACGAAACCTAACCCAACCTAACCTAGCAATCACCGAATTCAAAGAATTCGAGAATGTAAGTTATACACAAAATTCGCTAAGCTCACCAAACCTAACCCAACCCAACCTAACCATCACCGAAATCAAAGAATTCGAGATTGTAAGATTTACACAAAACACGATTACCTCACGAAACCTAACCCAACCTTACTTATCATCACCGAAATCGTAGAATTCGAGATGGTAAAATTTACAAAAATTTGCTTACCTCACCAAAATTAACCCAACCTAACCTGAACATCACCGAAATCAAAAAGATCGAAATTGTAAGTTATACACAAAACTCGCTAACCTCACGAAACCTAACCCAACCTAACCTAACCATCACCGAAATCAAAGAATTCAAGATTCTAAGATTTACACAAAACTCGTTAGCCTCACCAAACCTAACCCAACCCAACCTTACAAACACCGAAATCAAAGAATTCGAGATTGTTAGTTATACACAAAACTCGCTAACCTCACGAAACCTAACCCAACCTAACCTAACAATCACCGAAATCAAAGAATTCGAGAATGTAAGTTATACACAAAATTCGCTAAGCTCACCAAACCTTACCCAACCCAACCTAACCATCACCGAAATCAAAGAATTCGAGATTGTAAGATTTACACAAAACACAATAACCTCACGAAACCTAACCCAACCTTACTTATCATCACCGAAATCGTAGAATTCGAGATTGTAAAATTTACAAAAATTTGCTTACCTCACCAAAATTAACCCAACCTAACCTGAACATCACCGAAATCAAAAAGATCGAAATTGTAAGTTATACACAAAACTCGCTAACCTCACGAAACCTAACCCAACCTTACTTATCATCACCGAAATCGTAGAATTCGAGATTGTAAAATTTACAAAAATTTGCTTACCTCACCAAAATTAACCCAACCTAACCTGAACATCACCGAAATCAAAAAGATCGAAATTGTAAGTTATACACAAAACTCGCTAACCTCACGAAACCTAACCCAACCTAACCTAACCATCACCAAAATCAAAGAATTCGAGATTGTAAGAATTACACAAAACTCGTTAGCCTCACCAAACCTAACCCAACCCAACCTTCCAAACACCGAAATCAAAGAATTCGAGATTGTTAGTTATACACAAAACTCGCTCACCTCACGAAACCTAACCCAACCTAACCTAACCATCACCGAAATCAAAGAATTCGAGATTTTTAGATTTACACAAAACTCGCTAAGCTCACCAAACCTAACCCAACCCAACCTAACCATCACCAAAATCAAAGAATTCGAGATTGTAAGATTTACACAAAACTCGCTAGCCTCACCAAACCTAACCCAACCCAACCTTACAATCACCGAAATCAAAGAATTCGAGGTTGTAAGATTTACAAAAAACTCGCTAACCTCACCCAACCTAGCCCAACCTAATCTAACCATCACCGAAATCGAAGAATTCGAGATTGTTAGATTTACAAAAATTTGCTAACCTCACCAAACCTAACCCAACTCATCCTAACCATCACCGAAATCAAAGAATTCGAAATTGTAAATTATACACAAAACTCGCTTACCTCACGAAACCTAACCCAACCTAACCTAGCAATCACCGAATTCAAAGAATTCGAGGTTCTAAGATTTACACAAAACTCGCTAACCTCACGAAACCTAACCCAACCATTACCTAACCATCACCGAAATCGAAGAATTCGAGATTGTAAGTTATACACAAAATTCGCTAACCTAACAAAACCTAACCCAACCCAACCTAACCATCACCGAAATCAAAGAATTCGAGATTGTAAGATTTACACAAAACTAACTTACCTCACCCAACCTAGCCCAACCTAACCTAACCATCACCGAAATCGAAGAATTCGAGATTGTTAGATTTACAAAAATTTGCTAACCTCACCAAACCTAACCCAACTCAACCTAAGCATCACCGAAATCAAAGAATTCGAAATTATAAATTATACACAAAACTCGCTTACCTCACGAAACCTAACCCAACCTAACCTAGCAATCACCGAATTCAAAGAATTAGAGATTCTAAGATTTACACAAAACTCGCTAACCTCACGAAACCTAACCCAACCTAACCTTACAATCACCGAAATCAAAGATGTCGAGGTTGTAAGATTTACACAAAACTCGTTAGCCTCACCAAACCTAACCCAACCCAACCTTACAAACACCGAAATCAAAGAATTCGAGATTGTTAGTTATACACAAAACTCGCTCACCTCACGAAACCTAACCCAACCTAACCTAACCATCACCGAAATCAAAGAATTCGAGATTTTTAGATTTACACAAAACTCGCTAAGCTCACCAAACCTAACCCAACCCAACCTAACCATCACCGAAATCAAAGAATTCGAGATTGTAAAATTTACACAAAACTCGCTAGCCTCACCAAACCTAACCCAACCCAACCTTACAATCACCGAAATCAAAGAATTCGAGGTTGTAAGATTTACAAAAAACTCGCTAACCTCACCCAACCTAGCCCAACCTAATCTAACCATCACCGAAATCGAAGAATTCGAGATTGTTAGATTTACAAAAATTTGCTAACCTCACCAAACCTAACCCAACTCATCCTAACCATCACCGAAATCAAAGAATTCGAAATTGTAAATTATACACAAAACTCGCTTACCTCACGAAACCTAACCCAACCTAACCTAGCAATCACCGAATTCAAAGAATTCGAGAATGTAAGTTATACACAAAATTCGCTAAGCTCACCAAACCTAACCCAACCCAACCTAACCATCACCGAAATCAAAGAATTCGAGATTGTAAGATTTACACAAAACACGATTACCTCACGAAACCTAACCCAACCTTACTTATCATCACCGAAATCGTAGAATTCGAGATGGTAAAATTTACAAAAATTTGCTTACCTCACCAAAATTAACCCAACCTAACCTGAACATCACCGAAATCAAAAAGATCGAAATTGTAAGTTATACACAAAACTCGCTAACCTCACGAAACCTAACCCAACCTAACCTAACCATCACCGAAATCAAAGAATTCAAGATTCTAAGATTTACACAAAACTCGTTAGCCTCACCAAACCTAACCCAACCCAACCTTACAAACACCGAAATCAAAGAATTCGAGATTGTTAGTTATACACAAAACTCGCTAACCTCACGAAACCTAACCCAACCTAACCTAACAATCACCGAAATCAAAGAATTCGAGAATGTAAGTTATACACAAAATTCGCTAAGCTCACCAAACCTTACCCAACCCAACCTAACCATCACCGAAATCAAAGAATTCGAGATTGTAAGATTTACACAAAACACGATAACCTCACGAAACCTAACCCAACCTTACTTATCATCACCGAAATCGTAGAATTCGAGATTGTAAAATTTACAAAAATTTGCTTACCTCACCAAAATTAACCCAACCTAACCTGAACATCACCGAAATCAAAAAGATCGAAATTGTAAGTTATACACAAAACTCGCTAACCTCACGAAACCTAACCCAACCTTACTTATCATCACCGAAATCGTAGAATTCGAGATTGTAAAATTTACAAAAATTTGCTTACCTCACCAAAATTAACCCAACCTAACCTGAACATCACCGAAATCAAAAAGATCGAAATTGTAAGTTATACACAAAACTCGCTAACCTCACGAAACCTAACCCAACCTAACCTAACCATCACCAAAATCAAAGAATTCGAGATTGTAAGAATTACACAAAACTCGTTAGCCTCACCAAACCTAACCCAACCCAACCTTCCAAACACCGAAATCAAAGAATTCGAGATTGTTAGTTATACACAAAACTCGCTCACCTCACGAAACCTAACCCAACCTAACCTAACCATCACCGAAATCAAAGAATTCGAGATTTTTAGATTTACACAAAACTCGCTAAGCTCACCAAACCTAACCCAACCCAACCTAACCATCACCAAAATCAAAGAATTCGAGATTGTAAGATTTACACAAAACTCGCTAGCCTCACCAAACCTAACCCAACCCAACCTTACAATCACCGAAATCAAAGAATTCGAGGTTGTAAGATTTACAAAAAACTCGCTAACCTCACCCAACCTAGCCCAACCTAATCTAACCATCACCGAAATCGAAGAATTCGAGATTGTTAGATTTACAAAAATTTGCTAACCTCACCAAACCTAACCCAACTCATCCTAACCATCACCGAAATCAAAGAATTCGAAATTGTAAATTATACACAAAACTCGCTTACCTCACGAAACCTAACCCAACCTAACCTAGCAATCACCGAATTCAAAGAATTCGAGGTTCTAAGATTTACACAAAACTCGCTAACCTCACGAAACCTAACCCAACCATTACCTAACCATCACCGAAATCGAAGAATTCGAGATTGTAAGTTATACACAAAATTCGCTAACCTAACAAAACCTAACCCAACCCAACCTAACCATCACCGAAATCAAAGAATTCGAGATTGTAAGATTTACACAAAACTAACTTACCTCACCCAACCTAGCCCAACCTAACCTAACCATCACCGAAATCGAAGAATTCGAGATTGTTAGATTTACAAAAATTTGCTAACCTCACCAAACCTAACCCAACTCAACCTAAGCATCACCGAAATCAAAGAATTCGAAATTATAAATTATACACAAAACTCGCTTACCTCACGAAACCTAACCCAACCTAACCTAGCAATCACCGAATTCAAAGAATTAGAGATTCTAAGATTTACACAAAACTCGCTAACCTCACGAAACCTAACCCAACCTAACCTTACAATCACCGAAATCAAAGATGTCGAGGTTGTAAGATTTACACAAAACTCGTTAGCCTCACCAAACCTAACCCAACCCAACCTTACAAACACCGAAATCAAAGAATTCGAGATTGTTAGTTATACACAAAACTCGCTCACCTCACGAAACCTAACCCAACCTAACCTAACCATCACCGAAATCAAAGAATTCGAGATTTTTAGATTTACACAAAACTCGCTAAGCTCACCAAACCTAACCCAACCCAACCTAACCATCACCGAAATCAAAGAATTCGAGATTGTAAAATTTACACAAAACTCGCTAGCCTCACCAAACCTAACCCAACCCAACCTTACAATCACCGAAATCAAAGAATTCGAGGTTGTAAGATTTACAAAAAACTCGCTAACCTCACCCAACCTAGCCCAACCTAATCTAACCATCACCGAAATCAAAGAATTCGAGATTGTTAGATTTACAAAAATTTGCTAACCTCACCAAACCTAACCCAACTCATCCTAACCATCACTGAAATCAAAGAATTCGAAATTGTAAATTATACACAAAACTCGCTAACCTCACGAAACCTAACCCAACCTAACCTAGCAATCACCGAATTCAAAGAATTCGAGATTCTAAGATTTACACAAAACTCGCTAACCTCACGAAACCTAACCCAACCTTAACTTACAATCACCGAAATCAAAGATGTCGAGGTTGTAAGATTTACAAAAAACTCGCTTACCTCACCCAACCTAGCCCAACCTAACCTAACCATCACCGAAATCGAAGAATTCGAGATTGTTAGATTTACAAAAATTTGCTAACCTCACCAAAACTAACCCAACTCAACCTAACCATCACCGAAATCAAAGAATTCGAAATTGTAAATTATACACAAAACTCGCTTACCTCACGAAACCTAACCCAACCTAACCTAACCATCACCGAAATCGAAGAATTCGAGATTGTTAGATTTACAAAAATTCGCTCACCTCACCAAAATTAACCCAACCTAACCTAAACATCACCGAAATCAAAAAAATCGAGATTGTAAGTTATACACAAAACTCCCTGACCTCACGAAACCTAACCCAACCTAACCTAAACATCACCAAAATCAAAGAATTCGAGATTTTTAGTTAAACACAAAACGTGCTAACCACACCAAACCTAACCCAACCTAACCTTACCATCACCGAAATCAAAGAATTCGAGATTGTAAGATTTACACAAAACTCGCTAACCTCACCCAACCTAACCCAACCTAACCTAACCATCACCAAACTCAAAGAATTTGAGATTGTAAGTTATTCACAAAACTCGCTAACCTCACGAAACCTAACCCAACCTAACCTAACCATCACCGAAATCGAAGAATTCGAGATTGTAAGTTATACACAAAATTCGCTAACCTAACAAAACCTAACCCAACCAAACCTACCCATCAACGAAATCAAAGAATTCGAGATTGTAAGATTAACACAAAACTCGCTTACCACACCCAACCTAGCCCAACCTAACCTAACCATCACCGAAATCGAAGAATTCGAGATTGTTAGATTTACAAAAATTTGCTAACCTCACCAAACCTAACCCAACTCAACCTAACCATCACCGAAATCAAAGAATTCGAAATTGTAAATTATACACAAAACTCGCTTACCTCACGAAACCTAACCCAACCTAATCAGCAATCACCGAATTCAAAGAATTCGAGATTCTAAGATTTACACAAAACTCGCTCACCTCACGAAACCTAACCCAACCCAACCTAACCATCACCGAAATCAAAGAATTCGAAATTGTAAGTTTTACACAAAACTCGTTAGCCTCACCAAACCTAACCCAACCCAACCTTACAAACACCGAAATCAAAGAATTCGAGATTGTTAGTTATACACAAAACTCGCTCACCTCACGAAACCTAACCCAACCTAACCTAACCATCACCGAAATCAAAGAATTCGAGATTTTTAGATTTACACAAAACTCGCTAAGCTCACCAAACCTAACCCAACCCAACCTAACCATCACCGAAATCAAAGAATTCGAGATTGTAAGATTTACACAAAACTCGCTAGCCTCACCAAACCTAACCCAACCCAACCTTACAATCACCGAAATCAAAGAATTCGAGGTTGTAAGATTTACAAAAACTCGCTAACCTCACCCAACCTAGCCCAACCTAATCTAACCATCACCGAAATCAAAGAATTCGAGATTGTTAGATTTACAAAAATTTGCTAACCTCACCAAACCTAACCCAACTCATCCTAACCATCACCGAAATCAAAGAATTCGAAATTGTAAATTATACACAAAACTCGCTTACCTCACGAAACCTAACCCAACCTAACCTAGCAATCACCGAATTCAAAGAATTCGAGATTCTAAGATTTACAGAAAACTCGCTAACCTCACGAAACCTAACCCAACCTAACCTAACAATCACCGAAATCAAAGAATTCGAGAATGTAAGTTATACACAAAATTCGCTAAGCTCACCAAACCTTACCCAACCCAACCTAACCATCACCGAAATCAAAGAATTCGAGATTGTAAGATTTACACAAAACACGATTACCTCACGAAACCTAACCCAACCTTACTTATCATCACCGAAATCGTAGAATTCGAGATTGTAAAATTTACAAAAATTTGCTTACCTCACCAAAATTAACCCAACCTAACCTGAACATCACCGAAATCAAAAAGATCGAAATTGTAAGTTATACACAAAACTCGCTAACCTCACGAAACCTAACCCAACCTAACCTAACCATCACCAAAATCAAAGAATTCGAGATTGTAAGAATTACACAAAACTCGTTAGCCTCACCAAACCTAACCCAACCCAACCTTCCAAACACCGATATCAAAGAATTCGAGATTGTTAGTTATACACAAAACTCGCTCACCTCACGAAACCTAACCCAACCTAACCTAACCATCACCGAAATCAAAGAATTCGAGATTTTTAGATTTACACAAAACTCGCTAAGCTCACCAAACCTAACCCAACCCAACCTAACCATCACCAAAATCAAAGAATTCGAGATTGTAAGATTTACACAAAACTCGCTAGCCTCACCAAACCTAACCCAACCCAACCTTACAATCACCGAAATCAAAGAATTCGAGGTTGTAAGATTTACAAAAAACTCGCTAACCTCACCCAACCTAGCCCAACCTAATCTAACCATCACCGAAATCGAAGAATTCGAGATTGTTAGATTTACAAAAATTTGCTAACCTCACCAAACCTAACCCAACTCATCCTAACCATCACCGAAATCAAAGAATTCGAAATTGTAAATTATACACAAAACTCGCTTACCTCACGAAACCTAACCCAACCTAACCTAGCAATCACCGAATTCAAAGAATTCGAGAATGTAAGTTATACACAAAATTCGCTAAGCTCACCAAACCTAACCCAACCCAACCTAACCATCACCGAAATCAAAGAATTCGAGATTGTAAGATTTACACAAAACACGATTACCTCACGAAACCTAACCCAACCTTACTTATCATCACCGAAATCGTAGAATTCGAGATTGTAAAATTTACAAAAATTTGCTTACCTCACCAAAATTAACCCAACCTAACCTGAACATCACCGAAATCAAAAAAAACGAAATTGTAAGTTATACACAAAACTCGCTAACCTCACGAAACCTAACCCAACCTAACCTAACCATCACCGAAATCAAAGAATTCAAGATTCTAAGATTTACACAAAACTCGTTAGCCTCACCAAACCTAACCCAACCCAACCTTACAAACACCGAAATCAAAGAATTCGAGATTGTTAGTTATACACAAAACTCGCTAACCTCACGAAACCTAACCCAACCTAACCTAACCATCACCGAAATCGAAGAATTCGAGATTGTAAGATTTACACAAAACAGCTAACCTCACCAAACCTTACCCAACTCAACCTAACCATCACCGAAATCAAAGAATTCGAGATTGTAAGATTTACACAAAACTCGCTAACCTCACCAAGCCTAACCCAACCCAACCTAACCATCACCGATATCAAAGAATTCGAGATTGTTAGTTATACACAAAACTCGCTTTCCTCACGAAACCTAACCCAACCTTACCTAACCATCACCGAAATCAAAGAATTCGAGATTGTAAGATTTACAAAAATTCGCTAACTTCACCAAAATGAACCCAACCTATCCTAAACATCACCGAAATCAAAGAATTCGAGGTTGTTAGATTTACAAAAAACTCGCTAACCTCACCCAACCTAGCCCAACCTAATCTAACCATCACCGAAATCGAAGAATTCGAGATTGTTAGATTTACAAAAATTTGCTAACCTCACCAAACCTAACCCAACTCAACCTAACCATCACCGAAATCAAAGAATTCGAAATTGTAAATTATACACAAAACTCGCTTACCTCACGAAACCTAACCCAACCTAACCTAGCAATCACCGAATTCAAAGAATTCGAGATTCTAAGATTTACACAAAACTCGCTAACCTCACGAAACCTAACCCAACCTAACCTAACAATCACCGAACTCAAAGAATTCGAGAATGTTAGTTATACACAAAATTCGCTAAGCTCACCAAACCTAACCCAACCCAACCTAACCATCACCGAAATCAAAGAATTCGAGATTGTAAGAATTACACAAAACTCGTTAGCTCCACCAAACCTAACCCAACCCAACCTTACAAACACCGAAATCAAAGAATTCGAGATTGTTAGTTATACACAAAACTCGCTCACCTCACGAAACCTAACCCAACCCAACCTAACCATCACCGAAATCAAAGAATTCGAGATTGTAAGATTTACACAAAACTCGTTAGCCTCACCAAACCTAACCCAACCCAACCTTACAAACACCGAAATCAAAGAATTCGAGATTGTTAGTTATACACAAAACTCGCTCACCTCACGAAACCTAACCCAACCTAACCTAACCATCACCGAAATCAAAGAATTCGAGATTTTTAGATTTACACAAAACTCGCTAAGCTCACCAAACCTAACCCAACCCAACCTAACCATCACCGAAATCAAAGAATTCGAGATTGTAAGATTTACACAAAACTCGCTAGCCTCACCAAACCTAACCCAACCCAACCTTACAATCACCGAAATCAAAGAATTTGAGGTTGTAAGATTTACAAAAAACTCGCTAACCTCACCCAACCTAGCCCAACCTAATCTAACCATCACCGAAATCGAAGAATTCGAGATTGTTAGATTTACAAAAATTTGCTAACCTCACCAAACCTAACCCAACTCAACCTAACCATCACCGAAATCAAAGAATTCGAAATTGTAAATTATACACAAAACTCGCTTACCTCACGAAACCTAACCCAACCTAACCTAGCAATCACCGAATTCAAAGAATTCGAGATTCTAAGATTTACACAAAACTCGCTAACTTCACGAAACCTAACCCAACCTAACCTAACAATCACCGAAATCAAAGAATTCGAGAATGTAAGTTATACACAAAATTCGCTAAGCTCACCAAACCTAACCCAACCCAACCTAACCATCACCGAAATCAAAGAATTCGAGATTGTTAGATTTACACAAAACACGATAAGCTCACGAAACCTAACCCAACCTTACTTATCATCACCGAAATCGTAGAATTCGAGATTGTAAAATTTACAAAAATTTGCTTACCTCACCAAAATTAACCCAACCTAACCTGAACATCACCGAAATCAAAAAGATCGAAATTGTAAGTTATACACAAAACTCGCTAACCTCACGAAACCTAACCCAACCTAACCTAACCATCACCGAAATCAAAGAATTCAAGATTCTAAGATTTTCACAAAACTCGTTAGCCTCACCAAACCTAACCCAACCCAACCTTCCAAACACCGAAATCAAAGAATTCGAGATTGTTAGTTATACACAAAACTCGCTCACCTCACGAAACCTAACCCAACCTAACCTAACCATCACCGAAATCGAAGAATTCGAGATTGTAAGTTATACACAAAACTCGCTAAGCTCACCAAACCTAACCCAACCCAACCTAACCATCATCGAAATCAAAGAATTCGAGATTTTAAGTAATACACAAAACTCGCTAGCCTCACCCAACCTAACCCAACCTAACCTAACAATCACCGAAATCAAAGAATTCGAGAATGTTAGTTATACACTAAACCCGCTTACCTCACCAAACCTAACCCAACCTTACCTTGCCCACACATAAATCAAATAATTCGAGATTATAAGATTTACACAAAACTCGCTAAACTCACCCAACTTAACACAACCTAAACTAACCATCACCATACTCAAAGAATTTGAGATTGTAAGTTATACACAAAACTCGCTAACCTCACGAAACCTAACCATCACCGAAATCAAAGAATTCGAAATTGTAAATTATACACAAAACTCGCTTACCTCACGAAACCTAACCCAACCTAACCTAACCATCACCGAAATCAAAGAATTCGAAATTGTTAATTATACACAAAACTCGCTTACCTCACGAAACCTAACCCAACCTAACCTAACCATCACCGAAATCAAAGAATTCGAGATTGTAAGATTTACACAAAACTCGTTAGCCTCACCAAACCTAACCCAACCCAACCTTACAAACACCGAAATCAAAGAATTCGAGATTGTTAGTTATACACAAAACTCGCTCACCTTACGAAACCTAACCCAACCTAACCTAACCATCACCGAAATCAAAGAATTCGAGATTTTTAGATTTACACAAAACTCGCTAAGCTCACCAAACCTAACCCAACCAAACCTAACCATCACCGAAATCAAAGAATTCGAGATTGTAAGATTTACACAAAACTCGCTAGCCTCACCAAACCTAACCCAACCCAACCTTACAATCACCGATATCAAAGAATTCGAGGTTGTTAGATTTACAAAAATTTGCTAACCTCACCAAACCTAACCCAACTCAACCTAACCATCACCGAAATCAAAGAATTCGAGAATGTAAGTTATACACAAAAGTCGCTAAGCTCACCAAACCTAACCCAACCCAACCTAACCATCACCGAAATCAAAGAATTCGAGATTGTAAGATTTACACAAAACACGATAACCTCACGAAACCTAACCCAACCTTACTTATCATCACCGAAATCGTAGAATTCGAGATTGTAAAATTTACAAAAATTTGCTTACCTCACCAAAATTAACCCAACCTAACCTGAACATCACCGAAATCAAAAAGATCGAAATTGTAAGTTATACACAAAACTCGCTAACCTCACGAAACCTAACCCAACCTAACCTAACCATCACCGAAATCAAAGAATTCAAGATTCTAAGATTTACACAAAACTCGCTAACCTCACCCAACCTAACCCAACCTAACCTAACCATCACCAAACTCAAAGAATTTGAGATTGTAAGTTATTCACAAAACTCGCTAACCTCACGAAACCTAACCCAACCTAACCTAACCATCACCGAAATCGAAGAATTCGAGATTGTAAGTTATACACAAAATTCGCTAACCTAACAAAACCTAACCCAACCCAACCTAACCATCACCGAAATCAAAGAATTCGAGATTTTTAGATTTACACAAAACTCGCTAAGCTCACCAAACCTAACCCAACCAAACCTAACCATCACCGAAATCAAAGAATTCGAGATTGTAAGATTTACACAAAACTCGCTAGCCTCACCAAACCTAACCCAACCCAACCTTACAATCACCGAATTCAAAGTATTCGAGATTCTAAGATTTACACAAAACTCGCTAACCTCACGAAACCTAACCCAACCTAACCTAACAATCACCGAAATCAAAGAATTCGAGAATGTAAGTTATACACAAAAGTCGCTAAGCTCACCAAACCTAACCCAACCCAACCTAACCATCACCGAAATCAAAGAATTCGAGATTGTAAGATTTACACAAAACACGATAACCTCACGAAACCTAACCCAACCTTACTTATCATCACCGAAATCGTAGAATTCGAGATTGTAAAATTTACAAAAATTTGCTTACCTCACCAAAATTAACCCAACCTAACCTGAACATCACCGAAATCAAAAAGATCGAAATTGTAAGTTATACACAAAACTCGCTAACCTCACGAAACCTAACCCAACCTAACCTAACCATCACCGAAATCAAAGAATTCAAGATTCTAAGATTTACACAAAACTCGCTAACCTCACCCAACCTAACCCAACCTAACCTAACCATCACCAAACTCAAAGAATTTGAGATTGTAAGTTATTCACAAAACTCGCTAACCTCACGAAACCTAACCCAACCTAACCTAACCATCACCGAAATCGAAGAATTCGAGATTGTAAGTTATACACAAAATTCGCTAACCTAACAAAACCTAACCCAACCCAACCTAACCATCACCGAAATCAAAGAATTCGAGATTGTAAGATTTACACAAAACTCGCTAGCCTCACCAAACCTAACCCAACCCAACCTTACAATCACCGAAATCAAAGAAGTCGAGGTTGTAAGATTTACAAAAAACTCGCTTACCTCACCCAACCTAGCTCAACCTAACCTAACCATCACCGAAATCGAAGAATTCGAGATTGTTAGATTTACAAAAATTTGCTAACCTCACCAAACCTAACCCAACTCAACCTAACTATCACCGAAATCAAAGAATTCGAGATTGTAAGATTTACACAAAACTCGTTAGCCTCACCAAACCTAACCCAACCCAACCTTACAAACACCGAAATCAAAGAATTCGAGATTGTTAGTTATACACAAAACTCGCTCACCTCACGAAACCTAACCCAACCTAACCTAACCATCACCGAAATCAAAGAATTCGAGATTTTTAGATTTACACAAAACTCGCTAAGCTCACCAAACCTAACCCAACCAAACCTAACCATCACCGAAATCAAAGAATTCGAGATTGTAAGATTTACACAAAACTCGCTAGCCTCACCAAACCTAACCCAACCCAACCTTACAATCACCGATATCAAAGAATTCGAGGTTGTTAGATTTACAAAAATTTGCTAACCTCACCAAACCTAACCCAACTCAACCTAACCATCACCGAAATCAAAGAATTCGAAATTGTAAATTATACACAAAACTCGCTTACCTCACGAAACCTAACCCAACCTAACCTAGCAATCACCGAATTCAAAGAATTCGAGATTCTAAGATTTACACAAAACTCGCTAACCTCACGAAACCTAACCCAACCTAACCTAACAATCACCGAAATCAAAGAAATCGAGAATGTAAGTTATACACAAAAGTCGATAAGCTCACCAAACCTAACCCAACCCAACCTAACCATCACCGAAATCAAAGAATTCGAGATTGTAAGATTTACACAAAACTCGTTAGCCTCACCAAACCTAACCCAACCCAACCTTACAAACACCGAAATCAAAGAATTCGAGATTGTTAGTTATACACAAAACTCGCTCACCTCACGAAACCTAACCCAACCTAACCTAACCATTACCGAAATCAAAGAATTCGAGATTTTTAGATTTACACAAAACTCGCTAAGCTCACCAAACCTAACCCAACCCAACCTAACCATCACCGAAATCAAAGAATTCGAGATTGTAAGATTTACACAAAACTCGCTAGCCTCACCAAACCTAACCCAACCCAACCTTACAATCACCGATATCAAAGAATTCGAGGTTGTTAGATTTACAAAAATTTGCTAACCTCACCAAACCTAACCCAACTCAACCTAACCATCACCGAAATCAAAGAATTTGAAATTGTAAATTATACACAAAACTCGCTTACCTCACGAAACCTAACCCAACCTAACCTAGCAATCACCGAATTCAAAGAATTCGAGATTCTAAGATTTACACAAAACTCGCTAACCTCACGAAACCTAACCCAACCTAACCTAACAATCACCGAAATCAAAGAATTCGAGAATGTAAGTTATACACAAAAGTCGCTAAGCTCACCAAACCTAACCCAACCCAACCTAACCATCACCGAAATCAAAGAATTCGAGATTGTAAGATTTACACAAAACACGATAACCTCACGAAACCTAACCCAACCTTACTTATCATCACCGAAATCGTAGAATTCGAGATTGTAAAATTTACAAAAATTTGCTTACCTCACCAAAATTAACCCAACCTAACCTGAACATCACCGAAATCAAAAAGATCGAAATTGTAAGTTATACACAAATTTCGCTAACCTCACGAAACCTAACCCAACCTAACCCAACCATCACCGAAATCAAAGAATTCAAGATTCTAAGATTTACACAAAACTCGTTAGCCTCACCAAACCTAACCCAACCCAACCTTCCAAACACCGAAATCAAAGAATTCAAGATTTTCAGTCATTCACAAAACTCGCTTACCTCACCCAACCTAACCCAACCTAACCTAACAATCACCGAAATCAAAGAATTCGAGAATGTTAGTTATACACAAAACCCGCTAACCTCACCAAACCTAACCCAACCTAACCTTGCCCATACAGAAATCAAATAATTCGAGATTAAATTAACCATCACCAAACTCAAAGAATTTGAGATTGTAAGTTATTCACAAAACTCGCTAACCTCACGAAACTTAACCCAACCTAACCTAACCATTACCGAAATCAAAGAATTCGAGATTTTTAGATTAACACAAAACTCGCTAAGCTCACCAAACCTAACCCAACCCAACCTAACCATCACCGAAATCAAAGAATTCGAGATTCTAAGATTTACACAAAACTCGCTAACCTCACGAAACCTAACCCAACCTAACCTAACAATCACCGAAATCAAAGAATTCGAGAATGTAAGTTATACACAAAAGTCGCTAAGCTCACCAAACCTAACCCAACCCAACCTAACCATCACCGAAATCAAAGAATTCGAGATTGTAAGATTTACACAAAACACGATAACCTCACGAAACCTAACCCAACCTTACTTATCATCACCGAAATCGTAGAATTCGAGATTGTAAAATTTACAAAAATTTGCTTACCTCACCAAAATTAACCCAACCTAACCTGAACATCACCGAAATCAAAAAGATCGAAATTGTAAGTTATACACAAAACTCGCTAACCTCACGAAACCTAACCCAACCTAACCTAACCATCACCGAAATCAAAGAATTCAAGATTCTAAGATTTACACAAAACTCGTTAGCCTCACCAAACCTAACCCAACCCAACCTTCCAAACACCAAAATCAAAGAATTCGAGATTGTTAGTTATACACAAAACTCGCTCACCTCACGAAACGTAACCCAACCTAACCTAAACATCACCGAAATCAAAGAATTCGAGATTGTAAGATTTACACAAAACTCGCTAGCCTCACCAAACCTTACCCAACCCAACCTTACAATCACCGAAATCAAAGAAGTCGAGGTTGTAAGATTTACAAAAAACTCGCTTACCTCACCCAACCTAGCTCAACCTAACCTAACCATCACCGAAATCGAAGAATTCGAGATTGTTAGATTTACAAAAATTTGCTAACCTCACCAAACCTAACCCAACTCGACCTAACCATCACCGAAATCAAAGAATTCGAAATTGTAAATTATACACAAAACTCGCTTACCTCACAAAACCTAACCCAACCTTACCTAGCAATCACCGAATTCAAAGAATTCGAGATTCTAAGATTTACACAAAACTCGCTGACCTCACGAAACCTAACCCAACCTAACCTAACAATCACCGAAATCAAAGAATTCGAGAATGTAAGTTATACACAAAATTCGCTAAGCTCACCAAACCTAACCCAACCGAACCTAACCATCACCGAAATCGAAGAATTCGAGATTGTTAGATTTACAAAAATTCGCTCACCTCACCAAAATTAACCCAACCTAACCTAAACATCACCGAAATCAAAAAAATCGAGATTGTAAGTTATACACAAAACTCCCTAACCTCACGAAACCTAACCCAACCTAACCTAAACATCACCGAAATCAAAGAATTCGAGATTGTAAGAATTACACAAAACTCGTTAGCCTTTTTTTTTTTTTTTTTTTTTTTTTATCGTCGGAGGTGGGGAATCTTCCAAAGACATCCTCCAGCCCGAACTGGAGGATAGTGTCGGATTTTTACCGACTAAACCCCACCCCCTTGACTCCCCTGCTCCCCGGACACATTTTCATGTTTTGCTTCGGGAAAGCAGTTTTGTCTTAGCCATTTATGGCTCTTCCTTCGAGTTCTCGGGTTCTTTCTGCTTCTTCTTTATTTTTCATTATCATCGAAGCAAATGCTTCCCACGCTGACCAGGCAGTTGCGCTATCCAGTATGACGAAGATTATGTTTATCGGCGTCAGGTGTTCTACGCCGATTACAGTTCTGAATGTTCTTCTGTCGTCTTCCCATGCTGGACAATCAAAGGTTGTGTGGGCCGCGTCGTCTTTCTCGTTTTCACAGTGGTGGCACTTCGGAGTTGTTTCCTTTCCTATTTTGTGTAGGTAGGTCCCGAAGCACCCGTGACCTGTGAGTATTTGTGTCGTGTGGTGATTCAGTTCGCCGTGCTTTCTTTGGCACCACGCTTTTAGGTCTCCGATGAGATGGTGTGTCCATCGACCTTTTTCTGAGTTGTTCCATCTGTCTTGCCATTTGATCATCGTTGTCTCTCTGGCTGCACTCTTCTTTTCACCTCTGTAGATCGCTTGTCGTTCTAGAGCGAGTAAGTCGATCGGTGGAATGGCGCACAACACCAGGATGGCATCTTCAGATACTGTACGGTATGCCGCTGCGACTCTTAATGCAGCTCTTCTTTGTACTCTAGCGAGGCTGAGCCTCGTCCTCTCAACCTTTGTTTTTTCCGCCCAAATCGGAGCACCGTACAGGAGGACTGAGTGTACTACTTCACAGTATAGTTTTCTTCTCCTCTGTTTCGGTCCACCGATGTTGGGCATCAGTCTGGCGAGGTCTTCTGCTATTTGGGCTGCCCTAGCTCCCGCTTTTTCCGCATGTTTTGCAAAGCGTAGTTTGTCATCTAACTGCACTCCCAAATACCGCAGTGATCTGCTGAACGTCACCTCAAAACCGTTGACTGTTATTTGAGGAGGCAGCAGCTTTCTACGTCTTGTGAAGAATACAGCTTCGGTTTTCTGGACGGCGAGCTCCAAGCCCGCATCCACGAGCCATTTTTTAACCCTTCTTATGGCTTCTTCGCTTCTAAGGCGTAAAGATGTTGTGTTCTTTGCGGTGACAAGCAACGCGACATCGTCAGCAAAGGCGACCAGGCTCGTTTCATCTGGCATTGGGATCTTCAACAAGCCGTCGTACATTACATTCCAAAGCGCCGGGCCCAGGACCGATCCCTGTGGTACGCCCGCAGTGACTGATCGTTCGTATTTTTTGCCCATGCATTCATACAGAAGGATTCTGTCCGAAAAATAGCTCTCGATCATCTTGATAAGTTTTTCCGGAGCATTGATAGTGACTAATGCATCGAGAGTCCTTCCCCAGTTGGCAGTGTTGAATGCATTTTTTATGTCGAGCGCGATCATCACAACATGTTTGCTCGCCTTGACGCTCCCACGCCATGCAAGTCTTACGGTGTTTACGACTTCACTGATCGCGTCAATAGTTGAGCGACCGGGTCGAAATCCAAATTGCTGCGATGACAGTCCTGTGTCGCTGTTTTCTAGCTGTTGTTGTAGTCGCTGTAGGAGAAGTCTCTCTAGTAACTTTCCTACCCCGTCAAGTAGGCAGAGTGGCCTGTATGATGAAGTTCCTGGTGGGCCTCCCTTTCCTTTTGAAATCAGCACGAGTTTTTGTCTTTTCCATGGTTTTGGAAAGGTTCCTTCCGACAGACAAGCATTGAAGGTCGTCAACAGCAACGCAGGATCGCTCAAGGCAATTCTTTTAATAACTGCGTTTGGAATGCAGTCCGTTAGCCTCACCAAACCTAACCCAACCCAACCTTACAAACACCGAAATCAAAGAATTTGAGATTGTTAATTATACACAAAACTCGCTCACCTCACGAAACCTAACCCAACCCAACCTAACCATCACCGAAATCAAAGAATTCGAGATTGTAAGATTTACACAAAACTCGTTAGCCTCACCAAACCTAACCCAACCCAACCTTACAAACACCGAAATCAAAGAATTCGAGATTGTTAGTTATACACAAAACTCGCTCACCTCACGAAACCTAACCCAACCTAACCTAACCATTACCGAAATCAAAGAATTCGAGATTTTTAGATTTACACAAAACTCGCTAAGCTCACCAAACCTAACCCAACCCAACCTAACCATCACCGAAATCAAAGAATTCGAGATTTTAAGATTTACACAAAACTCGCTAACCTCACGAAACCTAACCCAACCTAACCTAACAATCACCGAAATCAAAGAATTCGAGAATGTAAGTTATACACAAAAGTCGCTAAGCTCACCAAACCTAACCCAACCCAACCTAACCATCACCGAAATCAAAGAATTCGAGATTGTAAGATTTACACAAAACACGATAACCTCACGAAACCTAACCCAACCTTACTTATCATCACCGAAATCGTAGAATTCGAGATTGTAAAATTTACAAAAATTTGCTTACCTCACCAAAATTAACCCAACCTAACCTGAACATCACCGAAATCAAAAAGATCGAAATTGTAAGTTATACACAAAACTCGCTAACCTCACGAAACCTAACCCAACATAACCTAACCATCACCGAAATCAAAGAATTCAAGATTCTAAGATTTACACAAAACTCGTTAGCCTCACCAAACCTAACCCAACCCAACCTTCCAAACACCGAAATCAAAGAATTCGAGATTGTTAGTTATACACAAAACTCGCTCACCTCACGAAACCTAACCCAACCTAACCTAAACATCACCGAAATCAAAGAATTCGAGATTTTTAGATTTACACAAAACTCGCTAAGCTCACCAAACCTAACCCAACCCAACCAAACCATCACCGAAATCGAAGAATTCGAGATTGTAAGTTATACACAAAATTCGCTAACCTAACAAAACCTAACCCAACCCAACCTAACCATCACCGAAATCAAAGAATTCGAGATTGTAAGATTTACACAAAACTCGCTAGCTTCACCAAACCTAACCCAACCCAACCTTACAATCACCGAAATCAAAGAATTCGAGGTTGTAAGATTTACAAAAAACTCGCTAACCTCACCCAACCTAGCCCAACCTAATCTAACCATCACCGAAATCGAAGAATTCGAGATTGTTAGATTTACAAAAATTTGCTAACCTCACCAAACCTAACCCAACTCAACCTAACCATCACCGAAATCAAAGAATTCGAAATTGTAAATTATACACAAAACTCGCTTACCTCACGAAACCTAACCCAACCTAACCTAGCAATCACCGAATTCAAAGAATTCGAGATTCTAAGATTTACACAAAACTCGCTAACCTCACGAAACCTAACCCAACCATTACCTAACCATCACCGAAATCGAAGAATTCGAGATTGTAAGTTATACACAAAATTCGCTAACCTAACAAAACCTAACCCAACCCAACCTAACCATCACCGAAATCAAAGAATTCGAGATTGTAAGATTTACACAAAACTAACTTACCTCACCCAACCTAGCCCAACCTAACCTAACCATCACCGAAATCGAAGAATTCGAGATTGTTAGATTTACAAAAATTTGCTAACCTCACCAAACCTAACCCAACTCAACCTAACCATCACCGAAATCAAAGAATTCGAAATTATAAATTATACACAAAACTCGCTTACCTCACGAAACCTAACCCAACCTAACCTAGCAATCACCGAATTCAAAGAATTAGAGATTCTAAGATTTACACAAAACTCGCTAACCTCACGAAACCTAACCCAACCTAACCTTACAATCACCGAAATCAAAGATGTCGAGGTTGTAAGATTTACACAAAACTCGTTAGCCTCACCAAACCTAACCCAACCCAACCTTACAAACACCGAAATCAAAGAATTCGAGATTGTTAGTTATACACAAAACTCGCTCACCTCACGAAACCTAACCCAACCTAACCTAACCATCACCGAAAACAAAGAATTCGAGATTTTTAGATTTACACAAAACTCGCTAAGCTCACCAAACCTAACCCAACCCAACCTAACCATCACCGAAATCAAAGAATTCGAGATTGTAAAATTTACACAAAACTCGCTAGCCTCACCAAACCTAACCCAACCCAACCTTACAATCACCGAAATCAAAGAATTCGAGGTTGTAAGATTTACAAAAAACTCGCTAACCTCACCCAACCTAGCCCAACCTAATCTAACCATCACCGAAATCAAAGAATTCGAGATTGTTAGATTTACAAAAATTTGCTAACCTCACCAAACCTAACCCAACTCATCCTAACCATCACTGAAATCAAAGAATTCGAAATTGTAAATTATACACAAAACTCGCTAACCTCACGAAACCTAACCCAACCTAGCCTAGCAATCACCGAATTCAAAGAATTCGAGATTCTAAGATTTACACAAAACTCGCTAACCTCACGAAACCTAACCCAACCTTACCTTACAATCACCGAAATCAAAGATGTCGAGGTTGTAAGATTTACAAAAAACTCGCTTACCTCACCCAACCTAGCCCAACCTAACCTAACCATCACCGAAATCGAAGAATTCGAGATTGTTAGATTTACAAAAATTTGCTAACCTCACCAAAACTAACCCAACTCAACCTAACCATCACCGAAATCAAAGAATTCGAAATTGTAAATTATACACAAAACTCGCTTACCTCACGAAACCTAACCCAACCTAACCTAACCATCACCGAAATCGAAGAATTCGAGATTGTTAGATTTACAAAAATTCGCTCACCTCACCAAAATTAACCCAACCTAACCTAAACATCACCGAAATCAAAAAAATCGAGATTGTAAGTTATACACAAAACTCCCTAACCTCACGAAACCTAACCCAACCTAACCTAAACATCACCAAAATCAAAGAATTCGAGATTTTTAGTTAAACACAAAACGTGCTAACCACACCAAACCTAACCCAACCTAACCTTACCATCACCGAAATCAAAGAATTCGAGATTGTAAGATTTACACAAAACTCGCTAACCTCACCCAACCTAACCCAACCTAACCTAACCATCACCAAACTCAAAGAATTTGAGATTGTAAGTTATTCACAAAACTCGCTCACCTCACGAAACCTAACCCAACCTAACCTAACCATCACCGAAATCGAAGAATTCGAAATTGTAAGTTATACACAAAATTCGCTAACCTAACAAAACCTAACCCAACCCAACCTAACCATCACCGAAATCAATGAATTCGAGATTGTAAGATTTACACAAAACTCGCTTACCTCACCCAACCTAGCCCAACCTAACCTAACCATCACCGAAATCGAAGAATTCGAGATTGTTAGATTTACAAAAATTTGCTAACCTCACCAAACCTAACCCAACTCAACCTAACCATCACCGAAATCAAAGAATTCGAAATTGTAAATTATACACAAAACTCGCTTACCTCACGAAACCTAACCCAACCTAATCAGCAATAACCGAATTCAAAGAATTCGAGATTCTAAGATTTACACAAAACTCGCTCACCTCACGAAACCTAACCCAACCCAACCTAACCATCACCGAAATCAAAGAATTCGAAATTGTAAGATTTACACAAAACTCGTTAGCCTCACCAAACCTAACCCAACCCAACCTTACAAACACCGAAATCAAAGAATTCGAGATTGTTAGTTATACACAAAACTCGCTCACCTCACGAAACCTAACCCAACCTAACCTAACCATCACCGAAATCAAAGAATTCGAGATTTTTAGATTTACACAAAACTCGCTAAGCTCACCAAACCTAACCCAACCCAACCTTACAATCACCGAAATCAAAGAATTCGAGGTTGTAAGATTTACAAAAAACTCGCTAACCTCACCCAACCTAGCCCAACCTAATCTAACCATCACCGAAATCAAAGAATTCGAGATTGTTAGATTTACAAAAATTTGCTAACCTCACCAAACCTAACCCAACTCATCCTAACCATCACCAAAATCACAGAATTCGAAATTGTAAATTATACACAAAACTCGCTTACCTCACGAAACCTAACCCAACCTAACCTAGCAATCACCGAATTCAAAGAATTCGAGATTCTAAGATTTACAGAAAACTCGCTAACCTCACGAAACCTAACCCAACCTAACCTAACAATCACCGAAATCAAAGAATTTGAGAATGTAAGTTATACACAAAATTCGCTAAGCTCACCAAACCTTACCCAACCCAACCTAACCATCACCGAAATCAAAGAATTCGAGATTGTAAGATTTACACAAAACACGATAACCTCACGAAACCTAACCCAACCTTACTTATCATCACCGAAATCGTAGAATTCGAGATTGTAAAATTTACAAAAATTTGCTTACCTCACCAAAATTAACCCAACCTAACCTGAACATCACCGAAATCAAAAAGATCGAAATTGTAAGTTATACACAAAACTCGCTAACCTCACGAAACCTAACCCAACCTTACTTATCATCACCGAAATCGTAGAATTCGAGATTGTAAAATTTACAAAAATTTGCTTACCTCACCAAAATTAACCCAACCTAACCTGAACATCACCGAAATCAAAAAGATCGAAATTGTAAGTTATACACAAAACTCGCTAACCTCACGAAACCTAACCCAACCTAACCTAACCATCACCAAAATCAAAGAATTCGAGATTGTAAGAATTACACAAAACTCGTTAGCCTCACCAAACCTAACCCAACCCAACCTTCCAAACACCGAAATCAAAGAATTCGAGATTGTTAGTTATACACAAAACTCGCTCACCTCACGAAACCTAACCCAACCTAACCTAACCATCACCGAAATCAAAGAATTCGAGATTTTTAGATTTACACAAAACTCGCTAAGCTCACCAAACCTAACCCAACCCAACCTAACCATCACCAAAATCAAAGAATTCGAGATTGTAAGATTAACACAAAACTCGCTAGCCTCACCAAACCTAACCCAACCCAACCTTACAATCACCGAAATCAAAGAATTCGAGGTTGTAAGATTTACAAAAAACTCGCTAACCTCACCCAACCTAGCCCAACCTAATCTAACCATCACCGAAATCGAAGAATTCGAGATTGTTAGATTTACAAAAATTTGCTAACCTCACCAAACCTAACCCAACTCATCCTAACCATCACCGAAATCAAAGAATTCGAAATTGTAAATTATACACAAAACTCGCTTACCTCACGAAACCTAACCCAACCTAACCTAGCAATCACCGAATTCAAAGAATTCGAGATTCTAAGATTTACACAAAACTCGCTAACCTCACGAAACCTAACCCAACCATTACCTAACCATCACCGAAATCGAAGAATTCGAGATTGTAAGTTATACACAAAATTCGCTAACCTAACAAAACCTAACCCAACCCAACCTAACCATCACCGAAATCAAAGAATTCGAGATTGTAAGATTTACACAAAACTAACTTACCTCACCCAACCTAGCCCAACCTATCCTAACCATCACCGAAATCGAAGAATTCGAGATTGTTAGATTTACAAAAATTTGCTAACCTCACCAAACCTAACCCAACTCAACCTAACCATCACCGAAATCAAAGAATTCGAAATTATAAATTATACACAAAACTCGCTTACCTCACGAAACCTAACCCAACCTAACCTAGCAATCACCGAATTCAAAGAATTAGAGATTCTAAGATTTACACAAAACTCGCTAACCTCACGAAACCTAACCCAACCTAACCTTACAATCACCGAAATCAAAGATGTCGAGGTTGTAAGATTTACACAAAACTCGTTAGCCTCACCAAACCTAACCCAACCCAACCTTACAAACACCGAAATCAAAGAATTCGAGATTGTTAGTTATACACAAAACTCGCTCACCTCACGAAACCTAACCCAACCTAACCTAACCATCACCGAAATCAAAGAATTCGAGATTTTTAGATTTACACAAAACTCGCTAAGCTCACCAAACCTAACCCAACCCAACCTAACCATCACCGAAATCAAAGAATTCGAGATTGTAAAATTTACACAAAACTCGCTAGCCTCACCAAACCTAACCCAACCCAACCTTACAATCACCGAAATCAAAGAATTCGAGATTGTAAGATTTACAAAAAACTCGCTAACCTCACCCAACCTAGCCCAACCTAATCTAACCATCACCGAAATCAAAGAATTCGAGATTGTTAGATTTACAAAAATTTGCTAACCTCACCAAACCTAACCCAACTCATCCTAACCATCACTGAAATCAAAGAATTCGAAATTGTAAATTATACACAAAACTCGCTAACCTCACGAAACCTAACCCAACCTAACCTAGCAATCACCGAATTCAAAGAATTCGAGATTCTAAGATTTACACAAAACTCGCTAACCTCACGAAACCTAACCCAACCTTAACTTACAATCACCGAAATCAAAGATGTCGAGGTTGTAAGATTTACAAAAAACTCGCTTACCTCACCCAACCTAGCCCAACCTAACCTAACCATCACCGAAATCGAAGAATTCGAGATTGTTAGATTTACAAAAATTTGCTAACCTCACCAAAACTAACCCAAATCAACCTAACCATCACCGAAATCAAAGAATTCGAAATTGTAAATTATACACAAAACTCGCTTACCTCACGAAACCTAACCCAACCTAACCTAGCAATCACCGAATTCAAAGAATTAGAGATTCTAAGATTTACACAAAACTCGCTAACCTCACGAAACCTAACCCAACCTAACCTTACAATCACCGAAATCAAAGATGTCGAGGTTGTAAGATTTACACAAAACTCGTTAGCCTCACCAAACCTAACCCAACCCAACCTTACAAACACCGAAATCAAAGAATTCGAGATTGTTAGTTATACACAAAACTCGCTCACCTCACGAAACCTAACCCAACCTAACCTAACCATCACCGAAATCAAAGAATTCGAGATTTTTAGATTTACACAAAACTCGCTAAGCTCACCAAACCTAACCCAACCCAACCTAACCATCACCGAAATCAAAGAATTCGAGATTGTAAAATTTACACAAAACTCGCTAGCCTCACCAAACCTAACCCAACCCAACCTTACAATCACCGAAATCAAAGAATTCGAGGTTGTAAGATTTACAAAAAACTCGCTAACCTCACCCAACCTAGCCCAACCTAATCTAACCATCACCGAAATCAAAGAATTCGAGATTGTTAGATTTACAAAAATTTGCTAACCTCACCAAACCTAACCCAACTCATCCTAACCATCACTGAAATCAAAGAATTCGAAATTGTAAATTATACACAAAACTCGCTAACCTCACGAAACCTAACCCAACCTAACCTAGCAATCACCGAATTCAAAGAATTCGAGATTCTAAGATTTACACAAAACTCGCTAACCTCACGAAACCTAACCCAACCTTAACTTACAATCACCGAAATCAAAGATGTCGAGGTTGTAAGATTTACAAAAAACTCGCTTACCTCACCCAACCTAGCCCAACCTAACCTAACCATCACCGAAATCGAAGAATTCGAGATTGTTAGATTTACAAAAATTTGCTAACCTCACCAAAACTAACCCAACTCAACCTAACCATCACCGAAATCAAAGAATTCGAAATTGTAAATTATACACAAAACTCCCTAACCTCACGAAACCTAACCCAACCTAACCTAAACATCACCAAAATCAAAGAATTCGAGATTTTTAGTTAAACACAAAACGTGCTAACCACACCAAACCTAACCCAACCTAACCTTACCATCACCGAAATCAAAGAATTCGAGATTGTAAGATTTACACAAAACTCGCTAACCTCACCCAACCTAACCCAACCTAACCTAACCATCACCAAACTCAAAGAATTTGAGATTGTAAGTTATTCACAAAACTCGCTTACCTCACGAAACCTAACCCAACCAAACCTAACCATCACCGAAATCGAAGAATTCGAGATTGTAAGTTATACACAAAATTCGCTAACCTAACAAAACCTAACCCAACCAAACCTACCCATCAACGAAATCAAAGAATTCGAGATTGTAAGATTAACACAAAACTCGCTTACCTCACCCAACCTAGCCCAACCTAACCTAACCATCACCGAAATCGAAGAATTCGAGATTGTTAGATTTACAAAAATTTGCTAACCTCACCAAACCTAACCCAACTCAACCTAACCATCACCGAAATCAAAGAATTCGAAATTGTAAATTATACACAAAACTCGCTTACCTCACGAAACCTAACCCAACCTAATCAGCAATCACCGAATTCAAAGAATTCGAGATTCTAAGATTTACACAAAACTCGCTCACCTCACGAAACCTAACCCAACCCAACCTAACCATCACCGAAATCAAAGAATTCGAAATTGTAAGTTTTACACAAAACTCGTTAGCCTCACCAAACCTAACCCAACCCAACCTTACAAACACCGAAATCAAAGAATTCGAGATTGTTAGTTATACACAAAACTCGCTCACCTCACGAAACCTAACCCAACCTAACCTAACCATCACCGAAATCAAAGAATTCGAGATTTTTAGATTTACACAAAACTCGCTAAGCTCACCAAACCTAACCCAACCCAACCTAACCATCACCGAAATCAAAGAATTCGAGATTGTAAGATTTACACAAAACTCGCTAGCCTCACCAAACCTAACCCAACCCAACCTTACAATCACCGAAATCAAAGAATTCGAGGTTGTAAGATTTACAAAAACTCGCTAACCTCACCCAACCTAGCCCAACCTAATCTAACCATCACCGAAATCAAAGAATTCGAGATTGTTAGATTTACAAAAATTTGCTAACCTCACCAAACCTAACCCAACTCATCCTAACCATCACCGAAATCAAAGAATTCGAAATTGTAAATTATACACAAAACTCGCTTACCTCACGAAACCTAACCCAACCTAACCTAGCAATCACCGAATTCAAAGAATTCGAGATTCTAAGATTTACACAAAACTCGCTAACCTCACGAAACCTAACCCAACCTTAACTTACAATCACCGAAATCAAAGATGTCGAGGTTGTAAGATTTACAAAAAACTCGCTTACCTCACCCAACCTAGCCCAACCTAACCTAACCATCACCGAAATCGAAGAATTCGAGATTGTTAGATTTACAAAAATTTGCTAACCTCACCAAAACTAACCCAACTCAACCTAACCATCACCGAAATCAAAGAATTCGAAATTGTAAATTATACACAAAACTCCCTAACCTCACGAAACCTAACCCAACCTAACCTAAACATCACCAAAATCAAAGAATTCGAGATTTTTAGTTAAACACAAAACGTGCTAACCACACCAAACCTAACCCAACCTAACCTTACCATCACCGAAATCAAAGAATTCGAGATTGTAAGATTTACACAAAACTCGCTAACCTCACCCAACCTAACCCAACCTAACCTAACCATCACCAAACTCAAAGAATTTGAGATTGTAAGTTATTCACAAAACTCGCTTACCTCACGAAACCTAACCCAACCAAACCTAACCATCACCGAAATCGAAGAATTCGAGATTGTAAGTTATACACAAAATTCGCTAACCTAACAAAACCTAACCCAACCAAACCTACCCATCAACGAAATCAAAGAATTCGAGATTGTAAGATTAACACAAAACTCGCTTACCTCACCCAACCTAGCCCAACCTAACCTAACCATCACCGAAATCGAAGAATTCGAGATTGTTAGATTTACAAAAATTTGCTAACCTCACCAAACCTAACCCAACTCAACCTAACCATCACCGAAATCAAAGAATTCGAAATTGTAAATTATACACAAAACTCGCTTACCTCACGAAACCTAACCCAACCTAATCAGCAATCACCGAATTCAAAGAATTCGAGATTCTAAGATTTACACAAAACTCGCTCACCTCACGAAACCTAACCCAACCCAACCTAACCATCACCGAAATCAAAGAATTCGAAATTGTAAGTTTTACACAAAACTCGTTAGCCTCACCAAACCTAACCCAACCCAACCTTACAAACACCGAAATCAAAGAATTCGAGATTGTTAGTTATACACAAAACTCGCTCACCTCACGAAACCTAACCCAACCTAACCTAACCATCACCGAAATCAAAGAATTCGAGATTTTTAGATTTACACAAAACTCGCTAAGCTCACCAAACCTAACCCAACCCAACCTAACCATCACCGAAATCAAAGAATTCGAGATTGTAAGATTTACACAAAACACGATTACCTCACGAAACCTAACCCAACCTTACTTATCATCACCGAAATCGTAGAATTCGAGATTGTAAAATTTACAAAAATTTGCTTACCTCACCAAAATTAACCCAACCTAACCTGAACATCACCGAAATCAAAAAGATCGAAATTGTAAGTTATACACAAAACTCGCTAACCTCACGAAACCTAACCCAACCTAACCTAACCATCACCAAAATCAAAGAATTCGAGATTGTAAGAATTACACAAAACTCGTTAGCCTCACCAAACCTAACCCAACCCAACCTTCCAAACACCGATATCAAAGAATTCGAGATTGTTAGTTATACACAAAACTCGCTCACCTCACGAAACCTAACCCAACCTAACCTAACCATCACCGAAATCAAAGAATTCGAGATTTTTAGATTTACACAAAACTCGCTAAGCTCACCAAACCTAACCCAACCCAACCTAACCATCACCAAAATCAAAGAATTCGAGATTGTAAGATTTACACAAAACTCGCTAGCCTCACCAAACCTAACCCAACCCAACCTTACAATCACCGAAATCAAAGAATTCGAGGTTGTAAGATTTACAAAAAACTCGCTAACCTCACCCAACCTAGCCCAACCTAATCTAACCATCACCGAAATCGAAGAATTCGAGATTGTTAGATTTACAAAAATTTGCTAACCTCACCAAACCTAACCCAACTCATCCTAACCATCACCGAAATCAAAGAATTCGAAATTGTAAATTATACACAAAACTCGCTTACCTCACGAAACCTAACCCAACCTAACCTAGCAATCACCGAATTCAAAGAATTCGAGAATGTAAGTTATACACAAAATTCGCTAAGCTCACCAAACCTAACCCAACCCAACCTAACCATCACCGAAATCAAAGAATTCGAGATTGTAAGATTTACACAAAACACGATTACCTCACGAAACCTAACCCAACCTTACTTATCATCACGGAAATCGTAGAATTCGAGATTGTAAAATTTACAAAAATTTGCTTACCTCACCAAAATTAACCCAACCTAACCTGAACATCACCGAAATCAAAAAGATCGAAATTGTAAGTTATACACAAAACTCGCTAACCTCACGAAACCTAACCCAACCTAACCTAACCATCACCGAAATCAAAGAATTCAAGATTCTAAGATTTACACAAAACTCGTTAGCCTCACCAAACCTAACCCAACCCAACCTTACAAACACCGAAATCAAAGAATTCGAGATTGTTAGTTATACACAAAACTCGCTAACCTCACGAAACCTAACCCAACCTAACCTAACCATCACCGAAATCGAAGAATTCGAGATTGTAAGATTTACACAAAACAGCTAACCTCACCAAACCTTACCCAACTCAACCTAACCATCACCGAAATCAAAGAATTCGAGATTGTAAGATTTACACAAAACTCGCTAACCTCACCAAGCCTAACCCAACCCAACCTAACCATCACCGAAATCAAAGAATTCGAGATTGTAAGTTATACACAAAACTCGCTTTCCTCACGAAACCTAACCCAACCTTACCTAACCATCACGGAAATCAAAGAATTCGAGATTGTAAGATTTACAAAAATTCGCTAACTTCACCAAAATGAACCCAACCTATCCTAAACATCACCGAAATCAAAGAATTCGAGATTGTAAGTTATACACAAAACTTGCTAGCATCACCAAACCTAACCCAACCCAACCTAACCATCACCGATATCAATGAATTCGAGATTGTAAGTTATACACAAAACTCGCTCACCCCACGCAACCTAACCCAACCTAACCTAACCATTACCGAAATCAAAGAATTCAAGATTTTCAGTCATTCACAAAACCCGCTAACCTCACTAAACCTAACCCAACCTAACTTTGCCCATACAGAAATCAAATAATTCGAGATTAAATTAACCATCACCAAACTTAAAGAATTTGAGATTGTAAGTTATTACAAAAACTCGCTAGCCTCACGAAACCTAACCCAAACTAACCTAAACATCACCGAAATCAAAGAATTCGAGATTGTAAGATTTACACAAAACTCGCTAACCTCACCCAACCTAGACCAACCTAACCTAACCTTCACCAAACTCAAAGAATTTGAGATTGTAAGTTATTCACAAAACTCGCAAACCTCACGAAACCTAACCCAACCTAACCTAACCATCACCGAAATCGAAGAATTCGAGATTGTAAGTTATACACAAAATTCGCTAACCTAACAAAACCTAACCCAACCCAACCTAACCATCACCGAAATCAAAGAATTCGAGATTGTAAGATTTACACAAAACTCGCTTACCTCACCCAACCTAGCCCAACCTAACCTACCGAATTCAATGAATTCGAGATTCTAAGATTTACACAAAACTCGCTAACCTCACGAAACCTAACCCAACCTAACCTAACAATCACCGAACTCAAAGAATTCGAGAATGTAAGTTATACACAAAATTCGCTAAGCTCACCAAACCTAACCCAACCCAACCTAACCATCACCGAAATCAAAGAATTCGAGATTGTAAGATTTACACAAAACTCGCTAGCCTCACCAAACCTAACCCAACCCAACCTAACCATCACCGAAATCAAAGAATTCGAGATTGTTAGATTTACACAAAACACGATAACCTCACGAAACCTAACCCAACCTTACTTATCATCACCGAAATCGTAGAATTCGAGATTGTAAAATTTACAAAAATTTGCTAACCTCACCAAAATTAACCCAACCTAACCTGAACATCACCGAAATCAAAAAGATCGAAATTGTAAGTTATACACAAAACTCGCTAACCTCACAAAACCTGACCCAACCTAACCTTACAATCACCGAAATCAAAGAATTCGAGATTGTAAGTTATACACAAAATTCGCTAAGCTCACCAAACCTAACCCAACCCAACCTAACCATCACCGAAATCGAAGAATTCGAGATTGTAAGTTATACACAAAATTCGCTAACCTAACAAAACCTAACCCAACCCAACCTAACCATCACCGAAATCAAAGAATTCGAGGTTGTTAGATTTACAAAAAACTCGCTAACCTCACCCAACCTAGCCCAACCTAATCTAACCATCACCGAAATCGAAGAATTCGAGATTGTTAGATTTACAAAAATTTGCTAACCTCACCAAACCTAACCCAACTCAACCTAACCATCACCGAAATCAAAGAATTCGAAATTGTAAATTATACACAAAACTCGCTTACCTCACGAAACCTAACCCAACCTAACCTAGCAATCACCGAATTCAAAGAATTCGAGATTCTAAGATTTACACAAAACTCGCTAACCTCACGAAACCTAACCCAACCTAACCTAACAATCACCGAACTCAAAGAATTCGAGAATGTTAGTTATACACAAAATTCGCTAAGCTCACCAAACCTAACCCAACCCAACCTAACCATCACCGAAATCAAAGAATTCGAGATTGTAAGAATTACACAAAACTCGTTAGCTCCACCAAACCTAACCCAACCCAACCTTACAAACACCGAAATCAAAGAATTCGAGATTGTTAGTTATACACAAAACTCGCTCACCTCACGAAACCTAACCCAACCCAACCTAACCATCACCGAAATCAAAGAATTCGAGATTGTAAGATTTACACAAAACTCGCTAGCCTCACCAAACCTAACCCAACCCAACCTTACAATCACCGAAATCAAAGAATTTGAGGTTGTAAGATTTACAAAAAACTCGCTAACCTCACCCAACCTAGCCCAACCTAATCTAACCATCACCGAAATCGAAGAATTCGAGATTGTTAGATTTACAAAAATTTGCTAACCTCACCAAACCTAACCCAACTCAACCTAACCATCACCGAAATCAAAGAATTCGAAATTGTAAATTATACACAAAACTCGCTTACCTCACGAAACCTAACCCAACCTAACCTAGCAATCACCGAATTCAAAGAATTCGAGATTCTAAGATTTACACAAAACTCGCTAACCTCACGAAACCAAACCCAACCTAACCTAACAATCACCGAAATCAAAGAATTCGAGAATGTAAGTTATACACAAAATTCGCTAAGCTCACCAAACCTAACCCAACCCAACCTAACCATCACCGAAATCAAAGAATTCGAGATTGTTAGATTTACACAAAACACGATAAGCTCACGAAACCTAACCCAACCTTACTTATCATCACCGAAATCGTAGAATTCGAGATTGTAAAATTTACAAAAATTTGCTTACCTCACCAAAATTAACCCAACCTAACCTGAACATCACCGAAATCAAAAAGATCCAAATTGTAAGTTATACACAAAACTCGCTAACCTCACGAAACCTAACCCAACCTAACCTAACCATCACCGAAATCAAAGAATTCAAGATTCTAAGATTTACACAAAACTCGTTAGCCTCACCAAACCTAACCCAACCCAACCTTACAAACACCGAAATCAACGAATTCGAGATTATTAGTTATACACAAAACTCGCCCACCTCACGAAACCTAACCCAACCTAACCTAACCATCACCGAAATCGAAGAATTCGAGATTGTAAGATTTACACAAAACAGCTAACCTCACCAAACCTTACCCAACTCAACCTAACCATCACCGAATTCAAAGAATTCGAGATTCTAAGATTTACACAAAACTCGCTAACCTCACGAAACCTAACCCAACCTAACCTAACAATCACCGAAATCAAAGAATTCGAGAATGTAAGTTATACACAAAATTCGCTAAGCTCACCAAACCTAACCCAACCCAACCTAACCATCACCGAAATCAAAGAATTCGAGATTGTTAGATTTACACAAAACACGATAAGCTCACGAAACCTAACCCAACCTTACTTATCATCACCGAAATCGTAGAATTCGAGATTGTAAAATTTACAAAAATTTGCTAACCTCACCAAAATTAACCCAACCTAACCTGAACATCACCGAAATCAAAAAGATCGAAATTGTAAGTTATACACAAAACTCGCTAACCTCACAAAACCTGACCCAACCTAACCTTACAATCACCGAAATCAAAGAATTCGAGATTGTAAGTTATACACAAAATTCGCTAAGCTCACCAAACCTAACCCAACCCAACCTAACCATCACCGAAATCGAAGAATTCGAGATTGTAAGTTATACACAAAATTCGCTAACCTAACAAAACCTAACCCAACCCAACCTAACCATCACCGAAATCAAAGAATTCGAGGTTGTTAGATTTACAAAAAACTCGCTAACCTCACCCAACCTAGCCCAACCTAATCTAACCATCACCGAAATCGAAGAATTCGAGATTGTTAGATTTACAAAAATTTGCTAACCTCACCAAACCTATTCCAACTCAACCTAACCATCACCGAAATCAAAGAATTCGAAATTGTAAATTATACACAAAACTCGCTTACCTCACGAAACCTAACCCAACCTAACCTAGCAATCACTGAATTCAAAGAATTCGAGATTCTAAGATTTACACAAAACTCGCTAACCTCACGAAACCTAACCCAACCTAACCTAACAATCACCGAACTCAAAGAATTCGAGAATGTTAGTTATACACAAAATTCGCTAAGCTCACCAAACCTAACCCAACCCAACCTAACCATCACCGAAATCAAAGAATTCGAGATTGTAAGAATTACACAAAACTCGTTAGCTCCACCAAACCTAACCCAACCCAACCTTACAAACACCGAAATCAAAGAATTCGAGATTGTTAGTTATACACAAAACTCGCTCACCTCACGAAACCTAACCCAACCCAACCTAACCATCACCGAAATCAAAGAATTCGAGATTGTAAGATTTACACAAAACTCGTTAGCCTCACCAAACCTAACCCAACCCAACCTTACAAACACCGAAATCAAAGAATTCGAGATTGTTAGTTATACACAAAACTCGCTCACCTCACGAAACCTAACCCAACCTAACCTAACCATCACCGAAATCAAAGAATTCGAGATTTTTAGATTTACACAAAACTCGCTAAGCTCACCAAACCTAACCCAACCCAACCTAACCATCACTGAAATCAAAGAATTCGAGATTGTAAGATTTACACAAAACTCGCTAGCCTCACCAAACCTAACCCAACCCAACCTTTCAATCACCGAAATCAAAGAATTTGAGGTTGTAAGATTTACAAAAAACTCGCTAACCTCACCCAACCTAGCCCAACCTAATCTAACCATCACCGAAATCGAAGAATTCGAGATTGTTAGATTTACAAAAATTTGCTAACCTCACCAAACCTAACCCAACTCAACCTAACCATCACCGAAATCAAAGAATTCGAAATTGTAAATTATACACAAAACTCGCTTACCTCACGAAACCTAACCCAACCTAACCTAGCAATCACCGAATTCAAAGAATTCGAGATTCTAAGATTTACACAAAACTCGCTAACCTCACGAAACCTAACCCAACCTAACCTAACAATCACCGAAATCAAAGAATTCGAGAATGTAAGTTATACACAAAATTCGCTAAGCTCACCAAACCTAACCCAACCCAACCTAACCATCACCGAAATCAAAGAATTCGAGATTGTTAGATTTACACAAAACACGATAAGCTCACGAAACCTAACCCAACCTTACTTAACATCACCGAAATCGTAGAATTCGAGATTGTAAAATTTACAAAAATTTGCTTACCTCACCAAAATTAACCCAACCTAACCTGAACATCACCGAAATCAAAAAGATCCAAATTGTAAGTTATACACAAAACTCGCTAACCTCACGAAACCTAACCCAACCTAACCTAACCATCACCGAAATCAAAGAATTCAAGATTCTAAGATTTACATAAAACTCGTTAGCCTCACCAAACCTAACCCAACCCAACCTTACAAACACCGAAATCAACGAATTCGAGATTATTAGTTATACACAAAACTCGCCCACCTCACAAAACCTAACCCAACCTAACCTAACCATCACCGAAATCGAAGAATTCGAGATTGTAAGATTTACACAAAACAGCTAACCTCACCAAACCTTACCCAACTCAACCTAACCATCACCGAAATCAAAGAATTCGAGATTGTAAGATTTACACAAAACTCGCTAACCTCACCAAGCCTAACCCAACCCAACCTAACCATCACCGAAATCAAAGAATTCGAGATTGTAAGTTATACACAAAACTCGCTTTCCTCACGAAACCTAACCCAACCTTACCTAACCATCACGGAAATCAAAGAATTCGAGATTGTAAGATTTACAAAAATTCGCTAACTTCACCAAAATGAACCCAACCTATCCTAAACATCACCGAAATCAAAGAATTCGAGATTGTAAGTTATACACAAAACTTGCTAGCCTCACCAAACCTAACCCAACCCAACCTAACCATCACCGATATCAATGAATTCGAGATTGTAAGTTATACACAAAACTCGCTCACCCCACGCAACCTAACCCAACCTAACCTAACCATTACCGAAATCAAAGAATTCAAGATTTTCAGTCATTCACAAAACCCGCTAACCTCACTAAACCTAACCCAACCTAACTTTGCCCATACAGAAATCAAATAATTCGAGATTAAATTAACCATCACCAAACTTAAAGAATTTGAGATTGTAAGTTATTACAAAAACTCGCTAGCCTCACGAAACCTAACCCAAACTAACCTAAACATCACCGAAATCAAAGAATTCGAGATTGTAAGATTTACACAAAACTCGCTAACCTCACCCAACCTAGACCAACCTAACCTAACCTTCACCAAACTCAAAGAATTTGAGATTGTAAGTTATTCACAAAACTCGCTAACCTCACGAAACCTAACCCAACCTAACCTAACCATCACCGAAATCGAAGAATTCGAGATTGTAAGTTATACACAAAATTCGCTAACCTAACAAAACCTAACCCAACCTAACCTAACCATCACCGAAATCAAAGAATTCGAGATTGTAAGAATTACACAAAACTCGTTAGCTCCACCAAACCTAACCCAACCCAACCTTACAAACACCGAAATCAAAGAATTCGAGATTGTTAGTTATACACAAAACTCGCTCACCTCACGAAACCTAACCCAACCCAACCTAACCATCACCGAAATCAAAGAATTCGAGATTGTAAGATTTACACAAAACTCGTTAGCCTCACCAAACCTAACCCAACCCAACCTTACAAACACCGAAATCAAAGAATTCGAGATTGTAAGATTTACACAAAACTCGCTAACCTCACCAAGCCTAACCCAACCCAACCTAACCATCACCGAAATCAAAGAATTCGAGATTGTAAGTTATACACAAAACTCGCTTTCCTCACGAAACCTAACCCAACCTTACCTAACCATCACGGAAATCAAAGAATTCGAGATTGTAAGATTTACAAAAATTCGCTAACTTCACCAAAATGAACCCAACCTATCCTAAACATCACCGAAATCAAAGAATTCAAGATTCTAAGATTTACACAAAACTCGTTAGCCTCACCAAACCTAACCCAACCCAACCTTACAAACACCGAAATCAACGAATTCGAGATTATTAGTTATACACAAAACTCGCCCACCTCACAAAACCTAACCCAACCTAACCTAACCATCACCGAAATCGAAGAATTCGAGATTGTAAGATTTACACAAAACAGCTAACCTCACCAAACCTTACCCAACTCAACCTAACCATCACCGAAATCAAAGAATTCGAGATTGTAAGATTTACACAAAACTCGCTAACCTCACCAAGCCTAACCCAACCCAACCTAACCATCACCGAAATCAAAGAATTCGAGATTGTAAGTTATACACAAAACTCGCTTTCCTCACGAAACCTAACCCAACCTTACCTAACCATCACGGAAATCAAAGAATTCGAGATTGTAAGATTTACAAAAATTCGCTAACTTCACCAAAATGAACCCAACCTATCCTAAACATCACCGAAATCAAAGAATTCGAGATTGTAAGTTATACACAAAACTTGCTAGCCTCACCAAACCTAACCCAACCCAACCTAACCATCACCGATATCAATGAATTCGAGATTGTAAGTTATACACAAAACTCGCTCACCCCACGCAACCTAACCCAACCTAACCTAACCATTACCGAAATCAAAGAATTCAAGATTTTCAGTCATTCACAAAACCCGCTAACCTCACTAAACCTAACCCAACCTAACTTTGCCCATACAGAAATCAAATAATTCGAGATTAAATTAACCATCACCAAACTTAAAGAATTTGAGATTGTAAGTTATTACAAAAACTCGCTAGCCTCACGAAACCTAACCCAAACTAACCTAAACATCACCGAAATCAAAGAATTCGAGATTGTAAGATTTACACAAAACTCGCTAACCTCACCCAACCTAGACCAACCTAACCTAACCTTCACCAAACTCAAAGAATTTGAGATTGTAAGTTATTCACAAAACTCGCTAACCTCACGAAACCTAACCCAACCTAACCTAACCATCACCGAAATCGAAGAATTCGAGATTGTAAGTTATACACAAAATTCGCTAACCTAACAAAACCTAACCCAACCTAACCTAACCATCACCGAAATCAAAGAATTCGAGATTGTAAGAATTACACAAAACTCGTTAGCTCCACCAAACCTAACCCAACCCAACCTTACAAACACCGAAATCAAAGAATTCGAGATTGTTAGTTATACACAAAACTCGCTCACCTCACGAAACCTAACCCAACCCAACCTAACCATCACCGAAATCAAAGAATTCGAGATTGTAAGATTTACACAAAACTCGTTAGCCTCACCAAACCTAACCCAACCCAACCTTACAAACACCGAAATCAAAGAATTCGAGATTGTTAGTTATACACAAAACTCGCTCACCTCACGAAACCTAACCCAACCTAACCTAACCATCACCGAAATCAAAGAATTCGAGATTTTTAGATTTACACAAAACTCGCTAAGCTCACCAAACCTAACCCAACCCAACCTAACCATCACCGAAATCAAAGAATTCGAGATTGTAAGATTTACACAAAACTCGCTAGCCTCACCAAACCTAACCCAACCCAACCTTACAATCACCGAAATCAAAGAATTTGAGGTTGTAAGATTTACAAAAAACTCGCTAACCTCACCCAACCTAGCCCAACCTAATCTAACCATCACCGAAATCGAAGAATTCGAGATTGTTAGATTTACAAAAATTTGCTAACCTCACCAAACCTAACCCAACTCAACCTAACCATCACCGAAATCAAAGAATTCGAAATTGTAAATTATACACAAAACTCGCTTACCTCACGAAACCTAACCCAACCTAACCTAGCAATCACCGAATTCAAAGAATTCGAGATTCTAAGATTTACACAAAACTCGCTAACCTCACGAAACCTAACCCAACCTAACCTAACAATCACCGAAATCAAAGAATTCGAGAATGTAAGTTATACACAAAATTCGCTAAGCTCACCAAACCTAACCCAACCCAACCTAACCATCACCGAAATCAAAGAATTCGAGATTGTTAGATTTACACAAAACACGATAAGCTCACGAAACCTAACCCAACCTTACTTATCATCACCGAAATCGTAGAATTCGAGATTGTAAAATTTACAAAAATTTGCTTACCTCACCAAAATTAACCCAACCTAACCTGAACATCACCGAAATCAAAAAGATCCAAATTGTAAGTTATACACAAAACTCGCTAACCTCACGAAACCTAACCCAACCTAACCTAACCATCACCGAAATCAAAGAATTCAAGATTCTAAGATTTACACAAAACTCGTTAGCCTCACCAAACCTAACCCAACCCAACCTTACAAACACCGAAATCAACGAATTCGAGATTATTAGTTATACACAAAACTCGCCCACCTCACGAAACCTAACCCAACCTAACCTAACCATCACCGAAATCGAAGAATTCGAGATTGTAAGATTTACACAAAACAGCTAACCTCACCAAACCTTACCCAACTCAACCTAACCATCACCGAAATCAAAGAATTCGAGATTTTAAGATTTACACAAAACTCGCTAACCTCACCAAGCCTAACCCAACCCAACCTAACCATCACCGAAATCAAAGAATTCGAGATTGTAAGTTATACACAAAACTCGCTTTCCTCACGAAACCTAACCCAACCTTTCCTAACCATCACCGAAATCAAAGAATTCGAGATTGTAAGATTTACAAAAATTCGCTAACTTCACCAAAATGAACCCAACCTATCCTAAACATCACCGAAATCAAAGAATTCGAGATTGTAAGTTATACACAAAACTTGCTAGCCTCACCAAACCTAACCCAACCCAACCTAACCATCACCGATATCAATGAATTCGAGATTGTAAGTTATACACAAAACTCGCTCACCCCACGAAACCTAACCCAACCTAACCTAACCAAGATTTTCAGTCATTCACAAAACCCGCTAACCTCACTAAACCTAACCCAACCTAACTTTGCCCATACAGAAATCAAATAATTCGAGATTAAATTAACCATCACCAAACTTAAAGAATTTGAGATTGTAAGTTATTCAAAAAACTCGCTAGCCTCACGAAACCTAACCCAAACTAACCTTAACATCACCGAAATCAAAGAATTCGAGATTGTAAGATTTACACAAAACTCGCTAACCTCACCCAACCTAGACCAACCTAACCTAACCTTCACCAAACTCAAAGAATTTGAGATTGTAAGTTATTCACAAAACTCGCTAACCTCACGAAACCTAACCCAACCTAACCTAACCATCACCGAAATCGAAGAATTCGAGATTGTAAGTTATACACAAAATTCGCTAACCTAACAAAACCTAACCCAACCCAACCTAACCATCACCGAAATCAAAGAATTCGAGATTGTAAGATTTACACAAAACTCGCTTACCTCACCCAACCTAGCCCAACCTAACCTACCGAATTCAATGAATTCGAGATTCTAAGATTTACACAAAACTCGCTAACCTCACGAAACCTAACCCAACCTAACCTAACAATCACCGAACTCAAAGAATTCGAGAATGTAAGTTATACACAAAATTCGCTAAGCTCACCAAACCTAACCCAACCCAACCTAACCATCACCGAAATCAAAGAATTCGAGATTGTAAGATTTACACAAAACTCGCTAGCCTCACCAAACCTAACCCAACCCAACCTAACCATCACCGAAATCAAAGAATTCGAGATTGTAAGATTTACACAAAACACGATAACCTCACGAAACCTAACCCAACCTTACTTATCATCACCGAAATCGTAGAATTCGAGATTGTAAAATTTACAAAAATTTGCTAACCTCACCAAAATTAACCCAACCTAACCTGAACATCACCGAAATCAAAAAGATCGAAATTGTAAGTTATACACAAAACTCGCTAACCTCACAAAACCTGACCCAACCTAACCTTACAATCACCGAAATCAAAGAATTCGAGATTGTAAGTTATACACAAAATTCGCTAAGCTCACCAAACCTAACCCAACCCAACCTAACCATCACCGAAATCGAAGAATTCGAGATTGTAAGTTATACACAAAATTCGCTAACCTAACAAAACCTAACCCAACCCAACCTAACCATCACCGAAATCAAAGAATTCGAGATTGTAAGATTTACACAAAACTCGCTTACCTCACCCAACCTAGCCCAACCTAACCTACCGAATTCAATGAATTCGAGATTCTAAGATTTACACAAAACTCGCTAACCTCACGAAACCTAACCCAACCTAACCTAACAATCACCGAACTCAAAGAATTCGAGAATGTAAGTTATACACAAAATTCGCTTAGCTCACCAAACCTAACCCAACCCAACCTAACCATCACCGAAATCAAAGAATTCGAGATTGTAAGATTTACACAAAACTCGCTAGCCTCACCAAACCTAACCCAACCCAACCTAACCATCACCGAAATCAAAGAATTCGAGATTGTAAGATTTACACAAAACACGATAACCTCACGAAACCTAACCCAACCTTACTTATCATCACCGAAATCGTAGAATTCGAGATTGTAAAATTTACAAAAATTTGCTAACCTCACCAAAATTAACCCAACCTAACCTGAACATCACCGAAATCAAAAAGATCGAAATTGTAAGTTATACACAAAACTCGCTAACCTCACAAAACCTGACCCAACCTAACCTTACAATCACCGAAATCAAAGAATTCGAGATTGTAAGTTATACACAAAATTCGCTAAGCTCACCAAACCTAACCCAACCCAACCTAACCATCACCGAAATCAAAGAATTCGAGATTGTAAGATTTACACAAAACTCGCTAGCCTCACTAAACCTAACCCAACCCAACCTAACCATCACCGAAATCAAAGAATTCGAGATTGTAAGATTTACACAAAACACGATAACCTCACGAAACCTAACCCAACCTTACTTATCATCACCGAAATCGTAGAATTCGAGATTGTAAAATTTACAAAAATTTGCTAACCTCACCAAAATTAACCCAACCTAACCTGAACATCACCGAAATCAAAAAGATCGAAATTGTAAGTTATACACAAAACTCGCTAACCTCACAAAACCTGACCCAACCTAACCTTACAATCACCGAAATCAAAGAATTCGAGATTGTTAGTTATACACAAAACTCGCTAAGTTCACCAAACCTAACCCAACCCAACCTAACCATCACCGAAATCAAAGAATTCGAGATTTAAAGTAATACACAAAACTCGCTAACCTCACCCAACCTAACCCAACCTAACCTAACAATCACCGAAATCAAAGAATTCGAGAATGTTAGTTATACACAAAACCCGCTTACCTCACCAAACCTAACCCAACCTTACCTTGCCCACACATAAATCAAATAATTCGAGATTATAAGATTTACACAAAACTCGCTAAACTCACCCAACATAACACAACCTAAACTAACCATCACCAAACTCAAAGAATTTGAGATTGTAAGTTATACACAAAACTCGCTAACCTCACGAAACCTAACCCAACCTAACCTAACAATCACCGAAATCAAAGAATTCGAAATTGTTAATTATACACAAAACTCGCTTACCTCACGAAACCTAACCCAACCCAACCTAACCATCACCGAAATCGAAGAATTCGAGATTGTAAGATTTACACGAAACAGCTAACCTCACCAAACCTTACCCAACTCAACCTAACCATCACCGAAATCAAAGAATTCGAGATTGTAAGATTTACACAAAACTCGCTAAGCTCACCAAACCTAACCCAACCCAACCTAACCATCACCGAAATCAAAGAATTCGAGATTGTAAGATTTACACAAAACTCGCTAACCTCACCAAACCTAACCCAACCCAACCTAACCATCACCGAAATCAAAGAATTCGAGATTGTAAGATTTACAAAAATTCGCTAACTTCACCAAAATGAACCCAACCTATCCTAAACATCACCGAAATCAAAGAATTCGAGATTTTAAGTTATACACGAAACTCGCTAACCTCGCGAAACCTAACCCAACCTTACCTTATCATCACGGAAAACAAAGAATTCGAGATTGTAAGTTATACACAAAACTCTCTAACCTCACGAAACCTAACCCAACCTAACCTAACAATCAACAAAATCAAAGAATTCGACATTGTAAGATTTACTCAAAACTCGCTAGCCTCACCAAACTTAACCCAACCTAACCTAAACATCGTCGAAATCATTGAATTCGAGATTGTTAGTATACACAAAACTCGCTTTCCTCACGAAACCTTACCCAACCTAACCTAAACATCACCGAAATCAAGGAATTCGAGATTGTAAGATTTACACAAAACTCGATAACCTCACGAATCCTTATCCAACCCAACCTAACCTTCACCGAAATCAAAGAATTTGAGATTGTAAGTTATTCTCAAATCTCGCTAACCTCACGAAACCTAACCCAACCTAACCTTACCAACACCGGAGTCATAGAATTCCAGATTGTAAGATATTCAAAAAACTCGCAAACCTCACGAAACCTAATCCAACCTTACCTAACCATTACCGAAATCAAAGAATTCGAGATTTTAAGATTTAAAAAAATTCGCTAGCCTCACCAAACCTAACCCAACCGAACCTTAACATCGCCGAAATCAAAGAATTCGAGATTGTTAGTTATACACAAAAATCGCTTACCCCACGAAACCTAACCCAACCTATCCTAAACATCACCGAAATCAAGGAATTCGAGATTGTAAGATTTACACAAAACTCGATAACCTCACCAAACCTAACCCAACCCAACCTTACCATCACCGAAATCAAAGAATTCGAGATTGTAAGTTATTCACAAAACTCGCTAACCTCACGAAACCTAACCCAACCTAACCTTACCAACACCGGAGTCATAGAATTCCAGATTGTAAGATATTCAAAAAACTCGCAAACCTCACGAAACCTAACCTTACCTTACCATTACCAAAATCAAAGAATTCGAGATTTTAAGATTTACAAAATTTCGCTAGCCTCACCAAACCTTACCCAACCTAACCTAAACATCGCCGAAATCAAAGAATTCGAGATTGTTAGTTATACACAAAACTCGTTTACCCCACGAAACCTAACCCAACCTAACCTAAACATCACCGAAATCAAGGAATTCGAGATTGTAAGATTTACACAAAACTCGATAACTTCACGAAACCTAACCCAACCTAACCTAACCTTTACCGAAATCAAAGAATTTTAGATTTTTAGTTATTCACAAAACTCGCTATCCTCACGAAACCTAACCCAACCTAACCTAACCATCACCGAAATCAAAGAATTCGAGATTGTAAGATTAACACAAAACTCGCTAACCTCACCAAACCCAACCCAACCTTACCTTACCATCACCGAAATCAAAGAATTCGAGATTGTAAGTTATACAAAAAACTCGCTAACCTCACCAAACCTTACCCAACCTAACCTTGCCATCACAGAAATCAAATAATTCGAGATTTAAAGATTTACACAAAACTCGCTTACCTCGCCAAACCTAACCCAACCTAACCTTACCAACACCGGAATCCTAGAATTCCAGATTGTAAGATTTACACAAAACTCGCTAACCTCACCAAACCTAACCCAACCTTTCCTGACCAACACCGGATTCAAATAATTCGAGATTGTAAGATTAACACAAAACTCGCTAACCTCAGTAAACCCAACCCAACCCAACCTTACCATCACCGAAATCAAAGAATTCTAGTTTGTAATTTGTACAAAAAACTCGCTAACCTCACCAAACTTAACCCAACCTAACCTTGCCATCACAGAAATCAAAGAATTCGAGATTGTAAGATTTACACAAAACTCGCTAACCTCACCAAACTTAACCCAACCTTTCCTGACCAACACCGGATTCAAATAATTCGAGATTGTAAGATTAACACAAAGCTCGCTAACCTCACTAAACCCAACCCAACCCAACCCAACCTTACCATCACCGAAATCAAAGAATTCGAGATTGTAATTCATACAAAAAACTCGCTAACCTCACGAAACCTAACCCAACCTAACCTTGCCATCACAGAAATCAATGAATTCGAGATTGTAAGATATATACAAAACTCGCTAGCCTCACCAAACCTAACCCAACCCAACCTAGCCATCACCGAAATCAAAGAATTCGAGATTGTAAGTTATACACAAAACTCGCTAGCCTCACGAAACCTAGCCCAACCTAACCTAACCATCATAGAGATACGGAAAGTCAAAAGAGTGAGGAAAAGAATTCGTGGAAGTGATCGTCCCTTACAACAACTGGACAAAACAGCTGACATCTCCGGGCACACGGATTTTTTGTGGCAACATTTTTAGGGGCTGAGAGCAATTCTATGCATACTTCTTCAATGTAGATATAGTAATAATAACTATTTTTCAATGAGTGAGGCTGCTCCGAACATTTAGCACGTGCACATACAGATGTTCGGACTTTGTCGAACAAATACTACCACACAATTTCACTAGTAGAGCCTATTTCAAAGAGATCCTACTGCTACAGAGATCCTACTGCAACTGAGAAAAACAGCCGAAATCTCCATCTGCACGGAGTTTTAGTAGTAACATTTTTGGAAGCTGAGAGCGCTTCTACCCATTCTACTTCAATGATGGTGAGCATCATGGCGAAACCTACTGGCTGCTGGTTAATTAATTCGAAGCAAAGTTGAAATTGATTATTTTTGCTTGTAATAAACTTTCAAATTTGAATGTGAAATTTCAATCATTACTATTATATATAGCATTAACGATACATCTATTTTTTCCGATTGTTTTATACATAATTATAAAATCCTATCCCCAATTTGTATTCGAATCAAAATTTCCAAAATAACTATTCTTTCGGCTTCCTGATATCGATCGGCTTTCCTTCCGGTCTACTCAAATCAGCTGTTTAAAATTCCATCTACTCTCAACTATCTCACAAGCGGGCCATTTCCTGTCTGTTCATAATCGCCAAAAGGGTACTCACTTAAAAACTTCATCCCCCGGTCGTATTACCCCATAAAGGTTAATGCATATCGGATGGCAGAAGCGGTAAAGTGAAGCTGCAGTAATTTTTCTAATGTCGCAAGCTCAATTTGAACCCGTCAGGTACCATATTTTTTTCTTCTCATTCTACTTATCTTTCATCCGAGACGACAGCAATCATCCATCATCGAGAAAAAATGTTTCGAGATCGTATGTACACCCCATTTTGAGAGCGACGTGGTTAAATGTGCTTCTAATTGTTGTGACTCGCGCAGCATCCCAATTTCAATTTTGGTATTATTATTTTTATTACAAGGCTATGTTTCGCTTCGCTCATTGGTCTGACAACACATTTATATTATATCCTACATTTTTCCGATCGTTTTGAAACTGTACCATTTTGCGCGGTTTGATCAACAATAGATATTCAAATCAATTCCGCCAATACAAAAAATGCTACAATTTTTACCACCTTTGACGTCTGATGATAACAAGCCTTATTTTATTTTATTTTTATTTTATTTTTATTTTATTTTTATTTTATTTTATTTTATTCAAGTGTACTATACACATCAAAAAATTATATATATTTTTAATACATAATTCGAAACCATACATGAAATATACGGCCAGACATTTTTATTTTACATACATATATACGACCTTAAGGACCATTGAATTTATTGTAACAATTAATTTAGTACAGAATTAATCCATTGAGACATCTATGGATTTTTTTAGATTTTGTGCACAATCATTACAATTTATACATCGAATAAATACATATGCTTATTGAGACATCTAGAGATTTAGATTTTGTGCATAATTTTTACAAATTATACACAATAATACATAAGATGATTTGTGACAACAGGAAAAGATTTATTTGCCAATTTGAGGATCCGTTTCAACAATGATCAGTCAAAATTGGAAAACTCTGATAGATCGATTTGGAGTCACAAAACCCTCAAATCTAACCAGCAGTTTTGGCGGATCGAACCAGTGATCGCATGGTGCTAAACATATACGCTATCATTAAGCCAAACTGCTGGCTATATATTTTCCGTTTCCGACACCCTCACGTTTCGTCAGATTTTCATTGTTTAAACGCCTATAAATTTATCTTTTTCACACTATTTCTTATAAAATTTGCAGTATAGGCTCTCATTATCTATCATGCATATATATTTTTACTTCGCTAATTGGTTATATAATGAATGTTAAAATGTTTATATTATAATGTTGATAATTCGATATGCGTGCTATGGCCAAAACGCTCTTTGTACCAGTCGATCTTTGTTTTCAACTCTCTGATTGTGGCTTTTTGGATGGATTTTTACACGTTTATTTCGTTATATTATGAGCTAAGTTTGCAACATTTTCACTTTACCACGTTACATACGAATCGATATCATTGTCATCGACTGTACGAGACATTGTGCCAAAGTGAGCGACGATCATTCGGCCATTTACACACTTTCATAATAGGCTTTCGGTATATCAGATTCAATTACCGTGGGTGTTATCAACCAAAGTCTCGTAAATACGTACAATACAGCGAGTTTCACCTCGCTTTACGAGCTATTGTCGACCTTCGCGCAAACATTCGCGTACGACGAGCACCCATACATCTTCCGTAATCTAAACGAGCCAAAGCTACATACGGCTTTGTACGTAGCTTTTAAATGTAACCACACGCATCACTTTTCGCGGCTAATTGCTGCTATGCTTCTTTACGGTCGGAATAATTTATTCCCGTTGCAAATTTCGACGTGGTCACCCCACTGCGGATGGATGTGTAATGTACACATCCGTTCATATATTTTTTTTTTTCGCAATACGTGTGCTAGTCTTGAGAATGAAGATGAGACTTGTTCGGCGAGCCCACACCGATCGTCGAGTCCCATTTGCAGTCGTGTAAACAGAAAGATAATACATTCTGAATACTAATGTGGAGTCATTATAGAGTCAGAGATGCGAAAATGAGAAAAAAATTGAATGATTATAAGACGTACTAATATGTAAATAAGACACGTATTTAACCTTCATAGTACTAGCTTTGTTTTATTGTGAAGCACTTTGTGATAGTTCAATTGAAATGATCCTGAGAACTACTTATTTGATGGTTTTAAACTATTGTTTATTTAACCTTTGAAGGACGGAGCGTCAAGATCGAACGAGTGTCGCTAACCGGGGTCGAGTGAGACCCCAGTTTTTTTTAATCAAAATACAGCTTTTCTCAATACAGATGGGTTCAATATATATCTTATTAATCATTTTATACATCAACATATAATGTTTTTGACTATTTTTGTTTTAAAAAATAGCGACAAGTATCGACATGGATGCAAAGGCCAACAGGCGACTGCATGGCTCAATAGCCATGCGCCAAAAGCGACGAAAAAAATAGCTTGCGAAATAATAGCTGTCTCTTTCTCTCGCATTAATTCATCAATCAACAAGAATATGCAAGCGAACAGTCAAAAACATGACTTATCGCTACCACCTTTAAATCATACTTTGGAACGTAGAAATGTATAAATGTATTTTTTTACGATGTACCCCTTTTCTTAATCATACAAAATTTATTAAAATAAATTTATTGTAGTTCATTATAGGAATACAGGAAATATAGGGTGTATAGCTTTGAAAACCACATAGTTATTACGAAAAACGTACAAATTGGGGCACTGGCATACCCCACTTCTGTGAGGGGGGGGGGTTAAACAGTATTACATATACCATGACGTACAGCCTACATTGAATTTGATTTTGAGACAATTCAAACATATAAATGTCCTGTTTGCGTGCTGTTGCAATAATGTGCTATGCTAGTATAAATGAACAAATATATAGGGTGCAATTTAACGGTGTATTTAAAAATAACTTTGCTTTTTAGAAATAATCATTTGCGCATTAGAATAAAATAAATTGCGCATTAAATCACCAGCGGCGTGGATTAATGGTTAGCATATTATGCTTTCGAGCAGAATGGTCACGGGTTTCAGTCCCACAAGAGTCCCGCTGCTGGCCAGACCTTGGTTTCTGACTCCAGGTCGACTGTTTCTTAACAGATTTTGCCCATTTTTCTGATTTTCTTTGAAACGGTTCTTGTAAAATTGGCATCTCCTTTCCTATCTCTCTTGCTAATCTCAAGTTATTCAGCGTCTTGAGGTTTGCCAATTTGATTATAAAATACTGCATAAATGTCTCCATAGACGTCACTGTGGATGTTTGTATAAATTCACATTGTATAAAATGCTTATGTATATTGATTGTTTGTATTATATTTATATAAGTGCACTCGTCGGTTTGGAATGATCTGTAAAGGCGAGTGATCATGTTCTTTGAAATAATATAAATGAATATATTTCTGTTAATTAAAAATTGTGTGTTCACATTGCAAATCTGCAGATTATAAAAATTGATATACCATCTCCTGATAATTAAACTTAAGCCAAATATGGTTTTTGGAAAAGATTGAAGTCCTTGGAAAGTATTTTTTTCCAACTTTTATCCACCCAAGCAGCGCCAGGCGATTAAGCTTGCAGTATCCAAATAACTCAAGCAAATCCCATATAAAACGAGCAGTAGCGTAAAATTAAGGTAAAGGGGTATTTACAGATAGCTTATTGAAAATTATCATTAAAAAATAAAATATTTAAAAAAAAGTGTGTTTGTCTGCTATGCAAATCCAATTTTCAGAATGTATTCAACGATTCAAGAGGTCCACATGGATCCACCGCTCTCTCCAGAATGATCTGATCTACCGTGTGTACCTCCTAATAAAGGACAAGTTGCACAGCATAGCTTCTCCAATTCATTAATGTGTCTATTTTCTAGGTACTTAAAGGCCTACCCTGGCAAGTCTATTGTTTACGCACGCACTCGCCCAGGTCTTTGAGAACTCCAACGTATCCTTTGTTCAGGCACTTATTGAGTCCCGTTAGCCTAATCCGGGGTCTCTATTGCTCACCCACGATTGCACTTAAACAGTGGATACTCTCTCTCTCTCTCTTGTGTTCCCACGTTATTATATTATTCAAGTATACAATGTGGCATGTTACTTCATGCAAATTATTACATGTGTACGGAGTTTGTACGTTTGTGAGTCATGTTACAACATTCGTTACAGATTCGATTCGACAAATTGGCGGCAATTTTCGGATTTCCAAGATGCATACTAAATAATGGCACACTTTGACGTTTCGGCGTCTAAATCGGTATTTATTTTCGTTGTCTGGAGGCAATCCTCAAGCTCTCTCCACGGGGCCCCTTACGAGCGCGAGAGCACATGAGTATATGCATCGTCATAAAATATAAGTCCCCGCCGGCCGAGACTGTCACTCCTACAAATTTATGACAAGCTAAAATAAATTTATGGACCGAACCGAAGCGCACCCCTCTCGCTAATGGACGTCTCGTGAAAGTGCAGTGCGTGCGCGCAAATGTTTGACATTCGCTGGAAATCCGCCTCGCGGGCGACTCATCGGGTGGGCCAATATTAATCACCTTATTTGTCACGCCTATAACTTTGTAGTCATACCGTGAATTGATCGATTTGAAATTGAATAATATTCTACACATCTTTAAGTTTTTTTATAGTTATAATATATAAACTGTAGAAACATTGAAAATTGCTCAATAAAATAAACAAAATAAATATAAATAAACCTTTAAATTTATATTGCAAGGTAACTAACACGTCAATCTGCTTATTATTTTTTCCCTAATGAATAAAATATGCATCTTAAGCTTAAATTTTAGACTCGGATCAATCTCCCGTCAAAAAATCGAAAGATAGTCAATCGTTCGACAGTGAATCTCTCAAAAACAAACGATTATCAACAAACGAAACAATTTCAGATTCCAGTTAGTTTTTTTTTTGTATTATTTAACGCCTAATAAATTTTGAGTAATAACCATTCATATAGATCCGTTTCTTAAATTCACTGGATGGTGCCATTGATATTTGTCACATCTCTCATCATTTTCTGCACCACTTCCTAGGTTACCAAATAGAACTGTTCAAGTTAGTTTGACCATTTAAGAATTTTTAAGAATGTTTATTTATTTTTCTTTTCTTTTATTTATGTATTTTTATTTGTATTTCAAGTACTTTTTTCCTTTCCTAATATTTTTAGTACACTCGACGCTTTGGAGCAATCTGTTAGACGAGTGTGCTTGATTAATTGATGTATAATATAATAAAATAAAATATTCGTTCTTACGATTTTTATTCTATGTATGTATTTACGATAACAGAGTAAACGATTCTACTATTTCAAAAATAGTTTTTCTGTTCTCTCCTAAATATACATACATATATGTGTGTAGGTTATATTATTATATATGTATGTAGGTATGTAGGTTAGGTACATACTACGTCTAAATCGACAGTTTTCAATCTGAAACCAAAAATATGATATCAACTGGTACTATTTAATTTTTTTATTCTTATAAATCCCGATTAAATCGGCTAATTTTTAAAAAATCATTTATTTTTTACTCATTTTTGATAGCATCAAGTCTACAATAAGACATCGGTATTCAAAACGAAATTGGCTATGGTAATTTAACTTTCAAAATGAGTTTTTACGTAGATAGGACCTACTTAAATTTTATTTTGACTTTAAAACGAAAGTTTCATACAATTTCACCAAATTTTTTAAGTCCACTTTTAAAAATTTAATAAAGAATAAAAAAAAAATCAATAAAATGTTGCAGATACATTTTGTTAGCGTTTGAGCACAGTCATGTTGGTTTTTATTCAATTTTTCCATTAAATTTCGAATCGATTACGGAATTATCGATGTCCTAAAATGGTGCACGGCCTGTCCAATGTTGATACTGAATAAAAACATTGTAAATTTCTGTCTGAGATTGGATTCTTTGAGCTTAAACGCACTGTTTAGGCGTTTATTTATTGGCGTTTGATAAATGTGTCACTAATACGTGAACGAAAATAGGCACAGGTTCGTTTTGGCCGGAGAAAAAGCCGACCGATAAATCACGACATCCTCAGCTGCACTGTTTTAAGCCTTTTAATAACCATTCGTCTTCCTCGAATATGCTTAAAAGTCGACGGTCTCTCCTCACTTGAGTGCTTTTAGACATTTGGTTTTGACACAAGTCGACGCGAGTGAGTGCCGCGTGGGATCACCAACAATGAATACTATTTAAAAACAGATAGTTTCACAGCACAAACTGTTCGAATCGAACTATGCAGACTGTAGAGACATGTTTCATTCCATTCCTGTTGTAAAAATATTGAAATAACGCTGAAATTCAAACAAACACGTACATATAACTATAGATGCTAAGATATGTATGAAAGTTTATCAAGTGTGTGTACAAAACGTTCTCAAACTACCGTGCAATACTCAATAAATAAAAAACAAATCATAAAACCAATGATTCAATCTTATCCTTAATACCCCAATGAATATACTTGATGAAATTTGATTAGATGAAATAATAATTTTGGTTTAGATCGAGATTTTTGTGGCGCATTTATTAGTAAGATGAATTTTGACAAAAACACATAATGAAGTTCAATATCTCTTTTATTGAATATTAAACTGAATTGTTTTGTTTATCAATATTCATCATCACTATTTGGAGTATATGTACATATATATTTTTTATATTACACAAGTACTGGCCGAATAGCGATTCTAAGGTAGGTGAAAGTTGGTAAAATAGTTTAAATTAAACTTTTGTAGAGCATTTCGTAATCTATAGTCTTAAACTAAGGTTGATGTACAATAAATTTGCATAGTGGGCAAACAAAAATTCATCTTCACGTACATATGTATGAGCCGTTATATTTAAAAGTGGCATAAATCCACTTTCCTTCATTTCGAGATATATTTAGCAAAACATTGAATATAATGTTTTGCGTTTAACAATATTTAAAAATTCTGCTTTTACAAAATTCTGTACATATCGAATTAAAATAAGTCATAACAATTTGTGCATTAAGTCAAACAGAAATAGTGTTTTTGGAACTAAAAATTAGACTTTTGCCACTTTAAAATATAACAGCTCATATGTAGATGACTGGAAAATTGGATTTAGAATAAATATGTGTACGAATTAATTCGAATGTGTCGATGGATCTTAATGTAAGTTAGTAGTTAGTGTAAATAACGAAATATCTACGTAAAAAACAATCTCGACAGGTGTACCACAGGCAAGCTTTCTAGTACCACTCTTTTCAACTCATTTTTAACACCCCCATGTATGCTAACTTGAAAATACTATATTCCCAAAATAACATTCCGTTCGTCGTGAATATTACTAACTAACAAAACAGAAGATTCTATGAGAGAATCAGTAACAAACCTACAACCATATTGATAAACTTTTGAAGAGTTTTGGTGATTACAACAAGATGTCCATACCCTTCAGATATAAACACTGCGTTAGGTCATCGAATTCAAATAGTGTTTAGTTATAAATAATAAATGTATGAAATGTGTAGTTTTTGTTGTTTTTTTTTTCAATTATGGAATTAAAAGTCCATGATCAGATCGCACTGAGCAATCGAAACGCTATCGGCTATAAAATGCATGCAATACCAACGATAAGCTCAGAAGCTGATCAGGTGTCACTTCAATCTCCCAATTCAGTCCATGTGCCAACAAATGTCTTCATTACTTAAGTGGTGTACTGCTGAGTGAATAAATGCATGTACTACCCGACAGGAAACAGCAAGTCAACTGCAGCCGACCGGCACTTGCCAACACCGTTAAGTGTTTCCTGTCTAAAAGAGCACCATCGTTTCGACCTCAGAGACAAAAGCTGTAATTTTTCAACCCCTAAAAAAGCCCCAATTATTTAAAAAAAAAAGTTTAAGTATAAACGGAGATGCTGAACCTTATCGGGACGATTCGCATGCAAAGTGGGTCTCGACCGCATACATACATACATTATCATTTCATACTGCTGAAGATTAATGTCATTGTTTGACTTTTATTGTTGTTTATTTGATTGCGCTTTTATGTCCGACGACATGCTTTTTACAAGGGTATAAAAATCGCCGTAAAAATTTAATCGTTCATATTTAACATACTGCATGCAAGTTGACGCTGTAAAAATTCCGATTATGAGGGTCAATAAATAAGTGGTACCTTGTCGACACGATAACTCACTTTAGACAAAGTTTCTAGAACAGCTTGTTTTGCATTAAAGCTTAATATATCAACACGAAGTTACATGCATCAAAAAAAGCCGTTAAAAGTATTAAATGTAGAAAATTTTGTACGTGCGCTAAGAACGCATTCTGGAATACTTTCCCGGCTCTCAAATTCTTCTTAATTTAATTTAAATTTAATACACGCATGACAAAAATCTTCAAATATGTTTTTCTTTACTAAGCTAAATGCCTCTAACTTCTAATTAAGCTAGAATAAAAAATGGCACTTCTTCCATACAGTATATCGTCTATTATTTACCATCTGGAGAAGAATATTTGCTTGATTTTATTCGCTGTTCAAATCTATAGTTTTCAAATTTGATAAATTATCTCAAGACTACAAGTATTTCTGAAATAGTTCAATATTAAGTATTTTAGCATTGTGAATGTGTGTTTAAGGTGACTGTACTCGATGTACATATGTAATGAAGCACGTTGATCAAGTAAGATAAAGATTTAAATTTAAGGTGCAGGTTCATTCCTTTTTGATTCGAAATTGGATTGAAAGATGATTTAGATTTAATCATGAAAGCACTACTTATATTCTGAAAACTAATTTGAATTCAAAGCAATTTTTTTCGCGTAAAAAAATTCTCTACTCTAACTCTAATGAGATTGATTTACTTGAAAGGAATAATGTTTTTTAATTATATTATATATTTTTTATTGTAAAACTCTAAAGGGATCAATTTTATACACATTCAAACTAACTTGGGACTTGTATATATTATATCAGGGCTTTGGAGTTGAAATCTAAATCGTGGAGTAGAAGCATTCGGAGCCGGAGTCGTATAAAATCAACCGACTTCGACTCTTTTATATATTTTTTAATTAATAGTATTACGGTATGCGTTAACTACATATGTAGTCTCAAATTTTATGTTCTTAAATCTATTAATGAATTGAAATTTCTTTATAAAAATCATGAATTTAAATTACATTATAGATTAAATCGTTAAATTGCACGTATTTTTTCCTACATCTCATACCTTTTTATTCTAATTTTAATGTCATTTTTTATTAAATTGGTTTGTTTGTATATTTTATTTTTTTATAATTATTTCCATAATAGTCCCATAATAATCTAACGTGTCACTGTGACCATATTTATAAACATAATACAGAGACATCTACATATAAATGTTTGAAATCATATTCAAATAGTGTTGACATAGTGGGTAGGATGGTTTTTTTTTCAATTTGATGAAAGGAATCACTACAACAATGAAATCAGATAAATTGACAAACTCTGATAGGAAACGATCGACTTGGATCTAAATCTGACCAGCAGCAGTTAAGATTATACTCGGAATAAATTATTTTCAACTGCGGTCATCTCACGGAATCTAACCCGGTGACCTCTCGGTGTTAAGTTTTTTTTTTTTTTTTACATATATACCAGGAAGGCCTTACAGGTAAATCCCAATGCGCCTTCCTGGCCAATTACAAATTACAAATACAAATACAAATGCAGCATTTTTATTACAAGTCATTGAATTACGAGACACTGAAAAACTTGCAAATTAACGAGACATCTATGAATTGTACATAAATTTTATTGTACATCAATCAAACTTCAAATAGTGGTGATATAGTAGGTAGGAGGGATTTTAGCCAATTATTTTTCCGGGAACCGTTTCAACATAGAAATCAGAAAAAAAATGGCAAACTCTGATAGGAAACGATCAACCTGGAGTCACAAATCCAGGTCTGACCAACAGCATACTTTGAAAAATTCATTTTCATTCGAGGCCCAAAGTATCAAAGCAACCACCGAGCCACGCTGCTGAATATGATTGAAAATGAAATTCATACACATATGTACACTATAAGTGTACTTAGTTTTAATTTATATCTATTTCATTACCAATAAATTGGATTGTATGTCAATTTTTAGTATTTTCATAATCGCTATTATTTTTACTACAAATAATTATATACGTTGATAAGAAAAGTTGATGTAACTAAAATCGTTCAAGTTAGAGTCGGAGTCGAATCACAAAATAAAGAGGGAGTCGGTAAATTTTGCACCGACTCCACAGCCCTTATGTATTTACATATCGAGTATACGTTATATGAATAGATATCTATCAAACCCTTACAATTTCAATTTCATCCTTCGGACACAAAAACAGTCTTTCATAAGATTAAAAAAATAAAGGAAAACGTTCATTCAATGAAAACATTCCAGATAGGGAAAGTCTGATTTCTATTAAGGGGATGAAATCCGATCGGCCACGTGTCGATATGCTGATGTGAAGAAAGAGAGTAATAAATGGAAAAAAAGCGAAAGAAATCTGATCGACACAACATTGCTATTTGCCGAATTAATCTTAGTTAACCCTGCACAGTAAGTAAGATTGACACACGGACAGCTGCCTAAGTGATGGAGATTTACGGTACCCAAAGCGAGAGAGAGAGGAGAGAAATCCAAACTGAATATATTTATATACATATGTTAGTTTCGTATGCAATTTATAGCTAAACTATTGCGCGAGTAATAACCGGTTAACTTTTCAAAAGCAAACTTTAGCTCGATTGCGTTAAATGAGTGTGCTCCGAGTTAACCCCGAGTTGCCATCCCACACGAGTGGAAATTCGAGAGGGTGCAAAATGAAATTCTCAACAACCACAAATTCATACTCGATACGTACATACATGTGCAGATAGTAATGTACATACATATAAAACATCCAGGATGTTAATATTATAAATATGTATATCGTTAAGTTGTTCAAAGCTCTTCCATCCACATAATAAGTAGGTAATTATACTTATTTTGATGAGTTTGCTTCGTTAGATTGGAAAGCCGGTTAAAGTTAAAGCCAAGAAGTTGCAGAGTATGAGATCAAATGAATTTTATACGACAAAAACTGGCACACAGCTTGGAGCCTGTAGAAAAGTTCAACATACATACATACATAAATGTTTTAGTCAACCTTAAAAGGATTCAGAATAACTTAAACCGCTTTTAAATCAACATTTGAACTACCTATACATATAGCAGCCATATGTAATTTTTTACATAGTTTCATGCTTACAAAATGTTTTGATGAATTTCTCTTCTCTTTTTGGATTTTTTGGATCATTTGGAATACAATATACATTATTGTGATTTGTTGATAAAAGAAAGCTTGAAAGTTTCTTGAATAGATTTTATTGAAAAATAGTAACTAAGATTCCAAATGACATTCAATATATTTGAACGACGGAATATTTTATTGAAATATAAATATTTTTAAATTTTACTTTAACCAGCAGCGTGGACTAACGTTGATTAACTCCAAGTAGATCATTACGTAGACATTTCCTTTCCAATCATTCTAGCAAATCTCAAATTATTCAGCGTCTTGAGGTTCGCCATTTTCTATAATAAAATGATGCAAAAAATTCTCCATAGATGACACTGTGGATGATGTTTGTATGAATTCCCATTGTATGAAAATGCTAGTATTAATTGTATTATTGTATTGCATCTGTATTAATACACTCGTCGCATATTATATTATATCATATTAGTACATGTTCGATTGAAATAAAATAAAATAAATAAAAAAATAACATTTCACAAAGTACGTATATTCAACATTAAAATCATAGATTAATAATGTGGATGGTTTAAATATTGAATATTCTAGATATTCACCGTATAATAATCGTGAACAATGCAACAATTTACATTTAATAACATCAATGTTGATCTCGGTTCAGAATTTTCAGGAACACGAGTCTTTTTGGTGGACCATTTAAAATAAGGATTTTTTTTAATAAATCTTAGGTCGTAGACACAGAGACACGTGGCATTTTTTTTTCTTAATTTTTCACATATAGAAAAGCGCTTGCACGCATAACCTATGCTATGGCACTCAGGCTTAAACCCTCATATGTACTGACATACATAGGTTTGACATTAATCGATAACTGTGATTCCCATATTGGAAGATATGTAGAAGAAACTTGTCGAAAAAAAGAACCCATGCGGCTTTTTCACAACGGTAGTCCAAGAACGTGCATGTACCGTTCAGTGTGTTTTCACCCTTAATCCTTTCTTGAAATGTTTAAATATTTCGGTGAAAATATTTTCGGTGGCATTCAAGTGATAGACCCGTTTTTTTTCTATACCTGGAAGAAACCTATAACTGGAGGTACTATTTCCGGTCAAATTAAAAATTTGAAAAAAATTTACATCAAAGTGTCCCCGCAATGAAATGATTATGCAATCTGATTATCCGAGGTATCCTTGGACCTCCTAAGCCTTAAGAAGTATCCTCTTAAGGTTTCTGAAGTTTCTTTTAACGAAATATATTAATGATCTCACATCAACATCCTTGAATAGAACAATAATAATATTTGCGTATGATGTAACCATAATAAACGAAACTTTTTTGATTCCAATGATTTTCACATACCAAATGTACAATACAATGGTAAATAGGTTTTTGCGCTCTTTTTCCTATTATGCTGTACATTAACATTAGAACAATATAATACTATGATCAGTAGCTATTAAAATAGATATAAGATGTATCGTAAACATAATTTCATAATAATAAAAAGCATTTAAAAATCAAAACAATGATAACAACAATGAAATAATTTAATCTTTGTACAACTTTGCAAAACATTTCCGCAAAACCCCAATCTAGGGCGGTCACGATTCTAAATTTGAACCTTGGTATTATATTCTTTTATATATAGATGATATATTCTGCTGGTTAATATGTGTTTGGGGTTAAATTCGTAATTGGACACGTGCTCGAATGTTGCAAGCGACTATTTCATCCGGTGGATGTGTGTACACTGTACATGGCAAGTTTTACGCGCATACACCAATTTGAGGGTAGTTAACTTGCGGTTTCACCCTATATGTGCACCTCCACCTCCTCCCCCTGCCTCGCAGCCTCGACATGAGGGTAGTCAAAGAGACGAGACTCACCCACCGAACTTTACTTATGCATGAGACTCGTCTGTAACGCCCAAATGTAATTTAAGACACTCAAATTGTACTTTGAGACTTTGCGGAATGTGTTTGATGGATGCGAGAAAAGTGTTTTCATTTTAAACTTTTCCTATGAATTATGACATCTTTCTAAACACCAAATAATTCGCTTTTACTCCTCACAGCATTTTATCGCAGCAATCATGCATCGAGCTGCAAACGATGTTTTTAAATCAAATTGTATGTGAAAGGTCTCAGTAAGGTTAAGCCTTTACTGCATATATGTATGTAAGTATTTTAGTCACTTGGAAACAAAAATTTAATTTTTGCAATACTGTATCAATAAAAAACAATAAATTTATAATCAAAATCAAAAGTATTTGCTCTTCTTTATTACATTTTTTAGATTGCTATACAGAATGTTTACGTACTTATATGATGAAACACACTATATACTACAAATATATTGCATTTTTGTTACGTATTTATAACAAACTAATGACAGAACTCCCGTGTCTATCAGCTTTGATAACTTCAAAAGCATTTTTAAATAAATTAATTATATATTATTACAAAACAAGAATTGCTTCAATGTGATTTGCAATAATCAATCAACAGCATTTAAATGTATAACATTATATATTAACAATAAAGAATAGTATTATTTTATTATCTTGTTATGCATAAATTATGCTCCATTCTACAACATGTGATTATTATAGGGAAAAACTTTAACAATAACTTTTTTATTTGATTTAAATTAACCCGAAACTATATATGTACGTTCTCACGAGTCGATACGTTTTTGCAAGATTGCATGAAACTATTTTTTCCCTACTTAAATATAATATAATATAAAAAAATACTCAATTACTTTGTCTTGTATCATTGTTAAATAATAATAAATCGAAAAATAAAATACTAATAAAACTGACTGACTTTCTATATACATATGTATAATACATGTGTAGAGATGAAACACAATATCTTCAGAAGTGATTTTTTATCGTATTAAATTCGTTATTTATTTCTTTTATAAAATAAAAACCTAATAGTTGAGGATATGTGTGAAATATGAAAAAAATATATTTTAATTAAATAGTTCATTCAAAGTAATTATTGTGTGACGTGGAATACGTGCATCGATAGGCCATCGCGTGAGAACTCTATGCGACATTGACTGAGTCGTGTCCCCGAATTTTCCACCAGGGCTATTAAAATGAATGGACACTCCGGTCCGTAATAGCCTTTCGAGATGAGATGATTATTTATATTATTTATATATGTACATATGTAGCTGTGGAGCTTTTCGTGTCCAAACGCCGGTACAAAAACACGAATGGTTTCGTGCGCTCGCGATATCGCTCCATATCCAAAGTGAGACCGCTCTTATTTATTCCCCATTATCAAGCATTTCTTTCTTAATGCATCTTTGATAAGTGCATTCTCCCTAAATAGATTTTTATTCTTCCCGGGCACTTAGACGGGATCGTATTCCGGTCTGAGAATTCATCTAATGACGCTCGCATCTGCCGTTATATTGTACCCACGTATCTAAGACTGAGAAGGGTTTTTTTCCATCTAACGCGAAACCTCGTTTAAAATTTGAATTATACTTTAAAAGGGGATGTAACAAGAAAACTTTAAATTCAATTTATTTTATATGCATGTAAAGTGTCGTTGGAAAATGATATACATATATATTTCACAGTATGGCGAAGTGTGCCCATTACATACATATACTACACGTAATTGTTTGAAGCGTGACCACTTAATAAAAATACATAAAGGTATTCTTACAAAATCATTTTTAGTTTTACGGACTATTTTCCGACGTACGCTTGTCCAATATTACTTAGGACATTAGGTTGACGAAAATACAGCATTTATACAAATCAGCGAAAATCTGAATAAATTGAATATTTGCGAGAGAGATAGGATCGGGTTGCCAATATGTTGCAACCGTTTCAACGATATCAGGTAAATTGGCAAATTCTGATAGGAAATGATCAACCTATCCAATATCTAACATATCCAATATCTGGCCAGCAACACATATAAAGGACCACGAAATTGAAATCATTACATGCTAACCATTGATATACATATGCTGCTGGTTATAAAATTATAAACTTGGTCAGTAGTAAAAGTTACTTTTTATTATTATTTAATTATTTAATATTATTTAATACTAACAAATATGTATGTATGTACATATGTCTCCTGACCAGCAGATCCTACAGTATTATACCAAATTTGGAAGACCCATGTATTTGGTACACCCAGGGCGATAAACGTCAGGCACTTATTCGTGGGAGAATTTTCAAACGCGTCTAACACGATATTTTTGCACCATCGTAATGGCGGAGGATCCATTTACTTATATTGATGACCAAAATTAGCAATTTGGCAAAGTATGAAAACGATCTGATAAGAGGCAATTGTAATCGTAAGTGAAATTAAAAAGAGGTTTGTAAAAAATAAAATGTCACATCAACATTATCCTTGACTGGTCAATTTGAAATATTAATCAAAAATTATATGTATATTTTGTAGATGAACAGAGCACGCGATAAAAAAAAAACAGCATAAGAAGCCTCGTTTAATTTCGTCGCATTTTCTCCGTCGAGATAGGGCGGAAAAACTTTGCGGGGAGAACAAAAACAACGCCACCCCTTATTAATCTGCACTCTTTTCTTTTGGTCCCAGTCGTGTCCTGGGGGTGTCTTATCTTATCAAGGGTGAGAGCGTCAAACAGCTGTATTTTAATTCATCGCACAGACCAACTAGACAGCTGCCTCGCAGGACCACGACGAGCCCTTGCTTTGTGTCAACGTTTTGTTTGTTCCAAGTCGCGTTCAATCGAAGGGCACTTCTGTCACTCCTGCACACCCTTTCGAAAAATATGTACATACAAACAAGCCACAACGTATTATTTCATCGCTGTTAGGCGATTGTTTACCAGTCGCATGGTCGTGGGTTCAAAATTTACTATCAATAAAAAATCATATTTTTTTACTTACCGGGGCAGAGACTAATCAATGTAAGTTTGATTCATTGATATAGTAAATGAAGAGATAGTATAGCAATTATTAATTAATTTTATAACTAAGAATAAACTAGGTAATGTAGATCTAAGTTTAAAAAATACATATAAGCGTTTAAAAAAATATACAATTTTACAGATGTCTGGCTTATGCAGTCACTCATTCAAAATTTGGTATTGCTGTGCCAAAAGTGAGTATTGAAATCAATAGACAGATGTTTTTTATTGATTGTACATAACTTTGTATTGCTTTAAAATACTTCTGTAGTATTTTAAAATACTTCTGTAGTATTTTAAAATACTTCTGTAGTATTTTAAAGTCTGTGGAAGCAGGGCATCAATTTCATGTAGTTTATACGGGTCTACGTGACGAGCCGGAATGTTAAATTACCGAAAACGCAAATATAGGAAGGCAAAGATCGAAAATCGAAAGATCTTAAGTCGAGAGATCAAAAAAAAGGGTGCATGGTAAACGGTACATACTCACGTACATACTCACTTAATTTGCGCAAGCAGGATACAACAGGAACAAGAGGAACAGGCTTTTCCTCCCGTATTCTGCGCGCGCACATTAATCTTCCGATCTTTGCATTCAGATATTTGCGTTTTCAGTGATTTAACATTCCGGCTCGTCGTGGAGACCGAGTTTATACTGATATTGAGAAGGCATTCGATAAAATTGATTATTCAATCAATAAATTGACTAATTTTGGTATATCAAATAATCTTAGCAATTTTTTTTAATTCTTAGTAGAATAGAAATTAGTAGTCATAGAGCGCGCAGATCAAAAATTATGCTGATCTATACAATTCTATTTATGTATTTCTTACATACATACAAACGAACAAGCTTAGAATTTCTTACAGAAATGAAAACATCAGCGTTACTATTTTAAAATGTTTCATTTATTTCATCATTCATTTTGTACGATTGCTTGTAAATATCATTAGAATTGTCAATAGTTCCGTTTATTAAAGTCATTTACAGGATTTTACCTAAAATTTCATACATTTTAGCAGCAACTAAATAAACCTCAGCATCATAGCTCGGTGGTTAAGCTTCTGCTTAGCGTCGAGAGGCGCCGGGTTCGATCCCATGAGCTGACCTCGATTGAAAAGAAGAAGAGTATATCTGTTGTGCTGCTGGTCAGACCTGGATATTTGTGACTCCTGGTCGATCGTTTCCTATCAGAGTTTGCCAATTTTCTCTGATTTCATTGTTGAAACGGTTCCAGTTTAAAAATTAGCTAAAATCCTTCCTACCTACTATGTCACCACTATTTGAGATTGATTAATGTACAATAAAATGTATGTCCCATTTATAGATGTCTCATTAATTTGCGAGTTTTTCAGTGTCTCGTAATTCAGCGACTTGTATAATAAAAAAAATGCTGCAATGTTTGTAATTGGCCAGGAAGACACATTGGTGCTACCTGTAAGGCCTTCCTGGTATATAGCGTGAACTGACTGTACATAAGTCATTATGTCAAATAATTACTATTATTATGAAGCTTCGTTTTTATTTTATTCAAAATCATAAGTATAATTTTTAAATAATAATCAACCTTAAATTTATAGCTTTTTTAAAGGCGTTATTTTTCGTTTCGTGAATAGTCATAGTTCTACTATATTATGTCAAAACCAAATAAAATTTAATAAGTTAACTCTCACATACACACTTCAAACACTAGATCTCAATTTATTTTTTATAAATTAAGATGCTAGTCAATGTAGAGGAGTACGCTGGTAGGGTCGAAGAACCCTCTGTGTCCACGCGTCAGTCACGTGGCCTGTCATTCTTTTGATCCTCGACATGATGCCTCTTTTGTATCCGAGCAATGCCATTTTTAGAAAATTAGTCCAAATTATTCATATCCCCCTCTATGACGAGCCAAGCATCATTTGTTAATAATTATTTCGAGGGTGGTTAAAAATTTTACACGCCCGATTGATTGCGAACGTATTATCAGTACGCCAAACCATATGTGTCCGTACAAAGGGTCGTAAATTAAAATTCGAAACTTCGAATATTTTTTGACGTAGAACTACGCCTATTCATCAGACTACATAATAATGAATAATGAAAAACCTCACTCAATATAATTTTGAATAGAGCAAAAACGACGCTTGTCAACATTAATTTGTAAATAGTAGACCTGGTGACTTACAGCCAGTCAGCAGAATCGCACCAAAGTTATGCGAAAAATGTATGAAATCCTGTAAATGACCATAGTAATCAAAACTGCCGAAAATTAAAAGTTTTAAAACAGTAACTCTGCTGTTTTCATTTCTGCGAGAGATCTTCAGTTACGTTGTTTTTCGTTACTATGTACTTCGTAACCTGCTTCCACCTCGATGTATTTTAAGCTTTTTTTTTGTATAAACTTCTATTTTTCGGTAGAGTAACGCAGTGACGTAAGCGCCAATCGCGCCATCTTAAGTTCGCTTTGAAAACAACTTCAACTTAACATATCGATAGCTGGGTGCACAAATTTTGTATGTCCATTTTTGAATTTGAATCAAATTTTAAGTTTGTATATGTAGATGTTGGAATAATTAAAGTTTTTCCTTTCAAGGTAATTTAAGTACCAAACAAATTACCATATTCGATACAAATTCAAAAATGGACATACAATATATGTGTACCAAGCCATCACTCACATGTTTGAATGCCAGAATACGGCATTCAATTCCCGTTCCCGTTCCCGTTTAAAGTGATGGTTGGAGCTCAAAGCCGTGTCGTCATAAACCAACTGGTAACGTGGTTACCAACGAACACATTTCCTTAACTACACAATGACGCTTCAAATTTTCGCGTCGGTAAAATCTTAATTACGAATATTATTATTAAGAGGTTTTTTCCCATTTTTTTTCACAGTTAGCTTCCCAAACATGCATACAACAAATCCTGAAAGTTCCATCATAATCGGTTAAGTGGTTTACGAGCCTATAGGAGACAGACAAACAGACAGACAAACAGACAAACAGACATTCAATTTCATATATATAGATACGTAGAAATATTTATAATTTACTGCACCAATTGAATTAGTCTGATGTTCTGACTGACTCACGATGAGTCGGATATAAAGACTTGACCGTTGAACCTGATGTGCAAAAATCAGCGTTGTACGGGTGCTTTTCAAATAACAATAGACCGCTTCATTCGTGTTCAAAGCAAGAGATCAAAAAAGCATGGTTTTGATAAGCAATTGACAATATTGAAGCATTTTTTGTGGGAAAAGTATCCATGGACCGCCTAAGAATGATTATGACTAAAGAGTGGACCAACTTTGCGCAGTTCATTGTTCATTGTTAATTTTTATGATGAACCTTTTTTTATGCTCTCTAACTTTCTAGTTTGCCCTGTTTTCTGGAAAATAGACCCGAAACGCCCTGTTTCGTGGAAAAAGCACGCTTAAAGTCCTACCTCTAGTTATGACTCTATCGATGAGTCGGATGCTAAGCCTGATTGAGTCTGATGTTATGAGTCATAACATCAGACCCGAGGTACGACAGTCAGTCATAACTTATGACTGACTGTCGTACCTCGGGCAAGGTTTATATACTGAGTTTGATGATCTTGTTACTTTTATGGTTTTAAATCCCCTATGTATGATTGATGTATTTATTAAAATAAAATCGGCACGGGATAAGTAACAATGCGTGAAAATTTACCGTTGCACTCGAATATTGAATAAATGAAACCTTGAAATATTTAGTATATCCTTTCAATTTCTACATACAAAATATTATAATATAAGCTAACACTTAATTAGTTTGCAAATAGCGAGAAGTTATATGAAATACATATACATATGATATGATATTTTGAGAAAGTTTGCTTTTATTTATACAAACATACATATGTATATATCGATATGGACGATTTATTGCTTATTTTGTTTGAAAGTTAGCTGGGTAAGTTTCATATGTTACGCAAAAGTGGGGTGCTCGTCTCGCCTGGTGTGGATTTTCTTGTTTTTAATTTTGTCGATGATGCGATAAGTTCATCGAAGCGACAAAAGGTCCAAAATAGGAATCGTGGGTAAATATGCGTGTAATAATAGCTTTCGAGATCCAATCTCTGTAATCCATCCCTTGTGCGGGGTGGAAATTACTAAGCTAAGCGATCAACCACCCCAAGAACAGAACAGGGTGGGAGAATAAGATTTAGAAGGCCTCCGGCGAGGAGAGGAAATCTGATTACGTTCGGTGGTTTGTGCTTAAATTGTTAATAAATCGACTTCTTGTCTTTTGGACAAAACATCGCACCGAAGGAGCAAATAAAACGCGTGTAGTCGAGTTTCGAGCGGGGGAAAAAAATCGTTACGATAAAACACTGAACGGATTTTAATTGGTTCGTGCTAAAGAAGGAAATGTATGGATTGCAGAGAAAAACGTTAAAGATTTTTCTTTCGCTCTGCTTGCAGCAAATGGTGCACTTCAAAGTGTTTCTCTTTAGATCTCGAAGGATGAAAATTCCATTGTACTTTTCGGTCGTTCTAATTAAAATTCGTTGCTTCGTTATTCTAAATATAGTACTCGTTGAAATGGACTGTATATAATACTATATAGTGAATTGAGTTTGGTTCGTTTTATATTTACAATTAATTGTATGCATTTCTATAATATCTTACACATAATATGTACACCATTGGCCAAAAGTTTTGATCCACTTTATTTTGCACTAGTTTTTTACCCGATGAAATATCATCGCATGGGTGTTTGCATATTAATTTATTAAATAAAAAAAAAAAATTTGTCGATCCTGTGTTGGATCCGCACGCGGTCGAATTTTTTATTTTTATATTTAACTATCTATTAATATTTATATTTAATTGTTTAATATGAAAAAATATATATAAATATAAACAATATCAAAGACCAATAGAAAAAATAATTAATTAAATAAATTTTCAATAGATGGCGGTAAATGCTCAGAGACTTCTATTAGCCTAGAAGAAACATTGGTAGCAAACAGTATATACAATATTATATTTTGTTATTATATTCGTATTATATTCGCACATTTTGTTGGGATTGTTTTAGCTGTGACATACATACATTTGGGGGTATTTGACTCTAAATCGATCGTTTCTTATCAGAGTTTGCCAATTTTATCTGATCATTGTTGGAACGGTTCCTCAAAATTGGCAAAAAATCATCTTTCCTATTGTCACAAATCTTCTGTATTTATTATATGTACAATTTGTAAAAATTATGTACAAATCTAAAATCCATAGATGTCTCAACGGCTTAATTCTTTAATTAATTTATTTATTGTTATTTCCTGTTCCTCAGCTTATGGAAATACAGTGATTTATGTAATAATAAAATGCTGCATTGTTTGTAATGAATTGTCCAGGAAGGCGCATTGGGGTCTTCCTGTCAAGCCTTCCTGGTATATATCTACGTAAAAATAAAATGTATATCGAATCAAAACGACTAATATAGTATGGCGACACACATAATAGCGATATTATATACATGTAGATTTTATTTCAAAACTAGATTATTAGACTCATTTTTAAATGTCATCGTACTTTAGCCTCAGAATATTTATTTATTTTATTCTGCGCCTTCCCGGTCAATTATAAAGATCGATAAATAATTTATAGAGCAATTCTTACAAAGCATCATAGAGACATATATGGATAAATTTAGAGTGAAGGATGAATGCGACAGCATGTACATTTCGACTTCGGTTCGACTATAATATTTATATACTATACTAATACACCCGATGACAATTCATCGGGTCTATCGCTGGTAAAAAAATAATCTATGTATATATAAAATTGAATGTCTTTTTGTTTGTCTGTCTGTTTCGTATGTATAGGATCCTAAACCATACAACCGATTACGATGAAACTTTCAGGTTTTGTTGTATATATGTCCGGGAAGCTTATTGTGAAAAAAAAACGGGAAAAAACCTTTTAATAATAATATTCATAATTACGATTTTACCGACGCGAAAGTTTGAAGCGCCATTGTGTAGTCAAGGAAATGTGTTCGTTGTTAACCACGTTACCAGTTGGTTTATGACGACACATCTTTGAAGAGACGTTATTTGAGCTGCAACCATCACTTGAAACGGGAATTGCATGCCTTATTCTGACATTGCAACGTATGCCGGGTTCAGCTAGTTGAAAATATAACATCAAATATAACATCAAACATCCTAGGGGTTCCAAAAAACCGCCCGAACGAAAAAGCCGGTTTTCGGTTTTTTTATAAATAAAAAGCCGGTTGGCCGGCTTTCACCGGTTTTAAAAAATTAAGAATTTTAATATCGAAAAAACAATGTAAATATATATTATATTATCCAAAAAAGATAGTTTTTTATGAATTAAATTGAGCTATAAACATTATGAACTTTCATAAGATCATTATTATATATTATTATTACAAATATTACAAATAATAAAATTTGAATTTTACGTACATATATCACAGCCAGATCCTAAATACGCACAAATAATTAAATGATTTAAATAAGTTACTATCAAGAATATATTATTAAAAAAAAATAAGGAACCTCGCAGAAAAACTATAATTGAGGAATCGTGAATAGATATTAAGAACTGCTGAGATTCGCTCTGAGGTTCGTTCAACGTTGAAATATTTCCATCTTTCGTTGTTTTTACGCATCTGTTTTAGCTTAAAAATCCAAAACTAATACAAACCGTTGTAAATTTCGGAAACAAATTCATTGGCTGTTCAGACTATGTCTGATGATCGGCTTTCGTGGCTTTACGACCCACGATTTGGCCGATATATTTTTGTGCTGGCCACCCTGAGACAGCGGTTGGCACACAAACTGACAGTTGTCAATAGCGGTTTGGCGCGTAATCACCCCGTTGTTTACGGGGCCCACCTCGCCACCGAAATCACCAGCTAGAGGCTGGTGAGGGTTGTGACGATACTTGGAGACCAGCTCCAGTATCCGTCCGGTGTGCACCAGAGGAAGCTTGGTCTGTCTTCGTCCAGAAGGCAGACAACTGATCTACGCGTGGCTAACCTCAAAGGGCACGCGTGGTTACTTTGTTATCCCCCCCCCCCCTGCTTATTCTCTGTATTTATATATATATAAAATACAGTCACCATACAAACAGAATTACAACCTGTTATCATTATTATATAATTTCCCGCCTTTGTCCTGTATCACACTCCCTTACGCACACTGTACGAGAGAGAGAGAGAGAGAGATAGACATCAGCAGAGACCAGACCGCAGACGACGACCTGTAGATCCCTTGGAGGAGACCAGTCCCGCCCACGCTTACCACGAGCTTCTCACAAAACCGACTTCGGGGGTGCTCTCGAGTTGAACATCCCTGGAGTCTGTACATTTGGTCCTTCGAGCCGGATTTCTTCCAGAGCTGGTCTGTCAACGTCGTCTAATCTAGGTTGGTCGTAATTAGCATTTTTCTGTTGTTGTTGTGATTTTTGGTCGCCATTTTGTTTCTTTTCCCGTGTCCATTGTTTATTTTTGTCGTGTCCAAAATGGAAGCACTTCGGAATACGCGGAAAAGCATTCGCGCTCGGTTAACGAGAAATGCGAACCATTTGGAGGGGGATCTGAGTATTTCCATGCTCCAAATCAGACTCGAGATAATTAAACCTCTGTTGTCTGATTTCGAATCGGTCCAAGCTCAGATTGACGAGCTGGACGAAGCGGAGGCTCGGGCCTCCGAGTCCGTCATTGACGAGTTCGAGACGGAATACTTAATCGCCCTCGAACGATGTATGGAAATGCTCAGATTGCGGGAGCTGCAACTGAGCGCGTCGCCGGTAGGTGGCGCTGCCGTCACGATTTCCGCTGTATCGCAATCAAATTCGGCAATAAAATTGCCCCGTTTGGAGTTGCCCACCTTCGAAGGCAACGTCCAAAATTGGCCCCTTTTCTCACAACGCTTCTTGGTCGCTATGGCCGGCGAAACTTCTCAACTCGCCCGTTTCCAATACTTGTTGGCAGTCCTAAAAGGAGAACCCAATCGCGTAGTCAGTGGCTTAGAGTTATCTGATGATTCCTTCTCCCGCGCTTGGTCCATTCTGGAGCAGCGCTACAACAATAAAAAAATTGTTGTTCAGTCCCACATTCGCGCAATATTGGACGCGGAACAAATTGCGTCCAATAGTTACGCAAGTTTGCATCGCTGCATAGACGATTTTAACATGCACGTCCGTGCACTGGCCAACTTGGGCGTTCCGGTCGACACTTGGGACGACATTTTGGTCATGTGCATCACTAGGAAGCTCGATCGATACACGGTTCGACAATGGGAGCTTCAAGCGCCAAAACATGAGGAGTGCACATTCCACAAACTCATCGAATTTCTGACGCTTCAGTGCCAATCGATGGCAAATGCCGACTTCGTCTTAAAAGGCGAGTCGAATCCTCGACCAAGAACCATTACGAATCCGAAGGCAGCAGTTCTGCATGTGAGGAGGGAACGCCCCTCCTGCATCAGTTGCAGCGGAAGTCATTCTCTGCTAGCCTGTCCATCATTCCGCCAAATGAGCGGTGATGAGCGTAGGTCGAACGCCATAAAACGTCGACTATGTCTCAACTGCTTGAGGCCAGGGCACATAGTTCACGCGTGCCAAACAAAGCAGAGATGCTTCAAATGCGGTCATGCCCATCACACCATGTTACATGACTCAACTCCATACCAAACTTCGCCTTCAAATAAGGCCAAACATTATCGGAGCCCAAAGAAATCAGAGAACGCCAAACCCGTAAAATCATCGTTGGTTTTACACTCGGTGAGACGCGTATCGCCTTCTCACGCCCGAACTGTCCTGTTATCCACCGTGGAAGTACAAGTTCGCGGCGGAGATGGGCGTTCGCACAAGGTTCGAGCATTGTTAGATAACGGCTCCGAACTCAACCTCATCTCTGAAGACTTAAGAAGGCGACTCGCCTTAAAGTCGAAAAGGATGGACGTCAACCTGGTAGGAATAGGTTCAAATAGGACGTCCATTACTAGTGGCGCGGTAATTCGAATTCTACCGCGCATCCCCAATCAGGGCTCCAGTGTTGATCTCGATTGCGCAATCATGCCCGAGATCGAGAATCAACTTCCATCGCGCAACGTGTCCGAGATTCGGAGCCATTTGCCGCTTCATCTCCCCCTTGCCGATCCGTCATTCGATATTCCCGGTACAGTGGATATGGTGATAGGCAGCGACGCCTATCATGCGATGTTACGCAATGGCAAACGTACCATTTTAGTTCCCTCCAAGTCACGCGGTGACAGAGGAGGACGCATCGCGATGATGAATACAGCTTTCGGCTGGATATTGGGTGGCTCTCTAGAAGCGCCCACAGTTTCAAGCGATTCTCGGAATTGCCATCACACAACGGGTCGTGATCCGTTATCTTGTTTTGGCGCGAGACGTCCAGTCAAGACAGTTACGCGTCCCCTGGACGAATCGCGTATTTCCGCGGTACGAAGATTCCGCTTGCCGAAGCGCAATGTACCCGCGCCCTTTAACCCTCACATCTTTCGACCTTCCCAACCCAGCTCCCATAACTCCTGGCCAGTTCCTAGTTGGCGCACCACTAGTTGCGCAACAGCAGGAGGATCTGGTCGATCAGCCCGGAGCGAGGGTGCTACCACACCAGCACATGCAGCAGCGGCCCCTGGCAGACAGGGGCACAGGAGTAGGTCCTACTACTCCTCCATCAGCAACACCAAGCGAGCAGTCCGGCGAGTAGCTCGACTGCCAGTCGAGCAGCACTCAGTGAATTTGTGCAACGGTGTGGCGAACGTTCAAAACGTCCCACATTAAAGTTGGCGTCTTTAATTTGTGTTGTGATTTAGTTAAATGTGTTTCCATTTAGTTTTTTTTGTCTCTTGTTTGTTGATTGGTATTGGTAATGGAGCTATCAATGCATACGGGACATGTAACGGCTTAACAATATTGTTACCTAGCACTGGTGTTGGTTTTTTGTTTGTTTGTTTGTTTGTTTGTTTACTTTGTTGGTTGTTTCTTGCGGGATTAGTCAGCTGTTAATGTACAGCCGGACGATTGACGGTGGACGAACCTTTGTTTTGATTACTGATTGTGTATTGTTTATGTCTTTTTTGTTGTGTTCTTTTGTTATCTCATTTGTCATTCTTCATTAGTCTCTTGATTAATTCATTTGTTTTGGAATCCGATCCTCTGGATTCCAACGGGGGGAGTATGTTCAGACTATGTCTGATGATCGGCTTTCGTGGCTTTACGACCCACGATTTGGCCGATATATTTTTGTGCTGGCCACCCTGAGACAGCGGTTGGCACACAAACTGACAGTTGTCAATAGCGGTTTGGCGCGTAATCACCCCGTTGTTTACGGGGCCCACCTCGCCACCGAAATCACCAGCTAGAGGCTGGTGAGGGTTGTGACGATACTTGGAGACCAGCTCCAGTATCCGTCCGGTGTGCACCAGAGGAAGCTTGGTCTGTCTTCGTCCAGAAGGCAGACAACTGATCTACGCGTGGCTAACCTCAAAGGGCACGCGTGGTTACTTTGTTATTCCCCCCCCCCCCCCCCTGCTTATTCTCTGTATTTATATATATATATAAAATACAGTCACCATACAAACAGAATTACAACCTGTTATCATTATTATATAATTTCCCGCCTTTGTCCTGTATCACACTCCCTTACGCACACTGTACGAGAGAGAGAGAGAGAGATAGACATCAGCAGAGACCAGACCGCAGACGACGACCTGTAGATCCCTTGGAGGAGACCAGTCCCGCCCACGCTTACCACGAGCTTCTCACAAAACCGACTTCGGGGGTGCTCTCGAGTTGAACATCCCTGGAGTCTGTACATTGGCATTGAAGTTGGGTAGGTCATTGAAACTACATACTTTCAATAATATTTTATCTTCGTCCATTACAAATCTCAAAGAAACCGCCAAGTACCTTTTTCTTGATGTTCAAAGAAATATACTCCTTTTTACCTAAGAGAGTTTAGTAAATATATACATTTATTTTGATCTTTCATAGAAATTTGAAATTCATAATTGTTAATTTTGAGGAAAAACGCATTAATTAAAGAAAACCTTAAAAAGCCGGTTGATCGAGCCAAAAATCCGGTTTTCGGTTTTTTGAAAAATTGTCAAAAAGCCGGCTTTTCGGTTTCGGTTTAAACCGGCTTGGAAGCCCTAGTACATCCACTATCCAGACAAGAGTGGATTAATACGATAGTGAAATGCGTTTGAAAATCCCGAGTAGTTCCATCGCTAAAGCGTTCCGGTTTCGGCAAAACAATTATTCCTTTAATTGGATTAATTATTGCGACAAAACTTTCAACGTCAGAATGTTGAAGTTTCGTCGCCGTGTATTAATAGTCAGTTAAATGCTCTAACTCCGATTGTTATACAGATAAAGTTATCCACGAAAGGTACAAATAAGCAACTAGTTAAAGCGGGAATGCAGCGACCGGCAAACATACAACAGACCTTCTCAACCTTTCAGAACCGAACTAAATATCACCAAAAAACCACCAAAAAAATGACACACACACCAAACGGAACGCCGAGTGAAAATATTACCCATCCCAAAGTAACGACACAATCGTTGAAATACACTTTAAGTCATAAATGTAGTTAAAATGTTGGATATCGCTCACACGCTTTATACAGAGTATAACAATGTTACAGCATCGGCTGTGGAGCGTGCCACTAGGGGATTGAACTAATTTGTGCCCTCCTCGGTGTACGTATATATATATATATATATACATATATACATATACTTGTATATTCTCCTTTAAAGCCTTCGCCTGAAAAGTACCCAAGCCCTAAATATATCTATAGACGTATGTGAATCGATTATTCGGTATTTCGCTTTAATGTAATCTAATGTAGTCGCACAAGTTTGACGTATGGCTATATATGTATGTAAATATATGCCATGTACCTAGTTTGGGAAGATGGTGGCCTGCGGGCCGCACGAGGTCATCGATATCAATATGATTGGTAGAATTTTAGTAATTATAAAAGTACGTGCACTCGCCACTATGACGTCACGTCATGCGAGAATATTTCCACAGTGGCCAAAGAAATCCGGCTCTACTTGATAAGTTTCGGTAGCATGTACTGCTGTATAATATGAATAGATCCTGTTGGTTACTACTGTTATGAGGACGTCACACACATATTACGGAACATATGAATGTGCTGTATTTGCTGTGCTAGTATAAATGAACCTGTATGTAGGGTACGATTTAACGGTACATTTAAATAAATATATTTGCTCCTTAAAATGAATCATTTGCGCATTATAATAAAACAAAATAAGGAATTAAATAAATATATTTCTGATAAATAAAAAATGTTACACTGAGCAATGTTTTATTTGTAGTATGTAACAAAAAATTGTTTCGATCATTTAAAAATTAAAAAGTAGTAGAATTGAAAAAGTGCTATAAGTTCAACTACAGCAAATTTGCAATTTAATTAACAAATTCTTAACTCGTGAGTTATTTAGATTAAACACTTGTATACAGAGTGGGCCAACTTGGACGGTTACAGGTTGAGATGTTGCCGATCCTATATCTATGCGATATATTTAATGCTCAGCGTTAATGCGCATTTCATTCATTTTAGGTTGCTTTATATTTTTTCTGTTGTAAAAAAACTTTTCAAATGGCCGCGTTTGATAATTATTTATTTATTTATTTTATTCTAAACAGACCATTGTGGCATAACAGGAATTCCTAAAGCGCCACAATGGTCAAAAAACATAACACAAAAAAAACAAAATAACAATTAAACACAAATCAATACACAACGAAAATAATACACCCATCAATTATACATAAAAAAAAATACATTTGAACATAAACATAAATACATCCATACATTACATACATATTAAAACACTGACCTAATTAAACATTTAATTTATAATTTTTCAAATGATCACGTATTTTTTATTTATTTATTAGAGGTTTTTAGTCTTATTGGTTATTGTATTTTTTTAAGTATACAAATATTATATTAAAGGAACACAAGACTTTATATGTGTTCTTTTGTTTTTATAATCTAACCATATTTTTTCTATTGCGGTTTTTTCTTTAATAACTATATCAGAAAATATTTTTAAAATCTACATTTATATTTTCAAATGAAATAGTATATTTTTTAATTCACACAAATTTTAGAAAATGCTTACGATAAGTGCACATTGTTTTATAAAATGTGCGTTTAAATTTTCCTCATTTCTAATTGTAGATAATATCATAAATATTGGTTATTGTAACTCAAATTTTGAAATCAATTTTGCAACTTTAAATGTTGATCATTTCCACTGCCATCTACTTCTTGTATTTTAGATACTTTGGAACTGTATCTAAAATACAAGAAGTCCAGATTGTAAATATACAAGTCCAGATTGTAAATATTTTTATTCATGTCTTAATTTTAGGTATTGTACAAAAATTGTTTAGAAATGGTTTTTATCGCTTTATTTATATTTTTAAATGATATATTTTTTTAATTCACACAAATTTTATAAAATTTTATGAAAAATTTTATGAAATAAACGATTAATGCGCATTTGTGTTATAAAATTTGCATTTAAATTGTCCCCTTATGTATGTATATATACTACAAATTGACTGAGAGTTAGCAGGCCAATTATTTTTTTGACAAAGTGTAATTTTTGTTCTATTGAACGATTCATATCGATTTTAAATATGATTCACAAATGGACGTACTTAGTAAAATTTAATTTTAATTCAACGGTTCACTTTTGACAGGCCTGATCTATCCGGAATTTCCTAAATATGTATCTGTGTGTATTTATATACATCTAACTGGCAAAACTGTCCGACTTGTACAGGTGGACATCCATAATTCATAAAGTTCGCCAACAAAACGGGTGCGTTCGTTGTTGGATAACTTTGACGGAGACTTGTTTCGACCGAAAAGTATCGACGAAAGTACCCCTTAAAAAGAGGGTCGTTCGTCCCGCAAAGAGGATTCTGTCTGCCACTTTTTCTAGTCGAGGATTTTGCAATTTAACCGTGTGCCAAAAATTCCGTAAGCGAGTATACGTACGTACAAATGTATAGTACGTTTACGCATCGCAGAACGTGCCGCGTGGGCCAATATGTATCACTTGATTTGGACGGCTTCTAACTTTTTAAGTTTTATATTAAAACACAATATTTAAATTGCATAAAATACTCAAATATATGAATTTTATAAATAAATTAAAATAAATACGCAATAATTGCTCGTCAAATTGTAAAAAAATAAAGTAAAAAAATATATAACGCACCAGTAAGTCTGAGAAGGTAATCAAGAAATTGTTGCACGTGTATGCATTTTATAAACATATTTTTTGATGTTTTATTTAATAATAATAAATTTGATAAACTTTAAAATTAATTTATATGTAAATATTGAAAATTTGTTTCATACAAAAAAATATATAATGATTCAAAATAAAGTGATTCATTCTGGCCCATTATTTTGTATTATTTGTAAAAATATCTGCACTTATTTGCAAATTAATATTTTAAAATACATTTTCGTTTCAATGCACTGTCTTTAGCATTATTTTTTATTAAATAAAATAAATTATTGATGCAATACCAAACAATGAATGATTGATGTGTGTATATATACATACATAAGTACATATAGGACTATTCCTAAGAAAGATTTACGACGTCAAAATATAACGTTTTTATCGGAATTTACGCCTAAAGAAAAAAGAAAGTATTGAGTAGAAAATGAAAAGCTCGTTTGAAAACTTTGACGCGAATGAATACGAAATATACCAAAAAAAAATACACGTTGAAAAAGTTGGGCGAAAACTCTGATTTACGGTCGATGGAAACATAATTTGCGAAAAACTTTATTACAGTCTAAACGTGACAATCAAATCGTTAAAATTTTGACAATTTATAATAAATTATAAAATTTGTTTCAAACATTAATGTATATTATTTTGATTGATGTATATGTATGTATTTCCTATTCCAAATAACGTAATTTATATCGGGTACCATTTATCGGCCCGACAAGTCGTGGAATTACGAGACACTGAAAAACTCGCAAATTAACGAGACATCTATAAATGGTACATCAATTTTATTGTACATTAATCAATCTCAAATAGTGGTGACATAGTAGGTAGGAAGGATTTTAGCTAATTTTTAAACTGGAACCGTTTCAACAATTAAATCAGAGAAAATTGGCAAACTCTGACAGGAAACGATCGACCAGGAGTCACAAATATCCAGGTCTGACCAGCAGCACTACAGATATACTCTTCTTATTTTCAATCGAGGTCAGCTCATGGGATCGAACCCGGCGCCTCTCGACGCTAAGCAGAACCTTAACGACCGAGCTATGGTGCTGAGGTTTATTTAGCTGCTGCTAAAATGTATGAAATTTTTGGTAAAATCCTGTAAATGACTTAATAAACGGAACTATTGACAATTCTAATGATATTTGCAAGCGATCGTACAAAATGAATGATGAAATAAATGAAACATTATAAAATAGTAACGCTGATGTTTCCATTTCTTTAAGAAATTCTAAGCTTGTTCGTTTGTATGTCTGTAAGAAATACATAAATAGAATTGCATAGATCAGCATAATTTTTGATCTGCACTCTCTATGACTACTAATTTATGACTATGATATTTAGCCAATTTTACCGGGAACCGTTTCAACAATGAAATCAGAGAAAATTGTCAAACTCTGACAGAAAACGATCGACCTAAAGTCACAGATATCCACGTCTGACCAGCAGCACTATAGTATTATAGTATAGAACTATTATGTATGTATATATACACTCAGAAAAAATCTTTTCAATCGAGGTCATGGGATCGAACCCGGCGCCTCTCTGTTTTAGACAGAAGCTTAACGACCGAGCTATGCTGCTGGCTATAAAATAAAACTATTCAATTAAATTTAATATATAGTTTACTATTAGATTAGTCATGTTTAAGCGGTTTATATTACAAATACCGAGCGAAGCCGGGTAAAACCACTAGTAGATATATAAAATTAAATTTGAAATTGCACAACCCTGAAAGTGTACAATTTAAATTTCATTGTTTTAAAAAATCTCTAATATCCAAGGCATAACTTTCTCTTTATGTTATATCGACAAAATTCCATTGAATACTTAATGAGATGGAGTCGATTGAATTATCAAAATGATACGAAACGAAATGCGAGCGGAGGGAAAAAAGCGAAGGAGGACAAATAAACAAAAACAGTTTGGTACGTTCTCAGATTTATTCCCATTCCGTTCCATTAGGCCCTTAGATGGGCCTCTTTGGGCAATCCGTTTTGCTTCATTTCAATTTCAACGCGGATCGAAATCCACTGTGCAGAATTCGACTTCCATATTCAGGAGCGCGATGGACCGGTAGTTGCCCCTCATTCAATATTTATATCACCCGATTTCTTTAGCGAATTTGTTTTTATTCTATTTTGATTGCCTTCAGTCGACGGAGAATCATCAGTCGAAACGAGGGACGTTCTAAAAGCTAAAACACGCCAGACTAGCACTAAAATTTGCAAAGATTCACAAACCTGGTAGAAAGGAGTATCAAAATTTTCGAGTACTTTCCCAATTTTCTCTGCCATGTCATTACGAACTTCTCATAGAATCATCACATAAGCAATATACCGAATCGTTTGATCCATAATATGTACGTGACTGATGGTCATTCGATGTTAATATGTGGTAAATTATTCGCGTCACGTCGACATGTGACCATCTCGGCATGCCAACGAAATTAATACAATATTAAAATGTGCTACCTTCGCATTGACCAGAATGGCAATCGAGAGGGTAAGTTACGCCAAATTAAAATCACACCCCAGACGAGACGCAAACTGCACTTTTGCTTCAACCGATCCAATTACCCGAAATCACAATCCAAAATGTATGTCAGTGATGCTAAAGTCCCAACGAAAGTACCTTATACTATATACCAATATAGAAGAACCTAGTTGTAGTTAATAGTTATGGTTATTTGAGACAAATTATCTTAAATTAATAATCTTTGACATGTGGGATGACAAAGACGAAGTGCGACTATTGGTGCTCGTCGACCACTGGCTTACTAGCGCTGGTCACACAATCTCACGTTCCGCCCCAAAAAGGCCTCGACGTATGAAGAAGCTGTATACAACAGCCAATAAGACCAATGACCTCTCTGTGTTGAGAGTACCCACTGGTTTTGATCCGTGCTTCATTTGGAGTTGGCAAGCCAACGGATCAAAACCAGTAAACTACCTCTACCACGCTGCTGCGTCTTTCACTCCGATCTCCGAAACCCCTCTACACGTCCACGCTACAATATGTTACAGTACAAGTTTTAATTTCATGCATGAGCATAAAGCCTTTATATCATTACATTCATACTTAGGCGGCCCAAGCCTTTAAGTAATATATTTAATTACATTAGTTTAAGCCGGGATTATAATTAAGATTGAAATCTGAAACATTATTGTATATCTACACATTTTATATATTTATAGTTTATATTGTCGTACATTTGTTATTGAAATAATGTTTAAATTGTCTTTTTATTTTATTTTATTTTTATTTTTTAGTACATTAGGTATTTTATATACATATTTTTTACATATATTGTCTTAATTTTTAGTATTAAATGTTGCTATTTCAAATTGATGAATTCACCAGCAACACCAACCAACTCGTAATAAATGTGATCAGATGGTTGTTTCAATGACGGAAACATTCAAATGGTCCAAACTTTTAATAAATAATTATATGAAAAATAAAATTTATTTATTATTACGAATTAAATTCAATGCATTTATATGTTATTATTATTCACCTGAGATTTAGTTTTAATTGTTTATGATTCAATCTAGGTTAACATTTTTAGAAATAGTAACCATATACAGTTATCTAATCCACAAAAAAAACATTTTTCATTATACAACCAGTAAAAACCTGTATACTGGTAGTAGAAAAAATCATTCACCGTTTACCAGTTTATGAAATTTGACGGTAAATTAAAGTCCCTAAATCGAATGATCGAAAATAACGATAAAATAGACAATATAAAGAAAATGTTTAGGGTTAGATCTAAGATGGATTGTTGATCAAAAAGTATTGAAGCGTGTTCTTGCAATAGGCCTTCATCTAGAAGAGAATGGTTGTAAATAATGATGATGAGTTTGTACTTATTAAATTAACAAGGAATTTAGATATTTGAATCACCTGTCCTGGGGTAAATTAATGAATGCGAATTGGATAAAGGGGAAAAAGAGGGACGGGTTCATTTGTGGCCGCAAAACTGGGTCGAGCTTTTGCATTGAATGGACCACGTGGACGTTAAGTAAACAGTGATTCGTCCAGAATGGGATTTTCGGGATATGTTGGTACGTAGATGTGCCCTCGACCCAACGCAAAATCCAATTTCCTGCCGAACGACGCCTTAATATTTATTATTTACTCGTCGCCGGTAGAAATTGTGTTTGCGGTGACGGGTGACGCCAAAATACGCCACGGAACGCAAAAAAATTGTTTCCGATGTCTGTTTGATTAGGCCGAGCTCGAAATTTTCCCCGGAAAAACCGACGTGGTTGCGACAGGTGAAAATTCAACGCGTATATCCCAAGAAACGTCCTACTGTATCCGAACTGGGAAAAAACTTAATAGATGTTTCATTGTTACCAACCGAAACCCCTAAACTTTATTTTTTCTAATTATTCTATTTTACAATGTTTCCATAGTGACTTAACAGTACTCTGTTCCAAGTAGTCTTATGGGGAATCATCTAAGATTCGAAGTACCAATGCAATCTAGAAAGGTATACTTACACGCGTTATGGAACCCAGCATTTTTGTAGCATCAATGTGTCGTCCAAGACCGAAATTGGTCAAAATATGATCACCAGATCACAATTTAGCTCAATTCCATTAAATAAGTAAGAGTATTTAAATGTATTCGAAATCTGGTGAGGCTTTAAGAGCAACACTTAATTTTGAATGGCAAAAACATATTCACAGCTAACCAATTGAAAACAGCAACCAATCCAGATTGAAGGTCAACCATATCACAAAGGGTGTCAATTGATTTGAATAATTTGAGATCATTAGCAAACAATGAGAATTCAGAATGCTGAGTGATCTTAAAGATATCGTTTATAAATATTTCAGCGTATGCTTAAAGGAGCCGCCATTATAATTGGTTTCGAGGATTATCTCCAGGCTTAAGTGCAAGTCGGCTAAACAATGAGAGACCCCCGAATGCACTTAGCGGCGATAGTGGCACTCGGTCGTATTCTCGTGGAGTTCTTAGAACTGACAAGGCCAAAGCGTGGGACTGCACATCCGAGTACGTGAATAAAAAATGGGGAAGTAACCGGACGTCGAAGATGCCCTGAGCGACCTGTCCTTTATATGGAGGTACTTAGACCATATCAAGACATTCTGGACGGAGCACTGCCAATGTGTGTATCTCCCTAATCACCAATAAATGCTGTGGAATACCCACCCCTACGCAACAATATAATCAAGATCATGGGACCTAAATTGGAACCTCAAGGAACACCAGAAAGAGTAGCGTATTCGTCATAACACTTTCACAGTAGATCACATTTCTCCAATTCTCAAAGTGGGATTTTAAAAAGCTCAAAAGTCATATGATCAACAAAGTCAAAGGCTTTCTTAAAATCCGTATAGACAACATCAATCTCCGACATCCAGTGACAAAATTATTTTTGTAACAAAATTCGACTGAGTACATTTGTAACTGTTGATATGGACCGTCTAAAATCATGCTGCTGATCAATGAAAAAATCTTATAAAATAAATCCTTTACTAGCGCCTATAAAGGTATCTGTGGACTATTTCAAAGAATTTTGCAGGAGCGGAAAAAATGGCTCAAGTCTGTAGTTGTCTATTTGTAGCCTTTTTTATATATACATATAAATAACAAAAGTTCACTTACATCTATATAAGAAAAAGTCTGCAAACGAATACCTTGAAATATCTTTCGTACATTGACTATGGGCTTGTTCACATATAGCTTGTATGAATGTTAAAAATATCTTTCAGTCATTTTCAGAATACATACTCATACTGACATGAAAACCTCAGAAAAAAGGCTTTCATTCTGAGCAATGCCTACCCACTTAGCCTCACACGTGTACAATTTTGTCTCACCCTTGTGCCCTTTTACACTCTCTTGGGTACCATTTGAGAACATTTTTATCCATAAATCGTATAATTTTATATCCACATATCCTTTCCATTGCCATTTCTATTCCTTCACTTGCCCCACCACCACTAGCAGCTACTCTAGTTAACGATGTGTCCTTCCTCTTCAATCAAACATACATACAACATCCCACACTACACTAATTGTGTTAGTATTATGCAACATTCCGAATATCATTCCTGATAAAACACATTCTACAAAGTGGCATTTTTTACTTAAAGTTATTCATTCAAATGTCCTCCATTCTAACTTTATGTGTTCTTTTCTATTCTAGCTATATTTGAAAGTGACATAAGTCCACTTTTCTGCATGTTGAGAAATATCTCGCAAAGCATGAAATAAAACGATTTGCGTGTAACAAAATTTAAAAATACTGATGACCTTTTCTGCTTTTCCGAGATTCTGGACATATCGAATTAAAAAAAAGTAATAGCAATTTGTGAATTAATTCAAACAGAAATAGTGTTTTTTATGGACTTCGGCCACTTTCAAATATAACGTTAATAATTTGAATTATGTACATATATACATAAATGTGCATAAGTAAGTATACACTTTTATTATCTTGTCGATTATTTAGCCATATTAAAATAAAACAGAAATTCATTGAAAAATAATAAATTTATCTGTATATATGTAGGTACATATTTCTCTATATAAAAACTTAAATAATTTTCATGAAAAAATATTATATATATAGTAATCATATAATATATTGCCAATAAAATAGTCGCATTTCATATAAAATTGTAAAACTGTACTGAGACATCTATCGAGTTTGTGTCAAACTATAATATAATATTTAATTTTAATTTATCAATATTAGACATTTCAAATAAAATTTTGAACAAAAGAAAAATAGTCCATTGTCGTACTTATTTTAAAAAACAAAATCCAAATAAATATAAACGACATTTGTACATTTTGTAATATTCATGTAAAAACTTTTTTTGTTTCTCAACGTAAACGAGCAATAAATTATGACCCGGCCAACGCCGTTGAGTTGGTTTTTCGTTGTAGCCGTGGATTTATTGAAAAAGTTTTATGTTATCGCTTTTCCAATTTACTCCAGCAGCTGATCCGCCTTCTTCAATTCTTAAATTACACATCTGCCGACGCAAAATTTCACGAATTCCATGACGAATCAATATACATACATAACTACCTAAATGCACCCACCGAAGACTGTTCGATAGTGGACCGGCTTGTTTGTTATTTATTTTTTCCACCATGGATAAAATTGAAAAATCTGTTGATAAATGGGGGAGGAGGTCATGTGTTGGGTTTTTCGGGTCCCTTGCACGAAACTTTCAAGATGGTGCAATATTTCATGACGTCCGATCCAACGGTGCCAGGATCAGCGATAAATCCTGGCAACCTCTCCTCTCGCCTTTTAATTTAATAACGACACACCCCCTCCCCCCCGTCCAGTCCCGCCCTTTCACCCTTCCTATCCAGCGTGACGCGAAGCAGTTTCCGGTTTTTCATTTCCGGAATACGGTGAAATCCGACCATGGTAACTAACCACACGCGAGCTTTGCCATTTCTTCGGGGATAGGTGTGTTAACTGAGGCACGCGAGCCGCATGCGGCTTAGAATATAAAGAGTATTTATTTATTGAAAAATCAGCAGGCCTCAGATGTAGAAATTCATAAAAATAAAAAATAAATATAACAAAATAACATCTGAGCCCAATTATAGATTTTTACAAAATACATAATACATATATCTAGTACATATAGACAAACAAATGAAAATTAAAAGAATAAAAACTAAAATATGACTAAATAGGACAATGCATAATTAAACATAAAGTGATATAATATAATTGGATAAAGAATATATAATGGAAATATAAATAGAAATGGATCAATCAATCAAGACTCTCCTGATGGCAGTTCAGAATTGATGTAAGGAAATACCGAATAGATCAACCTCATTCAGCTCCCCGTTAAGAATACGATAAACACGTTGTAAATAATAATATTTTAGGGAATTGGTTTTGAAAGGATTAAGTGAAAAGAGTGCAACGTGTCTAGAATACCTAATTGGGATCCTGAAACCAACCTTACTCAGTAAATTGGAACAATTAAGGAGACCATTTAGGAGCATAAAAAATAATGTAGTATCAGTAAGTCGTCGCCTGACAGAAAAATTGTTAAAGGATAGGATTTTTAAAATATCGGGAACAGTAGTATGGGCGTAGGTATGAAAACGAGTATTAAGATTCTTCTACATAGTTTTTCTTTGAAATTATTCAACGTACAAAACTTTGAGTTTCAGATGAATAAGTCTATGGCTTGGTGCATAAATATTGTATGTCCTTTTTTACTTATATAGAATTTTAAGTTTGTAGATGCAGGAATAAGTAATTTATGTCACATAAATTACCTTGAAAGGAAAAATCTAAATTATTCCAGCACCTACAAACTAAAAATTCGATACAAATTCAAAAATGGACATACAATATCTGTGCACCAAGCCATCGATGTAAAGCATATTAAATTTCACAGTTGTTAAAGAAATAAAACATATTTTTATAAATAACTTAAAAATGCAATTTATATTGTATTAAATATTTATCTTGTTTGATTTTCTTCTTTAATAAAATTCGTTTACTTAAAAAAATATATAATATATTACTTAACAAAAGAAAAAAAATGAAACTTAAAGCAACCAAAATTTCCAGCTGCCCACAATTTTTCTAATTAAAAGAAACCGAGAATATCTTTTCAGAATTTTTTTAGTTATTTTATTTGTTAATTTTACACACTTCAGAACAAAAATCATCTGCGACGCATGAATATCGAATATTGGATATTTTTTTTTTATCTTGTTTCTATTTCGTACACATGAATTGTACATTCTGAAAATAAATTTGTAATTCCTTGACAATTTTTATGACTATTTGAGGAAAAAAATATACATATAAGGGGAAGCCAAATTTTTTTGCAAAGCGTCCTGTTTTGAGTCCTGGGATATAAGGTCACCCCATGTATAAGAAGTTCATAAGTAGAGGTAGGATAGCCAAGGGGCCGCTCATTGTTCCATTGTTGTAAATCCTTTGTAAAAAAGGTTCGGCAAACCTTTAACAATGCATTTACAACATTTGAACAATACGTGGCACCTTCTGGGTCCGGGCTTCTGAAAAGCTTATGAGTCATAAGCTTTTCAGAATCGAGATTTTAAAAAAAAATTTCCTACTATATAGACGTATTAAATTCAGTGAAGATCCACCAACCAGAATTCACAGTTCTCTTATACGCGTTTTTACAGTCTTTTAAATTATTTTTATCTTTAATATAATATACCTATACCAAAAAATGTTGTAACCATATTTATATATGATTTTTTCGATGTTTAAATCGGTTAAGAAGATTTTCAATGTGTATACGTATGAAATATGAAAGAAATTGTATCACTTGACCGAACCCAGAACAATTGACAAAATCGACTTTTTTGCAGTCGAATTTCAAAATTATCAATTTCCAACTACCTAGTATGATGTTACTATGATAGTATTTATGTTTCTAGTCCAAAATGTGTACGTATTCAGTTTCCGCTCGATTTCCCTCTGTTGGGATAATTGTTTCGCGGTGGACCCTTCGTTCGGAATTAATGCAGCGTGACGGTAAGTGAATCAGAATTTATGCACTGTCTATCTGGATAATTAATGCACGTCTAATCTTCAGATCCGGGCCTGGCACAAAAGTACATAAATGCTTACCATTAAAAAAAATTTAGGTTGGTTTGTAAAATAATGGATCCTTGTCCTTGAAAGACCGATGAACACAATTAGGATCACTCGACCGATTGTACCGCCGTTGAACCACTACATACATATGTATATTTCCACCTTCAGTTGAAAGATTTTTGAATATGACCAAAAATTACCTTTGAATCTGCTGCACGTCCTGTGTAATTTAAATTGGCGAGTTTTCCGCTCATTATCAGGGTTTTTGACGAATGTTGTGGTTTTTTCTTTAATACGCTTTCACCGGAAAAGGAAGTTGGAGGGTTGGGATGGATAGAAGGGGGCTCGAGTCATCTTTGTGATCTGGAAGGCTGCTCGTCATAGGACGAGGGGGCTGTCTCGGCAAAACAAGCACACAAAGGAGGCTGCGACATGAATAGACCGAAGATCTTGGGGTATTGATGACACCCGCATAAACACCAATAAACATGAATAATAAATGACGTCTTTCGTGCTCATCAATTTCGAAAGCACCCACCCACCCACAGCTCGTGAAATTTCGTTTCTGCACAGATTTACAATGTACAAAAGTAGAACATTCTCTGATATTATTATGGTGGGAGCAAAATGTACTAAGTTTTGCTCTATGGCTACTCGCAAAAGTGCAACTGAAAATTGGTACATTTGTCTCATGTTATAAAACGATTTTTATGATGTATTTCAGCTTTTTCTTAATAAACTCCTGAGAAGATTAACCAACAAGTTCAACTACCTCTCATCAAACTTATCATACTACTACATACATAAAAGAAAGCAGCTAAACTTATGTATTCCAACCAATTGATTGTAAGCTGTTATAATAAGATAAGACTGAGCAACAACAAAAAAATACAGGAGCGGAAACTATTCAATCTTTACTAAGTTTGACCCACAAATTCGAATATGATAATAATTTTTGTAGGCTTACTCTCATTTAAGAGATATGAGCGTTTAAAAAAATGTGCATTTTTTACAGTTTTTGCAGTCTTTTATTCAAATCTAGTATTTCTGTGTCAAAAGTGAGTATTGGAATAAATAGACAGATGTTTTTTCTATTGATACTGATTTTTTAGTGCTAAAAAATACTAATAATTAATTTTCTAGCGAATTTTTAAAGTCAAAAATACATATATTATTACACACTTTTGTCTCCAGCTATCATTCATTTATTGGACCAGTTCTATATTTCACTACGTTTATAAGGGTTGGTTTTCAATCTCAATATTTTTTTATTTTATCTGAACGTACTAATTCGAGCGTTAATTGATTTTAAATTACAATATGAAATGTCCCAGGTGGAATACTCATCGTTCGTAAATGACAGCGTGCAAACGTGAGCGAGTGAGATAGAGTGATGCGCTCTCCATACAGTCTAAGCCAGAGCCACGCAACCTCTTTATATTCGCGGTACACATTGCTTACGACTCGTAGAGTTTGTCAGCTACGTACATACATATGAACTTTATCGGCAGTCGCTAGCTACTCCATACATACATAAGTGTCAAAACGCTAACTAACATCGGTTTTCTCCCTTACACGCGATCTCGCTCGCATGCGTTACATCAAAGTGGTGCCCACGGTACAATAAGTGCCGGGGCACGCAGGTTGCGATTCTCCGGTCTAAGCAACCGCGTTCTTTAATTTAAAATCATTTACCGCTTTAATTATTGCATTTATGTAGATAATAAAAAAATATAGAAATGAAAAACCAATTCTTATAATCGTGGGTAGGTGACAAATTAGTGAAATAATCTCATAATGTAATAAATAAAAAAAAAATGTAAGAAATAACGTATATTTTTGACTTTTAAAATTCACTAGATTATTATAAGTATTTTAAAGCGATAACAATCATAAGCAATAGAAAAAAATCTGACTATGGATTCCAATACTCACTTTTAGCACAGCAATACTATACTTTGAGTTAAAGATTTAAGATATTAAGAAGCCAACAAAAAGCATTGTCATATTCGAATTTAGTGGTTAGTATAAATTGATAAGTATCCGCTCCGATAATTCTTTTTTGTTACTCGAAGTTTACTATAAAATGAGATCTGTTTCGAATATTAAATATTCGATTTATATAATAAGCCAAGATGAAATAAAAATTCGTACTTATAAAAAGTTCCCCCATTTTTACGACGGTTTCGAACTTTTTACATTTTCCCCGTTTTCTATACGTATAGCTATAAAATAGGAGTGAAGAAAATGAGAATTTTCTCTAAGAGTATATAACAAAGCAAAAAAAAAAAGAAAAACACAGCAATCGCATACAGAAATGTGAAATAATGAATGGTTTATTCTTTCTCTAGCATGGGGGAGGATGACATAAATTAGACAAGTTGCAATGGAAGCTTCTCCTCCCTCAGTTGCATATTTGTCATGCAGTCATAATTCTTTATTCGCTACGACAAATTATGAATTTATTTTATTTGGATAAAGAAAAGTTTTTAAAAAATCTTATTTTTGACAAAATTTTGATAAAATTTCATTTATGTTAAGAATAGTGATAAAATTTTGCAAAAAAAAAAAATATTTGTTTTTAATAGAATTTGCAATATAACTACTCAAAATTTTCAATAAAATGTTTTCTATTGCAATAAGTGTTACAACCTAAAGGTCTTATTCGGTTTTTGGCGATCCTAATTGGCGATCCTAACTGCCAAATATCCAGAAGTATCAAAATACAGGTCAATATTATTATAGATCAAAATGTCATGCATTGAAAAACCATCAGAAATGAAGAATGATCCTTAGCAGCAGTAGCATGTACTAGTATGTAGTTAGCATATAATGCTTTCGAACAAGGTGGTCACGGGTTCAAATCCCACCGGTTTCTGTTGGCCAGACCTTGGATATGTGACTTCAGGTCGATCGTTTCTTATCATAGTTTGCCAATTTATCTGATTTTCATTGTAACGGTTCCAAAAAATTGGCAGCCCTTATCTGTCAGATCGACGTGATGACCGTCGGCTAATCGTGACGACTTTCTCGCCACCCCTACGCAACTTCACAGGTCACACAGTTGAATAGTTATTTTATTTTTCATACTATTTCATATAAACTCTACATATATTATTTTATTTTATTTCAATCGAACATGTACATTCGCCTTTACAGATCGCTCCAAAGCGACGAATGTACTAATACAGATACAGTACAGTAATACAATTAATACAATCATTTTTATACAATGCCAATTCATACAAACATTATCCATAGTGACATCTATGGAGAAATTTTTGCAAAATTTTATTTACGCTGAATAACTTGAGATTTTCAAGATAGGTTGGAAAGGAAATGCCAATTTACAGGAAAAGTTTCAATGAAAATCAAAAAAATTGGCAATATCTGTAAGGAAATGATCGACCTGAAGTCACAAACCAAGGTCTGGCCAACAGCTACTAGTGGGAATCGAACCGTGACCACTCTGCTCGAGAGCATAATATGCTTATCACCAGTCCAAGCTGCTGGTTATGTAGAAACTTTAAAACTTTTTCATTTTCACTTCAAATTTGACGATAGATGTCTCTGTTGATGCTAGCTGATATTTGTATTTGCCTTGCATAATATTTACAATACTTATGTACAATGTTCGTGTTTAATGCAAAAAAATATGGGTGCATACCTGTAAAATAAATGTAACTGATATGTTTGGACACAATGGCGCATTTAATCACTGAAATGCCCCTGCGGTATTTATTTATATAATTTTAGATATCTAGCTAATTTAAAAATTCTTTAAACATTCTTAATTACTTTTATATATAATAATATTTATTTACATACATATTTTTACATACATATATACAAATATACCAGGAAGGCTTAACAGGTAAACCCCAAATGCGCCTTCCTAGTCCACATAATTATTACATGGATACATGTAAATCTAATCAATATCTGACATATATCGTCAGATATTACAAATATCGTATTTATACGATAAATAACGATGAATAAATTTCATGTAACAATACGAATTTTATATTCGATAAACAACCACAGAGACATCTATGGTGAGCAATATGGCGAAACCTAAGATATAACAATAACTAAAGGTTCGCAACAGAAAATTGGGAAGGAAACGCCAATTTTACAGGAATCGTTTCAATGAAAATCAGAAAAATTGGAAAATTCTGATAAGAAACGATCGACCTTGACAAATCAAGGTCTGGCCAATAGCGAGACTTAGCGGTAATCGAACTCGTAACATCAAGTACGATATAATTCAACATTCACCACTAGACTACGCTACTGGTTATAATATAAATTTATATGCACTGTCCTTCACAGAGGTGACTCCTCGCACTTCGCAAGAATGCATCCACGGTCTTAGAAGACCTGACGCACTCAGGGAGGGCATTGTACATGAGCACACCCCTGTGAAAAACATCACCAGCTATCTTCTTTTTACTTATTCCTTACTCTACCTACAACTAAATTGTTCTTATTTATAGTATAATAACTATGGTATAATAAATAAATAAAATTAGAATTGAAGAATGTATAGAATATTTGTACCCAAGTTGATGCAGAAGGCAGTGGGGAAGCTCAAGAGAACATCGAGTGGGTAAACTTGGGAGAATGTGTGAAAGATAATGGAAAAATATCGTTTGAAAGGTTGAAGCCGTCGAATATAAGCCGTCATTGTAGAAAACCTGCACGAAATAAAACATTTCAAGTATGAAATTTGATATATGTACAATATAGTTGTCCTTCGAGCAGGATGTGGCATTTATTCTCGAGATCATATTCAACACGTACTCGTGTATGTAATTGGCCAGCTACAAAGCGTTTCACTTTAAACATGGCACGATATGCTACGAGGACGTTATCAAAGCATTTTAATTAAAAGTGCAACACTCTTCCCTGTCTCCCCCCCCTTTTTTTCATTCCCTTTTGCTGTGAAACGTTATACTTCAGCGTCCTTTTCAGCGAAAGCATCCCATTGTCGAGCTTTTTCACGAAGCGAACGTCTCGCATGCTGCGCAAGACATGTCCTTTTCTTCCTACATACATATATAATACAACGTACCCCATTCTGTGTACATTTAAAATGCAAAAGCTCAACAGCGCACAATATCCATATAATATTGTATGTAATTATACATAATTTAATATCTAGCATGTATAAAATCACATGGGAACGCTTATGATAGTGTAACATGGAGATTGGACTGATCGTCCAATCAGCGATCGGGAATTAACGGCCTATGAGCGAATAGTGCTCAACAGCCAATAAAATCTCGCGATTATTCGACCAATAGCGTCAATGCGTCGAGTATAGAAGGCCGGCGTATTTATCTGTTTAGTAATAAGAAGTTGGCCGTCCACAATGTAAACAATAAATTACTACTATCACAAATACTAATAATAATATGTAATCACTACGGTGCGGTCATAAAAACCAGTGAAACGCGCACGACTGTTAAACGTGTTCTGACAAACTTCTATTTGAAATAAATAAACATATACTGATTACTCTAAGTAACAAAAAAATGACGTTTTTTAATTACCGGAACGGAGACTGGACAGTATTTCAGTCATTAAATTTAATCCACTAAATATCGAGTAATAATCGAGTATGATAATATTTTTTATTGGCTTGCTTTCGCTTAACAAAAATGAGCTTTTAAAAAAATGTGAAATTTTTACAGATTTTTGACTTTAGTAATCTTTTATTGAAAATTTAGCATTGCTGTGCCAAAAGTGAGTATTGAAATCAATAGACAGATGTTTTATCTATTGATTGCAAATTTTTATTGCTTTAAAATACGAGTAATTAATTATCTACTGAATTTCTTAAGTCAAATATATATTTTTTTAAACATTTTTACTAACTTATTTCGTTGATTTATTTTTTACAACATAGGTATATCACGTTTATAAGGGTTAGTTTTCAATCTCAATATTTTTTTTTATTTTAACTGAACGAACTAATTCGAGCAGTAAATAATTTAATATTACAATATGAACTGTTCAATGTGAAATGCCCATCGCTTGTAAGTCAGCGTGAGCGAGTGAGATGGAGTGATGTGCTCTCCATTATTCATCTCGCTCTTGCAACATCCATGCCATCATTAATACCGCTCGAATTAGTACGTTTCGATAATACAAAAAATAATAACATAAAAAACATGTAAACGGATTATTGTGCAAAATGCGATCGCGCACCACAAAAATCGCGAATACGGAATATGTATCTGGCACTCGAGTTAGTACAATGTTTCGCGTGGGGGAGCTCTCGATTGATGGAGTTTTTGGATGCCAGATTTTCCGTGATCGAAATTTACGGAATAATCACCGAACAAAAAAAATCAATACTTGTAAAAGTAGTAAAGTAAAAAATTGCCGAAATTAGCTCATAGTATTACGAAGAAAAAATAATAAAAACGTATATTTTTGACTTAAATAAAAAAGTATTTAAAAAAATACCTCTTCTATAATTTGTATATAAAATTGTTATTTTGAATATAAATACCAATAATTTTATTTTACTACTGCTTAAATCTATGTATGTTTAAAACTGAAAACTGGATAAACATCAGGCACTTTTCAGAAATTCAAATTTCAAACGCGTCTAAAACGATTTTTTTTCTACATCGTAATGACGGAGGATACATTCACTTATATTGATGACCAAAATGAGCAATATGGCAAAATGTGAAAACTATCGGATAAGAGACAATTTTTTTCCTGAATTGTAATCGTAAGTGAAGCTAAAAGCAGGTATGTAAAAATACGCTAGATTATAGATTATAGATATTTCAAAGCAATATAAAATCACAATCGATATGAAAAACATTTGACTATCGATTGTAATACTCACTTTTGGCACAGCAATACTATATTTTGAAATAAAGACGGTAAAAGCTAAAGATCTGTAAATCCCAGACCATTTTTTTTTTAAACGGTCATATCTCTTAAACGAGACCAAATCAACAAAAATCATTGTCATATTCGAATTAAGTGGGTCGAACTTAATAAAACTTGATTATTCTCCACTTCAGTCACTCAGTGTTATTATAAAATTGAATATTTTGGGTGTTATCGAATTTCTCAGTGTGTCGAGATTTCCTTCAACGATGCTGTATTATTACTCGGTACGTTGACTTCTTTATTCCCACGAGGAGCACGGGAAGCGATCCAGAATAATAGTCGGGAAGCATGTCATTGAACTGAGCTGCACCTGCATACTGAATTAGGGAGACTGGAAAATATTGATGAAATTCGATCTGAATGCATTTGCCGATGTCGTAGGTGCTGTGCTTGAAGATGCCTGAAATTGATATTTGGATTTTATGTGCTGCAAGTACGTGTTTGTATAATATCGTAATAAAAGTTCGACTTTAAATGTCATATGTACATATTTTATTGGTATTTGAAATTATGAATGTAATAAATAATTTCGGTTTGCAATTTCTTATTTATCATTAGAACTCTATATTTGATACCCACTTGAGATTCTTGGAATATTAAATTGTATTTGTATACATAAATATGTATGCAGGGCCGTAGAGAGAAAATCCGGGCCCCGGTACAAATTTGAAAATTCAGCCCCCCCCCCCCCCTTTTGACTCATTTTAGTAAAAAAAAATTTCAAAATATGTAAAAATAAAGTGATGTGGGTATTTCAGTTAATATCGTTGCTAATTAATAAAAATATATTTAATATTAATTTATATACACAAATACAATGCAGTAAAACAAATGAAATTAATTAAATACAACACAAAAAATTCAAAATTAAATAATTAAAACATATGTATGTTTCATAGTAGGTACGTAGTAGGTAATAATGTATTGAATTTCGTATGCTTTTTTCTGTGAGAGCTTTTAAAAATGTCTCTACATATATACATACATATACATACTTCAGATTGATACATAAAATAATAAACATAGAATTATTATTAATTTAAAAACTAACTCAGATTTGAAATATTCTAAAACCAGCCCACCGTTCGCAATTATACAGCAAAATTTGAACATGTTTGAATAACGTATGTATGTATGTATTTTCCTTAAGTCGAAAGAAAAACGGATACTTTTAACGATTCAAATTAATCATTTATTAGTATTTTTCTGTTGAATTATTCTAGGAATAGCACATGCATCACATTTTAAGTTAAAAGTTTCATAGCAAATTTGCAAATAGGTAAATGTGAAAGATTTTATCTATATCATCGATGTAAAAATGCACTTATCTCGTACTTTTACCTGTCCGCTTGTTACCTGCTCGAATCGGCCAAGGGTTATTCTGAACACCAAAACGGATCTTTCCCTAAATGTTATTATGCCATAAGTAGGTAAAATCCGTTACTCGAAAATAGTTATACCATTTTGCTTAATGTCTTGATGGATGGATGTCATGATGGATGGAATTTTCGAGTGTCAGATATTCCGCGATCGAGATATTATTAACGTGTGCGAGGTCGTTTTGTGCGAAATAATCACCGAACCGAATTTTACTGCCAACTAGGGCCTGTGGAGTCGAAGTCATTTATTTATTTTACATAAAAATGTATTTGAATATTGAATTACTAACTAAAAGTGACTCAACAATATCCAACGTATGCAGATCTACATACATATATTTTATATTTTTTTTCTGCTGTGTATGTAGATCGAATTGAGCATAAGTTTGATATTTGACAAATCCGTTACGATTCGTGTATGTATTCATAAATAAGAAATTACAAAATATTTAAAGAAAAAAGAGTAAATTAATATTAGGGTTTCTAACCCGGGTCGACCCGGGACAGACATTTATGAAATTGTTGTTTTCCCGTGTCCCGGGAATTCTTATCTCGAATCCCGGGAATTGGATTTAAAAAAATGTTGAAAATATAAAACATTTTCACGACTGCACGAAGGGAAATAATAAATCAAATAAACACAGAATCGTAAAATATTCTCAAAGGTTTGTTGTTTAGCAGTAAGTACAGCGCATTCCCCGAACGTGGAAGTTTTATGGGCGTAATAATGGTTCTGTGCTTTTGGCCAAAATCGTTTCTTGTAATTCTATTTTTGGAAAATCTCAATACCGAAGGACTTGACCTTACCAATGAATTATTCCGAAAATTGAAAATTAAAATCGAAGAAAGAAGAAGCCTAAGCTCTGAAAGAGATTTTTCATTGCTGGAAATTTTTGTACCAAATCTAGAAATAGGCTTTCGAATTCTCATTTATTTTAGTATTCTACTTTTACTATAATATTTACTTTTATAATCGCATTTTTTCCAGTTAATAGATATATCATGTATTGTTTACTTTTTTATATTTTGTAAATAAATATTTATATTTTTAATAATAAAAAATATATTAAATTGAAAAAAAAAAATGTATCCCGGGATCCCGGGAATCCCGGGAACGATCCCGGGCTCCGTCCCGTGTCCCCGTGTCCCCGTCATTGATAAAGTCCGGGAAATCAGAAACCCTATTTAATATGTGGCACTCTGCATTTTAATACTGAAAATTAGCCATTTTTTATTTTCCAATGGGCCAATTTACTTTATCTATGTACTTAGTAACAATACATGAAGTTTTGTGATCATGCGAAAATTCTAACTCAAGATTTTAAATTATTTTTATTTTCTTGATATTTAATGTAAATAATAATTATAGTGACTTTAAGTAATAAAAAAATTTCTAACAAAATCCGACAACCGGAAGTAGAACTTTTGTCTTGTATAAGTTTCACTGCATTTGCGCTCAATTGGTATCGAAAATGCTCGGTATGTGTGAACTAGGGTTTCTGTATTCCCGGACTTTTTCAATTTCCAGGACATGGGACGGAACCTGTGATCGTTCCCCGGATACCCGGGATCCCCGGACACATGTAAAAACAACTTTTTTTTTTCAATTTAATATATTTTTTATTAATAAAAAAATATTTATTTATTTACAAAATATAAAAAAATAGGATATAAATTGTTCCTGTTTTTTTTATAAAGAAAATAACCTTTCATGTGACATAAATTCACGTTTTTTTAATTATCTACCCTTTTGGCTCCCAGCACGTTTGTAAACGAAAAAATGTTCCACACGCTTACAAAAATTGGACAGCGCTGATGCAAATAACATCACAGTTGAAATGAAAATAGATTTAAAAACCCCAAAAGTAACATACGGTCGGTGATTATTGGTCACAAAGCGCTCGCCCAAAAGTCGCTAAAATCTCTATAACGAAACAAAAGGCAGCCGAAAAGTCCATCACACTAACGAGAACTCGAGTGCCAAATATTCCGTAAATTATCTTTTGGGCGATCGCAATCTGACTTATAATAATAGATATAGAATATATATCTATGCTAATAATCCAATTACGGTGACATACACAGTCGTTGCAACGATGTTGCCATCTAGCAGCACAGTCGACAATAGTGAAGTGGCAGCACTGCGAAGCGGCGTCGCACGGCGTGTTCTTGTGTGGGTGCGCGTGGTCCACCAGTCGCGGCCTAATCGTCGCTCGGGCAGGTCGTCGGAGTGTGCGAGTGAGACGCGTGGTGGGTGCAAAGAGACATCTCGACGTCTCGAAATGGCGACCGCTCAAGACTTCCAAGCCCTCGTCCACCAATACCTGGTGCAGGTCGACCGCACACTCGCAGCCACATTCCTCAAGAAGACCAAATGCGTGAGTTTTCCCCCCCAACCAGTCTATCGACCGCATGTCATACCCGGCCACATGTCGCATACCTAACCTCAAAATTTTACATTGCACCCCCTCCCTTTGTTTGCCCTCCCCTGTCCACACTCCGCAGACTCCATTCATCATTATCATCATCATCATCATCATCATCATGCACACTTCATTTCTTTATATTTTTCAAATCGGCGAATTTTGCGCGTATTTCAAGGTTGGTCTATGTTCGCGCGTTACTGCGTAGATACTATTGACACGTGTTTTAATGGCTTCCTGGTTTGTATTTGACTCGTCTCGATACACGTGGCACGAAATTTTGTCGGTTTTGGTCCACGCACGTGGTCGTTGATCCGTGGGCGCCATGTTGATCACGTTTTTTTTTTTTTTACTTTTGATGCGAGCTCATCTTCCTCAATTGTATAGGCGCTCGTCTGTTACAGACCTATTTAGTATCAATTTGGCGCCAAATTACATATTGAATTAATTGGGAATTGGGATTTCACAATACCGTCAACGTGTTTAAGTTTTAAGGTTATCTGGCATCAATGGTATAATTAGGGCACTCTTGTCCCTTTTCTAGTTTCTTCAAACTACATGCATCGTATGTATCCTTACGCATCTTTTTATTTAATTTTCAGGCTGCAACCGTACCTAAAGGTACTCCGAGTCTGGAGGATATACGTGTACAATATTTCAAAAATAAATCAATCTCAAAAAAGACAGAAAGGTTAGTACATATCTTACACGCGTTCATATTTTTAAGGGTTTTTTTTATTTTAACTCTATTCATATCGTCAGCTCTGATGACTCTAGTGAAGAAGAAGAAGCACCAGCGAAACCGGCAGTCATTACAAATGGTAAACAAAAAGTAGCAAAAAAAGAAAGCTCCGAAGATGATAGCTCTGAAGAAGAAGCACCTAAAAAAGTTAGTTGCGTCTTATTTCATTATTATAATACACTATTTTTCAATGATGGATACATTTGGTTTGAATTTCTATGATATAACATCGTCACTACCTCTGAGATATTGCATTCGTAGTATTTTCACAAGCCGTTTAATTGCTCGTGTTCTTGACTCGTATAATTAATTTCAGACGGTTACGAGTACACCGAAACCACCGCTAACAAAGAAACCAGAAACCGATTCGGACTCTAGTGAAGAGGAGGCAGCGACAAAGCCTCCCACCAAAGGACCGGTGAAACCTCAACCAGCCAAACAAGCTGCCAAGAAAGCCCCAGCAAAAAAAGACGATTCCGACTCAAGTGATGATTCCAGCGACGAAGAACCACCAAAAGTGGCACCGAAGCCACCAGCTAAAAAGGCTCCGATTGCAAAACCAGAATCGTCCGACTCTGACGACTCCAGCGAAGAAGAAAAACCGACTAAAGCTCCTGCAAAGGCACCGGTGAAAACAGCTGCTGCCAAGAAAGCACCCCCCAAGAAGGAAGACTCCAGTGATGATTCGAGCGAAGAAGAACCGGCAAAGCCTGCTGCAAAGAAGGGACCTGTTGCAAAACCACCCTCATCCGATTCAGACGATGACTCTAGCGAAGAGGAAGCAAAGCCTGCCGTCAAAACACCAGTAAAACCAGCTGCCAAAAAGGCTGCAGCTCAAAAGAAAGATGACTCTGACGATTCTGATGATTCATCCGACGATGAGACGCCAGCTAAACCAGCTACACCAGTGGCATCCAAACCTGTAAGTGTCTTTGTTGAAGTTTTCATCTTTGTTTTATTTACTCGCAATTTTCATGCTGTGTTTTTATTTAGAAAAAGGCCGAAGAATCATCTGAAGAAGACTCCAGTGACGAAGATGAGAAACCCGCACCAGCCGCTACAAAGAAAAGGAAAGCAGAAGGATCTGACGACGAGGAAGAAGAAACTGAAGAAGTGCCATTCAAAAAGTCAAAAAAGAATGACCTCAATGGTAGTAAACAGGTATATTTCATGTTTCCTTTACAACCATTCCATCTATTGAAATTTAAATTAATGGCGGCAAATATTTAGTAGAAACAAACAATCATACTTATTCATTTCCTTACAGTTTTGTAATAAAAACAATCAATTCTCTCTTTGAAGCTTTATTAATCGTAGTTATCTTTTTTGAATATATTGAATCAATGTTGCATATTAACAGGAAAGAACTTCTTTCAATGGATCTGATAGTTTTTCAAAGCCGATTGATGAAAAGAAAAAGTCTAATCCCAACACTCCGAATGTACCGTTCCGACGTGTCGTGTCCGATATCATTCCGGTGGATCCGCGACTCAAAGATAACTCCTTTGAGGGAAAGGTAAATGCCCTAGCAATGGTCAAGTCAAGCATAATGCACCATGAATGTCGATTATGAACGTAAAAAATAATCATGGATCCTTGCTAATGTTTGGGCATTTACTGCATAGTTAACCATTTCGATCCCATATTATTGTCTGTTTCGCATTCATGCGGTATCATGCTTGGCTGTTTTTATAAACATGTTTTTATTGTATTTAAAAATAGGACGGTGATGAGGAAGAAGAGGACGGCGAAAACAGGAGAGATTCATTCGGCAATCGCGGCAGGGGTGGTCGTGGGTTCGGAGATAAGCGAGGATTCGGGGATAGACGGGGAGGATTCGGCGACCGTGGAGGCAGAGGAGGATTCAGAGGTCGGGGTGGGTTTGGTGATCGCGGAGGCAGGGGTGGATTTGGAGACCGTGGAGGTCGGGGTGGCCGTGGAGGATTCGGAGATAGAGGAGGACGTGGAGGTTTCAGAGGCAACGACCGTGGTGGTGGATTCCGTGGCGGACGGGATAATGATAGAGGTGGATTCCGAGGTGGAAGGGATAACGATAGAGGTGGATTCAGAGGAGGTAGAGGAGGAGGAGATAACGATAGAGGCGGTTTCAGAAAATCATGGGGTGGAGATAGGGGAGGTAGAGGAGGAGGCGGTGGCGACAGTTTTAACAAAAGTTTTGGGGGCGAAACACCACAAAACAAGAAAATCACTTTTGATTAATTTTGCTGATTTACACACGACATCAATAGGTATGAGTTTTGAATATACTTAAAATAAGCTTACTATATATATTGAATTTAAGTGTTGTATTTTTTCATTTGGTCGAAGAACGGTGTGTTAATTTGTTGAATTTTGTTACAGCGCGGTGCGAGAGGTTCTTGGGGTGAAAGAGCCAATCAAGACTTGAAGCACACTCGGGGCAAAGGTTTTAAACACGAAAAGACCAAGAAAAAACGTGGTGCTTACCGGGGCGGTACGATTGACATGTCCGTCAACTCCTTTAAATTTGACGATTAGTGAAATACTTAACGGTGACATACATAACCTAATTTTTAGTGACATTGAAAATATGTTACGTGCACAACAACATTACATATACGTAGGCAGACGATACATTTTTAACTCGTACTACTAGCTTTTTTTTTTTTCATATAAAATGTCTGTCGTTTGTATTGATTTTATAATTCCGCAACATTCGTGTTATAAGTGTGAAAATGTAAATATTTCATTTTCTTTTTCTTGTGATTTTTAAAGAAAACTTGTCGTTTCGGTTGAATGAGTGACGTATGATTTTATTTTTTTGCATTTATATAAATATATGTGTATATTTTTTCATTTTACAATTCTCGAATGTCTTTTCATTGAAGAATATATATATTATTACTATTTTTGTTGTTTTAATTTATTCATGAATAACTAGCAACCTTGAAATCCATACTAATAGGATATACTTGAAATGGTCAGAGGTTAACGATTTTAAACATTACAAGGTAATCGAGAGACCATCTACGTATGTACTAGAACAACATAATCTATAATTTAAGGTTGTTCATACCTATCCAGCACGAACTGGCAGCAGCAGGTATTCTTTGGTCCATCATATATGGACTCCTTCATACATGTCCATATAGAATATACCTAAAAATACTGACTGCTTGCAGGATACCTACTGCTGCCTTATAGACTTTTATAGATAATTCCATTGGTTGATCCATTTACATTAACTTTCATACTTACTATTTAAAACTATTAAGTTTATAGTGGTATTAAAAGTAATAGAATGCTCTGAGATAAATTTTCATTGATACACTGCTTGGGGGGGATTTTAATACATTATAATAACTAAGTCATTTCCAATTAGCATGCTGTTGGAATGTGGGTTATTGGACTATTCGTCACATTGGGGTGGTCACAAAGACATTTTTTGCCGCGAATACACAATATTTGGCACTCGAGTTCTCGTTACTATGATAGTTATCGTTAGAATAATGGACTTTTCGGCTGCCAGATGTTCCGTTATAGAGATTTTAGTGACTTTGTGACCAGTAATCACCGGACCTGTAATGTGGCACATGCTTAATTTGCTAGTATGTACTATGAATCATAGTCTATGATATACATTTAGTTTTCAAATATTAACGAATTCAGGCAGGGTTTTTCAAACGTTTCCTTTTGGAAAATTTCGTGAAACTCAGTCTATAGATGAGGCAGTTATAAAATACATGCATTTACAACGTGCGAAGCTCATATGTCTAGTCCAGTGGTTCTTAACCTTGTTGGAGGTACTGAACCCCACCAGTTTCATATGCGCATTCACCGAACCCTTCTTTAATTGGAAAAATAAAATATGATTTTTTTCAAATTCAAAACAGGTATATATTTTACTGGTGACTGAACCGTGCATCAACATCACTGTGTTCAAAGAACAAAACTATTGTAGGCGGGTTAGGATGTGTTGACCGTATCCCCAGCCTAACGAAACACTGTTGTGCTTGTTTTAATAAAGTTTTATTGTTTGCCTAAATATTGTACAAAGGTATTATATTTGGGCAAAAGTATGTCGTTCAGCGGTCTCTGGATATGGTAGAGTGTCGCTGGCTCGGCATTCGGCTATGTTCAGAAGGTCTCTGGATGCGGCAGTGTGTTGCTGGCTCGTTCGGCTGGTTGATCTTCCAAGTCCGCGTAGTGTAGTGGTGGAAGGTCAGGAGCTGGATGTCGACTGGTCTGCTGCTGTGGGTCGACTGGCGTTGTTTGGGTTGTACCTCCTTTTATAGTGTTTCTGGGTATCACGTGACCCGTGGTGGTTGTTGTTGATACGTAAGCGAGGAATGTGCTTTTGTCGATGGGGTAGAATTTTCTGGAATGATTGGCACCGTTCCGCTCGATGTAGTTTAATGGCTGCGGTGTGCTTCGACCGGTTTGGTTCCGCTCGACTGGTAGGGGTGTTCCGCTTGAGTTTAGTTTAATGGCTGCAGGTGTGCTTCGACTGGTTTGGTTCCGCTCGACTGGTAGGGGTGTTCCGCTTGAGTTTAGTTTAATGGCTGCAGGTGTGCTTCGACTGGTTTTGGGAATGTATTCTGCGTCGCAGTAAATGTCTTGATGGTGACGAGATTCCCACACTATTAAAACATGATTTTCACACAAAAACAAAAACAATGAATATTTACTGCAAATCAGTGTGACTTCTGGTGTTGCTTTTCAGAAATGCAAGGCTTTACCTTGGCAACTGCCACTCTCATGTTATTTTTGCAACAAAGTCTATTCCTTTTCTTCGTTTTTATGTCCCATCATACTCGAAAAGGATTGCTCGCAAAGATATGTAGTAACAAACGGTATGAAAATCTCCAGAGCTTTCTTAGCAATGACAGGGTACGCTACCTTTTGTTGACACCAAAACGTTGAGAGCGTTGTTGTTCTGAAGCTGGCTCTGCTGAATTTCCGCCGAACCCCTGGGGTTCGATCGAACCCAGATTAAGAACCACTGGTCTAGTCGAAAATAATAAAAATTACCAATTTTTTTGTGTGACCAGTTTTCTCGTGACCAATTTTTCTGTGTGACCAGTTTTCTCGTGACCAATTTTTCGTGCGACCGGTAAAAACTTGTGACTGATCTAGAGCGACCAGTTATCTTGTGACCGGTTCACATTCGACTAGTAATCGCCGAACCAATATTTCGTGTAGATTTCGATTGATGGAATTTTTGCCAGATGTTCCATGATCGAGATTTTAGTGGTGTACGCGAGATTGTTTTTTGCGGAATAATCACCGAACCAATCCGTTTATCCCCGAAACCCTTTGAGGAGCACCGCATTGAGGAGACTATGTCACTCGAAAACATAAACGTAGTCAGTAGCGTGGCTCGATGGTTGGGCCTAGAGGCGCCGATTTCGATCCCATGAGTTGACCTCGATTGAAAAGAATTTATTCTGAGTATATCTGTAATGCTGCTGGTTAGACTTTGATGTATGTAATTCCAGGTCGATCGTTTCCTACCAGAGCTTACCGATTTTTCTGAGTTCATTGTTGAAACGGCCGCCCCTCTCCAGATTTGAACGGTACTGTCCACGTTGTTTAATGTATTATTATGAACTTAAATTAAAATACTAAACCAACAAAAATATTATATTGAAAATTCTTTAGAACACTATCTGATGATGAATGTACAGATGTTACAACAGTGGTCAGCAACTTATGCCACTAGATGAAAACGGAATGTCTTGTTGGCACTGGAAAGGAAATTCAGAAATCAACATTAAATTTAAAACATTTGTAGTTTAATATAGTGTGTATAGCCAAATATATTTTCTTAATTTGGCTTTATTAGTATGATTTAGTGGCACACAGAGCGTCCAATAAAATAAAGTTATGCAGTACTGTGTATACTGGTTACCGATCACTGCCGAAACTGAGCGTTTTTTGCGTTCCTTCCTTTTTTTCATCGCTTCCTCGCTAAGCTAAACCCCCCGCGCCCCTCATTTAATGACGACATTTTCACCAAGCAAATTTGTATGTAATGCCTCATCTACATATGTTATTGTTGGTAAATGGATTACTAGTCATATGTAAATCAGTCACAGGACAACCGGTCGCTCTAGATCGGTCACACGTGATCACCCGTCACACTAAAACTGGTCAAACCCTAAAATCGGTAACGAGTTGACCGATTTTAGTGTGTGTTTTGAGTGTGACCAGTTTTAGTGTGACGGGTGATCACGTGTGACCGGTTCACATTTGACTAGTTATCACCGAACCGTTTTTGTTGCGTGGACGTGAAGTAGGGGCTTCCAGAATCGGAGAGAAAGACGCAGGAAGTTGTAGTAGCGGTTTATTGGTCTGCTCTAGTCGGCGCTCCAGGTCGGAATGGTTTCCAGACCGAGAGCGCCCCATATTTATACCCGTTGGGCATAACACACATACATACATATACATGTAAACTATTGGTCGATGAGTAGGGCGATCCCATTGGCCGTTACATACGGCTTATTCATTCGGCGAGGACATTTTGGCGCGAACGAGAGATCAGGTGATTAGCACTCTTAAGCCATCGGTCCACGAGCGCCACCCACCTAATCTCTACGTTCAGTGGCGGACTGTCCATACAAGCGAACATGCCCGATGGCATGTGGGCCCCCCTATCTGTTAGAAAATATGGGCCCTCAGTAAAATTAAATAACGTTTTTTTAACTATTTCACGTGTGTAAAAATTTATAGGATATTGCACTTTGGGACCTAAAGTTTGGGTATTTCAACAAAAAAAATTTCTTACGATATACACAAACAACTACTACCTGCTTTAACAGCCCAAGGATCGGTTAACTTTTTTTATTAGGCTCGAAATATAAGTTTCAACATTTGCGTGGGCCCTTTTGCCGGGCCCATTTCCAACCTCAAGATATACCAATACCTACTGAAATAAAAATAACAACTACCTACTGAAATAAAAATGGGAATAAACAAATTTCCGTGAATAATATAAACTGAATTGCTTAACCCTTTGGCTGCTACGAGGTTTTTCAATGTCCAAGCGAAAAATGCTAACATTTGTAATTATTTTGTAAAAAAATAAATATAATATTTTTTTTTACATACTTACTTCGCCGATCACTCGTAATTTTTATAATACTTTATATACATTTTTAAGAAGCAGTCGTGGACTCGTGCTCTCTCTTTCTGTCTTGCTTTTACATGCGTGCGTACGAAAGAGATACCTACATATATACACTAAATAAGTTTTGACGATTGTTTTCCCGACGCTTTATTTTTTTCAATAATCTATTTTTAGACATCGATGTAGCCTTACAACATGCGATATATTCGAAACAGGTAGCGGTCTTTCTCTCTTTCTTTCTTGGTTTTAATTGTGTACGTGTGAGCGAGACACACAAGGATGCGAAGTTTCTAATAATCAAATAATTTTTCAACATGTATCATAAACATTTTGTATGCATTTCAGTTGCATTTGATTGATTGCATGAATTCGTGACGTCTCGTGACCTATATAATTGAATTTATCGACAATAATCAATTCCCAAGTAATAACTCCTTATAGGACATTGACAACGAACCCGAAATTTACTTTGATGATGAACCCGAAATTGAAGAGCTTTTATTTAAAAAATTGATAAATATTTATAAAGCTTGATTGAAAAATAAATATAAATACGTATATAAAAAAAATGTTTCGTGCCACTGATGCGCTGGTGGCTCAAAGAAAGTATTGAAATACGACAATTAATGTCGACAACAACGATCGTCGTAGCAATCTTCGCCCATTTCAAAACAACGATTTATCGTTGTTGTAGCAGTCAATGGGTTAAAACAATTTTGATAGGACGATTCATCAACTAGTGATTTAAATTTACTTCATACTTTCAAAATAACATTCGATTATACTTCGACGATATAGTAAGATTTAAATACACAATTTTAAACAGTTTCCGAATATAAAATCTATTCCTAATCTAGACACATCCATGTATATAGGATATGTGATAGAAATATATAATATATACAAATTTTTTAACCCTGGGTGGGCCCCCTTTGACTCCTGGCATGCACTGATTCCAGTCCCAGTCCGCCACTGTCTACGTTACATTATTCTATATCTATGGTGTCTAGTTAATTTCGAGTTTTTCAGTGTCTCATAATTCAGCGACTTGTGTAATAAAAATGCTGCATTGTTTGTAATTGACCAGGAAGGCGTATTTGAGTCTACTTGTCAGATCTTTCTGGTATATATCCATTTTATTTATTTATTTTATTTATATATATTTTAGCTATCAAGCTAATTTAAAAATACATCTTAATTATTATACTTAACTCTAAAATTTATAATTAACTTATATGTACTGTCCCTCACAGAGGTGTCTCTTCGCACCTCGCAGGAATGCATCCATGTTTTTAGCAGACCTGACGCACTCAGGGAGGGCATTATACATGAGCACACCCCTGTGAAAAACACCCCCAGCCGTCTTATTCTTTCTTACTCTACTTACAACTAGTTTGTCCTTATTTCTAGTATAAAAACTATGTTTATCTCTATTCCTTATTATATAATCATCAAAATACTTAGGTAATAACTTATGATCTAACTTATAAACAAAAGACAATGTACTAATATTTAGACTAATTCTAATACTCATCCATCCTAATTCATCTAACATACTTCCAATACTCTTAAATCTACTCACATTCAAAATAGCTCTCATAGCTTTATTCTGTATTTTTTGCATTTTTTCTAAATCTTGGCCACTAAACAAATTAAGCACAGTGGCACAATAAACCACATATGGCAAGACAATTGAATTAAACACTAAAATTTTACTTTTTTTACTTAAAATATTTCTTAATCTACATAATACACCATGTGAAATAAATAAAAATAATAATGATAGCAAAAATTAAAGTGACAGTTGTCGGTTTGCGGCATGGAGGGGCGGGCGGCGGGTGGCGCGCTTCGGCCAAAACTATTGACGAAGTGTCAGTTGGCCAGCAGTTGGGGCCGAGAGAGGAGCTCGCGTTGGCGTGGCGAAGCTGCGGGGCGAAGGCGGGGACGGGGGCGGGGGCGGAGGCGGGGGCGCGGGTGGGCTGGAGATGCGGGTGTGCCGGGCCTCCGACATCGAGGCCATCGAGTGGCGCGGACGCGGCGGGGCGGCGGCGGGGATGCGCTCCCACTCGGGCTCCGGCTCGGCCTCGGGCTGCGGCTCGGGCTCGGGCTCCGGCTCCGGCTCCGGCTCGAGCGCGGCTTCTTGCAGCAACTGCAGCGGCGACATCTGCCGCATCTGCCACTGCGAGAGCGACGCCCACAACCCCCTGCTGGCTCCTTGCTACTGCTCAGGTCACACACCACACTCTTCACTCCTCACTCCTCACTCCTCACTCCTCACTACACACACTACACACCTCACCTGGTGTGTGTTTATATAATGCACACACTTCGAGTGTTGCTTCAGCGAAGCTTTTCGCCAGCCTCGCTCGATTCTCATTCGTCAACATAAGGTCTACTTTTCATAACAAACTTTCGACCAATAGGGATATCGCTCATATATAAAATATATATATATTGTTATTTATAATGATCGGTTATTGTCATCCCACTCGGTCTGGAGTATTATAATTTTTGTCAATTTTTTCACAAATATCTCGAATCGTGGAATTTTCCATCTACTTTATATACACATGACTAGGGGTAGGATTAGGGCGAAAACACACTGTCAATAGTACGTAGTATGTCTTTTTTTTTTTTAGATACTTCTAACTCTTTGAATGCTGACCGACGCCGATCGGCGTTTTGCCAACAAGTCCATGAGTTTGAAAAACCCTGATAGACTTTGTATTTTGAGCAAAGTAAACAAGAATACTACCCGCTAATCCTTTCCAGGTAGCATTTAAAAGTAAGATGCATTGAACATTGGTCGTGTAATCTGTGTCAACGATTATAAAGACTGGTTTGCAAAGGAATTTCTGAATTTATAACCATAGCAGAGTTTCCCGATGGAAATACCCAACTGCCGAGTATTTTAGATTGTGGCTTGACATTTAGATTGTGAGCATTACATGTTTAACAACAATGAAGAAGATGGAACTAGTTGTGGAAAAATGCATACATTCATTAATAGACTTGTTTTGTTTATTTTATATTGTTTCAAGATGTATTTGAAAGTCTAAACATACATTTACAAAACTCGAAATCCTCAGCGGTAGTGATCTTGGGTTTTTTTTTGGATTAGCTACAATTTTTATACCTGCTTTCTATTATATTTCTTAATAATTCTAGTAAGAAGTGTTGGCGAAATTTTCAGCATAGCGGGCTTTTAGCAGAAAAGACATCTGCACTCAAAGGGTTAAACATGCAAAAGAAAACGCAGCATCATTAGCCCATAAACAAGTACAAAATCCCAAAAATCACCCCCTGGAGTGTTTTCAGTGTTATTTTATTCTTGCTTGACAGATGCATTACCTCCCAAACATATGCATTCTGCACGTGCAACTACAAGCCAAGGACACGTGCCGTCCCATACCACTCAGTGTGTTTTCGCTCTTAGAAAATGCGCCATTGAATGTGTATATTTTATAACGAATTCTTTGAAACATTCTGAACGATACTTGTTTATTTATATGCTGTACGAGTGCTGATTTATTATTCATTATTAATATATGTATTATCCTCAAGGTTGAAAGATGTTTTATGATGACTCGTATATGTGATGTGTTCACGTTGTTTTAATATAATGATTGTATATACATATGTGTATAAAAAAAAAGACAATCAAAACTGGTTTTCTCACTTTGACTTATTATGTATTAGCATTGAGATTTCGGTTCATTTACTTATTTTTATTAAATAATTAACTTTTGTGAAATATAATGTTTTTTTTAGTAAGTCATGTTCATAAAATAAAATTAGTCAATATTTAAATATTGATAAACATTTTTCAATGAGCTTTGTTATAGATATAGGACGGATGGTGATAAGGGCAATGACCATTTACAATACATGTTCCAACAGTCCTGAGCAACAACAAAAAACTTTCTACAAAGTCATTAATAGCCATAACGCCCAAAAAGGATATTGCCCTTATCCACACCCGATATTTACTTACAAACCTCAAATACGCGATTCAGATTAGTCAGATGATCTTAGCTGACCAAGAAAATTCGCGTATTGTTCTAATAAATTGAAATGAGGCATGGGAGCTCCGCTTGGCTCCCCAATTAGACAGGAGCCCTAAAATTTTTGCGAATTGTTATAGTTTTTCTATACCAATTCAATACGACACCATAAAAGTTGAAGAAAAAAAGTTATCGCATTTCAAAGAAGCTCTATATTTGCACCTATTGGCCAGAACTTATAGCAGGAATTTCAACACATTCGCCTTGAACATAGTGTGCAAATAATTGTTTTCTCAGAGTACTGCAGACGCTAATAAAAGTCAAAAGTTTATGCGCGCACGTACACATTTCCGAAAATACACAAAGCACGACCTTTATCTTCATTCGTGAAAATTTTTAATCTGCAAAAGACGATTGAAACTCACACTAAATTAAATATTCTAACTTACATCTACTCATGTTCTTCACTCAATAGATTTGTTAATGCAAAGACGCTTATTCTTTGGCCAGGAAGGCGCATTGGGTTTACCTGTTAGACCTTCCTAGAATAAATTAAATAAAAATAATTCTAAATTTTTTATTAACGTTTCTAACAAAATAAAGTTTTATCATATTTTATGCACGATATTAAAAAAAATCTGCTATAATTGGAAAATATTTTATACACAATGGGGGGGGGAAGGGTACGTTTGGAGCCCGGACATGTATATTTATTTATATATGAATAAGTATAGGTAGGACCGGAAGCGTGCTTTTTCCAGGAAACAGGGCAAACTACAAAGCTAGAGAGCATAAAAAAAGGTTCATCATAAAAATGAACAATGAACGGCGCAAAGTTGGTCCGTTCTTTACTGATATGTAGAGATCGGCGGTCAAGTTGCTGCCATAAAATAACAATAGACCTCTCCATTGTCCAAGAAAGCAGGAGAGCCAGAATAAAAAAAACTGGTTGCCAATAGTGAACCATTTTTTTTAGCCGTCGACCATCTTGTTCGCCGGTCCTTAGTGATAAGAGTCTATTGCTTGAGAATTGAGATAGTGCAGAGTAAATTTCTTAGATATACATACATATATGATAGTTTACAGTAGCTATCCTAGTGCCTACATGCCGGGACCACTAAGTTATAATTCCCTCGAGTCATGACGTAGAGTATGTATACTTATATGAGGAAGCATTTTTTTAATTGAGCAATCCTCAAATTCTTGCAGAATTAGTTATAGATACATTAGATGCCGCACTTTGTTCTCTTCTCCTGTGGCACGCACCAATTTGACGGCTTCGACGCTCCTCAATCAGATTTCTGTCACTTTTAAATGTAATTTTCCCCTCTCTTGTCTTATTTATACTACTTAAAATTCTAAACAGTCACTATTTTGGTTGTGAAACTTTTACTAATACAAACCCACCAATCATATGTTTGAAAACTTTCCATTAGATTTGACTTCCGGTGTATTTCAACATCCTAACAGAAAGTCGACATGTGATCAAAGTACCCATTTTGCCTGCACGATTGACAGATTTTAAGATCTAAACAGAACGGTGCTATTTTTATTAACCTTCCTCTATCTCTAAAAGTTGATCAAGCAAACAGTGCGTCTAAATTGATAAATATTTTCGAAGTTTATCTGCAGCACGCTGAATTTATGTTATAGATTAGTTCCACAATGTTATTATTAAGCGGAAGATATTTTTCTTTGAATACAAAGTTGCATTGTACATATGTATCTTTGCCATTATTATCTGCACGACGTGTTAGTATTGCATAAACGTTTTTTTTTATCAGTTGGAACAATGGGTCACGTAGTAGGGGTTTTCTATGCGTATGTAAATATTTACAAGGAAAATTTTTGCATTCGTTTCCTCATCAAATCTTGTTTTTATTTCGAACGATGCGTTTACTTTCACGTTTTTGCATGTCTTATACAATTCGTTTTTAAATTGAGCTGTTACATACCCGTATTAATATTTATATTAACGTGTTTTCTACTGCAATTTTTTTTGTACATAATTTTGTATGATTATTCAGCAATGAGAATATAGTACAAAAATAATTTAAAATTTTAATTCAAACTACAATTTATTTATTTACTTACATATGTATATAGTCAGCAGTATGGATCGGTAGTTGCGTTTATGTTTAGCACCGAGAGGTTCCGGGTTTGATCTCATGCTGCTGGTTAGACTTGGATATTTGTGACTCCAAGTCGATCGTTTCCTATCAGAGTTTGCCAATTTATCTGAATTTCATTGAAACGGTTCCTCAAATTGGCAAAAATCATCCTACCTGCTGTCACAAATATCTGAATTTGATTTGGGTACAATTTGTAAAAATATATGTACAAGTCTAAATCCATAGATGTCTCAATGGATTAATCAATGAATTAATTGTTAATTTTCTGTTCTTCAGCCTCTCGAAATACAGTGATTTGTGTAATAAAAATGCTGCAATGTTTGAAATTAATTGTCTAGGAAGGCACATTGGAGTCTACCTGTCGGGCCTTCCTGGTATATATCTATATAAAAAATATATTTATAATATACATATATACATACTACTGTTGCGTAGGGGTGGGTGGAGGATCCAAGTAAAAGGCCAAAGTCGTTTCACAGCATTTATTGGTGATTAAGGAGATACATACACTAGCAGTGCTCCGTCCAGAATGTCTTGATATCGCATAAGTACCGCCTTACAACGGATAGGTCGCTCAGGGCATCTTCGACGTCCGGTTACTTCCCTATTGTTTAGGTATGTACCCGGATATGTATTCCCACGCTATCGGTCACTTATGAGAAGGGACCAATAGCGGCCAATTCGGTGGCCATTGTTTAGCCTACTTGCACTTAGTCTGGAGATAATCCTTGAAACCAATTATAACGGTCACACAGTCTCTGGGATGCTACTCGGCCTAATCTGATTGCACTTGCTCGGTGGTGTACGTTACAATGCAAATACTATGTATAAGAAGATTAGCGAAACATCTATGTTATAGATAAAAAAAAAAATTGAAATCATATTCAAACAGTGGTGACATTGATGGTTGTTGCCAATTTGATGGAGGAACCGCTTCAACAATGAAATCAAATACATTGGCAAACTCTGTTAGGAAACCATCGACTCGTATCCAAGTCTGACCAGCAGCACTGCTGAAATACTCTGAATAAATTCTCTTCAATGGAAGTCAACACTGGACTTGAACTTGGGAACCTCTCTGTAATTAGAATTAACGCAACCGCCGAGCTATACTGCTGGCTTATACTATATACATAGCTATACTGATGACGTGATGTTATCATCAACTTTCAATACAAATATGATGACTCCGCAATATACTATTTTTTTTTCATACTGCAATTTTTTAATGTTTTTTTAATACATGTCTTTCCTGTTCAAGTGCATAAATTAGATATCGCTATAAATAAATTATGTATATCTGCGTCGACTTACATACATTGTATATACAAACTCGGAATGATTATATTAGTCTTGAATTCTGCGGAATTATTTTTTAACATCAATTACGACTGGACTTTGATCTTATTGAATGTTTTATACTGACTTTGAACAGATTAGCATTCGTTTTTATATTTAGATTTCTGAAAATTCTCTTACAGTACTGTTGATAATTCGAAGATTGAAATTGAAAACCTATACATGCAGGGAAATATAAAACTGAACCAATGGATACATAATCCATTGCTCTTGTTGAAGCGTGTGGAATCTATGGTCGATTTGGGTATCATTTTTAATCCTCAACTCACCTTTCACAACCACATCAAGACAGTCGCTGACTTTTCCTTTCGCCGACTTGGATTTGTCTTGAAATATGCTAGGTTATTCTCCAACCCGTTGTCTTCTCACTTGATTTTCAACTCGCTCGTGAGAAGCAAGCTGGAGTATAATGCGATTGTGTGGAATCCGCATGAAGCAAATTACTCTCTAATGATTGAAAAAGTGCAAAAAGCATTTCTTCGTTTTCTATATAGGAAAGAGTATGGATATTGCCCATATCTCTACCCTACTCCTTTCCTTTTGGGTATAATTCCCTTGAACTTCAGAGAAACTTCTCATTAATTTGTTTTGTTCTTCAGCTTCTATGTGGTAATACGTCATGCCCGTCGTTGCTGGAACAGTTGAGACTCTATGTCTGTAGTAATTATGTGCATGGTAGACATCATAATTTGATGGTTGTACCTCCTGCTCGCACAGTTCATTATCGAATGGCTCATATTCCAAGAGCTACCCGACATATCAATGAAATCGTTGCTGCTGAGCCTGAATATGATATTTTCCACGTCAGTGAGCGTAGGTTATCGGAGATTATTTCAACTGATTTGTCTGGTAGCCTGCGCTCATCATAATTGAATGTGATGTATGAGTGGAATTCTGATCTTATCTCTTCCATTTGGGTCTCGTAGGGATGTTTTGTATTTGCAGCTGGTTCTTATATGTACATATATTGGTGCTGGTGCATTCCCTACTTTGTATTTTATTATTTTCTATTATTATAATAGTATTGTTTTTTATGATTATGTATAAATGTATTTTTGTCTGTATATATGTATATATTTTTATTTTTTGACCATTGTGGCGCATTAGGCACTCCTGTAATGCTACAATGGTCCAAAATTAAACTTAAAAAAATGTATAACAATAGCTCGAGAAAGTAGATGTATAATTTTGACTTTTAAAATTAATTATAATTATTTTAAAACAATAAAAATCACAATCAATATAAAAAAAAATCTGACTATTGATTCCAATATTCACTTTCGGCACAGCAATGATCGATTTTGAATTGAAGACTGCAATAGCCAAAGATTTGTAAAAATTAGGCATTATTTTTAAATTGTGGCTATTTGCAGGTACTATATCTGCGACAGGCGCAAAGCCTTCTGCGCATGCGCGTGAACTTATAATCCGATTATTATTTCTTACATTTAATGTATGCTAGACTTGTTAATCATTCGTTCATTATACATGAGGCAAATAAATTTCGCACGTTATTATAATAGATTTATATCATTTAGCTAGTTCGCAGCTTGTACGTGCATGTAGGTATTATACGTTGTATATGATAATAATTTTCTAACAATTAATAATATTAACTAATTTGGATTATATTTTTTACTCTACGTCACTTTACGAGCTCGAACCAAATTTTAAGAGGTTTAAAACAAAATTTTAACAGTTAACACGCTGACAGTGACAGTTCACAGATATAGTACTTGCAAATAGCCAATAATTTGCAGATATAGTACCTGCAAATTGCCACAACCTTATTTTAAACGCTCATAAACGAGAAAAAATCATTATCATATTCGAATTCAGTGGGTCCATATTAATAATGATTGATTAGTCTCCGCTCTGGTAATTTTTTGTTGTTGCTCAACGTAATCCGTAACCTACAGCATATACATATTATATAATGTTCACATCATTCTATGTAGTAAATAGATCTAAAGAACTAAATACCTATCTCGGTATCACAAGAGTAAACATGAATAATGTCCACTTGTCAAAATTATATTTCAATTTTGCTATTGTTTTAAATTCAACTTATCTTTTGTTTGTATTGTATTAGGAAGCTTGAAGTTCGTCCATCAAAGTTGTTTGCAACAATGGCTTACGGCATCCGACACAAGGTCTTGCGAATTGTGTAAATTCAACTTCATAATGCACACCAAAATCAAACCGTTCAATGAGGTATGTATTTTAATATTACATATATTTTATTTTATTAATATATACGTATATATTTGTAATAATGTCTCAAATTTTATGATTACAGTGGCGTAGTTTGGAAATGTCCGGAGTAGAACGTAGACGGCTATGCTGTGCCGTGCTCTTTCACTGTATCGCAGCTTTATGTGTAATGTGGTCCCTGTTTGTACTTATTGATAGAGCTGCTGAGGAAATACAGCGTGGACTTATCGGTATGAAATGTCTTTGAGAGCCGCACTCTTTAACTTTGCCTTAATGTTTCATTATTTATTTTGTCTTATTGTTTACGCCTTGCTAGCCAGAAACATTGTACATTTGAACCAAGTATTATACAAAGTAAATACAGTGATCGTGATCGTCCCTTATCGTTCCTTGATGTTCAGGGACGCACGGGCACATACAGATGTTCGGACTTTGTCGAACTAATACTACCACACAATTTCACTAGTAGAGCCTATTTCAAAGAGATCCTACTGCTACAGAGTTTAACAATCAACTGAGCAAAACAGCCGAAATCTCCGTTTGCACGGAGTTTTTATAGCAACATTTTTGGAAGCTAAGAGCGCTTCTACCCATTCTACTTCAATGCATATATATTAGAAAATTACAAAGTCTCTTTCGAAATTGCATATCGGATATTAAATTGTATAATACTACCTATATTATCTCTACGTATAACATATGCTTCTGTTATTCTAAAATTTGTTTTTTCGAAATCTCCATACTGTTCCACGTTCCGTCACATATATACATATTTACCGACAGACCGTTTTTATATACATATATAGATTATAATATTATACAAAGTACATATCAATTAATATCCACAGAGACAATATGGTCAAATTTGCAGCATTTTAAACAATTCAGTAAATATATATCAATTAACATCCAAAAAGACATTTATTGCCAAATTTTAACATTTTTATACAATTCAGTGAAATTCGAGATTGCTGAAACCTCGATATTTTGCGAGAAAATGGGTTGGATTTGTTGGAACCGTTTCAATGAAAATCAGATAAATTGGCAAACTCTGATAGGAAACGATCGACCTGGAGTCACGAATCCATGGTCTGGCCAGCAGATACCAGTGGGATTGAACCCGTGACCACTTTGTTCAAAGCATTATATTGTTGCGTAGTAAAAGGCCAAAGTCGTTTCACAGCATTTATTGGTGATTAAGGAGATACACGCACTGGCAGTGCTCCGTCCAGAATGTCTTGATATCGCCTAAGTACCGCCTTATAACGGATAGGTCGCTCAGGGCATCTCCCAAGTCCGGTTACTTCCCTATAATGTACCTGGATAAGTATTCCCACGACACTCAGTCCCACGGTATCGGTCATTTCTGAGAAGGGACCAATAGAGGCCAATTCGGTGGCCATTGTTTAGCCTACTTGCACTTAGACTGGAGATAATCATTGAAACCAATTATAACGGTCACACAGTCTCTGGGATGCCACTCGGCCTAATCTGATTGCACTCAGTCCACGGTGTACGTAACAATATGTTAACCGCTACTCTATGCTCCCGGTTAAAAGTCAATACAATATACAATTACATGAAGATGGCTGGCGAATTTTCCACAATGCTTACTCAATTTAAATCTTCCTCTAGGGAATTTCTCATACTTTTGTTCCGAGTGAGCTTTAGTATTTATTCAGTTTCGTCTACGATGGCACTATTGAGTCAGACAACGCTTCGGTATCGATTTGAGAGTTGAAATAAAAGACTTGAATTCATTGTCTGACTCGATAGATAGTCGCAAGTGGAAACTGAAGTCACTTCCGAATGTCAAGAAAAGATATACTCTCTCGAATACGTCATTTATCCGGTTTATATTCGTTTCAGCTTGGCCGTTTTGGACGAAGTTAGTCGTAGTCGCAGTCGGATTCACCGGTGGAGCAGTTTTTATGTACATACAGTGTCGTCAATACTTTGCACTGTGCAGTAGATGGCGATGTCACAATAGGCAAGTATACTTTTAATTTTAAATCCTCACTGATCTAAATAAAAGTCTACTATAACTGAAAACGCACTTTACCCTTCCAACAAGTCTATGGGCCTGAAAATCAAATCATGTACAAAGTAAACAAGAATACTACCCGCTAAGCCTTTCCAGGTGGCATTGACAAAAAATGCATTGAACATGGGTCGTGTAATCTGTGTCATTCATTTGTCAACGTTTATAAAGACTTTGGTTTACACAGGAATGTCTGAATTTATAACCATAGCAGAATTTCCCGATGGAAATCCTTAACTGCCGAGTATTTCAGATTGTGGCTTGGCATTTAGATTGTAAGCATTGCATTTTAACAACAATGAAGAAGATGGGACTAGTTATGGAAAAATACATTCATTAATAAATAGACTTATTTTGTTTATTTTATATTGTTGCAAGATATATTATAGTCACATAACACACATTTACAAAACTCGAAAGCCTCGGTGGTAGTTATCTAGGGTTTATTTGGATTAGCTACAATTTTTATGCCTGCTTTCTATTGGATTTCTAAATAATTCTAGTTGGAAATGTTGGCGAAGTTTTCAGCGTGCTGGGCTTTCAACAGAAGTGATGTCAGCAATCAATGGGTTAACAATTTTTAAGCGTCAGTAAATGTGTAGTGCCGGTATGGCTTTCTGACCCACATATACTCAGTGGTGGGCTTTCAGTTGGGTCGCATGCGTCACAAGTGAGTCAAATTAGCACTAATAGCGATATTATCTATCGGCTCAATGCCAAATGCAGCGTTTCAAAGCATTCCGAATGAATTTTTCCAAATTAGGTCATATTTAATGGTTGATTTATGAAGGTTGATGTTTTGACCGTGTCCTGGCCTATAGAAACTCGGTTGAGTTTATTTATACCAGTATTGTAGTATGTACGGTGAAGATACTCCAGATGCTCACTGGCGATTTTGCAATGCGTAGCTGTGTGATGTGATCATGCTTTCAGGGATTCATGCGGGCTCGCGATCGTTTATATGGAACGAGTCGAATTGTCTCTTTGTCCTTGTATGAGTGAAGATATTTTAAATGAGGATGCTAATACAGGAACACGATGATGCAATCGTGCAGCTTTTGTGGATAAGTCTGTCCCTTAATGCTAAAGATCGTGACCTCCACAATCTGGGTAACGATTTTTCTCCCATATTCTCTGGAAACGACATTTCGAAGTGCATCGACGACGGAATAGCCAATAGCCGACCTGATTTGATCAGTCCACCGTATAGGAGATCTTCCTCTTTCTCTCTTCCAGTGGCGACTCGTGAGGATTCATAGGGGGGGGGGGGGGCTGCTGAGAATAATCGGGCTGTAGTAATTCATTGACCATACTGATGATCAAATGCAGACAAAAATAGCATGCTTATGTACTATACTGGGAGGGCTATAGCCCCGCTTCCCATATAGACGAGCCGCCACTGCTCTCTTCCCTTCTACGGCACCAACCACATACACTACCGTCCATATGTTTAAGACCAAAGTGTTTTTGGAGCATATTTTACACAATTTTGGACCAATTTAAAAAATATAAACTCAGTTATGTTCAAAAAATACGCATTTATTAAAATAAATAAAGATATTACAACAATCAATAAACATAAAATTATAAAAAAATAAAAACGTCAAACTGAACTTTCGTCAAAAAACCCACCCTTACTTTTAATCACTGCTGCACATAGTCTCGGCATTCTATTTATTAAATTTTGAAGTGTGATGAGAGGTATGGACTTCCAACTTTCCTGTAGATGATTCCAAAACTAATTTATGGATGTTGAGCGATGGATTCTGGTTCGTCTGTCCAATTCGTCCCACAAAAGTTCTATTGGGCTTAAATCGGGGGATTGAGGAGGCCAGTTCATGATTTTTAAATTATTTTTTTTTTCTTCTTGTTGTAAGAAGTCCCTGCATATCTTTGATTTATGTTTTGGGTCATTATCTTGTTGGAATATAAAATCATGCCCACATAAGTTCCGGCCGCACGGCAAAACTTGTTCTTTTAAAATTTTCAAATACCCTTTTTTTTTTTAAATTCCATCAATTTTGATTAAATTTCCAACTCCAGCTCTTGAGAAACATCCCCATATCATTATGGATCCACCACCATGCTTGATTGTTGGCAGCACACAGTCTGGCATCATTTTTTCTTGGGGAGTGCGCCGGACGTAAACTCGTCTTTTCGAACCGAACAATTCAAACTTCGATTCATCGGACCAAATCACTTTTGACCAATCTTCAATTGACCAATTACGATGCTGAAGAGCCCAAGCTAGTCTTTTCGCTTTATTATTTCTTCTTGATAATGGTTTTCTTACTGCTATGCGCCCTCCCAGCTTCACTTCCATCAGCCGACGTTTAACCGTGGTGACCGATACTTTTTTGAAGGCTGTCTTTTCTATGTCAGAGGCGATTTCTGGTGCCGTTATCCTTCTATTTCGCTTGCTCAATAATATAATTTGTTGATCCAATGCTTGTGTTGTGATTCTGGGACGTCCTGATTTTGATAAATCCATAATGTTGTTAGAATTTTGGAATTTTTTTATCGTCTGTTGTACTGCAGTCTTCGAAATATTCAGATTTTCGGCGATATATCGTTGGGTTTTTTGCTGTTTGTAAAGAGCAATAATGGCTCCTCGAGTTTCCATGGTGAGATTTTTATTTTTTCCCATATTTCTTCAAAAATTTTTGTCCTCTTTATGTATTATAAATTTTTCGCTAATACGACTTCAAAGTCTGACTGCTCAGATTAAACTGAACCAAATTCATTTAGGGTTTATTATTTTGAACTGTTTCGATGTCATATCAGCAGAATAAAATAACAAAAAAAGTTCGTAACATAAACTGCGTATAGTAGAGTTGTCGAATTGCAACATGTGTCGATTCGTCACGCGGTGTCTTTGAGCCCATTTTGAACCCTTATATAAAAAAAACAACAAACCAATGGGATAATCCCTGCTTTTTTTTGCTCAAATTAAATCCAAGGGTGTAGGGAAACAAATGATACCCATTTCTTTGAACTATTTTACGCTAAATTATTTTAATGGACATTAGAAATCGAGTTATAGGTTTGGTCTTAAACATATGGACGGTAGTGTACATATATACAAATATACCAGGAAGGCTTAACAGGTAAACCCCAAATGCGCCAAATACTTCCTGGTCCACATAATTATTACATAGATACATGTAAATCTAAACAATATCCGACATCTATGGTCAGATATTACAAACATCGTATTAATACGATAAATAACAATGAATAACTTTCATGTAACAATACGAATTTTATATTCGATAAACAACCACAGAGACATCCATGGTGAATAAGTAAGACAATATGGCGAAACCCAAGATATAACAATAACTAAAGGTTCGCAACAGAAAATTGGGAAGGAAACGCCAATTTTACGGGAATCGTTTCAATGAAAATCAGAAAAATTGACAAATTCTGATAAGAAACGATCGACCTCGACAAACCAAGGTCTGGCCAACAACGAGACTTAGCGGGAATGGAACTCGTAACATGAAGTTTTTTGTCAGACTACTGTCTACTGTCTACTTTATTTTGAGAATTGAAACATTGGTTCCCTTTGCTATCCTAGGAATCCTCAATATTCGTCTCCAAACCCACATTTCTGATCTTGATTTAGGATCGTACAAGTTGTGCTATATGATATAGCCTATATCCTTACAACAACAAAAAAGCATAGTATTTTGTATCACATGATGTATGGCTCAGGGTTTAATGTTTGGCCTCGCACAATTTCTTAATGTTTAACCTGTTTGATTTCAGAATTTTGCTCATACAAAACGCCCCAGAGAAGATCCACGTGGCACCCCCGTCTCCCGTCATTCACCACTTATCGATAACGACGTCATCGAATACGCGAACTAGACGCGAGGGCAGCCACGACCTGGACAGAGCCAATCACGGTCAGATCGTCGCCAACATCGAGAACAATCCTGGCGTGAGCAGTACCAACGCAGCGTCCGCGTCGAGGCAAACCACCAACGAGCAACTGTCGGACAACAGAAGCTACACTACGGCCGTTTTCCCGCCCTCTTCTAGTGTTTTCGTTGAAGAGGAGGACGAGAGCGGCGGCTTCAACGACTACCGACCGAACTCCTTCAGACGCATACTGACCAACGAGAGCCGGAACTATTCGATCGTTCCGCTCGATAAGGATAGCAAGACCAACGACAGATCGCAGGATTCTTTAGATATAAGACGGTATTCCGATACCAGACTGCTCCAAACGTTCGATTCCAGACACGTCCTTGGCCTTAAAGTAATGGATAATATACCTCATTTGTACCAGACGTCACCGGCTCCGCGACGACTCTCCGTCTCCCAACAGTCGTCGAAGCAATTCGACTCGGTGAGTCAGTCGGAAGAGTGCGTCAACGACTCCTCGATGTACTCGCCGTACGGCAAGGCCGTCTATCACATACCGGACTCGTTCGATCCGGCCGTCGACGTCGTCTCCCAGTACGACGAGCAGCCCCAAGTGTCCGACATAGTCTTCGACGACTCGTCGCGCGACTACGACCCCCTGGAGCTCAACATCCAAGAGATGCTCGAGCTCGACGTGAAGACGGCGCAGCAGCGGAAAAAGTCCGTGCTGTCGCTGAACAGGGATCAGCCGGTGCCGTGCCACAAAGTGAACAGTTACGAGGCCAACAAATCAGTGTTCAAGTCATTGCCCAACTTGAGTGCAAGTAGTGAAAATCTTCTTCCGCACAAGCCCACCTCGTGAGATGATTCCTCGACTATCCGCACGACGCAAACATGACCAAAACATCCATGCATGTAAATAATATAGTTATAACTGCACAACGTTTGCCAAAAGAAATGAAAAAAAAAAAACTATTGATTTGTACGTGTGGAATTTTTTATTATCATGTATGCGTATATCTTACATACCCGTCTATGCATTAACTTCATTTATTTATTCTTAAATTATAGATAGTATATGTACGTATGTTTATATATTATACACAGTCAACGTTAATGTGATCCATTGTTAGTTATTGTCCTCAAATCTTATGTACTTTATTAAAATTAGGTCCCGATTCCATATTCGAAAGTACTGCAGAATCTCATTTCAGATCTTGAACACACAATGTAAGTGAAGATTCAAAATTGGAAGTGATAATATTGTGAATATCTTTCACTTTATACTATCAAGTCAGGTTGGGTGTTATCACTTCTGTAGTCGAGTCGTGCATTAAGTAGACAGCGCGCAAGTATGCAAACTTGCGTTTTTATTTCACAATAAAAAAAATTATTCAAAATACGTATATATGTGGGTTTTTTGTAATAATTTTAGTACATTTGTATGTTCCGTAATGTACGCGGCGTAGATGTAACAGCAGTAGCCGACACAATCTATTCATACTAGTTTAGTACTTAACCAGCAGTCCGACAAGTATTTGATACATTAACGTTTAATGTGGCGTAGACATAACAAAAGTAGCCGACAAAATCTATTCATACTATACAGCAGTGCATGTCACCGAAACGTATCAATCAAAACCGGTTTTCTTTGGCCACTGTGGAAATATTCAGACATGACGTGATGGGTGCACGAGTGTGGAAATATTCACATGCGCACATGCATTTGAATATTTTCGGAAAGGTTATATTGTGACAATATTGATACGACGCAAGCAACATTGCGCAGTATTGTCGCGCTTTATAATGTATATATGTAAGCTGATTTTGCCAAAAATTGTCTGAACGTGCCAAAACGTGCGTTGCTGTATAGTATGAATAGAAACTGTCGTTTATGTGAGGTGCTGTGCCGTGAACTGCTGGATATTATGAATAGACCTTTATACAGCAGTACATGTCACCTTAACCTATCAAGAAAAACCGATTTTCTTTGGCCAGTGTGGAAATATTCACATGTAGAAACGAAAGTGCGCATGCTCGTATGAATATTTTCGGAAACGTTATATTGTGATAATATTGATACGTCGCAAGCAATATTGCGCCATAATGTCGCTATCTATAATGCATATGTAAGCCGATTTTTCTTTGCACTTGGCCAAAACAAGTCGAAACGTGCGCTGCTGTATAGTATGAATAGAAACTGTCGTTTATGTGAGTTGCTGTGCCTGTTAACTTTTAAAAGTTGGCTAATAAAAGACGCCTTCGTGAGTTAAAACACACAGTATGTAACATTAGTGAGTCCAATATTCTACTTACATTGTGTATAGTAATAAAGAAAATTATGATCTTTATGTCAAAATAAAGAACGTTTGTAAAAAAAATGATGACGTTTGGTTGAAGAGCATTGAATCTTATATGTCTATAATTGTATTGACTTGCAATAATTTCTAAATAAGTTATTTAATTTTTAAATGTTTTTCTTTATTTATTTTTATTCGTATAGCATAGAGGCTGGACTGTTTGAAATTATTCGTGGTTTTAAAATTAATGTGATATTTTTAAATAATAATACTGTACTGCATATATATGTATATTCTGACTTATATAAAATTTAAGTTTTGTTTTTATTTATTATATGGTGAACTTAATCGTCGTCCTCTTTACTGTTTGCTCACAATTTTATAAAATGACTTCTTCCGATGCCTTTATGTATATCTTTCATTCAATTCAATAACATCACATTCAAGTGTGTGTTATTTTTACCTGCAATGTTTTTGTTTATCACATCGACAGATGTTTTGCAGTGTTTATATTTTAAAAGATTGGCATAAAGAGTTGATTTTTAATATTAAAAAAGTGATTCAGTGTCGAATCAAAATCGTGAGATTACGTCTATATATATATATTTTATAGTTATCGTTTTTGTTATAGTTTGTCGCTTTATAAATCGAATACATAGTCGATGTGAATGTGTGATATTTTTACTGTGAGACGTAAACAGACTGTCCATTATGAAAAGTGTGTTTACGAGTGACGACGTGCAAAATTCCATTGCCCGGAAATACCAGTGAAAATGAAACAAAACTAATGATAATTCGGATGAAACTTTATTACAATTAGCACTGTTGAAGTATCGAAATCTGTTCATTCTATACTAGTCTACGCTTACGGATGAATATTTCCGTCGTTTGAATACATTCTTGATCAAAAAAAATTAGTTATTTAATTTAATAGGTTAATTTTTAATGTTTTTTTTTTAAATCAAAAATAATATAATTGAAATATCTCAAAAGTTTCATTTTTCTACTACTTAATTGTTAGGTACTTTTTAGTGAGTGAGGGGTTGTGTGTGAAATTTTAACAACTATACTCTACTTAAAGGCTAGTAAATTTTCTTAGTAAACTCGTTAAATCTTAACACTTTTTTATTGTCAAGACTGGATTTTTGTCGACTAAAGTATACCTTTTGCTTTGTAAATTTTGTGGAGTTCAATATGCGAAGATGCTGCCCTTTAATATATGTAATACATGTAAATCCGATACGTAGAACGTTGATACGGATTGTCTTGAACACGGTATTGCACGCGGTGTGAGATTTTTGTCTTGACATTTTCACATGTACGGTATAATCTCAGAGTTATTGAATCTTATATATCGAATTGCGTTTTCGGCGTGTTTTTATCAAATCTCATTTTCAATGTATGTACATATTTATTTATATATATAATGATAACGTGTTTTAGTCGATACAAATACATAAAGTCTCACTGCGATTTGTAAATTAAACGGGTAATATATTAGTCTACGAAGGGGTAATATTAAATATTTGTAATGATAATGTCCCAGTAAATGGTTTTATATATTTTCCAATGGTGTGTACTTTCATTATTTTCCTTCTCAATGCATATTTTATTAATACGTAGGTTAAGATTTTTTGTGCATAGCATACTTATTGGAACTGAATAGTTTAACAGTTTTACACGGTTAACGTTGTCATTTGTAAAATGTCAGGTCTTATGTATAATATATTATATTCTATTGTAGCAGCTTAGTGGAAATTTTATATATTTGTTTATTGTTGAATTTTTTGATTCTCATGATTTTCTCCCGGCATTTACAGTAATAATTGTATTATTAATAAATTATAATAAATTTTGATGAAATATAACGCATGTTTTCCTTTCAATTGAATCCCTTCACATCTAATATATAATTTCGAAAGAGACTTTGTATGTAAAAAAACAAATGAATATTTAAATAAAATAAAACTTCAAATAAATTTAATAAATGTTAACTATTAGATTATATGACAAATACCGAGCGAAGCCGGGTAAAAACACTAGTATAATATAAATCAAAGATTTGACCATGACCCCATTTATGTTTCGATTTTTGAAACTTTTAAGTATCGCATTTAATTGTTTTCTTAACAGATACATAATCAACAAAATGGAAGATTCAAACAATTGCATTATTTAAACGAGAAATCTCAATGAATTATTTATATATCTTCATTTGTTTAATAAAAAAAAACCGAAATTTTAAAGTAATGTTGCATTTTATGTCGGGGAGATACATTTATCTAGTCATCTTTCAAATGTTTCTGGAAACTCCAGTCCTTATTCAAAACTAAAAACTTTTAGAAGCTTGTTTAAATCGCATCATTTTTTTACTTACTGTTTGTTTATTTTATAGTTTTGGACCATTGTGGCATTATAGGAATAACCTTTTGCGCCACAGTGGGCTATATAAGAGATTGAGATTCGTGCATTTTTTGCAGTTGCATAACTGCGGGGGGTCGGTATTTCTGAACAATGAAAGGTCAATAAGCGGCTATCGAAAACCGGGACATTTGGCTGTCCCGAAAGGTCCCTTCGGGACGCCGGGGCAAGAAGCTTGAAACCGGGACAAACCCGGAATATCGGGACGCCGGGGCAAGAAGCTTGAAACCGGGACAAACCCGGAATATCGGGACGCCTCGCAGCCTTAACTGTGATGGATTTACATATATAGGTCCAAATGTCCTCTGGATAGGTCCCGTCCTGCACCTGTTTAGGGAACGAGCGTCTTCCTTTGGAGGTCGCGTACTGCATCTGTTTAGCGGTCGGCTTGACTTTCTCTAGAGGTCGTGTCCTGTAGTTGTGTAGGAGTCAAGCGTCTTCCTTTGGAGGTGGGCTTATCCTTGGTGCGTAGGTTGACAATGCGTAGTACATGGGTGTTTACCATGTATTCTTACAATATCTCCAAATGGATGTGTGGCGGCTCGCTATATGACATGGTCTAGTTCGGTCACTTTCCTGCGAGTTGGGACCATCTCGCCCGTGTTCAGAGTTGCTAACGCACTCCGTCTCCGGCTTCCATAATAAAAGCACGTGCATCAACATGCCAGTGGTCTCATTCGTTCATCCCCAATATAGATACATCGTATAGTATAGTTGGTTCGGTGATTATTCCGCGCAAAGCGATCTCGCCCACGTCGATCTGGAACCCGAAAATTCTATCTATCGAGAGAAATATCATACTGACGAGAACTCGAGTGGTAGATATTCCGTATTCGCGATTTTCGTGGCAGCGATTGTCAGTTGTACACGTGGTCGTGTGCAGTTGTTCTGAGTATGTTCCGCTTGAAAAGAAGTGCATTCCAGAGGGGTGCGGGCATTTGTGTGACGGGGGAGTATGTATTGACAGGGATAGTACGCGATGTGCTAAATTCATAGATGTAGAATAGGCTAAATATGCCATTACATACAAATTTCGTTGGAGATTTGGTCGCCACTAACTGAGGGGCTCGGGGAAGTGGTGAAAATAAAAGGAAGGAACGCAAAAAACGCTCCGGCTAGCTTTGTTTGTAAGGCATGCACTTTGTATGCATGCCAAGCCAGGTAGAGCGTTATAGGACAGGAGGTTATGTTGTGACCGTAACCCGGCCTATGGAAACTCGTTGTAGATAATAGAGGAAATTTATTTTTTTCAGTATACAAGTTTATTGTCAGTACAGAAAATTCACTGGGAAGTAGGCTAGTTGCCTGCTTCAGGGGAAAGCCTGACTGAACTGCCGTCTGTGGCTGCTGTACTGGTTTATATATGGGTGAGGTGATGTCATCTCGTTCTCGAAGATTCTTCCAGGCTCAATGGTATCCTTTGTGAGACTGCGTCAAGGTTGCTTGATGATTGTTTATCTGGAGTGATTCGAATCGCCTTTATCGGTGGTCTGGATATGGATGAGGTGATGTCATCTCGTTCTCGAAGATTCTTCCAGGCTCAAGGGTATCCTTTGTGTGGTCGCGTGCCTTGTGTTTTATGGAGTAATAGGATTTATGATATTTCGGTTGTTCCCTTGAACTCAAGGTTTGTTTATCTGGAGCGAATAGATGATTACATGAAAGCTCGTACAAGCTGTATTGTATTCCTACAGCGTCTTAGAGCGTCAGGGCCTATCTAGGCTATTCTACATCTATGGCTATATTCCTACATATTTTTCATTTGGTGACACCTGGTGCACTTCGCAATTGATCGACTGGTTATTGAATTGGAACTGCCCACTGACTGAAGAGAGTATCTGGTGGGTCACCTTTCATTCTTTGTTATTTTTTGTAGAGGGTACTTGTTGCATTTGGGCATTGTTGGCCGTGTTAAGTGGCTAAAGCTATGCACGTGTGTATTGTTTGATTTTATACAACGGAATCTTGTTTTTTAACGACTGTAAAGCTCTGCTTTTTAACTAAAAATCCAAGTAGAATGTAAATATTTGCAGTTGGCACTACTGGTAGTACGCAGTTGTCGGCCGTGCGCAAGTGACAGTCGTCATTGACAGGTGGTTGTGGTTGTCAGTGTCAGTATCGACATGAGCGTCACAGTGAAGTGGCGATGCGCAGGGGGCGGCGGGGCGCGCTATTTGAGGCGCTGCGGTCAGTTGGGGGGCGCAGCCGCGGGCCTCCTCCTCGGACAGGTGAATCCACCCAACTTAAACCAAACCACACCATGCCACGTGACATTCCACACACACACACACTAACACTAACACACTTTCACTCGTCACTCAACCTTTTTTATATGCATATGTAGAGTACGGGAGAGTGCAACGAGGTGATCCACTTCGCCAGGACTCCGGAGGATAAGCACGCCGACACTCCGGACTCGGGACTCAGCTCCGACATAGACGACTCCCCCACACCCGAAGACACCAACAATCTGAACAACGTATTGGAAATATCTGAAAATTGGATTGCGGATCATGCCAAGCACGTCACTCGCATGCTACCCGGGGGAATGTTCGTCTTAGGTACTTGTCTATACTCATCCATGTAAATATATGTACCGACAATCCCCCCATTGTATTACCAATTACCCCTTTCTAGGTTTGTTCATTGTCTCTTCCGACGATGTATTCAACGATGCCGCGTCTCTGAACAAGATCAGGAGCATCTTGGCTCACATTAACCGAACCTTGTCTTCGAATCAGTACATGTATGGTGTGCCGGCGCACAGCGAACGCCTCGTCGTACACTATTCTATGGACTGCGACAAGTTGACGAGCAAATCTTTCGACGTCGACAAGTCGACGAGCACTCCGAAGTCTGTAGATTTTAAATTCCAACCAAGCCAGACACTCTGGCAGCAATTGGATTGCTATCACGAATTCGACGACATCTATCCCGTCATCACGAAAAAGACCGGAGTCTCAGTCAGGGAACAATTTCAGGTATTTTTTACTCACCTCTTATACAGTTCACATGGTTTTCGTGTAAGGGCTCATTTTTTATATCTCTTATCTCTTGTCCGATCGTTTTTTTCACAATATAGTACAGTAGAAACTCGATTATTCGGACTAATTGGGGATGAAGGTAGTCCGGATAGTCGAAAAAATCACGATTGACACGGAAAGACGAGTACATTCAGTATGAATAATTTTTATTTGTCTACATTTACATATATAATAACATGAGGGTCAATATTGAATTATTCTTTATTAAGTAATTAAACTTCCGAGAAACAAACGTCCTTTGAGTATTGAATTTTGAAGACAGCTGACTCATTTCTCTGTATTATTTTCGAATTTTTGTTTTACATTTATGATTCATGCTCCGTTTTAAGTGATGCCATCACGAACGTAAACATTTGAAAGCAATTTCAATTCGTCACATGCAAAGCAGAAGAATTGTAAAATTTGTGTTCACTTTTAACAATCTGGATAATCGAGGTTGTACTAAATATGATGTGTATTTTCAGTTGTAATATATTCCAACCGGCGTTTTACGTCATTCACATTCGAATACAATTCAACTAGTAAATTATATCTCTACAAGCGCAAATACACTGTCGAAAATGTGCGCCAGTTGTAATATAACAGTTGATTTTTGATAGCTCTGATGTTTATACGAATGCTTTAGAATTCAATAATGCGTTAATATTTGCTAGACTATAAATAAAGATAATGAGTACTGTAATACGATAATTTTAACCCTTTGAATGCTAATCAACGCCTGCAACAAGTGTATAGCCGGCAAAACGCTGATAAGCGTTGTACATATATATTGAACATGCACAAAGTAAACAAGAATACTACCTGCTAAGCTTTTAAAGGTAGCATTGAAAAAAAAATGCATTGAACATGGGTCGTGTAATCCGTATCAATGTTTACTGAATTTATAACCATATCAGAATTGCCCGATGGAAATCACTAACTGCTGATTATTTTAGATTGTGGCTTGGCATTTAAATTGTGAGTATTACATTTTAGCAACAATGAAGAAGATGGAACTAGTTTTGAAAAAATATATTCATTAATAGACTTATTTTGTTTATTTTATATTGTTTCAAGATGTATTAGAAATTCTAAACATACATTTACAAAACTCGAAATCCTTGGCAGTAGTGATCTAGGGGTTTTTTTTTGGATTAGCTCATAGATGTAGAATAACCTAGATATGCCATTACATACAAATTTCGTTGGAGATCTTGTCGCCACTAACTGAGGGGTGCGGGGGGTTTAACTAGCGGGGAAGTGGTCAGCAACCAGTTAATGTACATATGTACATGCACTGAAGTTTTATTTTATTTATAACTTTATTTTATTGGACACTCTGCGTTACAGTAAACCAAACTAATAAAGCCATATTAAGAAAAAAATATTTAGTTATACACACTATATTAAACTACAGATGTATATTACTATAATAAAACCATCATTAACTATTACAACATTTAAACATTAGTAACTCCCACAAGGATCAATTTTAAAGCTGACACTTTAATATTTAGTTCATTGTTTGTAGTTTTAAAAACTTAATGTCGATTTCTGAATTTCCTTCAGTGCCAACAAGATATACGCGTGCATTTAGTGGCAGAGGTTGTCGACCGCTGTTCCACCAGTGTACAGAACACTACATATATCGCGCCGATATTTCATTATATGTTAAAGTACTATAATTGAAGACATTATATATCAATTCTTACTTATGACATGTGATGCCATCCGCCTTTTTATGTTTTCTTGAGTAATTGTAACACAATTTCACTGAACACGTTGGCATTTTCGAAAAATATCAATCAACCTTCCTACTTAGAAGCCAACTAGCTACTGAGAGAGAGTGTGCATGATCTGTACTTTTTTTTGTGTGTGCATGGTCCAACAGGGTGATCGGCTTAGAGCGTCAAGGCGTATTTTTATACTTGCTTTCTATTAGATTTCTAAATAATTCTAGTTGGAAATGTTGGCGAAATTTTCTACGTGGCGGGCTTTGAACAGAAAAAACGTCAGCACTCAAAGGGTTAAGAATGTGTTGTAAACAAAAAAATGTGACTTTCCAACTCAATTTACTAGTCGAACGACATTTTCCGCGAAAACCTAACCTATCCATCTAGCTTGGTATCAACTTATAGTTGAACTGTATTTTCGGTTGTAATATATTTTGACCAGTTGGAATGTAATTAACCATATGAATCAACTTATTTAGGTTCGACGGAATATATTCCAACTAGTCCAAATATATTACAAATGGAAGATACACTCTGTAATATACATAATGATTTATACTATCGTTTTTAGCATATATTAAAAGCGGCGTACGAGTCGATAGAATCGTCCATAGTATTTTTGGACGGCAAATTAAAAGAAGGTACAGATGTGTTGGAGTCGTTGCATAAGAAAGTGAAGGGTTCCAAGCAGAGTGAAGATGTTCCGCGTCCGATACAACTCTCAATATACATGCCTTGTGTAAGTTTTCCACGTGAATCTTTTCAGCGTTGCCGTTTGATTGCTTGCTTACTATTTGTTTTTAATTTCATCAGGAAGCAAAGTTGCCCGATACTGTTGAGTATATAGAATGTGAAGGTACGACTCACTTCAGCGGGATCGTAGCTTCTAGAATCTATCTGAATCCTAAAGCTACGGTTGACGATGCGACGACGGCCATAAAGCAAGACGTGATCCGATCCCTAGCCTCGAGGTTCACCATGCATTGCGACGCTTTGATCGACGATAATCTGCTGCCTGAAGGTATACACAATGTTATAAATGAATAATAATCATACGGGTCAGTTTAATATATGTTGCACGTTTGTTGTTGTAGAGAAAGTATGTTTTAACGAGCCTCCGCGAAGAGTGCTGATCAAGCTGCCGGAGTTCGAAGGCAAAATGTTTCTGTGCGACTATCTGTTTCCGGGCGAGTCTCCCGTCGAAGCTTTGATGTCCGTCAAGGAGATGCTCGACACCGATATAAACGAAGACGATGTCATATGTAACGTTGAAACTCCAGCTGGTATATATCCGTGTATCGTATTCTTCAAGTGTTTAGGTGTGAATTTCATTTGTTCGTTTGTTGTTTCAGATACGTCTGAATTCGACGCTCTCGAGAGGAATTCGAACGAGGAGGATATGAATATGCCGCAGAACGCTAATCAATCCACTTACGGTACGGCCATTGCGGTCGCACTCGTACTTTTGATAATTGCTATCCTCGCCCAATATTTTATTTGACTTGAAAACATTATACGTATTCCCTTTCTAACGCATTTTTTAATGCTTGCATTTTATACTACAATACATTCGCGTATTTATTTATTTATAGATATGATAGTTTTTTATTTGAAATGATATCGCATTGTTTGTATGCTTTTTGAAAAAATATTAGTGACATCTATCGATTTTTATCGATACTAAAATTTATGTAGATAAAACAGGTGTCGCTTTTATCACCTTTTATACTCATTAGTATCTTTATTTTTGGCTTAAACTAAAAGTGTTTAGATTGTTGCTGGGTGACATATTTGAAAGTCTTCTTATAAGAGTAAAATAAAATTGTTTTGTCTATTTTTATTTTAAGGGCCAGCCTAGTTTTTTATTACATTATGGCTTTGTTTTAAATAAAATTAAACAATACTATTTTATGTTAAAAGTCCCTAATAATTTTTTAGTATTATTATTATGGGGTTGTGTTTTGTATTTAAAATGACTGATATGAGGGATTCGTAAAGGAAAGGAAATAATTTTGTCACTATTTTGACACGCATTTATATTACTTAAACTACAAAAATGTATGTGTAATGATATTTATTAAAGTTTTAATCAATTTTATATATTTATGTATATTTATAAAAAAAAAATCAATAGTTTATCGAAGCAACGATGAAAAAAATACAATCGACCTTCATAATCTTTGAATATACATATGAGAACACAATAAAAATAAAACTGGGTTTAAATACAACATAAAACAGACGGTAAATAAAAAATTGTAAAACCTCTCGATATGTACATATTGATAGCTTTATGTATAAAATATCGGGAATGATTGCAGTATTGCTCGAAATCATTTTAATAATAATAAAATAAAAGCTATAAGAATGCATCGACTAATTAAACTTGCATTTGGAGAAATCCATGTCGGGATGTTGTTCCATGAATCTAAGAAAAAAAGATTGAAACACATTGAAATTATTTTATACGATATACACATATGAAACAGCATTTATAAATGAAACTGAAATAATAAATACTTTTTTAATACGTCTTGCTTTTTTTGTTCGTCGCTCGTCGGCAAACCCATTTCCTTCTGTCGCTGATCGAACATCATCTTTTCGACGAGGCCACGAGTCTCGTCATCGAGATCGGACAACTTTGACGGGTCTGCACAGTCATAAATCAAAATTAGATCAAACTCACACTAACACAATCACATACAAATTATATTAAAAACCAACCGGGATTGATTTTCCTAGTAGCTATTTCCGGATCGGTATTGATAAGTTTGCTCCACCAGTTCATCTTATTGACCTGGAAGAATGAATCAAATTAAATTCACCATTTTATAGTACAATACTAAACTGAGTAAGATGATATTCGTACCTTTTCAATAGAGATAACGAGGATACGGCCGTCTTGTATGACCCAAGAACACTCTTCAACTTTGACATCGTGCTGAAAGTCTCCATCGATGATGGCTTCTTGATTTTTTATGCCCGCTTTCAAGTTCTTCCTGTTGATTACTACGCACAGGTCTCTCGGACGCGCAGTCATACTCAAAGGAATGCGAAGCTGTAATTAAAAATATATTTCAAGTGTTATTTTTGGCTTAGCAACTGAATTGATCTGTTTTATTAAAAAAAACTATACACATATACAATGATCCAGTTAATATTTATCTACATATATGCAAATGAGTCGTAAACCACACTCGTTAATTTTTTGCAACGTATATTATATAACAGATATAAAGGTCGTGAATATAATTAGCATTCATTTATTAGTATGAAAAATCCATTAAAACGATATTTAAATACAATAAAATTAGATACATATCTATTACACGTAACGAAACTAAAAGTGTGTTTTTTTGGGTTTTATCTTATTCATTATAATATATTAGATCAAAGGATTCTGGAAAGTTATTAAATACTGGCCAAATTACTCAAGGTTATTATTAAAAATTTGATGAAATAAAAGTTAAAAATAACCTTTTTTTCAAGTAAATTTAAGTCAAAGTTAAAATGTTTGATATGCAAATCAACAATTTTCAAAAGTCTGCTAAATTTGTTCTACTATCTTATATCCAAAACGGGTTGTATAGTGCTATGAAGAATTTTTTAACTTTTATGGTACTAAAAAGTGTGGCACGGAATACTTAAGTTGTTTCCAGCTGTGAGAGGCGTATATTTGTGTCATTCATGCGATCTTATTATTTTGACAAGTTTCTTCTACAATTCTTCAAATAATCGACCAATGTCAATATATGGTTTAAATATAACCGAAAATAATCCAAGGGGTGAGGTTTGCGAAAGGATGCGACGGTACAGACTTGACCTATCAGCGTATTATTGTTTCTATTATTTTTATTTCTGCATGTGCAAAACATGCAGAATACGTGCCACGTATCTCTGCATGTTTTTACTTCTGTTTTATTTCGGCATATAAATATATGGTAAACGGGCACTGCGATTCGCAATTAAAATTTTAATATAAAATACGTAAGTTGTTGATATTGTTGCGTAGGGGTGGGATCCAAGTGAAAGGCCAAAGTCGCTTGATTATTGGTCACAAAGCGCTCGCCCAAAAGTCACTAAAAGCTCTATAACGGAACATCTGGCAGCCGAAAAGTCCATCATACTAACGATAACTATCATACTAACGAGAACTCGAGAGCCAAATATTCCGAATTCGCGATTATCATGACAAAAATTGTCTTTTGGGCGATCGCAGTGTGACCAATAATCCAATAATTTGGTAATAATCTAATATATAATTTCGAAAGTATGTATACATGTATCTTTGGCTGGGAACTACGTAAACAAAACAAAGTTTCTATGACGACAATTCAATTGGTTGAATATTATATATTTTTCGATTCAAATAAATTTATTAAAAAAACAAATGAATATTTACTATTAGATTCGTCATATTTAAGCTGTTTATATTACAAATACTGAGCGAAGCCGGGTAAAATTACTAGTGTTATAATATTTGGCAATATTTTGGTAATAATTAATTTGTTAATAATAATAATTAATAATTTGGGCGATCGCAATGTGACTAATAAGTAGTCACCGGACCCAGAAGGTGCCGCGTATTGTTCAAAGGTTGTAAAAAAGCATTGTTAAAGGTTTTCCGAACCTTTTTTACAAAGGATTTACAACAATGGATAGCACTATGACTATCCGGTGTCTACTAATAAGTAGAGACCGGAATCTGAAGGGGCTGTTTATTGTTCAAAGATTGTAAATGCATTGTTAAAGGTTTGCCGAACCTTTTTTATAAAGGATTTACAACAATGGAACAATAGGCGGCGCGTTTCCGGCCCCTTCAGATTCCGACCTCTACTAATAAGCCTTGAAAAATTCATATTCATTAGTTTTGAGGACAAAAAACATCAATTAAAGGAAACCTCAAAAATATAGAGTGAAAAAAGAAAAAGTTATAGGCGTTTAAACAATTAAAATCTGACAAAGTAAAAAGAGACTAAAACGAACAAACCGGACGAACAGTCTGAACGATCAATTCGGACGATAGACGTCAGGAAGAAATACGAGGGAGTATTTTCAAACGTGTCTTATTACGATTTTTTTTCACCATCGTAATGGCGGACATCATTTCCACTTACATATATTGATGACCAAACCGAGCAAAATGGCAAAGTATGAAAACGATCGGATAACAGCCTACATTTTTTTGACTAGTGATCGTAAGTGAAAGTAAGAAGAGTTTAGTAATAAAAAACCGGTTTTCGGTTTTTTGAAACATGGTCAAAAGGCCGGTTTTTCGGGTTCGGCTTAGAAGCCCTACTGTGTGGCTATAAGGACACTTGTCTTGCATATGTGTTTCAGTGAGGAGTCTACTATGCATGTATAGGGATATATAGATATATGTATAAGAATCCGCATCGAGATGCATTTATAAAAATGAAGGCGGCGCTTACAAACAAGCATCTCAATCTTCATACGCGGTTGAGATTCGCGAAGAGCTACTACGTCTGGACAGTATTATGTGATGTGAGACGTGGATGTGAGACGTGGACTCTGAAGACCAAGATGATCAGACGCATCGAAGCTTTTGAGATGTGGGTCTACACTTTACAGGCGTATGCTGAAGATTCCGTGTACCAAAAAGATACCAAACGAAGCTGTACTCGGCATGATGGGGAGAGGCAAGGAACTTGTTTCTGTCATCAAGCAGAGAAAGATGCAGGACCTCGGACACATGATACGGGGTTCAAAATACGAATGTCTCCGTTTGATAACCATGGGGAAAATAGAAGGAAAAAATGAATTGGCTTTGAAACATGCGCATGTGGACTGATATGAGCGCCGAAGAGGTGTTCCGAGCCGCTGAAGACCGATGCGGATATCTTCAAATAATCAACGAGGTGGTCGCCAACGTCCGGATGCGGACAAGGCATTAAAAAGAAGAACCTATACATACAATATAGACTAATTTTAAATCACACAATATAATGATAATTCATCAGCGGTTAAAAATAACCAGATTCGACTTAATTGCCTGGTTGCGAGCCATTATGTCAATTTTTTCTCCTCGGGTAAAAAACAAAGGTTATTATACTGATATGTACACTAGATAATTGGACACATAAATCGGCGTGGCGATACTCATTATTCATTCGTTCGAAATCAGCAACATAGCAACAGGCACGATTCGAAACACCTGGCTCAGAGTAAAAACTGCAAAATAACGGCACCCGGCGAGATTCGGGTTCGGACTCATTTCGCATCCTGGTCACTGACTCGAATTTTTTTTTATTGTTACTTTGCTAATCTCCTTGCTTCATTTCGCGGATGATATCATCCAGACTGATGGTTAACGATGGCCAATATAACGCGTGGGATGATCGACACTGATTACTGCTCTGCGAACTGTACCCGGGCATTGAAACCCAACGATATTACATTTTAATTTTATGTATAATCTAATATATCTATATAAAAAAATAGTGGTATTATTTATAGCGGACAAAAGATCGACCGGATCTGGTCGTTTGGATAAATAAAGCTCTCATCCTTTGGGGAATTCCAATGCCGGTCACAATGAAAATGGTCCGGCAGAGGTTGCCAATTTATCCGACTTTTATTATATATGTAATATAAACCAGCGGCGTGGACTAGTGGTCAGTATTGTTGAGTAGGGGTGGGTGGAGGATCCCAATAAAAGGCAAAAGTCGCTTCACAGCATTTATTGGGCGATTTAAGAGATCCACGCACCGTACAGAATGCCTTGGTATGGACTAAGTACCGGCTTATAGAGGGCAGGTCACTCAGTGCATCTTCTAATTGTTATAGTTACGTACCAGATATGCAGTCTCACGCTTTCGCGCTGTCAGTTCTGAGAACTCTAGCGGGAAGTGACCGAATGCCGTTACCGACCACCAAGTCCATTCGGGGGTCTCCATTGTTAGCCGACAGCACTTAAGCCTGGAGATAATCCTCGAAAAACAATTATAACGGCGGCTCCTTTTAGCATATGCTACAGTATATTATGAATCCCACTAGAGCAGTGCTACTCAAACTATGCACCTGCGGTAATGGGCCGCCGATTATAAACGACTATTATCCAGAAAATGGTCAAGGAGGGGGCCATTTTGAAATTGAACATAAAAAAATTTTAAATTATGTGATTTTAGATAAAATTACAATATATGTAAATAATAGTAGATATGATACTTACATTGTAGTATCATATCTACTATTATGTAATATATGTAAAACCCCATTCAGGAAAAATGTATTAATAAATTAAAAGAATGTGAAATAAATGTTTTTCAATTAATATTAATAAAAATATAAATCCGTTATAAATAATATAATATATATTTAAATATGTAAAATTTACAGTAAATATGAAAATAAATTCGTCCCAAGGGGGGGGGGGCATGGCAGCCATGGAATTTTACTACTTATATTAATACTATTTTTATTTGTTATATGAACAAATTTTCACTCATATACAGTCGTATGACAACGAATTACTAACACCCGCGTATTTACCCTATTTTGTGTACCTGCGCCGTCTTAAGTAACATTTTGGGTTGGTTTTTTTTGTAGACCATTCATTGTATCCTATTCTATGTATTTAGAGAAGAATAGGATGAGTAGTGTTTATACAAATAGTTTAAAAACCGAACAAGTGCAAATACACAGTTTGGCTTTGAAATTCGTTTGGTGTAGACGTGTGCTTTCACTGGGAGAAAAGTTAGTTTTGAAGAGATTTTTGCTTTCCTGTATATTATCGATATCATTGAAGTAAGTTAAAGTGTTTAAATTTTTTAAATGTGACTTAATTATTTGTTTAAATTGCTTGTGAAAAAACCCCCTTTCCTTTTTAGATGGGAAGAAATAAAGATTTATCTATGGAGAAAATCGCCAATATTTCCACATTATTAAATACTGGGAAGTATTCTATACGATATATTGCTAAAGATCAGGGGGTTAGCGTTTTCAGTGTGCATAAAATTAGCACCCAACTAAAAAGAGGTGAAAATCCTACGGTCACCAAGCGTAAGAATTGTTGTGGCACTCGAAAATACGGTCCTCGAGTCGATCGATATATTATAAATACTGTTGAGAAGGATCGGTTTGCCACAAATAAAAAAATCCAGACGAATTTACGGGAGCGGAACCGAAATATCGACTCGGACAATACAACGCCGTCTCGCAGACGCGGGGGTGAAAGGCAGGCAGCTAGCTAAAAAAACGCTTTTGACGCCAAAAATGAAGAAAGCCAGGCTCAATTTGGCTAATGAGCATCGCCACTTCACCCTCGACGATTGGAAAGGGGTAATTTAATTGAAATTAAATTATTTGTTTAATTTTTTTTGAATGAATTGAATTAATCGATGTTTTTAACATTTTTAAGGTTCACTTCTCTGACGAGTCGTCAATTCAATTGATGACACCGACTCACCAATACGTACGTAGGCGAGTCGGCAAGCGGTATAATGAGTCCTGTGTCATAAAAAATGTGAAACACCCGCTGTCACTCATGATTTGGGGCTCAATGAGTGCGGAAGGTCGGGGGCCATTGTATTTTGTAGAAGGGATGATGAATGTTTCGCAATATATAACGGTATTGCGATACACCCTATTGCACTCTATACAAAACAAAATTGACAAAAGGGATCGCCTGCACTTAATGCAATATTATTGCACCCTGCCACAAAGTCAAAATTGTGAAAAAAATCATGTCCGACCACAATTTACCGCTCCTTCACTGGCCCGGTAATTCTCCCGATCTAAATCCTATAGAAAATGTCTGGCATACCCTTAAAATGAAATTAAATAAGCTCCAATGTACCAATAAAAATATCCTAAAACAAAACATAATTTCTGTGTGGCAGGGAGATCCTGAGATAAAGTCAACCATTGCGTCTTGTATCGAGAGTATGCCCAAAAGAATAGCATCGTGTCTCCGAAATAAGGGTGGACATACAAAATATTAATAATATATATATATGTTGTATTAATATTGTAAATAAACTATGTATAATCATTATAAACACATCTTTGTTTTAATTTTACGAACCTACTCTTCAATATATAGCTCTAAACATAGAATTTGCAAAATCCGCATGGTGTTAGTAATTCGCTGTCATGGGACTGTACATACATAAACTTTTTATTTAAAAATATGCTGCTGGTCCGTGAGAATTACCGAAGAATATATACTGGTCCGCCAGCTGAAAAAGTTTGAGTAGCACTGCACTAGAGTCCGACGTTAAGTCCATCGTTTCTTATCAGAGTTTGCCAATTTTAATCTGATCATTGTTGAAACGGTTCCTTAAATTGGCAAAAAAAAAAAATCATCTTTCCTGTTGTCACAAATCTTCTGTATTTATTGTGTGTTATAATTTGTAAAAATTATGTACAAATCTAAAAAATCTAATTCTGTATTTAATTAATTAATTAATTGTTATTTCGTGTTCTTCAGCTTCTGGAAATACAGTGATTTATGTAATAATAAAATGCTGCATTGTTTGTATTAATGTGCGCGCGCAGAATACGGGAGGAAAAGCCTGTTCCTCTTGTTCTTGTTGTACCCTGCTCGCGCAAATTAAGTGAGTATGTACCGTTTACCATGCACCCTTTTTTTTGATCTTTCGACTTAAGATCTTTCGATTTTCGATCTTTGCCTTCCGATATTTGTGTTTTCTGTAATTTAACATTCTGGCTCGTCACGTAGACCCATGTAATACATAGTTCAAAAGCACATTGCCGAGAAGCGAACGTTTATTTCGTTCAATTTTTGACCGCAGTCGAGTGTGTTGGTTTTGCTTGAGTACCTCACGAACCCAGCTAAGTGTCCCTCACGCGACATGACGAAGACATTATGCATATATATTAATATATATTCAGCGGTCACGACGCGGCCTCACGTCCTGCGAGCATTTCAGCGAAAATCGACACTCGCAGATTCCGAATGGTCCGAATTTGCACTCTAAAACGGTTGCGCAACGTGCGTTCGCAAGTTTCGGACACGACCAAACAATCGGAACCTTCAAATCGAACGAAAGCATCGACAACAAGTGGTGCATCCGATAGCTGAGGTCGATCCGAATCCCGAAGGCGATGCGAATATACGTAGAACGATGGTCAAAATTGGAACAAATCAGCAGTGGGTTGCCAACCTTTTCCAAGTGCGAGAACTCGCTGAAACACGGTGAATGCGTTTCTTTAGCACAAGCTTTTTTATTAGCTTCACTCCACTGTTAGTCAAAAATTTGTTATCTGATTTTGAACCATTTCCACTCTTCGGGTCGCTTTGATATTTTACCGACATACGGAGCCACACCTAACATTGAAGTAAGGTTTTGTCTCCAACATTATTCTAAAAGATTTTAATCACTAACGAGCTCATTAAAATTTACATCGGAGTTTTGTGTCAGATCAGAGCGATGACAGCTAGCTATCCATACATAACTTCCCACCGCCCCTTTGTAACACACAGTATAAATAGTTGTTCTATTATAACTGTATAAATGTATTTTTGTCTGTGTATATACATATGTTTATATTTATTTTTCTTTATCTTTTTTCTTTTATAAGACATTCCCTTATTTGTTGTTTTTTTTTTTATAATTTGTAATTATTATTATTATCCGCTATTATATAGCTTATTCTTTGTATGATTGTGTTGTTTGTGTATATATATATATATATATATATATATATATATATATATATATATATATATATATATATATATATATATATATATGTGTATATATATATATATATATATATATATATATATATATATATATATATATATATATATATATATATATATATACATATATGGTTTATTTTTGTCATGTCTAATTTCTTTAGTTATTATTATTTTGTTTCTCTTCTGTTATATTTTTGACCATTGTGGCGAATTAGGAATTCCTGAAATGCTACAATGGTCCAAACTTTAAATAAATAAATATAACAGTTGATTAATCTTTATATTCGGTTGGAAATATGTCGACTCACAAATTCATGTTTTTGTTAGGTTATTATCATTTTTCATCTGTATGGTAGAAGAATTAAAGTGTATTTTTATGGAATCTTATGTTAGATCAGAGCGATGACAGCTAGCTATCCATACATGATTTTCTACCGTCCCTTTGCAACTAACAGTATAAATAGTTGTTCTATTTTCTAGGAATCCCTTGTTAGATCAGAGCGATGACAGTTAGCTATCCATACATGACTTTCTACCGCCCCTTTGCAACGAACGGTATAAATAGTTGTTCTATTACAGTGCTACTTCTTGGCCAATTACAAACATCTATATACAATTTTAAATAATTTTAACAAAGCACCATAGGATAAATTAACATTTTCGCAGCATTTTTATTTTATATAAATCGTCAAATTACGAGATGCTGAAAACTCAAAATTTGCAAGAAATGGATAAAGGCTGTCAATTTGTTGGCACCGCTTCAATGAAAATCAGATAAATTGACACACTCTAAAATATATACGTATTCCATAAATAAATGAATATTATCAACAACATACGCATTTTATATTAAAATTTTATTAATGTAAATATTTCAAAATACGAAACAAGAACTCGAAACTAGCAAAAAAAAAAAGTCAAATTCTACCGACCGTTATACGCACGAACAATGTTGTATTTCATGACCAAAATGCAATGCGAAACTGAAACGAAATGTAATTGGCCATCACGAGTAGAGTGGGGGGTGAATGCGATAGCATTTACATTTAAAGTAAGTCTCATGCTACATAGATTGGTTCGACTATAGTCCGTGCTGCTGATTTGATGTCTGTTCCGCGTCCGCACAGTTCTTTATAGGACGGCTTCTACTCAAATAGACATTTGCACCACTCCCGAGTGCGACATTGTTGACAGGTTTTGCTCGATAGGTTTGAAAATGTATCAAATTTTGAATTCGTGTTTGGGATAAACTTAAGGAAAGTGTTTCAGGTTAACATATAAGGAAAATGGCGAATGATAAACATTGACCAAAACCTGTCGGGAAAGCACGTTGTTTCTATTTTCTATCTTATTTATTATTTGTATGTGACCTTGAGGAGACGTCGCGAGTCAGTCCGAGAGGTCAATCTGAGGATCATGCGATGGTGTTAAATTAGCCATTAGGATGCGTATTCAACGAGAGTACTAATGCAACTCACTATTGACATGTCAACGATCGATCGGATTTACTTGAAATGTCAAGTGGTATCTGATCGGTATATATTATATATATGTATATTATGTTTATACAAACGGGGTAGCTTGAGCTTTTATTCTCAGTAGGGGATGATTTATGATCGATTCGAACAGTGAGACAACGATAGAGGTGGGATTTCTCGTATTATAAAGCCTCTCAATCGAGCGATTTAACACCGAGCAGTCGACTTCTTTCAATCGGCTGGATTTGAAACCCGTTTCGATTGCACGCCGGGAGAGTCGAGTTGCATTTGCACTCGAAATGTGGCTCAGAAGAATAAGGTCGTAAGCGGTCGAAGGTCCTCCGGGTTGAGCGACCTTCGAACGAGACACCGAAGAACCACCTAACGAGCACAATCGAACACAACACAATAAAACGTTTCGTAATAAATCGCCCGACCAAAATAAACATTTTAAAGACCACGTTTCGCAATCGGCTATGAATGTATGTACGTGCGTAACTTACATACTTCTATAACCTTAGATACTTTAATACAAATTTGGATACTCCAAATAAAATATGTATGTTAGATGATCCCCCCATTTCATATCATGATATCGTTCAAAGTGAAACTACATAAGCGAGTTGGTTTTGAAACGACACAACTGTGAAAGAACAACAATATACATATGTATTAAATATAATATTACGTAAAAGAACAGAAGTTATCAAATAAATCAACTTTTCATCGTTATAAACGTATTATTAAAAATTACACAATTGATAGTGAAATTTGTATGAATTTAAAATTTAATTAGTATCTAAATGTTTGCATAATTTTCTGCTACACTGTTTATCTATGTATGTATATCGGGATTTCGCAAACTCGAAATTTAATTAAATAAACTAATAGTGAATATGAAAGAGTATGATTAGCATTAGTTTTTATATTTAGATTTCTGAAAATTCTCTTACAGTACTGTTGATAATTCGAAGATTTATTGAAGAAAAATATTCAAATTGAAAACTAATCCGGTGTCACGACAAATCACTCACGGATTTTACACTCAACTTAAATCGTTAAAATACAGCAAATGAATTTTCAATATAAAGCATTGTCAAAAAAAAAAAAAAAACGAATATGGGTTATACACTCTGTTGTCGTCATTAGGGATTACAATACCGAAAGTACCGATACCGGTGGTATCGGTATTTGACCGAAAACAAGTTTTTGGTACTACCGGTACAATAAACTAAATAAAAGCTTTTGAAAATCCGCAGATTTATCAAAATAATTGATCTAACTTGCAGTGATCATAATTTACACGTTATTTGAACTCTATGTGATTTTGATACATGTGTATCAAAATCATCGATCAAAAACTATAAACCGTTGAGTGTAAAATCCGTGAGTGATTTGTCGCGGAACCAACTAATCCTTATAAATCCAGGGAAATATAAAACTGAACCAATGGATACACAATCCATTAGATCCATCTTGTTGAAGCGTGTGGAATCTATGGTCGATTTGGGTATCACTTTTGATTCTCAACTCACCTTTCACAACCACATCAAGACAGTCGATGAAGTTTCCTTTCATCGACTCGGATTTGTCTTGAAATATGCTGGGTTATTCTCCAACCCTTTGTCTTCTCGCTTGCTTTCCAAGTCGCTTGTGAGAAGCAAGCTGGAGTATAATGCGATTGTGAAGAATCCGCATGAAGCAAATTACTGTCCAATGATTGAGACAGTGCAAAAGACATTTTTTCGTCTCCTATATAGGGAAGAGTATGGGTAATACCATACATAAATCTACCCTACTTCCTTTTGGGCATGTTTGGGTATAATTCCCTTGAACTTCAGAGAAACTTCTCATTGTTTCGTATTGTTCTGCAGCTTCGACATGGTAATAATACGAGGGGAGGTCGACATATTCACGGAATGAGCAGGAAAGAGTTGGCGGGGGTAACCGATTTATGCCGCTTTGTCTGGATACACTCCTAACTTGCAAATATGCAAAGTTTTAACAAGATTGCATCAGTCGTTGAGTTGTATTGAGCGGGAGAGTGCATCAAGTGGGACCGCAAACCCAAAATTCTCACTAAACAAGGCAAGGTTTCTCACTAAACAAGGCAAGTATGCTCTCCATAGACCGCCGTCTATGGAGAACATACTTGCTCTAAAACAATGCTCTACAAGTGGCATATGTTATTTAAGCATGGTCGAGAGTCCTTGGAAGATGATGTTCGGACAGGAAGACCAATAGAGGTGACAAATTCAGAAATTATTGAAAAAGTGGAAAAATTAATATTGGAAGACGCAAGACTAAATAAGAAACAAAGCGCCGAAATACTTGAGGTATCCGATGGAACAGTTTTGAAAATTTTGCATGATCATCTTGGTATGTCAAAAGTGAGTGCAAGATGGGTCCCAAGAATGCTCACGCCGCCTCAAAAAAATTTCGCGTTGACACCTGTAAGCAGTTGTTGGACATGTGTGGTGATGACCCCGTATCGATTATCAACATAATTGTGACTGGAAATGAAACTTGGGTCCACTACTATGATCCTGAATCAAAACAAGAATCTATGCGATGGCATAAAAATGGCACCCCACCACCTGAAAATATTAAGTGGCAACATCAGCTGGGAAGATCATGGCTACAGTTTTTTGGGATTCCGAAGGAATCCTTTTACTAGATTTTAAAGAAAAGGGTGAGAATATAACAGCAGACTATTACATTAATATGTTATATCGGTTAAAAGATGCCATTCGAGAAAATCGACGTGGAAAAATGACAAAAGGTGTGCTCCTTCTGCAATGCTCCCGTTCACAAGGCTCACAAAACAGTGGCTGCTATAACATCATGCAGGTTCCAAGAAATAAATCATACACCATACATTTTTATTTCCAAATTTAAAAAACCTTCGTGGAAAAAAAATTACCAACGATGATTCCTTGAAGGCGATTTTTGACCATTTTCTAAAAGAAGGCAAAATTTTTTTTTCGTGGTTTAGAAATGTTATTAAAACAGTGTAAGAAGTGTGCGGAGATTAAAGAAGACTACGTTGAAAGATAAAAATATATTTTTTAATTTCCTCCCCCCTTGCGCTTCATTCCGCGAATATGTTGACCTCCCCTCGTATGTCATGCCCGTCGTTGCTGGACTAATTGGGACTTAATAATTATGTGCGTGGTAGACATCATCATTTGATGGTTGTACCTCCTGCCCGCACAGTTCTTTATCGGATAGCTCCTATTCGACTTCTCAATGAAATCGTTGCTGCTGAGCCTGAATGTGATATGTGAGCGTACGTTATCGGAGATTATTTTAACCTATTTGTCTGGTAGCTTGCGCTCATCATTATTTTCATAATTGAATGTGATGTATGATTGGAATTTTGATCTTTCATCTTCCATTTGGGCCTTCCATATGAGAAATAAGCGTTTAAAAAATGCACAATTTTAACAATTTGTGGCTTTTGCAGCATTTAACTCAAAATCTAGTATCGCTGTGCCGAAAGTGAGTATTGGAATCGATAGCCATATTTTTTACAATCTATTGATTGTAATTAGCTATTGATTTAAAATACTAGACAATTAATTATGTAGCGAATTTTTAACGTCAAAAATATACATTTTTATACATTTTTTCTGGAAGTATGTACATATACATATATGTATGTATGTATTATTATTTTTTATTACATTTTATACCAGGAAGGCCTTACAGGTAAACCCCAATGCGCCTTCCTGGCCAATTACTAACAATACAGCATTTTTATTATACAAGTCGCTGAATTACGAGCCACTGAAAACTCGCAAATTAACGAGACATCTATGAATTGTACATAAATTTTATTGTACATTAATCATACTCAAATAGTGGTGACATGGTAGGTAGGAAGGATTTTTTGCCAACTTTTAATCAGGAACCGTTTCAACAATGAAATCAGAGAAAATTGGAAAACTCTGATAGGAAACGATCGATCTGGAGTTACAAATATCCATGTCTGACCAGCAGCACTACAGATATACTCAGAAAAAATATTTTAATCGAGATCAGCTCATGGGATAGAACCAACGTTAGGCAGAAGCTTAACGACCGAGCTATACTGCTGGCTAAATTAAATTATGTATCCAATGGGTCAGTTTTATATTTCAACACGTTTACAATGATTGGTTTTCAATCTGAATATATTTTTTTAATCTAAATGTACTTATTCGAGCGGAAATGAAGAATCAACGAGAAGAAGGGGGCAACGATTAAATGAACCCGTGACAACATAATAATAATAGACATATATTCAGTGTTAAGAATCCATAGAAAAGGCATATTTTTAATTAGTGATAGGAATATATAGGAAGTGTGAAAAAATGCCAAAAAAATATCACATACGGAATTGCACCTGGAGGATTTTTTCGTGTGAGAAAATATGCGTTTCGAATAAAAATCAAAAACATCATCATGCGATCACAATAAGCGGGGTCTTCCGTATCGGCGAAACTCCATCAAACGATCATAATTGAATGATAATTAGCGAACGACGATAATAACCGCGGAAAAGATATTTCACGAATGTTGTATCTATGTATGCATATGCGGTGTTTATTCAAGAAAACCGACAATTATGTGAATACGACATCGATAAAAATATATTTGATTGCCATCATTTTTTCTAATTGAACACAATTTGATCGAAAATGTCAAAAATATGATTACATTACTGCTCGGTGACGTTCTTCGTGTGCAACGGAGCGCTTGCACAATGGCGTTGATAAAAATTCGGTATTATTTACAAATCGTGATTTTTTTTGCGCAAACTAACAATGGCCTGCTAAAACGGTTTCAATGCTGAACATTCCCAGAGTGTATGTACGCTGATTAAATAAAGCGAATACGAAAAACGAGATTTGTTAATCGCGCGCGTTTCGATAATCAACGTGCACAACAAATAATAATACCCGACAGTAAAAAATGAAAATGCAAAAGTTAACGGCGAACTCTTTCGCCTGGAAACCGTGTCAATGTCGGAGAATATTCAACAATGATTTAAACGAAAGTAGGATACTTAATAATATAAATTAAGATAAACGTCATTTTCGAATACTTATTCACTTATTGAAAACGAATGGGCAATTATGTATTTTAAAACGCGACGGACAGCAAGTTTTCAACGCTGGATTTTAATTCGAATTAATTATGTGTATGTTTTCGGTGAAAATTTCGCATTTTCATCATTCAATAATATTGCTACAAATATGTAGATCGATAAATAATTCGTTCAGTAATAAATCTCTATCGCTATACATGTATAGGTAAGTCAAGTGCAACGTGTTTCATGATTGGTGATAAATGGTTATAATTTCAAATGTATTGAACTGATTTAAATACAGTTTTTTGTCTAACTTATTTGGAACTTTCATAAAAGCCATTATTATATCCGATTTTACGAGGGTAAGTATGAACATATGTATGTAATAAAGTAGGGTTAAATGTGAAGATTTGAACGAGGCTTCCACAATGGAAAAATTGTGTATCATGGGTTTTCGCACAGTGTTTTCAACTCATATTTTGGTAATGATGGTATTTGGTAATTATTAACATGTTTGATCATGTGTGTCGCCTTGGGCAACCTGCAGTGGCACATATGGTCGGGGTTAATATATAATGGATTAATAAATATTGTAGAAACTTTTTAGGTGTCAATGTTTTGAAAAAATATTGTAATAGGTACTGAATGTTTCTGTTTTTAATAAATAAAAATACGTAAGAAATTGTATACATAAGTTCATCCACTACTCAATATTTATTGCAATGTAATCAAGAAGTTTAGGAATTTATGTAGGAAGCCCAGAAGCTAAACCTTTAATACTTAAATTAAAAAATTGGCAAACGTTGAGTCACGACGGTTGCTTTAGGTATTTCAAACAATGGAAATTAGAGTTGACTCTTTTAACTTCACAGCCTTTGTTAGTCACATGATATATGTATTCTTGAAGAAAAACATTAGAGAAGTGGTAAGGATATCAATCAAGGACGGATCCAAGTATGGGAATGAAATTTCCCCGAGCGAATAATTTTCAGAAGCTTCCAGATTTACCTATACGTATTCTTGATCTTTCAGATTCATATTTGTTTCTCTGAGAGTATCTGAAAGGCATATATGTATACATATGTTTGTTCTCATTGAGTAGATCAAAGAGAATGTTTATATAGAAATACGAATGTTAGGGTTTCAAAAATTAAGTAATATTATGAAAAATTCATTCGAAAAGTCTCACTTTAAGGTTTGGCAACGGCATATGGATCTTATTTAAAAATGTGATATTTTGTAAATTTTATTTAAATTTAATACTGAAATAAATCGCCATACGTTCGATATTTATTGTATATACATACTATCATTGAAATAAGTTTATTAATGAAAAAGTTACTCTCAAACATCTACATGACATTTGGCCCAACCTGTAGATGTATAAAGTTTGTATTATATTTATAGACTTTAATCAATATTGGGTTCTAGTCGTAACCGTTAGATTCAGAGTCCAAGAAGTGGATATATGATAAGTAATTTGAAGTTGAAATTCATAATGTAGAATCAGAAATTTCCATGATAAAGAAAATGATCCATACGAATGGGCTTGTTTTCAGAAAGTCTTCGAAAAGTAATATTTTTGCAGTGCCAGAAGGTATGTGGGTAAATTACCCAGAAGAAGTGGGAAAAGTATATGAAATATGTATAATAAAATGGACTATACATACATAGATATTCCAGTAGCAAGAGAAGATAAGTCATCCAAGATAATTGACTAGAAACCTCATTAGAAGTAAATATTTGGGGAATTTTAAACTCATAAGACAATGAAGCAATCAACGGAAGAATCTAAAAAAATAACCTAATCGTTTTCGGCTCACACTCACTTACCACAATCGTAATTGACGGTACGAAAAAATATTCGCGGCAAACGCGGATGTTATGCATTAATTGTCTCATAATCGTCGGATTTACCATATCTAATATTACACAGCTCGTAAAATAGCAATTTCAACATTTCTGTATATGTAATTTGAATACCGCAAATGAGTGAATACCGATTGGGAAACGGGGCGTTGTCTCTCGCGTTACGATTTCCGATTTTCCGATTCGTTTAACCCTCGAAGTGTCACAACTTAGCGATTATTTCTTCAACAATTCGCGTCACAACGTGTCGAAATGCAATTCGTACCCCAAGGTTTCGTTGACCTGGGAGGCGCCTCGCATTTATCGTGTCCAAGCTTTATCGGTTTGGGGTCAGTCGATGAGAGCGCGTCGAAGTGTCAAGCCAACGATTATATAATTTGCATTGACATTTGTTTGTCGACGATTGTTTTATAACGCTTTTAAAAAAAAATCACTAGAATAATTCAACCGCGTACTGTTGAACGAGACAATCTAGTTTTTTTGTGACAAGATTTTTCAATTTATACTGTGAATTCTACGATAAAAACGGTAAGTTTTTATTTTATTATCTATTGTTTTACCATGTATACATATATTTTGAACATTTCAATCGTACGTTTTTTTCTAAATTTCGATATAACAGTTTTTGAATCAACAAGTTGCCTGCATTGCAACATGTTAGATATTAATTCAATGAGAATCGAATATGATTTTTTTAAGTTGTATGAATAAGTTTGCATCCAGTGCATTATAGATAAATTAAATTTCGATTAGATTTATTGAAAATTTTAAGGATATTAAAAAAAATGATCAATGGAATGGTTTTTGTATGAACAAATTTAGAGACATCAACGAGCAGATAAAAACGAAACCCACATTTATGTACTTTTAAATATATATAAATATAAATCTATATAAAATAGAACACGAAGAAATTGTATTGTAGAACAAAAATGAAAAATAAATTTATAAATTCAGATTAAAAACGTCTTTCTCTTTCAAACGTAGAAAAATACGTACTTTTACTTTAAATAACTGTGAGACAAAAACATGGTAACGAATATTATTTATTTTGTAAAAAAATATCATTTAACTTATTTTTGCCGTTGTATGTACAACGCTTAAAACAGCGCAATAAGTGATGTACATAAAGATAATAACTTTTTTTCAACCAAGTCGATTTAATCAACATTTCACAATGACAAAAATTTGCCCATTACTAATTTTACATTAAGATATGTGTGGCAAAAATTCCCCAGTCGAAAATTTGATTTTGTAAACATCGAAATGATTAATCACATACAGATTAATCTCAAAAATTGGTGAAACGCACGCATTCCAATTCATTCCTTAACACCAAACAGAGTGCTTACACACTTTTCCTTTTGTCAAAACTTCAGTCGTATTATAAATATAAGGACTCAACACTTGAACGACGACACATTTATATAGAAAAAAAATCGAATGATACGATAATAAAATATATCTACATACATACGCGATATTAACGCGGGTCGGGATGCAAATGTTTTCGTCGAAATCCGCATACGGCATGTGTGCGAATAAATAAATAAATAAATAATAAAAAAAAGAAGAATAGTCAGATCCCGGTGAGTCGTACGACCTCGCATTCCAACCAAGGACGATATCTATTCGCAAACGCTTGTTTTGTCCGCATCTCGTTCTTAATATATGTATAAATACATTATATATATATATACATAATATATGTACAATGCTAATTATGATAGCAATTAACTTTCGAACAATGAAATCGAACATTCATACGACAGAACGAAGATGATTTCGAGTGGATCGATTGAATCGCGAAAGACAAAAACAAAAACAAAAAAAATAACAGTAAACCTTTAGACAGAGAAGATACACACGTAACGATTTGATGTCGCACACAATGGTAGCCGAGAAGTGATTGTCATGCAAAGTGAATTAAAAACCTTGGCCCAATGGCCTGCTGGACCTCCAACGATACTACTTACGAATATGGCCGATAGAAGCTAATTCTTCTATAAATATCAAAGCCGACATTAGACATGTATTATACAGTCGTCGAAAACATCCAGGAATTTCGCGGATCGAAATGAATTCAAGGTGTTTCGCAGAAAAAAAATATAAATTGATGGCGCCAGTCAGCGTCATCTAAAACGTTACCGTGCGTATTTTAAATAAAAGTTCAAATGTTTTTCGCTAATAAATTGTGCGAATATTGGAGATACCGGTTCTGTGAGAATTCGGCATGAAATCGCTCGCTTACGTCACGTTCAGCATCTATTACCATGCGATGTACCTACATAGATACATACGTGTTGATTAAACTTCACAGTAATAATGTTAATAGGGTACTTTATACATATAGTTTCGTCATCATCAACGATTATATTCGCCATTCCTTACCAAGTCCATCCATCTCATATATGGATGGCCGTCCTTGCACCCTTTTACAGTTTTACACTCTCTTGGGTGTAATTAATTTGTCGCATACATATCCTTCTAGCTAAATATCCTACCCAGGGTCGTCGAGAGCGAACCCGGATCCTGGGAGAATAACAATTCCGAGCCCGATGACTAACCAAAACAAAAAAGTCGTTCTTATATGAAATTTTACAACCTAAACATCATTACTCACGAAACACATTGACCAAAAACTTTCTTCTTGAAAGTGCATAACAGCATTCGCCCAAACGAATGTTGTCTCTTTATCTCTTCTTCCAGGTTAATGGTTTATCCTAAATAGCTATACCCATTGACACTTCTATTTGTTCGTAGAAAATGTCGGGTATGCGATAGTTTAAGTGAGCCAAAGATCCGTTATGGGGATTTCCGAATGGATTGGAAAAGCACGACTTTTTTTAATATGCATGGTGGATAATTGGACGCGTTTGATATGTCGCATTGACGCCAGCCGGTTTGACAGTTGAATAAAAAGGCGCCTCGTTAAATTTTCATTGTATACACGAGACGATGGCCTTTGTATTATACGTCGTGAGAGGTTAAACGGCCAAACGGTTCGGTTCGGTTGCATCTGTGACCCGGTTTGCGTATCCGAACCGGGATCTGTGCGATACTGATCGAATTGCACAATCGCATCAAGGAGATGTTGAACGACTGGATCGAAATTATGATTTATATTAAAGCGAAATGATAAGAATATGAGCATAATTATGTACATACATACAATGACAGGTTCTATAGAAGTACGTATCATTGGTCACTACTGGAATCTACTCCGACTGAAATTACAGTCTTTTACAAATATATCTCATCTGTTTACATCAACCCTTTTAAGGTCACATTATCGATATTACATATCAACATTTCCTAGAAAGTCTCTCAATAAATTTTTTAATATACATACGTAAAATGTTCTGATCTCAATGTTGCGTTTTTAATATCACATCTCTAATAAATCCCATCATTTACTTATTTGACTCTCTGTTAGTACGCAAAATGAATATCCGTATTGGTTTGTAAATCAATTGCGTTCTCTGGATGATTCCATTCGTCTTGAAAACAAAGCTGTTTTCCATTAACAAACCTATCCTAGCCGTTAAGGCGATAAAAAGATCCCGACTCTAATTCAACTTTCCTGTCAGATTTCCTGATATACAATGAAGTATTTTCATAATAAACATAAAAATCTATGCGATAAAAAGATCCCGACTCTAATTCAACTTTCCTGTCAGATTTCCTGATATACAATGAAGTATTTTCATAATAATCATAAAAATCTACGACTTCGACTTCACAGATCTGTCATCTAAATAGATATATACAACGCTTACAGAAAGTGGAAAAACTTTCAAAAGATCCTACAATGTATTTTCCTTAGTTTGGATAAAAACATTCTACATAGAGAAGCTAAATACAATTTTGATTCTAATTCTAACAGTATTTAAGTAGGTACACATATGTATGTACATATGTAGATAATAGGTTTTCTACCCGGGCCGACCCAAGACATAAATTTCCGGGAATCCACGGAATTTTTATGTCCCGTGTCCCGGAAATTCTTATCTCGAATCACGGGGAAAATATTTCAATCAAAACGTTCTTTAAATGTTATAATAAAGGCGACTGTATATGATGAAACTATTATGCAGTAAGTGTATTTTTCTTGTATTGACAATTCAACGATGGAAGAAATTCTTTTAGATACTGATGAAGATGAGACAATTGTTTGTTTGAGGATGAATGAATAATTAAATAAGGAGTTATAAGAAAAATTTACAAAATAGTGTAAACAAAAATAGCTTCGACTTTCATGCTGCTATCATGCGACTTTCTGCTATTTCAAATAAATTTTATAATAATAAAATAGAAAGAAAAAATATATATTCTGGTATTCCGGGAACGCCGTCCCGTGTCCCACGAATCGAAAAGGTTCAGGAAATCAGAAACCCTAATACACATGTTTCTTAAGAATAATAGGAATGGAGAAAACGGCAACGATTAGTCTGACAGAGATATGGAAAACCCATTATATTTATAATGAGGAAATTCCCATAGCATTGTATGGAGTCGAGACATGGACGCTAAAAATAAAGGGACATGTTTGAAATATGGTGCTAGAGAAGAATGTTGAGCATTTCATGGACCGCAAGACGTGTGAAACGTCTCCATTCTTAAAGAGTTTCAGGGAGACTTTCCACTTTCCAGGGATTATTTCCTACTTTGGCCATATTGCCGGAAATAATGTGAAGAATCTCAAGAAGCATCTTTTGATCCCCGAAACACTATAGGGTCAAATCAAATCAAATAACGCATGAGATCGTCCCTAAACACTGCATTTAACTTGGCACAGGACCGGGAGGAGTGTATGTGAAATGTTCACAGGATTCCAGATAACAGGAAATGACCATTGTGTCTTGTTTGAAACACACTTAGTTTATTTTATTTATTTATATATTATCTTAGCTATCAAGCTAATTTTATTTATTATTTTTATAATAATAACAATAATATGACCAATGTGTCCTGACAGGTTGCCCCAAAGTATCACACCAGTCTTACAAAAAGATAAAAGTACAATAAAAATTACCAATCATTCATCTCATTCAAATACACTTGTGTTGAATCTCACGAAACCGACCAGCTCATCAACATGACAATTGAACAGGTCCAAATGTTCATCTATCACATTAAGGAGCCGGAAAGCCTTTACAAGAGTTACTGAAAGCAGACGTTTTCGCAGGAATAGGTTGGAAAAGTAAATGATGACGCAAAGCTCTAACACATTCAGGCGCCGAAAATTTAAATTCCAATAAAATCGAAGGGCTGTCAATTCTTCCCTTTAATACTCCAAAGAAATATTTGGAAATGGCAATAATTCTTCTCGAAGACAGTGAGTCAAAGCCTAGCATACCTTGTAAAAAAGGCAGTGGGAAATAAATAGGGGTAATATTTATATTACCTCATAATATTAGACACTCAACAAAGATCAAGGAATTTAGGTATGGAATTTCTTCTCCACATTGTCTTGGTTTAATAAAACCGGAAAAAAAATATTTTACGTACATTGTCATTCACCATAACGGAGCCTTGTCCGAAGTTCACAAATTACGCACATACCCAACAATTACCCATCTTTGTTGATTTATTTTCGATTTCCGCACACCCTCGAGGGTCATACATACATGATTTACGTCAGAGGCTGCATATTTCAAATGCCAATCTATCGTGCGCGTAATTCGTGTCCATCTCACTCACTCTCTCTCTCGCCGGAGACATTGAACTTGGCGGTTTGTTATTTTTAAAAGTTCAATGCGAACCGATTCGGTCGCTTTAGTCAATGCGCGTACGATGTTGCGTAATTAAATTTTAGCACACGGTGTGTTATTAATATTATCGTTCGCGAATGCAATGCGATGTAATGAGCTGCGCATTGAAACCAGTTCGGTTCAATAGATGTCCGGGTTCTAAATATAAATTCGCTCTTACCGGATGTCGTGTTCAATTGGGTTAACTTGATTTCCGCACCGGTTAATCCGTGTTGAGTTATTTTATAGGTGGACATTCACAGATAGATTGTCGTCAGATACGTCTTTCGAACGTACAACATTTGTGGTAGAATTTAAAGATGTCACGATAGAACGTTTACATGTTTGTAATTATAGATTCGATAAGATTAGAGGCTTTGGAAGGTTTTTCGAGCAACGCCAGGCATTGCCGGCAATATCGACATGAATCGTAATGTCTACTCATTGTATATGTACAAAATAGAGATATTGTGTTGTTAGCAGGGTTTCTGCACAGGTCAAAATATCACGGGAATTTAATCAAAACATTCTAAGATGAAACTGTTATGAAACGAGTGTATCCTTCTTGAATTTGAAGATTCCACAATGAAAGAAATTCGTTTAGATCCTGATGAAGATAAGACAATTGTGGGTTTGAAGATTGATGAAGAATTAAATTAGGATTTATTAAAGACAAATTCACAAAAAAACGTAAGCAAAAATAGCACTGACTTTAAAAAATAAGTGAAACAATACATACATACACGAAATACATCATTAAAAAATTGTTTTCATTCCTTTTAACTATGAAACCAGATTCGAACGAAACTGAAAGAGTTTTTTCCAATGCTGAAAATATTTGTGCCCTATCTAGAAAAAGGTCGCATTCTCATTTAAATATTTCTGTAGGATTCTTAAGAAGCTATTTAAATAATTTTATTCCAGTCAATAGATATATTGTTTACTAATTATTAATATATTTATCAAAAACCACGAAACAGCTCAAATTTTTCGTTTTGAAAAGACGGTACCAGGTTTGGTACCATGAACGCCATATTTTGTTTAAAACTATCTAAAAAAAACCACGTCTCACATCCCGCGCTGTGATTTCGCCCCAAGGATCCGAACGCAGTTTAAAACTTGATAAGAATATATTTAAAATTGTATTTTTCAATTAAATAAAATTTAAATAAATCATCAAAACATATGTATGAAAACGTTCAACACAACCTGCAATACGATAAATCAAAATGAAATATCATCCACTGAAATTTGCAAGATTTAGCAGTCGTATTCTTTATAAATTATAAAATAAAAAACCTTTTCCGTTATACTTACTGATTTTTTCCTCAAGAAGATACGGTACATTCGAACGTATTCACAATATTACATAATCCCAACAATGATGTTGCACAAACGAATACAGTATTTTACAAGCTTATCATACAGTTGCAACAAACAAGACAAAAAAAAGCACTTCAAAATCGTCTCAACTTAAAATATTATATTGTATAGTACGAATATGATATCTGAAATCTGGTAGACATGTATAAATATAATATTATTAGTATGCAAGAACGATTCCGGTTGCGGTAACGAGTTTTCCCAATGTGCGTCAATGGCAAGCCATCGTCGTTAACGTATACATACATATATTCAAGTAACATTTCAGATCGGTCACTATTCTCTAATTTATTTTTACATTTATCTTTTCGATCGACAACGGGTAAGGTCGGTGATCCAGTGACATTCTGCTAGACTTGTTGACATATTTTCCGATGAGTCAATCGCAAAGTTGCCCGGCTCTATCCGTATCAACATCGTATGCATAGGAATGTATGCAGACTGGACGTTAATAAATACGATAAATAAAAGTTGGATATGTATTCTTCATTTTAATTCAAATTTGATAGCGTGTTAATATACGAGTAAAATTATAATTATCCGATTAATTTAATCTGAAACACATACATACATACATACATACAAACAACAAGCCTTGAAAATAAAGTTAATGAAACTACAAACATATTTTATGTTGATTTAATTAATAATACATTGTAATACGCGATATATATTACTATTCAAAGAGAAATTTGTTATAAAGGTTGGTAGACTATTGGTCGAATGGACACTTGACCGACGAACGATTGGCTGAACGGACATTAGCCAGTAGCATGGCTTGGCGGTTGCGTTGATACTAAGCAGCGAGAGGTCGCCGGCTTCGAGTGTAATCTTTAATGCTGCTGGTCAGACATGGATATTTGTGACTTCAAGTCTATCGTTTCCTATCAGAGTTTTCCAGTTTATCTGATTTCATTGTTGAAGCGGTTCCTCCATCAAATTGGCAAAAACCATCTTACCCACTATGTCACCACTATTTGAATATGATTTCAAGAATGTATTATCTATATTCGATAACATAGATGTCTCGCTAATTTTCTTATATATAGTTTTTGTATTATGCTTATATGGTCTGGTCACAGTGACGCGTTAGAGTATTCTGTAATGTCACTGTGGTTAATATGTAAATAAATAAATTCGGACGACGGACACTTTGCCGAACGGACATTTGTCCGCGCACTTAAATAAATAAATGCTGTGAATATTTTTCACTAAAAATGGCATACAGCGAAAATCTGAAAATGGCACGAAAAATGGGATAGATCGAAAATCAATGATCTTGAACAAATTATTATCTTATATATATAAAACCGAAACGGCGTCTGTAATTCGTTTCTGATTGGCTGTCGTCAAAGACGTTTATGATTGGTCGGTCGTTAAATAATCATTTATTTCGATTTAATAAAAAAAAATGAAGATTTTTTTTATGGTTTTCATTTAATTTCCATTTACCGAGCAAAGCCGAGTAACACCACTAGTATTTAATAATATTGTAACAAAAGCATTTTTTTTATTAAGAATTGTTCATTTAAGCATATTTCTATCATTAAATGAACACTTATTGTACATATATTTGCCAATTTTATCGATTATTTAAACGATAAGCTACGAATTTATCAAATTTGGGAAAACTCACTATCATTTGATTTATTTTTTATATAGATACATATATACCAGGAAGGCTTGACAGGAAGACCCCAATGCGCCTTCCTGGACAATTAATTACAAACAATGCAGCATTTCATTATTACATAAATCACCGTATTTCCAAAAGCCGAAAAACACGAAATAACAATTAATTCATTAATTACAGAATTAATCAATTGAGACATCTATGGATTTAAGATTTTGTACATAATTTTTACAAATTAAATACACAAAATAAATACAGAAGATTTGCGACAACAGGAAAGATGATTTTTGGCCAAATTTGAGGAACCGTTTCAACAATGATCAGATAAAATTGGAAAACTCTGATAAGAAACGATCGATTCGGAGTCACAAATACCCAAAAAATCTAACCAGCAGTATGGCGGATCGAACCCACTGATCACTTGATGCTAAACATACACGCTACCATTAAGCCATACTGCTTAAATTATATTTTACTTATAAAATTGCTCAATGTAAGATACACATTTGAAACATATGTATAAAATACTACTGTATCTATGAAATATTGCATTCATAACTGCACATCACAAATGTATAATAATAATAAGCCGCTGTACAAAACGCAAATAATAAAAGTATGGCAACGAAAAAAACGTCATTAGGAAAATCACGCACAACATCAAAACGACAAACCAGAAGCGAGTACGTATGTACAGTCAGAAGTGAAGAATCTTCAAGTTTATTAGTCACAATGTGTAGTAATAGGAAATTTCGGATTGCATCACACGTCGTAATTTCTACGGAAGGCATTGGAATTATTTAACGGAGGTCTTGCGAGATTTTTCAGACTTTTCTCGATAAGTATGCGGCCGTCAAGATCAACGGGATAGATTGTCAAGGATTTCCATTTGATTCGTCTATTCGCGTACGAGCGAGGACGTAGGCGTTGAAGAACCGGGTCAACGCTTATCATTTTAATACTGCACTTTATTAACAGAAGACGACACTCACATGTACATATGCACTCGTTTGCATAATGCAAGCCTATAAAATGCGCAGTTTATGATAGTGTCCACCATAAGTGACCATAAAGTACGTTTAACTTCGCGCGATTACGGTAGCTGATCGTGTAGTGATTGACTTGCAGACAAATACAAGTCTAGCTTCTGTAAATTTCATTAGTTGTCAATAGATAAAGTACAAAATATAATAAATGATTATAAATGACTTAACCTGACGTAGTATGAAAGAAAAAAACACTTCGAAGAACCCCGATTCCTTTCAAAATAAATCTACTGTGTAAGTACTGTAAAGTAGATACCATTATTGCTGCGTCTTTCACTCTACAGCACTATTAGATCTATAATATCTAATACGCTACATCACTATTAGATATTATACCAAATTGATGGTCGTAAGTGGATTTGTATAGCAGACAAATATACAAACTGGCATTTTTTTTATTTACATATACATAACTATGTAGAAGAAGGGACGATATAAGGACGAAATAAGTGCTCGAATGGTGCCCGAGAGAATGTAAAAGGGTGCAAAGTAAGGCTACGGGAGAGATGAGCGGATGAAATCAGAAAAATGTGTGGGATGAGATGGATGAGAGAAAACCGAGACGAATGGAAGCGTGTTGGAGAGGCCTTCATCCACCAGTGGATGGCGAATGGGTGTGTGATGATTAAAGGGCGGTTAGGAAGCGTGCTTTTTCCAGGAATCGGGGGTTTTGGGCTCTATTTGCAAAGCTAGAGTACAAAAAAAAAAGGTTGGGCGAACCTTTAACAAAGCATTTACAACAATTAAACAATAAACGGCGCGCTGTGGGTCCGGCCACTAGACTGATGATTAGAGGTAGGATAGCCGAGGTGCCGCTCATTGTTCCATTGTTGTAAATCCTTTGTAAAAAAGGTTCGGCAAACCTTTAACAATGCATTTACAATATTTGAACAATACACGGCCCCCTCAGACTCCGGTGACTACAGTGATGATATATAAAAAGATTGGGTCTATGTGACTTGACAGAATGTTAAATTACAGAAAACGCAAATATCGGAAGGCAAAGATCGAAAATCGAAAGATCTTAAGTCGAAAGATCAAAAAAAATGGTGCATGGTAAACGGTACATACTCACTTAATTTGCGCGAGCAGGATACAACAGGAACAAGAAGAACATGCTTTTCCTCCCGTATTCTGCGCGCGCACATTAACACGGGAGGAAAAGCATGTTCCTCTTGTTCCTGTTGTATCCTGCTCGCGCAAATTAAGTGAGTATGTACCGTTTACCATGCACCATTTTTTTTTGATCTTTCGACTTAAGATCTTTCGATTTTCGATCTTTGCATTCTGATATTTGCGTTTTCTGTAATTTAACATTCTGTCAAATCACGGTGACCGAAAAAGATTAAAAAAAAGCTCTTAAAAGAACCCTACCAAGACCCGTCCACAGCCAAAGTTAGATTACTATATCAAATTTTATGGTTTTAAGTTGAAAACTGTAGATTTACATAGTCGACAAACATCCAAACAAACACACAAACATTCACTATTATTATGTATTTATTTATTTATTATTAGGTTTTCGGAGATTATTTTAACATATTTTTCTGGTATCCTGCGCTCATCATTATTTTCATAATTGAATATGATGCATAAGTGGAATTTTGATCTTCTCTCTACCATTTGAGCGTCGCAGGGATGTTTTATATTTGCGACTGGTTTTTTATATATTGGTGCAAGCTATAGGTGCAAGACATTCCCTACTTTGTATTTTATTATATGATATTTTTACTTCACGTGCTGTAAATATAATGCTATTGTATTTTATGATTATGTATAAATGTATTTTTGTCTGTGTATATACACATGTACATATGTATATATTTTATTTTTTCTCATCTCTCTGCATTTATTCGACCATTGCGTCATATTAGGGACAATGGTCCACACTTAAACTTAAATAAATAAATTATTATACATATCTAACGACAAAGTTTAGATTTTTTTCATACTATTCAGTTCAATTTATTATATAATAATTGTTTATTATAATAACAGAACATCAATATGGTGCAAAATATCTATACAGATAACCATCCTGTTCTCTGACCTTCTCTGAAGTTCTATTAGATTTATTTTCATGGTTTGACGGGTCAATGGCTTGAATAAATATGATCTCAAAATTGCATCTGACAAAAGACTCTACATGTATTTTGTAGACAAAACCGTCTATAGCTACCATAAATAACGTAGCCAGACACCTTACAAGAGACCTGTCTGCAACAACATATACCTATAGTCCATTCCGTAAAACATTCCTTCAAATTGAAAACGCACGTTTTATACCATTTTCTTACGCACGCGAAAAAAGTTTTCCAATCTCACTTTTTACACGGCCCTTTTATTGTTCTCGTAGTACATATACACAGGCCTGTTTTTTTTTCTCACGACAATAGTTGACGTAGACCGAAAGCAGTGAACGTCGAAAGTTGCCCAACAATCAAAAACGTACACGTACAAGTTCACTCGAACCAAATATTTGGGCACGTGAAAAACAAAAAAAAGCTTAAGTACCTCGTGCACGTTCAAACGTTCATAAAAAAATAAAATAAAAAGGAAAATATGTACGGTGTACTAACTAACTCACAAGTACAAGACACGAGACTCGGATATACATAATTGCCGTTTGAAAATATTACATTCACATTTTCTTTGTTATGAACTACACGCGTCAATGAAAATGCTCCAACTAATTGAGTTGTAAATGAATTTAAAATTTATACCGAGGCAGTGGTTCTAAAGTGTGAGCACTAGATAATTTGATACATTACAGGATGAAATCTTAACGGGAGAATTTGGGGAAAAATTGATTTATTTGACGATTTTTAATTATTATGACAAGTCAAAGGTAGATTTTAATAATTGCGATTTAATCTCGACATGCGTGCGCGTAGGAAATTAATTTAAAATTCGCAATGCTCGTAAATGTGAACGCCCTTTATGCGGTCGACCTTCAGTTTATAGAATCAAAGGGTGGTTTTGCTGAAGGCACTCGCTCGCACGGTCGTTTAAATTATTCATTTTTTTTGTACGCATCACGATGTGACTAAATAAAATGTCAACCGTTGATAGCATCTTGTTAAGTGCAAAAGTATAATACATATAATGAAGATGACGGCAATAATCAGTTACATATGCAGTGTAATATGTACATACTAGTATAAGAAGACCGTTTTAGAAGTACTGCAGGTTTAATAAGCTTTCGGAAAATAACCCAAATGTGAACTTAATAATTCGACGATTTGCGAAGTGTGGATTTTGTATGATTCTAACTTGTACAATTAGAACGTATATAAGAAACATGTTTAGCACTGTTTGATTTGATTTGACCGATGTATGTAGAATAATATGTTATCGACACATGGTAGCAATTGATCAATCGTTAAATATCATAAATAATTATTCGAATGAAAAATCTTAAATCTTGTTAAATTTTAAGGTTAGCTTCTAAAGTTCTAATATCAAAAAAATATATGACAAGTGTTTCATAAGTGAGAAAATTGTAATTGAAAAATATAATAATCGAAAAATAGTAATGATGTTATAGATTTTATTATACATGCTTTTATGCTTACAAAATAAATTATTTAAAAATATAAATAAACCTAAATATGTATGTCCATATATACATATTTTAATTTGGATGTGAAAACACGTATACCTATGTATTTAGTATATATTTTCCATTTTACTCAATTTTCCATTTTATACATGCATATTTAGATGACATTTAATAAAATAGTATTTATTAATAGGCATGAAAAATCAGTACATACCTAGTAAATTAACAGAACTTCTGTTCGCTGCAAAATGTGATGAAAATTAAATACTACACTTTTCTTTTTATATCATCAAAATCATTATCATTTTATTTATCAACTTGATTAGTAGTTCATATAAGTACATACCCTTAACTATGTTAACAAACATATTCAGATTCTATAAAATACATTCACAGCTATTCGCCATTTACTGCTGGATGAAGGCCTTTCCAACACGCTTCCATTCCTCTCTGTTTTGGGCAACTTGCATATCACACATTTTTCTAATTTCATACAACCATCTGCCATATGGCCGTTCTTGCCACTTTTTACATTCTCTCGGGTAGCACTCGAGCACTTTTTTTCGTACATCTTATTACATAAAAAATCTATAGATATATGTATATTTTAATTTCCATATATTTTAAATAAATATATAACAAAAAATTGATGTTTGTATGTACATATGTTTATTGTTCCGTTAGGCAAATAAATTTTTAACTTACATACAACCAGGGCCGTGCAGTCGGGGAGTCGTAGCATTTCAAGCGGAGTCGGAGTCTTAAAAACTCAACCGATTCCGACTCTTTTTTATTATTATTTTTTTTAAATTTTTTTATTTTTTTTTATTTTACATATACATATACCAGGAAGGCCTTACAGGTAAATCCCAATGCGCCTTCCTGGCCAATTACAAATACAAATGCAGCATTTTTTTATTATAAGTCGTTGAATTGCGAGACACTGAAAAAACTCGCAAATTAACGAGACATCTATGAATTGTACATAAATTTTTATTGTACATCCATCAAATTTCAAATAGTGGTGACATAGTAGGTAGGAAGGATTTTTAGCCAATTTTTTTTTCCGGGAACCGTTTCAACAATGAAATCAGAGAAAATTGGCAAACTCTGATAGGAAACGATCAACCTGGAGTCACAAATCCAGGTCTGACCAACAGCATACTCTGAAAAATTCATTTTCATTCAGGGATAGAACCCGGCACCTTCTTGACGGTAAGCAGAAACTTAACGTCCGAGCTATGCTGCTGGCTAAATGAATAGTATTACGATATGTGGCAACTAGAGTATCCAATTTTATTAAAATAAACCCAATAATAAATAAATCTTCACAAAAACATGAAATTAAATTACACTATAAATAAAATCGTTTAATTGGTGTGTTGTGATCTAAAACGATTATTTCACTTTTTTATTAAATAGATTTTTTTGTGTATGAAATTCACACATATACACTATGAATACTTTTTATTTAAACCTAATCAATTACCAATAATTCAATACAATGGATCAAATATAAGTTTTGTGAATTTTTAAATTCTTTATGTTTGTATATTTTATGTTATGTTTACGTTGACAAGTCTTATTAAAATCGTTCAAGTCGAAGTCGAATCATAAGCTAAAAGTCGTCAGTAAATTTTGAAGCGACTCCAAAGCCCTACTTTCAATACTAAATTTGGCTTGGAACTTTTGGTTTAAAATGGCTTCCATATAAAAATACCCGGACAACGCCGGCAAGGTGTGTTTATTTAATTCCAAAGTATGCAATACACGTAGAGCCCCTAAATTTATCTTCATAGAAAATCGAAAGGAATCCGAAGCCCATAACAGCGATTAGAGAAATTTTTATACTGGGTTTTTGAAAGTTTTTCCGGCAATTTTCATTTCCCTACTAACGCCGGGAAATGCCGACTAGTCAAAACTAATTCCTATCCAAAGGAAAATCAAATCAAATCAAACGACAGCATTGAAAATGAGCGATCAATTCAACCCGAGCGAAACCCGAAGCGTCCAAAATCATCATCGGGATGAATTTGCTCAAAGGAACTAACACGAAAGAGTTGCGAGTGTTGGTGGTGTGAGTGGGTTTATTAAGCGGCGAGAGTGAACCGAGCCGATCAGTACGACTCTAGTCGCCTTGCCGAGAGGAGCGTGTTTTCGCACATTGCGGAAAGGGCGAGAGAGTATCGTAACAAAAAAAAAAACAAGGGTCGAAGGGGTCGAAAGGACGAGAAAAACCGTCACACTTTCCCAGCTACGAGCCCGCCATTCAACAAAAGAAAAATCCTCGTGGACTTGCATACTAAGTGTTTGTGAGCGAGTGTGTGTTCTTTGCAAATCTTGATAACGACTGACGTTATGCCGGTCGTGACTGATAACGACAACATGGACAGGAACGTGTTGAGGATGTCACAGGATAACATTGGATACGATGTGAGTACATGTTGTGGAGTTTGACGGCATTGACAATATTGTGTGTTTAATTTTTTTTCGCTGTGCAAATCGCCATTATGCAACGCGCAAACAAGGTCAAAACGATTCGCTTTCATTTGCATAACGATTTATTATCTAATATAATATATAAGAATTGTTAGCTCGGTAATAAGCTTCCCTTTTCAGAGCGTTTCGTCGACAAAAGAAGCAAACGTATAGGAAGAAACCGTGAATGAACAATTCAATTCGCACGTATTACACTTTTAAGTATTCACATGTCACTCAAAAATACCCTGCGAGTGATTCAAACGGATATAATATAATGGAAGAAATATTTAAGTAATTATGTATAAATAAACTTGACCTAGTGTTAAACAAAGAAAAAATACCAAACATATAATGTATGATATCTTTGATAGTATTTGATAAACATCTTTTGACAATGTGACAAATTTTCGCGGAAAAAAGTTGGGAAATTATGATTACTCACACCCTCATGTTATTTCAATCGTTTGTTGAATATATTATTTTAAAAAAATGATTAGATTCGAAGTAAATATAACCGTGTTAAAACAAAGCCTAGAACTATGTTAGTTAGATTTTTTTTAGAAATGAAAATATCACATACAATGATTGTATTGAATGTCTTTGTGGAAATCATTGAATAATATAATTTCCAACAAAAATTTTCGCATAAATTTGACGAAATACTTCCTGACTACACTAGTCAATATGCCAATTAATTATTACAGTTACAAAGCTTCATTCTTGTTCAATTCAACAATATAAATATTATTACTACACAAAAGTCAGTCTCAGATTTACATCGATTTTAAAGATGACATGTTTTCGTCATACAATGTCATGTTTTAGTTTTTATTATTTTCTTTTTCATTTTTTATCTCTATGTACCATTTTATGTGATTTTTAAAAATCTAAAATTGGGCTCAGATGTCATTTTGTTCTCTATTTTTATGCATTTCTACATCTGTTGTCTGTTGATTTTTCAATAAATAAACATAAAATTTCATACAACTTTGACGTAATACTTTAAATCGCAAGGACAACTAATTACTATCATTACAAAATTTCATTATTGCTCTATTCAACAATAAAAGTATAGCTAATATAAACCTTAATTAAATTAAAGAAGTAATTCTGAAAACACTCAAACAGCACCTTCAAATTATTACGATCGATTGTTGAATAAATATAGTATTGTAATATAAAATCGTAGATGCATTGTTAGATTACCCGTGCGGAATAAATATTTCGCGATAAAGTTCGTGAGAAAAATTGCACGATTTCGACGACATTTTCGTCAAAAACCACATTACGAAAGTAGAACGTTGGATTTATTAAACACGATAATCATTAACGACACAATAATTCGGTTAAATTTCCTGGACAAAATAGACGCGACAGTTTTGCAACGCGATATGAATGAACTGAACGGAAAATTTGGCACCGAAAAAAATTCGGACGACCACAAATTACCATAATAGTGTTTACGGGTGAGATTCGATCTATCTTTTTTTGCAATGATCAAATTTATTCAAAAAAAAAAAAACCCCCCGCACTTGTCGAAATAATATGCAAAAGAACTAAAAACAAAACTATCGAGATTCCGAAACCAGTTTAAATAGATCATTGCACCATTGTGCCGAGAGAGTATGAATGAAGGTCGTCAGCCCTTTGTTTCAAGGCTAATTTTTAAATCATCATTACGAAAATATCGTTTATAATGCGAAACGATACTAAGTAAGATGTGTATATTATAATAAAAGTACTATCCAGACGACCTCGACGAATCCTGGTCATTATACCTTCATCGCACAAGTCGGATTGAATTACACGCTAATGACCAGTACGTATGTACGTGCGATCATCGATGATTTATCTCGCGTCGATCTGTCGTCGCTTGTTTATTTCTCTCCTAGGGTCATTTAACTGCTTTCGTTTTCACTGAAAGGAAAAAGCAGTGAGATCACCGTACGATTTTTGCATCATAAGACAGAAATAGCTCGAGCTTTCACCGAAGTTCTAAACTATTATGCCTCGGGCGATGCGTGCAAGGAAAAGCTCTGCTTTTTTGCCACGAACGGATGATGAACATTCGTTCGATAAATCTTCGAATACCACAATGGCTATGCCAATGATGGAGATTATATCGTGTCCGGTGATGTTGCAGTATCCGTTCTCAAGGTTTAAATGGGATGTGAGATGAAAAATAGAAGGAAAAAAACTATTAAATCGACTTGCGTCACGAGGCAAGTATCACGCACGCGTAAAACATTAATTCCCAGCCTTCGGAAAATCTTCAAAAAAATATTTTTTTAGGTTGATAGGTTTATTACAGCATACATAAATAGATATGATCTCTTCTTCTATAAATAGTAACAACAGACAGATATAGCTCGATGTTAAGTTGAAGAATGTAATTAAACCACATATTTTTTTTTTTGTTTCGAAAAAGAAAAGTTTCTAGCAATTTGCTAGAAACTTTTCAACAGATCCTAATCGTCTAAGTTACAAATAACCAAAGTACTGTTATGTGTTTCAAATATTCAAATATGTGTTTCAGTTCCTTTTTATGTTACCGTGCATGCCTTTAATATACCGGAAAATATAATCAGAATACGTTTAATTAATGTGAACTGAAAATAGCAATTGACTAAACCCAAAGACACAAACAGATAAAGCAAACGCGTGAAGTAACTTTAGCTGTAAAGGGGGTGAGGGAGGGGGCCCTAGCTATGGGGGGTCGACCGAATGTGCATAAAAGCACAACATTCGAGTCACGTTATAATTTCACGATAGTTGTTTCTTTGTGCTCTGAAAATTCCAAAGATTCGTCTCACGATATGCCTCTTTTAGATAATCTATTGTAGCGTCTCTAGCTACGAAAAATCTCGAAGCCAGAAATTGTCTACGAAATCTTTATGTGAATTTTTAAGTAAATGAAAAACAGCCTAGTTGATAGTATGGCAAAATATAAAAATGAAATACAAAAAAATCAGGACAAGTGCACGTGTTGTTTCTGTGCGTGCCTTTAATATACCTGACGTTGTAGTTGTCATATTGACGTTGTAGTCAATATGAACTGAAAATCAGATTTGACTAAATTTTGACAAAAAGTAAAGACACAAACAGCTAAAGCCAACGCGTGAAGCAACTCCAGCTGTTAAAGGGGGAATTCTAGCCGTAGGGTCGACTAAATCTGCAGAAATGTACACTATGCCTTTCGTAGACTATCTATCGTAGCGTCTCTAGCTACGAAAAACCTAGCTAGCCAGAAATCAAACGGAATATTAATGAGAATTTTCAAATATTGTACACAGACCGAAAATGAAAAAAAGCCTACTAGATAGTGTCGCAAAATCTAAAAATAAAATACAATACAAAATAAATTAAAAATCATGCCATGTGAAAAAGTGACAACACAAAAAGTCAAATCACATTTTCAATAACAACAATAGAACTTTTCACACGAATCATTAACCCAAATGCGAGAGCGAGCCAACATTAATAAAATGACAGATCGTGCGTTTCCTACACGTTTAGCAAATGTATTGAATGCAAATTAAAATAATATCGATTTAATGACGCGAATCACGTATACATCAATAAATGCACTCATACGTGCATACATATAATACATACATATGTAATTGCAATCATCAATTTGTCGTGAAAATCCAATAAGATCGGTACGATTAATATGCGGAGATGCATAACCGGACATGCGTCGACATTTGCAATTACCGGCATACATAAAAAGTCATAAAAATAATAGCCCGACTCGACACGCGATTAATAATATCCTTTAAGTCTATGTAATTGGACCGAATATTCATAATGCGACGTTTCGAGACACCCGGATCCGGAAAATCTCAAAAGACAATGTCAACGACTATAACCAGCAAAATTCTGCATACGTACATACATACATACATATATGCAATATATAATAATTATTAACTCGAGCGAAAGGACTCGATGGCGAAAAATCGACGACTGGATAAGGCAAAGGACGTCCGGAAAATACTACGTTAAATGTTAACTGCATTCAGTTGATCGACAGTAGCTACAGGTGCATAAATAACGTACATAAATTTTAATATAAGGCGATAAATTTTTCCTTTCTAATCCAAATTATTTCCGATATATCTGCATACATTGAATATGTATGATTTATCGACTTCTTGTGAACGCTCTTGTTTTCCAAAGTAAAGATTGCGTCAAACACTTGGGTGTGCGACTATAAATCAATAACACCATAACGACAAGCTTTGTTTCGTGTATGTACTTTGAAAGTCATACTGATTTTCATGATATTCTATCGACTTTACAGTGATTGCCTTTTGGAATCTCGAATCAACGAGCATCATTCTGATTTATATTAATAAACCAAAATTAATACTTCAAAGTCTACACTGTCTGTGTTAATGGATTAAAAATCTATGAATGATCACATGTCTCGTATATTAAAGATAAATAAAACATTTTTGTATATAATATACAAACTCCCGTTTAAGCTGATAAAAAGTTGAGAAAACGAGTCTCAATATATTGCAAGTTAGTTAAAAAATTAATGCATTTTCACTAAGGGTCGGATGATAATTAGGAGAGAATATTAAATTATTTTTTACCGAGAATAAGGCAATTGAAATTTCGACGGGCAAAATATTAATAAAAAATGAACCATTGAAAGTCTTTCTTATATTCAAAAATTTGCGCTGAACAATCAGGTGTTAATGAGTTATCGCATTTGCACTCAAAGGACTATGGGACTTTCTAAAAGCACGAAACCAGTACAAGTTGAAAACTTCATAGCATATCGAACACCTTTTATAGCCAATAAACTCAAACTGTAATGCACCAGATCAGACACAAACACATTGCAAACCTTCCAGTCTAAAATTTCGCAAGATTCGACGACGCCTTTTACAAGCCTCGAAACAATCAAAATCAAAACACATAGGAAGTGAGGAAGTGAGAATTGGCCATAGCGAAAAACTGCCATAGATAAAAGTATTCGACATTGATCGCAAGCCATGTGGAATGACGTGCTCTCTGCCCACACACCCAGAGATCTCTTTGCGAATTTTATTGAAGTGATCTCATTCGGACGTACTTTCGCAACGTGCACATAATGATGGTCTCGACGTTAACATTACACAGTAAAATTGCACACTACGTGACAGCCGACCGTACACCTGGTCACGTGTACCTGTGCACATTACATATTATACAAATTATAAATATCAGGCGGATGCTCGAGAGCCAGAAGACCTTTGACTTAAATACCGTGTCCGGGAATCCGTCACGGTGCTCTTGTCCCCGAACTACCTATGTGTGGTATATAATCAGTCGCAATCAACTCAACAAACTAAAAGTGAAAAAAATTGTCAAAGAAAACGTCGTCAACAAGCATGTAATTTCTTTTGATTGGCAAAACAGTTCTCTGTTGTTAGAATAAAGGAAGAATTTCAATCAATTGAAACAAAGAGTATGTCGCTTTTCAAACTATGCAGTACTGGGCTAAATCGGTAATGAATTATTGTTAAAAAAAATAAGTTTTAATCTGGTAAGATACAAAAAAAAAATGCTGTACATAATTTCAGTTACCTTGGCAGTAGACAAATTGGTCAAAGAACTTTGATAAACTTATACCATAAGCGATTTTTATTGGTGTAGAAAATCTTTAATAGGAATCGCATATTTTTCTCCCAACTGCCCGGTTAACCAAAATGAGTAATAAACATTCTAACAAAAAAAAAAATATATTATAAAAATCCTGAAAATACGCTGGAGATGATTTTTTTTTGTAAATAAAATTCCCTTTCATCATAATAATAATATAATTTGTAATCCAGACGATGGGAAGGATTATGCTAACTATATCGTATATATAAATGAAATATAATAATATGTATATGAGCCGTTAAATTTAAAAAGTCCAATTATCCGTTCCAAAAATACTATTTTTTTGATTTAATTCACAAATTGTCATCACTTCGTTTAATTTGACATTTGAAAAGCTTATGCTGCTTTCAAATATAACGGCTCATCTATATGTATGTATAATTAATAGGGCGGATGGTGATTAGGGATTGAATGAAAAAATGTCTACAAAAACGTTCACGATACACGTTCCAACAGTGCAGAATTTATACCCGTCGGGTACTCTCTCTCGGCACAAAGAGATCATTCATTGGTCGATGGGTCGCGTGATCTTATTGGCTGTTGTATACAGCTTGTTCATAGGTAGAGCCCTTTTTGGCACGAGCGCGAGATCCGGTGATCTAGATGATCTGTACGGTATAATATATACAAATATATTGAATTTTATGCGAAAATTAAAAAAAAAAAGGAATCGCTTAAATTTTTGATGCCTTTTTTTATACAATATTCTTATTTAATTTAGTAAAAAATATAAAATTTATTAAATTCGGTAAATCTACACGATGAATTATTTTAATTAATTAGTAAATATTCATACATACATATGTATTTCTACAAATGATATCCTTTTATTATTATAATTATTTTTTGTATTATAATTTTTTAAATACACTTAAAAAACGACCAACTTTCAATATGTAAAATTTTCAATTTAAAAAATTATTTTAAATATTCTACGAGCCATTTAACATAGCTGTCATAAACGAATCGAAACATAATAAAAAAATCCGAGTAAAATATTTGCAGAAAAAAAACACACACACATCAAGGTTTGCACCATCACGCGGAGACAATTTTGTGTTGACACAGATGTTTACACGTCTCACGACGACGATTACGATGATGACGACGATGATGATACTCAAAATATGTATGTAGAAAAGGAAAGCAATCAAAATAAATGTTGTAATATGCATATATGATATAACATCGGAAGTAAACTTCGGCGAAAATGTCGCCGTTACGTCTCAAGGAAAACATGCAAATTTTTCGCACGGCGAGAATGCATCAATGGATGACGCACCTTTAGGGATTTTCTTGACGATATTCGACGAAGGTTGATGATACCTTAAACGTAACGGTACGGATATGACGACCGGCACCGAGAGAAAGGCGCCATCCCGAAGGACGAAAGTGACGCAAAGGGGGCATTCCGCATCAATCATCAACGCGGATTTTGGTCAAGCGCAAAAAATTGATAATCATCCGAGCTATTACAAAAAAAATATATAGTAATCAAATGCTTAAGAATGCAATCGGCACTTCCTGATTGAAAATTCTTAGTGTTCTTAACAGATTGATTAAAAAAAACATTAAATTGATAAGCCTTCACCAAGTACGGACATGTCCGTATTATGATACGATAACATCATTAGGATGGTTTATCTACATATAATGATTTTGAGAAATTTGAATAAGTTCAAGGCTTTCTTTCATTGTACATAGTTTTAATTAAAAATTAGTAGAAAAGCCTGCTGTGTTTAATAAAAAGGTAGTGGTGCTACCCGGCTTCGCTCGGTAAATGAAAATTAAATGAAAACCATGAAAAAAATCTTTATTTTTTTGTTATTAAATTTATTTGAATCGAAAAACGTCTTTGTCTTTGACCAAATCAGCCAATCAGAAATGACTTTGACGACAGCCAATCAGAAACGACTTTGACGACAGCCAATCAGAAACACCGTTTTATCGTATACAATAATAATAATTGTCTAATGCGTGTCCACGTGCGTGTGAATGTTCGTTTACATGCTCCGTCTCTTTCTCCCTATGGAATCGTATATCGTGGAAAGAGACGCGGCATATCACTTCGTTCACACGATCAGCCGACAAAAACAAGATAATTATTTTCAACAAATTTAATTAAACTTTAAAATATTAACAAATGATTAATTCCGTCGATCTGAATTGCGATATTTTACCGAGTGTACAATTTCACAAAAGTTTAATTTATAAGATTTCATACATTTTTTTGAATATAAATTTGACGCAACACCACAGATTGGTTGTAAATCAGCAACCGACTAATCACTGGTTACAAATCATAATCTGGTATCAATAGCGACTTCATATATATTGTTCTATGTCAAAATCAGAACTCTCCTATGCGATTATTTTGCCATAATATACCGTGAACGGTAAATCACGTTTATGCGGATATAAATAGAATCACAATAGCCAAATGTTAACCATCGGGAAAAACCCAAGCTTGTCCGCTATCCGGGACGAAAAATATGAATTAATATATATATATATATGTACCTAAAAAACCCGTTTTGATAATTTGGTCCATCGAGAGACAAGTTCAGTGTCCGGCCGGTCGAGAAGATCAGGGCTGCGAGCTGAGCTCTCGCGTAACATCTCATCATGTCCATGTTACGAAAGCGAGCGCAAGGTCACCGTCATCATCATCATCATCATCATCATCAACGGGAATGTTTTCCAACGGTCGAATTTCACCGTGTTTATTAAGTTATTGCAATTCCGCGGATTATGTGAGCGGAAGGAAACGCCTGGATTCCGCGACGCATTGTGCAATTTTGAGTCGTTGCTAAATATCAGCGGCACGCGATGCGGCAACGCTTTAATTAAAATCAACAGGTGTGTATGGGCGCATGCCCGATGTCCAGATGTGACGCATCCACGATGACCTTTATTTAACCCCGCACAAATCATTCGAGGATAATGATCGTGCTAAATCTTACAAAATAATACGATTTACCTACTCGAGGGAATTTTTTTTTTTTTTAATTATACATAGTATACAATACTAATACTTCAAAACGTGCCTACCTGCGTTCCGAAGAACCGACACGTTGAATATAACAGATCGTACAATAAGTAGAGGTACAAAACACATGTGATATAGACGTGTCATAGCTTCGATTTGACACGATTCCGATGTAATTTTTAATGAGTTCGTTAATGATTTAACTCCTTTAGTAGGATTCATTAACTTAATTAAATGTTAGCTAGCCCCCTATATTGGTAAGATATCAAAGACACCTGAAGAGTGGAAGTGGTTCAAAATCAGATCACAATTTTTTGACGGACAGGAATTTCATCGAACTAACAGAGTAATATTAATAAAAAGCTTTTAAAAATCACGTTATATTGGGAATTTTATCGTTTCAGTATTAATTATAGTGAAATTTATTTCATTTTATAATGAACTATACATTTGCTTATTTTTTAATTACATAAGTACGGGCGATGATGTACAGAGGATTCATACCGGCACGGTAGTGATTTGTGCATCAACCGTCGCATGACAGATCAATATATAAAAATGAAAATTGAAATACATATACACAATAATATATCTTGAAAGTATGACATTACGGGTTGCCCTGAGCGACACCTGTGATATTAAACTTTTACATAATAAAATCTATAGATTATAAATTTGAAATCATATTCAAACAGTGGTGACATAGTGGTTTCATTTTGCCGATTTGACAAGGAACCGTTTCAACAATGAAATCAGATAAATTGGCAAACTCTGATAAGTGTGACCAGTAGCACTACAGAAATACTTCCGAATAAATTATTTTTCAATCGAGGTCAAACTAGGCTTGAACCTAGGAACTTATCAGTGGTTAGCATTGATGCAACCATCAAACTATGCTGCTGAAAGTAGAAACAGTAACTAAAGAGTAATAAAAAACTGATATAGTAGAAAGAGCGAAGAGATTAAAATAGCAATAGGCAGGTCACGTAGCTAGAAGAATGAAGGAAAAAAGAAGTGCTGAAATGGTACCCGAGAAAATGTAAAAGGCTGTAAGGAAGATGGGTGGATGGATTAAAAAAAGTGTGGAGATGGATGAGAGTTGCTTAAAACAGACGAGATTTGGAGAGGCTTTTATCCAACAGTGGATGGTATCAAATAATGCAGCACTAGCCCAGTATTTCAATCTATGATATATTATCCTTGTATTGACATACACAGTTTTGACAGTGAAACGTGATTATCAGATTTGAAGAATTGTAGAAGAAAATAATAAGATCGTACGAATCAATAGTGACGTGAGGATACGCCCATCACAGCTGGAGTCTACCTAGCCGTGCCGTGCCGGTAAATCGGTCCACCAAATCGCACGGTGTAATGCTGGCATAATCCAACATACACTTTCCATCTCGGAACGCTTCCGTTGAGAAACACTGACCTAACATAACCTAACCCCATACAACACGTCCAAATGTCACAACTACCAATAATTATACAATATTTTGACACACTACTTATACGTTTCAATTTAAACTGACGAAACTCATGCAAGAGCCCACCCCCCCTCCATCTTGCAATAGACGACATTAGGAAATTCGTACAAATTTGACATTTGACACAGAGGGCCTACCACCCACGCCACAACTGACCCCAGAGGGCGCTAATTACGCCACGAAAAACACGTAACCGACATAACCAAAATCGTGGAATCGAAACGAGGTCGTTCGAGCCGTGTGCGAATAAAAATAACAATATATATACATATGTATGTATGAACATATAAGACGGTGAAATTCCAAATTGCGAAACATTCACTTTACACGCATAATGTTCACACTTGGGTACGTGTGTAATTTTTTTTTTTAATACATTACATCCATTTAAAATTCAAATAAATAAATTGCGCAACACCGTTTTGCATATATGCAGTTCCGATTTTACAATATTTACAGAAATTAAACGATTGCACAATGGTTTTCAGTCTCGGCTAATTGCGAGCCGATTTTAAATTGGGTGAATGTGATCGAAATTGAATATTCGCTAATGCGGCCTTCGCTTTTGAAACTGTTTAAGTTAGCGGTCTACGTTTCGTAAAAACGGCTTATTAATCGGATCGGACGTGTAATGCTACAGAATCGATGCTGCAATCTAATCATTTGTCGGGATTGAGTCGTGAACGCAATTAAGGTCTAATCTTGGCAAAACACACACACACGTGTACGCGGTGATTATCCCAATAATAGACATATCACTTGGCTAGAGCTAGCAGTGTGTAATTTAAGTTTAAATAAGCGATTGTGAGAAACCGGATTTGAGGGAATTAGGAACAAAAGCGTTCTAAAACCAACCTTGAATGTGGCTCGGAAACGATTTTAAAGAAAGAGAAATCTGATCTTTCGACGAGAATAGGTAACTGTGCCATTTTTTCCCTGCACAGAGTGCATGCATATCGAATTTGCAACACGATTCTTAATAACTGTTATTATACGGTAATATCATACATACAGCCCAATATTAAATCCAGAAGCATCTAATATATTCATAAGTAAAAAGTTGTATCAATCAAATATTGTCTACATAAGCTTGGCTAATGGAACCAACGCACACAAGTAATTTTTCATTTTTGTACAGTATACATACATAGTCAAACTTGATTTTTTTTTCTATTGCTTATTTACATGTATTATTTACACTTAAACAGCAGCATAGACTAGTGGTTAGCATATAATACTTTCGAACAAAGTGGTCATGGGTTCAATCCCACCGGTTGCTGTTGGCCAGATATGTGACTCCAGGTAGATCGTTTCCTGCAAAATTGGCAGCCTTCACCCATACTTAAATATAAGTTTTTTTACCTCAACCAGAAGTAGTACATACTTTTACTCTCGAGAATTGAGGTTTTTTTATGTTTTTGTCAAACACCTTATTGAACTGAAATTTCATATCTAGAAGTTTTAACGTAATACCAAGTTATATATAAAATTTAGTGAACATCCGTCAACCGGAAGTGGCAGTTTTCTCTTGTTCGATTTTTCTTCCACTATTTTTTTCGACCCTTTAGATGTGTGTGCTCTTCACGAGAAAATTCAAGTATAATTCTTTTACCAATGTGAAGGAAATACAAAAAATATGAAATTTAATAAGCCGGAAGTCGGATTTTTTCCTCTTAGAAAAGTCAAAAATGTTATTACGACTACCCGATATTTCCTACACCGACGAACGTATCAAGCTGAAAATTTATATTTTTATTATGTATGTACTAACTAAGAGTTGATAAGTTTTAGTTAGAAATCATAAACCGGAAGTAGTAACTTTTTTTAAAACAATTTTTCATTATTATATTTTAAGCTTTTAAATTATTTCAATCTTCTTGATATTTAATCTTTATAATATTTATAGTGATGTTAAGTAATAAAAAAAATTTGAACATAATCGGACAACCGGAAGTAGAACTTTTGTCTTGTGTAAATTTCCCTACACTTGCGCTCAATTTGAATCGAAAATGCTCTGATAGCCGAAATATGTGAAAGTGTATGTACGTATGTTACAATATCGAATTTTGTTTTTTATACTTCTTATATTCCTCAAATGTATAGAAAAGTTTTGGGTTAGTCACACCCCAATTTTATTTTGAAGGCGAATACGTGAGATTTTCTTACTTTTTATATAATATAATGGACATTTTGATGAATCGGACAAAAATATTTACTGACCAAATGATCGGATTTGTATACTCAAACAGTTACTGAACAATTGATTTAACAGTTGGTAACCAACCGTCAAAAATTTTGATTGCACGAGTGCTTAAAATCGAACCATTACTACGATGAAAAACCACTTACAAAAAGGACAAAATATATGTTGAATTTCGACGAATAACCGGTAGTACCGGTATTGGAACCCCTAGTATATATGTAGATAAATTATCAATGGTTCATTATTTTATAATATTTTGAGTCCTTGAAAGACAGCAACGAACACAACTAAAAATCACCCAACCGAAAAATCCACTTAAAAAAAGACAAAATATCACTTAAAAACTTGCTTTGAATAGATTTAAAATAATTTTTTATATTATATGGTACGATTTCAAAATATCACAGAAGCTAAAATCGACGTTTAACTTAATTAGACTTTTAACAAGTGGCATTTTTATCAGTTTCGAAAACCCGTGCTGTATCCAAAGCCATCAATACAAACCAACGAGCCTGATTATATCGTCATTGATTCGCTCCGACAATGAGTAAGTAGTCCAGGTGATTTGGTCGACATTCGACTAATCAAAGTCGACAAAGCGGATTAGAGTTGCGAAACAAACACCACGTACATACACATTATGGCAAATATGTTTAATTTCAAGCGATCAATCACTTTCGCATCTCGATAGCAATTACCGGGCCGAAAACGAGCCGTGTTCAATTGTCTCGGCACGCCTGATCCAATTCCTGGCCCAAGTGACATTAGAGATGTTTCAAGGCGAAAAACTAGCTTAACAACAACAACAACAAAAAAAAGAGAAAAAGTGTCAGGCAAAGGCGGCAAGGACGCACAAGACAGAGGGAGAGAGGTCGCAGATTAATAAAAATCCGCTCAGATCTTTGTCTCGAAACGTAAACAAATAAAGAAACTGGTCTACCGGATCGATCCGTGCAAAAAGGATATTGCATTGTAAAAAGTCGAGGACGATCGGACCTACACGAATGTCTCTTTTTTTTATTATTTCCAATGTACATCCTGTTAATGTGATATATATCAGGCCACTCGAGAGATTCGTACATACATATTATATATATACAGCATCCTACGACCCACCTGGTAGTTGTGGTAGCTGATGGCATTTTGAAACACGACCGGTAAATTACTCGAAACAAAACGCAAGGACGGATACGGTCCGCGATATACCATGTAATGGCATATTGCGGTCGAAAAGGGCAACATAATTACTTCTTCACCTTCGTTTGACTTTGCGAGGAAACGTGCCGACAAAATTTTAGATACATTTAGATACGCGTCACATCTATCAAACATTAGCAGATCGGTATCTGGACCCTAATGTCAGACAAAAGACCGCTCTTAAGTGACGCGTCCGTAATTACAAATTGTTCTGGGTAGCAGGTATTAAGTCTGAGTGCTAGTCGTATAAGATGTGAAATATTTTGATAGTATTGTACTCATTGATTAACAATTCGGTGAAGAAGATCGGATTTTAATCAACTGACCTATCCGATTATGGATCGCAGAGATGTGTCAACTATGAAATTGATATCGTGGCTAACTTTGGTTGGGTAACGAAAATTGTGACAAAAACATAAACTAGAAAACAATTTACCAACAGCATATTCTGCTTTCGAGCAGAGTGGTCGCGGATTCGGGTCCCACTATAGTCCCGCTGCTGGCCAGACCTTGGTTTGTGACTCCAGGTCGATCGTTTCTCATCAGAGTTTGCCGATTTGTATGATTTTTATAAAATTGGCATCTCCTTTCCTATCTCTCTTACTCATCTAAAGTTATTCAGTGTCTTGTGGTTCGCCAATTTGATTATAAAATTCTGCGAAAATTTCTCCATATACGTCACTGTGGATGTTTACATGAATTCGCATTGTATAAAATGCTTACGTATATTAATTGTATTGTATCTGTATAAGTGCACTCGTCGCTTTGAAGCGATCTGTAAAGGCGAGTGTTCATGTTTTATGAAATAAAATAAAAATTAAATATAAAACATCTGTATATATGTATAGCAGGTGAATCCCAATGTGCTTTCCTAGCCAATTAAATATTAACATTTTTAGAGTAATTTTACAGATCATCACAGAAACATCTATGGAACAATTTTACATAAGATTTGCAGTATTTTATAAATCAGCGAATTTTAGATGCTGAAATTGCAATTTGTTGGAACCGTTTCAATGAAATCAGATAAATTAGCAAACTTTCATAGGAAACGATCAACCTGGAGTCAAATATCCAAGGTTTGACCAGCAGCAACTAGGTTAGGGATTGAACTCGTGACCACACATGCTAATCACTGATCTATGCTGCTGGTTTAAAAGTTCTGGATAGATCTACCTACTAGTTTGTCGAACAATTGTATTAAGTATGACCAGCTCGATTAATTATAACACAGATTGCACAATCAGTAATCTCCATAAAATCATCTGGAGCGTATGAAAGAAAACTTTTAAAACCTAAAATTTGTATAACAGTTTCCAGAAGAAGACTTCTGACTACTGCTACTACTACTACTACTACTACTTTAGTACTATTTTCGACTTAGAGATTGCACAAAGTCAAACATCTGGTAGATTTTAAAAATAACTAAATGGCGAAACATTAATATGTTGGATACGAATTATAAAGGCTGACTTAATTGAACTAAAAAATATACTTGTATATAATTTGATCCAGATAAAAAGACTCATAACTCAATTTCAACGTTCTGAAAGTGCGATATAATATTATATTTCTATCCTTCTACGGTACAGATGAAGAATGATAATGAACTAACACAAAGACATGGCATGTTTTCAACCTGAACATAAAGATCGAAAAGACAAGGCAGTACTGCAAATTCCCTGGGTTAAATACTCAGATGAAACATGCCAAGAATAAGATTGTATGAAGCAATAGTACAGTCCCTGACCAGAATATTACGCCACCCCTCTCGAGATGCGTTTGGGTAAATTTGTCACGGTCGTAAATAACTCATTATGGGAACTTTTGGCCTCATTTTTTTTGTGATCTTATCCTTACACGAGGGCCAAATTTTTATTTAGTACCACTATTAGCTCGCCGACTGAGTGTGGGGTCGCAATCAGTCTCCAGATTTTGTTTTATTTTTCTAATAGACGCCCTACTAACACCCTCCATTGTCGCGATTTTGTTTTGAGAAAACTTTCCTGTATTTAATAATGATGTAATGCTTGCAATTTTTTTATTTAGAAAGATCTGATTTTCTACCCATCTAAAAAAATCCAATAAAAGTTTTACACGCAATTTAAATCTTAAAACAAAGTAAAATTTCGAGATATTATATACCAACTTACCTTAGAAATATGATAAAGTTGCAGTAAAAGAGAAAAAAACACAGTGCTTTTCACAAAATAATGAATGATTTTTACGGAAACGCACGTCAATATTGAACAAAATTCAGACGCAAACCGATTTCAAACATCTTTCTTTTGTTTTTGAAGACCTTTTGAGGGATAATCCACCGATATTTTTTGCTAGTGAATAGCTAAGATCACAAAAAAAATGAGGCCAAAAGTTCCCATAATGAGTTATTTACGACCGTGACAAATTTACCCAAACGCATCTCGAGAGGGGTGGCGTAATATTCTGGTCAGGGACTGTATATTATACCACTTCATAGAACGAAAAGAGTTTAAAATATTGTCTGAAATTCATTGTAAAACCGCAAATATTACGCAAGATATGTACATTTTCTTTTGTCCTGTCAACGATAGTATAAAAAAAATATAAGAGACAAACGTGACAGTTCAGAGTAGGAAGCATTCGAAGACCTTTTGTCAAAACGAACGCAATTACTGAAAGCACATACATATGTGTCTAACAATAACACGCATACGTATATATATAATAATAACAAATGAGAATCTCGGGTTTTATGACTCGTGTGATGTAATGCAACTTTATGTAATGCACATTTCGATTGTGCACACACTTTTGCGGAAAAATCATTTCACGCTCGTCATAGCAAGTGGAACGTTCCATTTTCAAGTGGCAGATTTACATATCAACCGTTCAGTGTATGCTAATTTGTTAAATTTTATGTTTTCAGATGGAGAACGAAATCGAGGGCACACGATGGGTCATACCGAGGCCATCCCTTGCATCCAACTCGGCAAATAGTGAATCCAACAATAAAGTATCCAGAGGGACAACGTCAAAGAAATCAAGAGGGAGTGCTTCAAGTCAAGGCTCCAACAGTAACCATAGTACACATGTAAGAACAATACCCATGATAAAGTCAGCATACAATGAACGAATGTGAAATAGCTTCGATTGGTCTGCAGACGAGTAACTGCTATGAAATTTACGACAGATCTCAAAAAAGACAAATATTAGGACAAATACAATTTACACCACTGCGCTTTAACACTTGCCTTATTGTGCTAAAAAAAAATACGCTAGCCACTGTGCTGGACGCCAAGCGTCTAGTTACAAATGTATGTTTTAAGTTAAAATAATGCAAAATCTGAGAGGTATTAAACGTCGAATAATATAAAATAAGTGCAAATGTCATTCCAAAGCGGATATCATTCTAACAATGATCGTTTAGCGCGGCGCGTACTGAATTCCCCCCCTCTCTCACATCTGTGAAGCACGTGTACAAGGGGCTTTCCGCAAAAATAATTATTTCCGTTGATATTTATCAATGTTTTGATTTCACAATAAAATAATTCGAATCTTAGAGGTTGTGATGAGGAATATATGAAATATAAAGACCCTGCATTCAGTATATTCGGAGAGATAAAATAAACTAAAGTCCTGGTCACTCGCTATCCATCACAGTGCGGCAAGTGGTAAGAACGCAAAATTGACCAAACTAAACCTCATAGTTACATATAAAAAATTGACAACGTAATCATACAGTAACTCAGAGCATCGTAACCTGTGCACCGCGGTAATATGTGTTCTCCGAACTTCGGGGCGCTTCGGCCTAATGCGTGCGAGTGAGATCGCGTGTGAGGGAGAAAATCGATGTTAGTTTAGTGTTTTGTCCCTATGCATATACGGAATAATGGTTAATAAGGTTACGATGCTCTGCAGTAACTGATACTAAGATATGATTAAAATATGACAATATGTATATCTATTGAAGCTTCGTATACATATTTTAGAGATTCCAAAAAAATACAGAAATTTGTCAGAACCGGTACTACCGTAAAAAAATCCTACCAGTGGTAGTACCGGTATTAATTTATCTAAACAACTAGTGCAAAAAAAAATATTTCCAATAAATTAGTAATTAATTAATTGTAGATTAATTATACAAAATAATGCGTTGAGTACACGATTAGCGACTGTCAAAAAAAAGTAAAGAATTTTTGTTTGGAAATTATGGTTTTAGCTTTTAAATAATATATTTTAAATTTATGATACACTTACTATACAGCTGCTCCTTTGAATAACAGGTCAAAGAGGATGTTGAGTGTTGACTACTCCATATAAACTAGCCGATACGTTTTCTTCTAAATACAAAACAATTCAAGTAAAATAAAATTTAATTATATTTTGCTACTGCCGGTAGATGAATTTCGGTAGAAACGGTTTCGATAGTACCAGTATTGGAATCCCTAGTATATATGTAGATAAATTATCAATGGTGCATTATTTAATAATATTTTGAGTCCTTGAAAGACAGCAACGAACACAACTAAGATCACCCAACCGATTATATTGTACTGTGAACAAAAGCCTTATCCGACACGTTATCAGACGCTACGATACGAGACTTGTCTGCAGACCTTCATGATTCTAATATCAGATTTTGTATTAAAATTCTACAAGAAAAATTTATTTTACTAAAAGTGCATGCCAATTTAATTGCAGAGCGCATCTTCTGGATCGTTGCTGTTGAGTGCGGCGAATCTGTCAAAAATAAACGAGTTGCAGTCATCATCCAGACTGAGCCACGACGACAAGGTTAACAACTATCAGAATAACTTGACTGTGTACGTGCACTCGACTGGAAATCTATTGGCAAACAACGAGAAATACCCCATCGAAGAGCCAACGGATATGGAATCGAGTCATGCAGATCCATTTTGGAACAACGTCAAACTGGCTTCGGCTAAAAACCAAAGAACGAGAGACACCGAGTCCGTCGCCAGCTCCACGCACTTCACCGTCGTCAACGGCTTCACGAGACACGGGAAGAACCTGAAGGGCGACAATCAAATGTGGTGTTGCAAGAGCTCGCACCAGATAACGGTGCTGATTATCACGATGACCATACTGTTCACCGCAGGGTTGCTCGCGGCCATATGCTACGTCGAGAGTGAGTATTATCTACAACTTGATATAAAAGTGTTGAATCACCTCAACATACATATGTTAACGATTAATGTTTGATTTCAGTGCGACAACGGAGGGACGTCGGATCGAGATTCTCGTAATAATACTGTAGCGCGTTTGATTAAGTCATCGCATCGTTTAGGATCCACCCGAGGAGAAAACATGAAGTTAAATCAATTGATTGAAAATCATCTTAGCGTAAATTTAATAACAAATTCGTGAGAAGCTTTCGTCCACGTCGAAAGCTTGGAAGCGTCGAGAACAATACTAACCTATTTATATACCGTACGAGCGCGAGACGTCGAATTATCATACATTCATTATTATAATATTATTATATTACCCTTAAGGTAAGACAATGTTTTACAATGAATCGTGTAACTGTGATATATTTACATTGTATTAATAAAATATATGAAAAAAAAATGTATGGATTTTTTGTTCCCGATATGTACATATATTGTAAATGTAAAAAAATATAATGCTAATTTAGTAACAACTATATATCTACATTAATGACATTGAAATGGATTAAATTTTGCTTTTAAAACTAGGTATATTTTGTTATTAATAAGTCAAAAAGTAAACTTATCCAACTTCAAGTCAATATTATTAATGATTAATAATTCTATTAAAATGATTTGTGATCAAAATCGCAATAATATGTATACATTCATAATGATAGACGATTCTAATAGCAAAAAAAAAATAGTTGAATGTACTTCAGGGTCATTTTATGTCTCAAGAAATTGAAAGATATATTCAAATACAAGAATATAATGTTAATTTTATATACATAATTATTTAATGATAGATATGAATATAAAATTTTGATCTAAATCTAGAATTTATAATAGAAAAGAGATGATAAATGAATAAAATAAAAAAACCGAAAACGATAAATAAACTTCAGTTCTGGATTAACTGATTAGAGATCTGTATTTTTAGTTTCATTTTCATTTTTATGTTTCATTTTAGCAAACATTCAGTTTCAGCATCTATTTTTTTAGATATGATTTTCAAAATAAATATAAATTTTCCATTTAAAGCTGACAAAAAGAAATGACAAAATACATATACACATAGTAATATGAAAAAAATACATACATATATAAATAAATGCGAAAAAATAGTACAAATCAGCATCTATCGTAGAATGCTAAAAATAAGTGTCTACTCATGATTTAAAATCGATAGACTAATAGAATATTCCGGCTCTAATAACACTGAGCAACAAAAATCACGTTTTTAATTATATATCGGAGCGTCGACTAATCAATCTTTACTATGTTTGACTAATTGAATTCCAATATGATAATGATTCTTGGTGGCTTGCTCTCGTTTATGAGACATGAACGTTTAAAAAAAGAGCAATTTTTTGGCATTTACGGTCATTGAAAAAAAATGTGTAAAAAAAAAAGTATATTTTTGACTTTTAAAATTCACTAGATAATTAATTGTAAGTAAATAAAAACAATAAAAATCGCAATCAATAGAAAAAACATCTGGCTGTCGATTGCAATAGTCACTTTTGGCACAGCAATACTAGATTTTGAGTTAAAGATTGCAAAAGCCAATAAAGTGTAAAAGTTGCGCATTTTTTTAAACGCTCATATCTCATAAACGAGAGCAAACCAACAAAAGTCATTGTCATATTCGAATAAAGTAGGTAAAACTTAGTAAAGATTGATAAGTCTCCGCTCCGGTAATTTTTTTCATTGCTCTGTAAGAGCTATGGAGGAGAAATAGCGATTTTAAGAAAAAAAAAATAACTAATACCAATATTGAACATAAATAGAATAAAAGAAATATTTCCAATTAAATAAATTTGCATAAAAAAGGATCGAAATCAAAAGCTGTGAATAAAATAAAGCAAATTTTACCTCAATTTCTTCAAGAGTTTGAGTCCATTTGTAGTTCGGAAAATCGCACCCATTTCCAGAATTCGGTTTCAATTTCCCCTTTTCTTTAGGATCATCATTGTCGCTATCGTCATCATTTTTGCTGTCCTTAGGTGCTTCTTCAGCAGGTTCTTCAGGTTCTTCTAAAAAAAAATTACGACCAAAAATCAAACACACAACATTTATAACATGAAAAACGACTCGAATAGAATGAAATTCAATACCGTCTTTCATTTCATGGCGCTTTTCTTCAATTTCCTTCAATAATTTATCGGCTTCGTCGTCGGTGACTTCGGTGATTTTACTCTCCTGTACTTCCCGTTCCCGTTTCTTCTTCTCAGCTATATCCTTGATACGCTTGTCGGCGTCTTGTCTTTCCTTGATTTTCGCCTCGTGTTCGGATCTACTCATCTTCTCCTGTTTGCGGAAAGCGTCCATAACTACCTGCCAAATTCACAAACAAAAACATTCAAAATTTTGACCAACAATACAATCAAAGATGAAAATCATTAACGGCAAATACCTTTTCCCAAGCACCAGGTTCACCGCCGACGAAAAAATCTGTTTTACGCCCCAAGAAGCTCACAATTGTTTCAATCAACTAAAAAGAAATGATCAAAAATCAAAATCGAACAAACTCGACACTTTAATGTTTACAATTAATAAGAACACGTGTCACTCCAAAGAAGCTTTGAGAGAATATGACCGTTGAATACAAATGTGCGATATAATTTATAATCTCCTAAGACAATCCTGTGGTTTTGTGGTTAGATTGTTTTTCAACTATTACTTCCGACTGCATTTCATATCATATATGATAAATGACATGAAAAACAAGGATTATTTCAAAGTTTTACATTATCTGTGGCTTCACACAAGACCTTATTGTGTTTATTTAAACATCGCCCAAGTGTTAAAGTTGATAATGACAAACATGTATAAGCAGATATGATATCAATTTTATTCACATCCGGAAAACTAATCGCAAATTTAATACAAAATATTATACGGCAAGTTTCAATAAAAAAAAATCACAATTTAGAGATCTATAAGATACAAGAACTTGATGTTTTGAGGATTTGAAGATGTTTGAAATCGATATCAAGAATAATCTAAAGTGGAATTTCAGCTTTCTGATAAAACTGTACTAATACAAAACAAATGGTCTACCTCTCAAATGTAGCTAACGTTCCCGTTTCAATACAAAATGATTCTTGACACTGCAGGACGATTTCTGGTACATAATTTAAATTAGGAACTCAATATGGTATAATATGTAATCATGGTCAGTCCGTGAGGACGGATGCTCTATCTGATCTTAAAGTTGTACACCAGTTAGTTTATCTCGAATCAATCAGATTACGGGGGGAGTTAGACTGAAATAAAAAGGTAGATCGGCATGTCGAAAAGCTCAATGCCTACTCGGAGCAAAATTTGGAAAGACAAGAGGCATGCGTCTGGTCCAAGCTTTGGTCTTCCTCGTATTTCTATACGGAGTGGAGACATAGACAGTACGAGCTCGAGAAAGGCAAATAATAGACGCTCTTGAGATGTGGAGTTGGAGACGGATGCTTAGAATCTCCTGGATAGCGAGAAGAATCAAGAGCTGAGGATTGGTGATAGGCTAGCTATCATCCATTTGTCTTGAGCGAGTATTCTACAGTTCTTTGGACACATCGACTGGAACAATTAGTCATTCTGGGAAGCAGAAGAAGAGGACTATCCCCAACAAGTTGGAATGAGAAGGTCAGAGCTGCTACTAGGAAAATTTTAGTCGAGTTGAGGGGTGTCGAAAGGACATAGAAGAACTTAAAAGACGGGAAAGTCACCACCCTCGGACATGGAAAGCGACGAGAAAGATAATATATATGTATAAGTTAACCTTTTGAATGCTGACCAACGCCGATCGTCGTTTTGCCAACAAGTTCATGGGTCTGAAAAACGCCGATAGGCCTTGTATTTTGAGCATGTACAAAGTGAACAAAAATACTTCCTGCTAAGCCTTTCCAGGTAGCATTGAACATGGATCGTGTAATCCGTGTCAATGTTTATAAAGACTGGTTTACACCGGAACTTCTGAATGTATAATCATTGCAGAATTTCTCGATGGAAATCCCTAACTGCTGATTATTTTAGATTGTGGTTTGGCATTTAGATTGTGAGCATTACATTTTAACAACAATGAAGAAGATGGAACTAGTTTTGGAAGAATACATTCATTAATAGACTTATTTTGTTTATTTTATATTGTTGCACGATTATTACAGAGTCTAAACACACCTTTACAAAACTCGAAATCCTCGGTGGTAGTTATCTAGGGTTTGTTTGGATAAGCTACAATTTTTATACCTGCTTTCTATTGGATTTCTATATATGTAATTCTAGTTGAAAATGTTGGCGAAATAGAAAAGACGTCAGCACTCAAAAGGTTAATAAAGACCGTGTAATCAGGACAATATATGATACATTTTAGAACCATTTATTTAATTCTATAATAAAAAAAACCATTTATAAGACTTTTAAAATGGCAAAAACACAATATATGTAGTATTGTTAATAAAAAAATAAATGCGTGTATATCTACATATAATAGATACCAGTCTAATTTATCTTACAAAGTAGATTTAAAACTTTCACGATTGTGGAGTTGACTCCTGACTCGGATATTTTCCCACAATCTGACTCTGATTTTAAAAATGTAATTTTTTCCCCCATTTTTATCATTGAATTAATATTTCTGGAGTACTAATACAAGGTGTTGCATATAAATGTGAATAGTGAGCTGATGTAAGTCATTAGCTTTTATTTAAGTTTTATTTCTTTCATATATGTATAAATTAAACTAATAAAATGTACACATTTGGCGAAAAGGATTTTTCAAATATCATATTTCATATCACCTTAATTTGACTTATGGAAAAATATAGAAACCCTTTGTTTCAGATCCGCATACGTTTTGTATTGATGAGTCACTCTTAGTTACTAATTCAATATTCATATATACATTATTAAATTTAAAAAAAATCAATGCGATTTAATCGCAAAAACGGAGTCGGAGTCGCTCAAAATTTAACGACTCAGACTCCACATCCCTGCTAAAAATCGAGCTTAGACAATGACGGTGAGTCACCGTTTGTGCGATTTTGAGCAAAAATCAGAGCTGATAAAAATTTGTAATAAATTTAAAAATTAATACAGGATAATAATAGAAACAAAGGAATAGATGTGACGGTTTTCTAGAACAACGTGCTAGGAAGATGGGAAAGTGAGGTTATGTCGAAGCTGTCAGTGCAGAAGTGAAAAAGTGGTGACAGACGTCTTTGACTCCTCCGGTGTGCTGCTGGGCCATCGCCAGGAGCATAGAGTCGAACTTTTCCAGGTCTTCGGCCATCTTGGAGTCAGATTTTGGCGCGAATTGAGATCTAAAGAAACTTCAGTCGCTATGACAGCGGCTCAGACTCGGCGACACAAACACAACAGCTGCCAACTTGATCATTCGTATGATTGCCAGTGTTGTCAACTGATTATGAACTTATGGCGTTTAATTTAAGGTCGTAAATATTGATTAAAATATGCCTAAGATCAGTGCCGGCCTTACACCCAATGGTGTGACGCAATCGGGCATTTTTTTCTAAGCACCCTTAGAAAAAAATAATAAAAAACTGGATAAAGGTCTGTTCATATTTAACAGCACTGCACGGCTTCAGCACTGCACGACTCTGTTTCAAATATGTCATTTTATTACATTTCTATTCATATCTACCTACACGTCGCGGTCACGTCACGCTTACATCACTTTGGCCGAGTGCAAGGCAAAATCGGATTACTTACTTACATTACATTAGAGGCCATGACGATACGGCGCAATATTGCTTACGTCGTATTGTCGAGTACTTACAATATGAATGCATACACGTGCATTCGTAGCTACGCGTCAGAATACAAGTCAGCAAAAATGTTTCGACGTTTATCGAAGAACGCTTGCAACTCAGCCGGATCCAGAGCAACGACACATTGCAGATCCAGCGGCCATCACGACACCAAGTCAACAATAGCCGTCTCGAGAACACTACGATTCCAGCCGCTTCAACAACATATTTATACACTTGTATATTCAAACAATAAAATACCTTATCCAAACAAATAGCAGTAATAACTACTAAAACACAGACGAACTCGTCTATAATACATGGCGGACTGGTGGTGAAGAACACCTTCACAACTAGATCAGTCCCCATAATCTTAAGTCGAAAGATCAAAAAAAGGGTGCATGGTAAACGGTACATACTCACTTAATTTACGCGAGCAGGATACAATAGGAACAAGAGGAACAGGCTTTTTCTCCCGTATTAAGGTCTGTTCATACTTAACAGCACTGCACGACTCCGTTTCAAATATGTCATTTTATTACATTTCTATTCATGTCTACCTACACGTCGCGGTCACGTCACGCTTACATCACTTTGGCCGAGTGCAAGGCAAAATCGGATTACTTACTTACATTACATTAGAGGCCATGACGATACGGCGCAATATTGCTTACGTTGTATTGTCGAGTACTTGCAATATGAATGCATACACGTGCATTCGTAGCTACGCGTCAGAATACAAGTCAGCAAAAATGTTTCGACGTTTATCGAACGAAAAATTATGTATAATCGCGCTGTTGTTGAAAGAAGAAGCTCAAGAAGGCAGTAAAAAAGCACGGAGGCGTTTTGATGTGCATCCCATGTTAAAAAATAGAAAAACCGAAGGAGAGTTTTGGACACTGTATAAGGATCTAGAGGATGATGGACAAAAATTTTTTAAATATTTCCATAAAAAAATTTTTTTTTTAAATATTTGCGCCAAAACCATGTCGAAAGATTGAACAGCTGTCAACTGTCACTATCGATAATTGGTTTAAAACAGCACAGCGGCAAACTCATGGCACGTAATTCGCGTGTATATTTCCACGATGGCCAAAAAAACGGATACGATACGTTGACGGATGTTGCTGTAAGGTATGAACAGGAAATGTCGGGTACTGCTGTAAGCCTGCCGTGGCGTAAACGTGACGGTTGGTATGAATATACCCATACAAAATGTACCAAAGAATACTTTTAGTACGGCCGGATACCTGCTGAAGTCGGTACGTGCTGACTAGGTATGAACAGACCTTTACCGGTAAAAGTCTGAATTCTCGACAGGGCGGACCCTCTAGGCTTGGAAGCGAGGCTCGGTCAACCCACTTCTTCCTGTGGTTGGCTACTCTTTGCGATGCCAATAGTATTGCCGTGTCCTAAATTAACTCGACTTTTACCTGATGAAATACTCCGACATATGTATACTGCCTGGTTCGCATATAATTTCGCACGGTTGGGCAGCGTATGAAAATATTCCACATATTGCGAATGGAATGGAATATACACGCATTCGTTTGTGGTTCAATACAAATTCATCTAAATATAAATCAAAAGGGGAACGCGTTCTGCCAAATTGACGCTTCATCTTTCCTTTCACACGCATCCACATATTTTCCACATAGTTTGGATATAATTCTTGTAAATTGTGCTGTTTTATACAATTAAATACAATGAGTGGATTAATTTTATCTTGAACTTTATTTGAAAGAAAGGCTTTTAAATTGATAAGTTCATTGCTAATAATATCAAATTTGGTGAGCTTAATTCGAAGATTTGCTTTTTCCAGTAGATTATTTGAATAGAATTTGCCGAGTACAAATGTAGGACCTTTGGCGCTCTAATTTTAATTTTAAAGCGCTTTGGGTACATCGAGCGGCGCCCTAACTAATTTGGTGCCCTCGGGCACCACCCGACCCCGACCCCCCCTAAAATCTGTACTTCCTAAGATATCATTGAATATTTTATGCGACTTATTTCAGTCAATTGGAATTGGTTTTTGTTGCATTCCTCCAAAACCCGTTGTTTGTGTAATTTGTTCCACTCTCTCTTTTTAGAAGTTACCAATATTTCGAATAAGTATTATCAGCATGGCTCGGTGGTTGGGCTTTTGCCTAGCACCGATAGGCGTCGAGTTTGATCCTATGAGTTGACCTCTATTGAAAAGAATTTATTCTGAGTATATCTGTAATGCTGACGATCAGAATTTACATATATTTATAGATATTTGTGACTCCAGGTCGATCATTTTCTATCAGAGTTTGCCAATTTTTCGGATTTCATTGTTGAAACGGTTCCTCGATTAAATTGACTAAATACCTTCCTACCTACTATGTCACCACTATTTGAGTATTATTTTTATTTATTATTAAATATTAAATTGCTAATGAATTATTTAACAATTTCACAATTAACAATTTTAAACTAAAACTACAATATAACATAGTTAAAAAAATTAGCAAAACTATAATTAGTAAACTTAAAATAATATAATATAATTCCAAACATAGCATTCTATTAATCTTACATACATTTATAATTACGTCATCTTCCATAGAGGTATCCATTAACACCCCCCAAGAAAGTACCAATGTTACTAGCACCTCTAATGCTCTCAGGAAGGGCATTGTATATTTGAACACCTCTGTGGAAAACACCTCCTGCAGTTTTTGCTTTCTTAACTCTACCTATAATTAATTTATTCCTATTTCTAGTTTTATAATTATGTATATCTCAATTCCTAACTATATGATTATTAAAATATTTGGGTAATAGATTCTTATCTATGTAGCTTATATACAAATTTTAAAGTGCCTAATTTAAGACTATTTCTAATATCCAACCATTTCGATTCATCTAATATATTTCTAACATTCTTACGTTTCCTCACATTCAAAATTGCACGCATTGCTCTATTCTGAACTTTCTGCAGTTTATCAATACACAATCCACTAAATATATTGAGCACCGCAGCGCAATATATATGTACAGTATGAGGTTCACCTTAAAATGTACAATAAAATTTATGTACAAGTTAAAATTCATAAATGTCTCATTAATTTCAAGCTTTAAGTGTCTCGTAATTTAGCGACTTATGTAATAAAAATGGTGCATTGTTTGTAATTATCTAGGAAGGCGGATTGGGGTTTACCTGTTAGGCTTTCCTGGTATATATGTATGTATGTATATAATAAAAAAAAATTATATTCTAGTCATCGATATAGAATTATTTATTTTATATACTACTCGTTATATATTGATGTCTACAACCCATACTTTTTTTTTTAATTCATTCAATTATCTCTTTTGTGACCTTTGATAATCTCTATTACCGTTCGAACAATTTTTGTCCAACTCTCATTCGCTCTCCTAGTTGCGTGTTATTTTATTCGCCACACTATGTCAACTACACTTGTCATAATTCTTACCGACGTGTTCTGTTTTTTGTCTCCCCTAAATGAAGAGAGGAAACAGTCAAGATGAAGGTTTCTCGTTATGCCAATTATAATAAATTATTCCATACTTATTTGAATGTGTTGGATTTTGTGAAACATTCTGGCGTTCAGTGCCCAAGTTTTGTAATTCTTCATGGGGTCATCTATAAATGAAACCTCACGATTTTGAATATATTTTTACTTCCTTTCCCCATCATCATAATTCATCATACATCGTTTACACTCCCGTTAAATTTATGTCTCATTTATTAACACTCTCTACCCTTTTCTTAAAAAAGAGGTAATTACAAGCACAATTGTTGAAAATTATCGATTTCAATATAATGTTCAATTAAGAATGTAAAAACTAAAATAATTCAGGGCTTACTTGTATCAAGGAATAAAAATACAAGGAACAAGTATATCAGTTAGTGAGTAAATTTGATATTTTGATCCCTCCTCCTTTGACACATCCTTATGCTCTAAGATATATTATGTATTTTGATACGAGCCCCTACTAGAGTGCGACATCATATTCTCAGTATTAAATAGCGGAAAAATCGTGGTTTCCACTATAAAATGAATATTTTGATCGCCTCGTTTGATTTTAAATTGGACTTACATTTTTAAAATAAAACACAATACATCGTCTATAATAAATACCTTTACTATTCATATACATACATACATATAATCTATTTTACACAAAAGCTAGATACATTTGAAAATTAAGCTTCACATTTGATTGTAATAAATACAACACATAACATTTGCATTTCTACTTATTGATAACGACTCATTTAAAAACGCATTTCTTTTTATAGTAAAAAATAAATAAATTTACTTTCGATATTTACAATTATTAAACCTTTAATATTATTATGAAGATCCGTTAGGACGCGGGGAATGCTGCTGCTGTCTTTTTTCCACATCATTAGAAGTCGCTATATATTTCTCATACTTCTCACTTTGGATTGAACTTGTGGGTATTTGACGAGGTGACGATGAAGGTTCTAATCTCGGACGTTCCATTTCGATACAACTCTTGTGATCAACGTCGTTCAGGCACTCTCCATGCTCCATAGATTCAAGAGTATTGCTATAAGTGATCGTCTCCATCTGACCGTACATACCATCTGGCAGGATGTAATCTCCAGTCTGATGGTTGTAAGTGTTGGGATAGTAGCTTATTTCACCTACTCCGTGGTGCCAGTTTGAAGAATAGCTCAGATTTGTATAATTGGAGTTGATCAGAGGAGGTGACTGATGATACAGCTGAGAGCTCGGCGAGTGGATTGAAGACGGAGGAGGATATAACTGAGATGTTGTAGTTTCTATAACGCTTGGGTTGAAATGTGAATACGCCGGAACAGAAGGACTTGAAGGGGACGCTTGGTTTTCATAGTTGGGTGGTATTTCAGGTGAATTGTTAGCTGGAGCTGTGGAATACGATTGTTGGGGTGATTGTGGGTGGTAATGATGTACGGGACTGCTCGTAGACGTGGTTGGCGATGCACTTTGGTTGTTCTTCTGGGGTGGAGAGTGGGATGGATTCGGAGATTGAGAAGACCAACAGTACGATGGCGAAACTGGAACTGGCTGCGGTCCTGATGATGGCAAAGGACTGCTCCATGATGAGTAGTTGCTCGGCGCCGAAGGACTGTACATTGAAGTGGTGGATATTTGCTCTGGAGGATTGTAAACTGTGCAATGAAATACGTCTTGAATTGTTGGTGTTCAATTGAAGAATGTCATTCTAATCAGTCATAGGTCTTACCTGATGGTGGTGTCGTGGCGTGAGGATGCGAAGGTGGTCTTGGAGATGGATAAGGTGATCGTCGAGTGCTCGTACGCAATGGAGCATATACTCCTTGATGAGGTACGAACCAACCTGTAACTAAAAATTGTAAATGGTGTACATATAAACTTAATACTGTTTGAAACTTTTCAATCCTAATGGTGGAATACAACAAGCAGGTTTATTATGTGTGTATAAATAGTGAGATATCATTGAGGATTTTGAATATTTCCGTGTATGTATACTGCAAGAGTTGAATCCAAATCAAAATAGGGCAATAAAGAGGAGACGTAAGAATGTTAAGAGTACATCTTCTTCTTCTAATGCCATGGGCAGACATCATTTATGGCCCGTGGGAATTCTTCCCTATAATGGGCAAGACGAAATAACTTTTCGAAACCGAGTCCCATCCATGACCTGATGTTCCGGAGCCAAGAGAGATTCTTTCTCCTAAGCCACCGTTTGCCTTCTATTTTCCCTTCTATGATTGTTTGTAGAAGGTGATATTTGGGGCCGCGAATAATGTGGCCAAGGTATTCCATTTTACGGCGCTTCACCGTGTCAAGAAGTTCTCTCTTTTTATGAAGAAGCTGGAGGACTGTTTCTTACATGCTCCTTCCACGAGATCTTTAGCATCCTCCGGTAACACCACATTTCAAAGGACTCTATCCTGTTCATGGATGCCACTAACAGCGTCCAAGTTTCGCATCCGTACAGCAACACCGACCAAACATAGGAGGGCAGGACTCTTAAGCGCAATTTCATAGACAACCTTTGACAACATAAAAGATTTTTCATGCTGCCGAAGGCATCTCTTGCTATTTCGATCCTTCTTCTTATCTCCAATTCGGAACTGACGTCCGTATTGATCATTGCTCCTAGGTATTTGTATTGTTCGACCTGTTCAATCATTTGTCCGCGCACACTAAGGTTTAATGGATCCGTCTTTTCTTTACATATATGACCATTGATTTTGCCTTTTCGATATTAATATACAGACACCATGATTGATCAATTGCGATCAATAACGATTGCAGGTCTACGGCACTATCAGTCAATATTGCCATATCATCAGCGAAACGGACTAATCCCTGCGGTACCCCTCGACTAATTTCTACTTTTTCGGTTTCCGAGTCTTCAACCTTCACGACAGCAGATTGGTTCCAATATATCCTTTGAATCTATCCCAGTTTGAGTACATAGATGAATTGAAATTGTTGGATATTAGAAATACTCTTGCACTATATATAAAATTTGTATATAAGCTTGATAATAATATATTACCTAGATATTTTAATAATTACCTAGTTGGGAATAGAGATATGCATAATCATAAAAGTAGAAATAGGCATAAATTAATTATAGGTAGAGTTAAGAAAGCAAAAACTGCAGGAGGTGTTTTCCCCCCAGGTGTTCAAATCTGTAATATAATGCACTTCCTGAAAACATTAGAGGTACTAATAGCATTGGTGCCTTCTTGAAGGGTGTTAATATACCTTTGTGGTGGGGAGACACCTTTGTGGAAGATGTAATTATATAAGTTAAAATGCAGTGTTCAATATAATATGTTATAGTTATTCATTTTAGTTTGCTATTATGTTTACATATTATAATTAGCAATTAGCTAAATAAATAAAACCATTTCATTGAAACAGTTTCAGAAAATTGACAACTCGTGCTCGTGGACCAAAACAAAAAGACCTTGACGTATGAATAAGCTGCATACATCGACCAATGGCCTATGTGTGCTGAGAGTATACGCTGTGTATAAATATTCCACGGTTACGTTCCGTGCTTCATTCGGAGCCGGCTGGTCAATGGATCAACAACAATAAACTACTTCTAACACAACTCGCTGCGTCTTTCACTCCGATCTCAGAAACCCCTCTACACATTCACGCTACATTATCATCATTATTATCATTTAAAGTCATTCGCCTTCCACTTTTGGCTGAAAGCCTTTCCAACACACTTCCATTTGACAACTCTCATCCATCTCTTACCGCACGTTTTTTTCTGATTTCATCTTCCATATGGACTTCCTTGCATCCTTGTATGTACATTATATCGGGTACCTTACTGAGCACTTATTTCGCTACGTTATTCTAACTACGTGACCACCCAGACTAAATTTATATTATTATTATTAGTATATTATATTAACTAGCAGCATAGATCAATGCTTGCAATTGTTTTGTCACGGGTTATATCTAGGGCTACCGAATATCGAATTTATAACTTTAGATTATTTAGTTTAAGTTTTAAAAAGGTAAAGATATTTTTAAAATTTTAAGAGAATCCTATTCTGGTACTTCAAATAGAATCAAATGTGATGTTTGTTTAAAACGTCTTCGAACACACATATTTGAGATCCCTATGCTTATTTAAACTTATATATCGTATGCTGTTGATCGACTACAAGGTCGATCGTTTCATATCACAGTTTCTTATTTTATCTGATTTCATTGAAATGGTTCCAATAAAATTGGCACCCCTCTCACAAAATTTGATTTTACATTTCATCATTTGTTCATATTAAAATGCTGCAAATTTTTCCATAGATGTCTCTGTGGATCTTAATCTTGTTTAATCTTTGTCTTGTAACTGTAAAAATTTTGACTATATATGTCGTGTTTAATGTAAAAATATAATTAATAATAATGTACCTTATATATTTACATATATAAATAATAATAATTCTAAATTTCTATAGCACACTCTATGCATTGGAGTAATATGCTAAGACTGCATGATTGATTGAATAAAATAAAATGTATATACCAAAGATATAAATATGTATGAGGTTGATTTGGATTTGACATGATCCTTAGTTACTACATATGCAGTTTTCCATAAAAAAGGTGAAAAATGAATACCACGGTGAAAGTTTTTCTGAAACGTTAATGTTAATATTCTTTTTGAGATCATTTGGTACTGTTTTCATGCTTACATTGGGGGTAATGATGAGGCGAAGCATTCGATTGACTATAATGGCTGTTGACGAACTCCCTTTGATAGTAGCATTCGGGTCTTTCCTTGGCATCTAGGAAAGCTTTCGCAAAAGGATTGTATTTAATCTTCAAGGAGGTAACTTCTTCATTTTGATACGCCGTTACTGCGATAAACTGCGTTTCAGGAAACGGATAAGTCACGATTCTTCTCAAATCCGTACCAACTTTGACTAAATGCACCCTCGGTTCGTATTTGTGAAGAGAATTCAACATGATCTAGGATTGCAAAAACGTCGACAATTAATCGAAGAAGTGTTTGTATATTTGATTTATAGCATTGTGAAATATTACCTGTCCGTTTCCGTTAGTTTTATTAGTCAACTTTACTTTTGCGAACGAGATTGGCTCTTTCATCCAATGAGCGCCAAAATTTGGACTCTCTGGGTGGATGTAGATTGCATTTGTAGGAGGAACTTCTGCTTTTCCTCCCGGAACCTACAGAATTCAATATAATTTATTGATAATTGTTATAAAAATATTTTAAATATTTGTTTTAGATAACGTTTATTGCATACCCATTCCCCATTTACATACTTCCACCTGTGTGGATCAATTTGGACGAACTCTAATAGAACTGTATACATAGCCGTAGGATCTAATCCACTTGCAGTCACTTTTACAACAGGAAACATTCTCCTAGATTACGAAAGAGACAATAATTGTAAATTAAAGCTAATTAGTCAAATTTAAAGGGGAGACATCAACAGGTGTTGTTATTTACCGTCCGTTTTTTGTGACGATCATTTCATTGGTCAGGGTTTGAAATCGAACCCACAAATCTCGATCGTCTAACGTGATTGACACTTCTCTGTCATTCCTTGATCCTCTTCCGGAGTTTCCACTTCCGGCTGGCTCTACGGCGTTCAATATGTGAGATGTTGTCATGTCGATATTGGCACTTTCAGAGCAGGCTGTGGGCAAAAAAATAAATAAAAACGGGTAAACACAACATTTTAATAAGCAAAAATCAGTGGCATAGAAACAACTTAAACTAGAACAGTAAACATGAACTTATTTCGCATAATTTCGTCTGTCAATGTGAAATTCACGTGTGATATTTGACACGTACACACCATAGAGTTTGACACCTGTGTTAACTATAATACAAAAAACTGTGTTTCCTATACAGTCGTTCAGTACCGTTGACTAGTCAATATTTCGCCGAGAAATTACATTTCAATTTTGTTGCGCATATTTAATTTTATGACGGCAAAATATAATATGTATATTGAAGAATTGTTTGAAAATAGCGTTATTTATTGTGGTCGATAACATAAGTAACTGTTTTTCATTAATGTTTTATTGCGACTTTGAGAAATTTTAGCGTTTCTATTCTTTCGCTATTGTTTGATCTAAAACAGTAAAATTGTTTAATAAATAAATTGAAACCCACATTACCGTGCGTATGCGTATATAAATTTGGCCTTCGAAAGGATGATTAACTGTCTAATATTTTATTAAGGCTGTATTGAAATGACCTTTATTACATATCAAGGTGTTCAAACAAACGTACAATTTACCTACCTATCAAAAATAAATACTAGCGTTCATACCAAAGAAAACGCAATATATTAAAAGTAGATATTAGTTTTTTTTATATTTATTATAAAATAAATAGTGTAGAAAAATTTGCTAATGAATTATTATACTATAAAATAGTTTGATAATCGATGATCCCTTGGGGTCCGTGAATTTTGTCTCAGGGGTCCGCGAGTTGCCTCGCCTTATCGAAATATACAAATATGTAGAGATGAAAGAAGTTTTTAATAGAGAAGAAATCAACTTAAGGATATTTTTTTGAGAATACTAATTAGATCATTAGATCACAAATCTCACGATCTCGGTGATATATTTTTTATTATTAATCATCCCAATTTATCTCTTAAAGGTCCACAACGTAACGTATTTGCAATGAACATAGAAGTAGAATGCATAGAATCGCTCTCAGCCTCCACAAATGTTGCTACAAAAACTCTGCGCAGTTTTTTCATTGTTTGTTAATCTTCGTCTCTCTCTCTCTAGTCTCTCTTCTGACTTTCCGTCTCTCTCTTCGATAGCTCGCTTTTAGAAGATACTTTTGTTAACAATGACCATTCTATTCATTCTACTTATATGGTAATGAATGACAAAATTACTGCTTTTAAGAATAAAAAATATGAGGATTTGGTCTTAAAGGATATATAATATATAAGTTGATAAAAGGATAAAAATCTGTCTTCATCTTCTATCTATATATATATATATATATATATATATATATATATATATATATATATATATATATATATATATATATATATATATATATATATATATATATAAAATTGAATGTCTGTGTATGTGTCTCGCATAGGCTCCTAAACCACTGAACCGATTACGATGGAACTTTCAATATTTGTTGTATGCATGTTTGGGAAGATTACTGTGAAAAAAAAACGGGAAAAAACCTCTTAATAAAAATATTCGTAATTACGATTTTACTGACGCGAAAGTAAAACTATCCCACCTTCAACGCATCGCGCCACGCCTACCTCGCACTCGAATGTACTGACTAGAGACCGGAATCTGAAGGGGCTGTTTATTGTTCAAAGATTGTAAATGTATTGTTAAAGGTTTGCCGAAGCTTTTTTACAAAGGATTTACAACAATGGAACAATAGGCGGCACGTTTTCGGCCCCTTCAGATTCCGACCTCTAGTACTGACCATTCAGGGCTGTACCATAAACACACAGCGGATGGCCCAAGTCAACAAATATATCTATACCAGTGGCGTGCGCTGAAATTCTCTCTCTTTTTGTTGTACAGCCTTACTTAATGTGCACGAGCAGGATACAAGAGGAACAGGCTGTTCCTATTGTATCCCGTTCGTGCACATTAAGTAAGGCTGTACGATAAGAAGAGAGAGAATTTCAGCGCACGCCACTGATCTATACCTATATATATAAAATGGAATCTCTGTGGAACGGAACGGGGACGAGAACGGGAACGAGAACGGGAACGAGAAGTGCATGCATTATTGTGGCATTGCAACGCATATGTTCAGCTAGTTTTTGATAAAAAGAAGTCAGATTATCTAATAAAAACGCATTTACATTAAAAAAACAAAAATATTTCTGAAAATAACTTATGGATTTTGAATCCATTCGTGAATTAATCCGATAATAGCCTTTCAACCACGGCAGAAGATGAACTAATTGAATTATCCAGTGACAACAATTCGAAGATAGTATTTAAAGAAAAAGAACTTGAAGAATTTTGGATCAGCATTAGATCCGAGTATCCTGCATTAAGTGCAAAGGCGTTGCAACTTTTAATTCGGTTCTCGTCAACGTTTTTATGCGAAACTGGTTTTTTCTGTGATGACAATAATCAAAACAAATAAATCGACTTCAAAATGGTTCCGAAGCATGTATGTGCATATATTAAAAATATTAAAGAACCAAAATCATACGAACATTTTGATTTTGATTAATTATTGTCAAGTTATGTTATTCACATCCCTATATATTTCTTTAAAATTTGAGAATATTGGTTATTCATTTTTTTTACACATTTTTATCACAGGGATCCACGAACCTTGAGATACTTTTTTAGGGGTCCGCGATACCAAAAAGGTTGTGGAACACAGCTATAAAATTATATGAACATATGTAAAGCAACACGAAAGTCCAATATTTGAAGATATATTTTCCAATTAAATATTCAGAAGTCAGAAGTATTTTTCAGGTTTGTTTCAAATTATTTTTACATTGAATGTAAATAGGTATATACTATTATTGTGATTGCAATTCTTTTTGAAGTAAGATTGGGTTTCAATTTAAGCCATTTCATTATTAAATATTTTTTAAATAGGCATATAAGTTATTTATTTTTACACTATGATATTTAATATTCCATATTTGTGGCGTTCTAGAGATTTATTTATTTTTATATATACCTTCACATATAACAGGAAGGCTTAACAGGTAATCCCCAATGCGCCTTTCTGGCCAATTATAAACATCGATAGATAATTTATAGATCATCATAGAAACATTCGATAACAATCTTTACAGTATTTTATAAAGCAGCAAATTCTAGATGCCGAAAACTGGAATTTTGCGAGAAATTGCAATGTGTTATAATTAAAGCCCGGACACTGAGGGGGCCGTTTATTGTTCAAATGTTGTAAATGCATTGTTAAAGGTTTGCCGAACCTTTTTTACAAAGCATTTACAACAATTTAACAATAAACGGCACGCTTCCGGTCCTACCTCTAGTTATAATACACCCATATATACTAATTTGAAAAAACTGGATGCCATATATAATTTTCTGTTTGTTACAGACATTACTAACAAACTAACCAGTAGATTCTATGACAGAATCACTAATAACTAGAGGTCGGAATCTGAAGGGGCCGGAAACGTCCCGCCTATTGTTCCATTGTTGTAAATCTTTTGTAAAAAAGGTTCGGCAAACCTTTAACAATGCATTTACAATCTTTCAACAATAAACAGCCCCTTCAGATTCCGGGCTCTACTAATAACCATACTAACACACCTGTGAAGAGTCTCGGTGATTACAACAAAATGTCTATACCCTTCAGGTATAACACACGGATTACCTAAACACAATCTGCTTTAGGTCATCGACTTTGGAGAGTCTTTAATTAATATTATGTATTAGATGTATAATGAGTAGACACCGGATAGTCACAGTGCTATCCATTGTTCCATTATTGTAAATCCTTTGTAAAAAAGCTTTGGCAAACCTTTAACAATGCATTTACAACCTTTGAACAATACGCGGCACCTTCTGGGTCCGGTGTCTAATTATGAGCATTTATAAGAATTGTAAATAGGTTTTTGAGCTCTTTTTTCCTATTATGCTGTACATTAACATTAGAATAATGTAATACTATGATTACTAACCAAATTAAATTAAAATTGTAAAATAGAAAATGATCAGTAGATCAGATGTATTGTGAACATAATTTCGTAATAATAAAAAGCATTTAAAAATCAATATGTTGGAACCGTTTCAATGAAATCAGATAAATTGACAAATTCTGATAGAAAACGATTGACCTGGAGTCACATATCTAAGGTCTGGCAAGGGATTGAACCCGTGACCACTCAGTTGGAAGCATTACACGCTAACCACTGATCTATGCTGTTATTTGACAAAAGAGGGAGGGGGGGGGGTATAGTTTAAAAATACATAGACACATACAAACATTCACGTAAATATATGAAAAATATATATGAAAAATAATCTAATTTTCAATGCCACAAATAGTATTCGGCAAATCAAAATATTTAAATTATATTGTAGGTATTATTTATTTATAATTTTATTAAAATAGTTCATTTAACTAATTTGAATAAAAGGACCTCGATATTAGATTACATATAATAAAGTGTGCTACTAAAATTAAAAGGAAGATTTTTAAGATTCTTCTTTAGTGCTTCCTTTTATTTATTTTTAATTACGTCTTAATCTTATTTACTGTAATATAATATATTCATATAAAACTCGATTCAAAGCATTACTCTCCTTTATTATAACAAGTGCAGAAATGTGTTTCTGCAGCAATTTTTTTTTACCTTAAAAGTAAATAATGGGGATGAATAGGGCTAATGTTATATTTAATCATGCAAACCTTACGACGAATAATCTCAGCACTCTACCAAGTCATCTAAAATTGTTTTTATTCGAGTAGTTACAAAATTGTGTGCTAATTACACTGTTCGACACGAAAATGGTTCAGAGACGAGGTATGACTTCTCTTATAGATCTATGCCCAGTAAACACGAATCTGGTAATAATAAATGTTGATTGGCTCGAGATTCGGAGATATATGTGTTTTTTAAAATCGCGAGATTTTTCTATATCTTCGTGTTGTTCGATCGACGTCTCAAAATCTGTCAATTTCCTGTTCAAAATGATTAATGGAATCAATAGTCGGGTATTTTATCTTTCATTTGTAGTACTTTTCAGCTTTCAAATACCTCTAGTAGTCTTTCAGTTCAAATCAAAAGTCAAAAGTACGTATTTTCACTTGGGATTTTTTCCCACTGTTAATACTATTTTGTATTGAGTATTTTCTATTGAAACATGTTTATTGGGATAGTGTTCTGGCCACACTATTTTTTGTTTTCGTTTAAAATGGTTAATTGAAAGTGTGCTGATTTTTAAATCGGTAAAATTGCAAGCTAAAAGCTCGTACTAGTATTTACTCGTACGAGTAATTTAATTAATGGGTATAATATATTAAACTGTCTTTATATGAGAATTAAATAAAATTCCACTTAGAAAAATCATATTTCGACTATTCTTGTGGATTAATAATAACAAAAATTCGTTTATTTTATCGAGGTAAGCCTATTTTATCAATAGAATTTTTGATATTAATCCACAAGAATAGTCGAAATATGATTTATTTTTTAAACAACATTTTTTATTACCAGATTTGTGTTCTCTGGGTATAGTATAAGAAAAGTCATATCTCGTCTCTGAACCAAAAAAAAAGTCGTCATTTGTCGAACAGTGCTATGATTAATCCATCGTTAAGAGGGCTGGACACCAGCGCCTTGTTCATACAAACCTATTAGAAACCCTTCCTCAATTATGGTACTAGAGAAATTATTTTTTAATATGCTATGGATATCCACCATTGGGATGCAACTATCGTTTTATTTTTTTGATTAGTTATTTTTTATAGGAGCTAGGAGCCGCCAAACATCTATAAAATCGCCTCTTTTTTACACCCACGAAAAGAGTCCAGCGTGCTTATTTAACGATCGATTTAAAAAAAAATACGCTGATAGATGCACAGAAAATATCTACTTCATATCGATGATGAAATTTTTTTAAAAATCGGTCCAGTTTTGGAGGAGTAAATAATAGAATACGAAACCTCGATTTTGTCGATTTAAAATACGTATTATCTGATCGAAGCGAAACTGTCGCATTCACTTAATATATATATTGATATATATATTGTCGCATTCACTCAATATATACATTCACTCAATATATATATTGAAGAAAGGAACGGCAACAAAATTAAGATTTCAGGTGTACAGCCCTCTTAAGATGTATTCCGTATCATAATCCAATTATATACATTTGTACTTATGTAAATGTGAACATGCTCACTTTGGTAAGTTGCATCGATTTGATTTCACAATAGAATACTTCGGATTGAATCGTAATTGTTATCGATTGATAAAAAACTCGAACAGGAATGTGTGTAATTCGAATCGGGAATGTGGAGACAGAACAAGTGAAATGATCTGGTGACTTTTATGAGTTTATAGACACATGTATGGACGGAGTGTGCCATAAAAACCCGTATTTTATACGTTTTCCGAGGTCAACTCATCTATCACAGTAGGAGAAATTTTTAAGTGCAATATAGTTTATCTATAATTTATCGCCTAGCCAGCGTCATCGGGTTTATAATATAATTGTTTATTCGTTTATAGGCAGCTTCAGATCTTTGGCCTGCCGCGTTGCGTAACACTCGCATTAGGCACAAAACCAATAGCCCAATGCGCGGCCGTGTAAATCAAAATCGCATAAATTCACTTGACGGATTCGAAGTATGCATTTCAAGTTTATATAGATATCTGGCATAGAATGGTTTTCGATAATTCCATAGTTTATACCCATGATTTATTATTATATCAATGGATAGGCACGAAATTAAAGAAAAAGAGATCAATTTTGTAATAGCATTTTCATGCTGCAGATTAAGATTTGGCTTTATTTTGTAAATATAGAAACAAATGAACACGAATCTAAATAATATAAATTCTCAAAATATTCCAAACATGTACATATGTATAGGTATATTGTATATTTCAATTAAACAATAAATTAAATCAGCTGATAACTAAAAATAATTGTATGTGATGTATGTATGTAAGCTTATTGTAAAAAACTAAATGTATGTAAGCTTATTGTAAATCATATTAACAATTAGATACAACATAACTTATTATTGAATACTTATCTCGCAGATAAAACCCAGTGAAGAGATATACTTTTAGCCGTGAAATGTCAAATCTGACATATTTGGCCAAAAATCAATATATATCGTGTATTACCCTACAAGAAGCTACACACCAAATTTGAAATTTATATATACATATGAGAGTTAAAACTATAAATATTTATATATTAGAGATAACGAGAACCAATAGAGCAAATTTCATAAAATATAGAGTGAATTATAGGCGTTTAAACAATTAAAATCTGATAATGCCGTGTCATGGCGAACAGTTTACGCCTTGTTAAACGTCAGGAAGATTTACTTTCTCCGTTTTAAAAACGCGTTGTATACGATATTTTATCTCCAACGTAATGGCAGACGATACATTAACGTGTATTGATGACCAAAATGAGCAATATGGCAAAGTATGAAAACGATCGGTTAAGAGATAAAAATGACCACTGACACGAAAGCCATGTGAAACGTAAAGGAGGTATGTAAAAATGTATCTGTTGATATGTATTACTAACACGATTTATGAAATGATAAGGCAATAATTTTTCTTTTATCATTACTGACTAAAAATGAATTCAATCTTAACCTTTGAATTACGGAGCGTCGAGATCGAACGAGTGTCCCGAACCGGGGTCGAGTAAGACCTCAGTATTTTTGAATCAAAATACAGCTTTTCTCAATACAAATGGGTTCAATATATATCTTATTATGTCCTGTAGCATGTTTTTGACTATTATTGTATTGAAAAATAACGACAAGCATCAACATGCAAACGCACATAGGTAAGGCCAACAGGCGACTGCATGACTCAATAGCCACGCGCCGAAAGCGACGAAAACAATAGCTTACAATAATATAGCTGTCTTTTTCTCTCGCATTGATTCATCGATCAACAAGAATATGCTAGCGAATAGTCAAAAACATGACTTATCGCTACCGCCTTTAAAGATATACTTTGGAACGTAGAAATGTATAAATGTATTTTTTTTACGATGTACCCCTTTTCTAAATCATACAAAATAAATTTCTTGTAGTTCATTCTAGGAATACAAGAAATATAGGGTGTATAGCTTTGAAAACCATATAGTTATTACGAAAAACGTAAAAATTTGGGCAATTGCATACCTCACTTCGGTGAGGGAGGGTTAAACAAATCGGTAAAGCTTAGATTGTTAAATCTATTAATAATACCGAGAAAAAAAATCACGTTTTTTACTTACCGGAGTGGAAACTAATCAATCTTTGTTAAGTTTGATCCACTAAATTCGAATATGACAATGATTTTTGTTGGTTTCTTTTTTTATGAGATATGAGTGGCAAAAGCAAGAATTGGAATCAATAGATAGGTGTTTTTTTCAATATTCACTTTCGGCACAGAAATATTGAGTTAAAGACTGCAAGAGGAAAAAATCTGTAAAAATTACGCATTTTTTAAACGCTCATATCTCATAAACGAGATCAAACATATTCGAATTCTGTGTTGGTTAAAATTAGTAAAGATTGATTGGTCTTCCCTTCGTTATTTTATTTTTGTTGCTCAGTGTAATTGAAGATTCATTTATCGATTGCCCATTTCTATAGTCTACAAATACATTTGATTATCTCGGCTATTTCAATGTTACTTAAGTTTTTATAGCTGCTTATCAGGATTTTCAAAACTTATCTGGTGTGGTTTATAAAATGGTTTTACTATATACATATGTATCTAATATTAATTAACATCAACCTTCTAATAGCCTTACTAAATTATTCAACGTATTAATATGCTTTCCTAATATCCTTTGATATTTTAAAAAATATATGACGGACTGTATTAAAATATTCGATACATTTTAAATATTTTACTCAAGTTGTTGTCGCTTTTATTTGAACTCATTCTGGAATGTAAATTTTATTACGAACGCACAAACAGGCAATTAACATATTATCATACTTACACTTTCAAATAAATTTTAATGACTTTTCATTTTAAAACTTGTATTTATAATATTAAAGATATTTTATGATTGGAATTGGAACTAACTCATTAAGTATCTACGCCAGTAACTTTTAAACGAAACGTTCAGTAATATTTACGAATTTTATCAATTTGCCAAGTAAATACCTATTTTTATTGGATTGACCAAAATTAGCCTTCTATAAATTTAGAACATCATTCGAGCGTTTTCGGCTTCAAAAAATCGTGATCATATTTAATTTGACGCAATTTGACTTCATAGTCAAATTGCGTAACAACTGCCAAAATAAACTGGCCAACAATTTTATTGATATGTATTGACTATTTATTTTATTTACTGATCATTACAAGGCCAGCAGAATGGATCGGTGGTTGCGTTTATGTTCAGTTTGCCAATTTATCTGAATTCATTGTTGAAATTGGAAAAATCCATCCTACTCGCTATGTCACAAATATCTGAATTTGATTTATGTATAATTTGTAAAAAATTATGTACACGTCTAAATCCATAGATTTCTCTATGGATTAATTAATTGTTAATTTTGTGTTCTTCGGCCTCTTGAAATACAGCGATTTATTTAATAAAAAATGTTTGTAATTAATTATCTAGGAAGGCGCATTGGGGTCTACCTGTTAGGCCTTCCTGCTATATATGTATCTATGTAAAATAAAGTTTGCTATAATAACTAAACATTTAAAGTTACTAAACAATCAAAAATAGGCACTTTAAAGTACATATTTGAATAGATTTGCCTCACTATTCAAGACCCCTTAATTGATCATAAGCACAGTGATCAAGTCTATGTTTATTATAAATTAACAAATTTCCAGATTTGCGCCAAGTTCAAGGAGAATGAAATTCTAGTAAATTTGTTAGTGTACAATTTTAGCACAGGTATATGAACTAGAGTCTAATTATTATCTATTGGTATACAATAATTCAGTTGTTTGTAAGTTTTATAGGCAAAGCTCATTCATACAGTGGATGAGACCGGCGGATTACAAAGGCACTAATTTTAACACATACAAACCGGCCACTTGTGAATGTCATTCATAGACAATTAACAATATGACTTAACAATTATCGTGACCATAAGTGATAAAAACCATCAGCAGATTGTATTTGTCAATACAACTGCGACTCCTCGAACCGCCACTGTTTCACTCGATCTATTTTTAATCGATCGATCAAAATTATATCAGTTTTAAATTAAAATTTCATATGAAATTATGCACGGCGAAAAGTACAATCAGATGAAAATTATCGCGCTATTTAAATAGGTGAAAATCGTTACTTCGTTCTCTCTTTTTTTGTTTATCCTTGAAGTGACGTGTGAGATTGAAACAATAAATAAAGAACAACACGCATCTTCGTAAGATAAATTTGGGTATACGTCTGTGGTCTGATTGAGTGTAATGAAAACCACTTTGTGCCAAAAGTGGGTCCATTATTTCATTAGAGAATATAAGTATAGAGGCGGATGAAAAAACTAAAAGCCATTTTTATGAGTTTCTAGAAATGTGATAATTGCATTCTTAAGTCGAAACATTTATATAATATAAAAGAGTTTGCCTATTTTTTTATATCGAAACTATTCTTCAGTTCTACCCAATATTTTAATAATACACATAAATATATTTTAAGCTATCATTTATTTAACATTTTCATTTTAAATACCTGTGATAGATACGAGTTTAATTGAAAAACAAAATGCCGAAATGCCGGCATCGTTTTAAGCAGCTTTCTATTGATTCTATTGATTTCTAAGTACATACAAACTTTTTAAGAAATATGAAAATGTTTTTGAATGAAAATTTTGTTTAAATAAACGTAAACTTGAATGAAAATTTAATTTAAATAAACTTAAAAGTATCGTTAAAAAAATTGTATATAAAATTTTTCTCGATTGACAAACATTATCATACGATTTAAATTTAATATGTCGGAATTTAATTGTTTGTTACGGCAACTAATGGTTGTTGTTTGAGTATATTAAAAATTAAATAAAATGTAAATTTAATAATTTCATAATCCCAAAGGAAACTAATGTATGAGAGACTCTAAAGAGATTCAATAATTTTAGCTGAAAAGAAACCGCGCTTTAAACGATAATCAATATAGTCACTTATTTTGATCTGAAATTCCAATAAGGTTTTCCCGGAAAATTCAACCGATTCCATTTGAGGAAAACTCATAATAAAATTCAACAAGAAGTACAAATACACCTTTGAATTTAATTTATAATCATTTCTTTAAATAGCCAGAAATAAAATGGCAATCACAATGATTTCTGAGAAATATATTAATATGTACATATAGTAAATACTATGCAAAGAAGATAGTAGCCTCTTATATACAACAATGTCTAGTAATATATCTTTCAATACTTTTTTTAAGTTTTCAGCAGATGTTTTGACATGGACGTGTAAGTATTTGTGTATATAATAATATATTAATTGATTTGTAACTATTATCAGGTTTCCTTTTCATATTGAAAATTCTACGTCACATTAATTACACCCATCCAGACACGCGTAAACATAAATGATTCATTCATTCGAACGTATACACCTATAGAAGTCGAGGTTGATTGTTTTCGTTAGTAATATTTAGACGAGGAACCATGTGTTAATAAGTCTTTATGCTCTCACCATATTATTAACAATCCGCTAGGTGGCTAAACTGTCGGGCAAACACCACTCGGCACCAAATGAATATCAAAGCTACGCATACCGTGCGGACAAATTTCACTTTGGATGCCTTTTTAACGTAATTTTCGTGTAGTTGATGAATATTAACGACACGGACGAAAAATGACAACACAATGAACAAGGATTTTCACACGGTGATGTTAAACGCGCAAGTTTTTACCTTTTTTAAACATGGAAGACGTGGGCGCCCGCCGGACGAGGGAACGGAAAATGCACGGACGCCACTGGAGTCACTTTCGTGCCGGACACTGAACGAGATGCGTCGAAGAATCGTCGACGAACACGCAGGTGTTAATTGCCCCGAGATGTGACAAAACAATAATGGCCAATTCGCACATTTGCACTACAACCAGGTGGATATATACTGCAACTCACGCACGCACCAACACGATCGGCAACCGTTTCAAACAGCGATTATGTCGAGAGTGTCGGCAAGAAGGCGGCTTTAGACGACCCCGAGTCTCGTGTAAAAAGCGCTGTGGAAAACGGACAACCGACACCGCATCAAACCGAACTCGACCTTATGATTAGTGTACGCAGAGAACGTTATGGCGTGTGTTGTGTTTCGCATTGAGCGCGAGCTTGCTCCCGTCCTCTTGCGAGCGATACTCGCTTCTGTGCGCTCGGGCTAAGGTGTATAATCGCTTGCGTGGTTGATTAATCGGTCGGTCGCCATGCTTGTCGCAGGCCACGCCTACAATTTTTTTGATTGGCTGTTGACTTTTCCACTCGACAAATAAGCGGAAAAAATAGTGCGCTCATATATACATACAAGCGCAGTGGCTTACGATGATATATACGTTCTTTTGAAATACGTCTAAAATCGACTTATGAAAATCAAGTAAAAATATTGACTACCTTGTGTCGTCATCGGTGATTTTTGCAAATAAAAAAAAAATATCTAAGTATATACTTGTAGAGATACAGAATAATTAAATGTTCAAACAAAAAGTGGCTTTGCCTTTGGTCGCGACAGTGTCTTTCAATCTTTTTTTTTTACTTAAATTAAATGGAAAATATTGATATTTCTTATTTTTTTTCATTTGTAAATAAAGTAGAAATTGTTGAATTTTAAAAATTGAGTGATTTAAAAATAACTTCCTACTTGTAATGAAACAAAATCACAATCGAAAAAGTGCAATAAAATATTGTAATCTCTTTAATATAATTTTAATTACAAGTAGATATTTAGGTATACTGTTCTCCCGAATTTTCGAATTCAGTGAATAATTGAAGACATGAATGATTCCGAAGACTTATAAAAAAAAAGTTTTTTAAAAACATACCTCTACTATGGTGGCACGACAAATCAGCGCAAACCAACTTAGCGCCGACCTTTCGGCGCAGACAACTCAGCGCAACGACAATTCAGTGGATGACAATTCAGCGCATGGACTATTCAGCGCAAAAACAATTTTTTCAATAAGTTTCAAATGTATTGAAATTGTCGGTCATATCTACATGATAATTTCATAATGCGAATAAATTTATTTGATACTTTTTGTGCCCGGTTTAGAAACCCAGTAATTATTTTTGAAAACGCATTTGAAACTTATTGAAAAAATTGTTTTTGCGCTGAATAGTCCATGCGCTGAATTGTCATCCACTGAATTGTCGTTGCGCTGAGTTGTCTGCGCCGAAAGGGCGGCGCTAAGTTGGTTTGCGCTGAGATGTCGGTGCGCCCTCTACTATAATTTGTATAAAAATAATTATTTTGAATAAAAACAATAATTTTATTTTACCACCATCTATGTTTAAAACTAATAAACAAACGATGGATAAACGTCAACGACTATCTCGCCGGGCAGATATCAAACGCATCTTACACGATATTTTTGCACCATCGTAATGGCGGAGGATCCTTTTTTTATATTGATGACCAAAATGAGCAATATGGCAAAGTATGAAAACGATCAGATAAGAGGCAAACTTTTTCCTGAATTGTAATCGTAAGTGAAACGTAAAGGAGGTATGTAAAAAGGATACCTATATATTTATGTAATTGCTTACACATAGATAGCTAAGTATTTATGACGTTTTCATTAATAAAATTCGATGTTTTTATTAAGGATGCCGTTTTATAATAATTTTTCGTATCCATTTGATACCAGATAAAATCTTAATTCCTATTTAATAAAATATTAGTTCCTAGTTATCTATAATTCAGTTGAGCGTGTAATAAAGAAAATTTACAAGCAGATTATAAAAGCAAGGTTCTTAAATAAGCTAAAGTAATTTTATTGTATTTTTATTGTATTTATTCAATATAGTCCTAAACTAGGATTTAATCCTAGTTTAGGACTATATTGAGATACAAATAATTATGTTTTTAAATTTTTCATTTTACTTATTGTTTGTAATTCTGTCTGTAGGCATGTCTCAATGAAATTTAAATAAAAATCCAAAATTGATAAAAAGCGAGTTGATTAAGTTAATATATTCTATTCATTTCATAAAACCAGCGATTCCCAATCCGTGGTACGCGGTTGATGCATGGATGCAGGAATGAATGATTTACAATCATAAATAGAAATATTTTTTATAGAATTAATATACATTATCACAATTAATCATAGTCAACGTATCGATGTATTCATTAAATCTCGTTAAATTTACTTTGTAAGGAGATTTAATTATGAAAACAAAATATATTATATGTACTTTGTAATTTTGTGTTTTTACTAATCAATAATAGAAGTATGACGAAATAGCATATAAATATATTAAACTTTGAGCATATAATAATAATTGTGACTCGGCAAATAACTTTTTTTCCACAAAATTTCTTAACAAAACAGATCCATTACGTCTACTCTGTCTTCACATTTGCAATAACAAATTTCATGAAATACAATAATTTGTATATTGTGGTACAATTTGATTTGATTTTTTAATGCTTTTTATTATTACTAAATTATATTCACAATACATCTTATATCTATTTTAATAGCTACTGATCTACTGATCATTTTCTATTTTACAATTTCAATTGAATTTTGTTAATAATCATAGTATTATATTATTCTAATGTTAATGTACAGCATAATAGGAAAGAGAGGTAAAAAACCTATTAACAATTCTTATACATGCTCAAGTCGACGATCTAAAGCAGATTGTGTTTAGGTAATTTGTGTTTATACCTGAAGGGTATAGACATTGTGGTACAATTTAGCGTAATGTTCTACCAAGTGGCACGCGAGTCAGAAGAGGTTGGGAACTACTGCATTAATCGATTAAAAAAATATATATTTAAAGAATAAAATCCGGCTTTGTTTTCATGAAAATAGAAGCTTTTGAATCGACTAAAATCTCATAAATCTGCATTTAAGTTGTAAAAGTGCTTTCGTTTACATTTACAATGAATCCCAACTGATGGCCAAGATTTAGGAAAGATACAAAAATTGCATGTGAGGTATTTTTGATGTGGGTGAATTAAAAAGTATTAGAAGTAGATATGTTAGATGAATTGGGATGGATGAGTATTAGAATTAGTTTAAATCTTTTTTTATTACATTGTCTTTTGTTTACATATATATTGTAGGTAAGTTAGATCATAAGTATTTTAAGGATTATACAATATGAAATAGAGATATACATAGTTATTATACTAGAAATAAGAACAATTTAGTTGTAGGTAGAGTATGAAAAAAAAACTTGACAGTTGGGGATGTTTTTCACAGGGTATGCAGGTCTTCTATATAAGACCGAGGTACGAGGAGACACCTCTGTGAAGGACAGTGCATATAAATATACACGTACAATTATTAAGTAGTTAAGGATGTATTTTTAAATTAGCTAGACAGCTAAAATTATATAAATAAATGTGCGTGGTTGGGACTTTATGTCTCCAATAATTATGTGCATGGTAGACATCATCATTTGATGGTTGTACCTCCTGCCCGCACAGTACCTTATCGGATGGCTCCTATCCCAAAAGCTATCCGACTTCTCAATGAAATCGTTACTGCTGAGCCTGAATGTGATATTTTCTGAATATGAAATTTAACCTATTTGTCTGGTGGCCTGCGCTCATCATTATTATCATTGTTAAATGTTATGTATGAGTGTAATTTTGATCATCATTCTTCCATTTGGGCCTCAAAGGGAAGTTTTGAATTTTTGCAGCTGGTTCTTACATATATAATGGTGATGGCTATAGGTGCAAGACATTCCCTACTTTGTATTTTATTATTTAATATGTTTACTTTATCTGCTATTGTCTTTTTATGATCATGAATAAATGTTTTTTTTCTGTGTATATTGTACATATGTCAGCCCGTCATTTTTGGAACAGTTGGGATTTTATGTTCTTAATAATTATGTGAAATTTTCATTTGATGGTTGTACCTCCTGCTCGCAAAGTTCTTTATCGAATGGCTCCTATCCCAAGAGCTATCCGACTTTTCAATGAAATCTTTCCTGCTGGGCCTGAATGTGATATTTTCCACCTCAGTGAGCGTACGTTATCGGAGATTATTTTAACCTATTTGTCTGGAAGCCTGCGCTCATCATTATTTTCATAGTTAAATGTTATGTATGAGTGGAATTTTGATCTTCTTTCTTCCATTTGGGCCTCACAGGGAAGTTTTGAATTTTTGCAGCTGGTTCTTACATATATAATGGTGATGGCTATATGTGCAAGACATTCCCTACTTTGTATTTTATTATTTAATATGTTTACTTTATCTGCTATTGTCTTTTTATGATCATGAATAAATGTTTTTTTTCTGTATATATATTTAGGTACATATATATTTATATTTTTCTCATTTCTGTATTTTTTCAACCGTTGTGGGGCATTGGGGACTCGTGTAATGTCACAATGGTCCAAAGTTAAACTTCAATCATAATATTTATCATAAAATACACCATGTTTTATCAGCTCTATCAGACTACATTATTGAAATCTGCTGAAAAGTAGTTTAAATTTACATTTATCAAATACTCTACTACAACGAGCATAGGAGATTTTCTTTGTATTGGATACATTGTCCATAGAATGTTTCTCATGTTGAATGAGCTTAAAACTTTTCCAGCATTTTATTATTTAATATGTTTACTTTATCTGCTATTATCTTTTTATGATCATGAATAAATGTTTTTTTTCTGTGTATATATGTATATATTTATATTTTTCTCATTTCTGTATTTTTTCGACCGTTGTGGGGCATTAGGGACTCGTGTAATGTCACAATGGTCCAAAGTTAAACTTCAATCATAATATTTATCATAAAATACACCATGTTTTATCAGCTCTATCAGACTACATTATTGAAATCTGCTGAAAAGTAGTTTAAAACTCCAACGAGCATAGGAGATTTTCTTTGTATTGGATACATTGTCCATAGAATGTGTCTCATTTTGAATGAGCTTAATAATTGGAATTTTGATCTTTCATATGCAAATTTGAGCCTTCCATATAAGCGTTTAAAAAATGCATAATTTTAACAGATTTGTTGCTTTTGAAACCTTTCATTCAAAATTTAAGGTCGAGAGGACGTATATAATTTAATCGAATGAAAAGTGTGACCGTCGAATTATCGCTTATTTCGTGCGGTCGGAGTTGTTTCAAAATTAATTCAGAACAATAGAAATACTTGCACTCTTCTCGAGGAAAAATAACAAAAAATATTATCATTGATTTTCATATCGCAAAGCCTCCACAACATCTCTCTCTCTCGAGTGAAAATACCCACTCAAAGACATTTTTACAATAATTTTTCCCTCAGTGTGTGTGTGTGTCGGCCTTTGTCCGGGGGGAAGGGGGCCGAGGAGTCAGTGGTGTGGTGGCTCCGTGTTGAGGTGCTAATTGGTAACGGAAACAGTAAACAATGGAACATGGGACTGGACTTAAAAATATTTCAGTTAACTTTACCTACCGACGAGCGGCGTGCCCGTGTTTGCCGTGCACGATTCTACACCAAATAGATTTGACCATTCCAAAAACTAGTATATGTACATACATATACCTATACATGTGTATGCATACCTAGATATGATACTTTATAAGAATTACTAGAAATTTTCCTCGACTGAAACAGAAAATCCGCCGATATGCATGTACCTACATACATATAAACATTAGAAACTAGATATAAAGAAACCCGACTGATTTTCACACTCGAGGCTTAAATTTATTAAAACAACATTTGTTGTACAAAATAAATTAACTTATATTATACAATCATCAAGTCTAATAATTCAATTTCCTGATTCTAATAAATAAATTTGTGCACTTACCTACGTATCTTACGGGTCTACGTGACGAGAAGTAATCCAAATCAGATTAAAGGTCAACCGAATAACAGAGGGTATCAATAGATTGTATTTTATTTTAAAAATCAATACCACAGTGACTTAACAGGTAGCCCCAATGTGTCACTGCGGTTATCCAAGGAATGTGCCAGTAAGTTAAGGAGTCGAACAGCTCTCGAGAGGGGCGAGTTCATGAGCACGTTTGTTCTAGCCCTAATGGGCAACAAGATCTCACGTACAAAAATCTTAGCTTCTCCAGGCTAGGGGTATTGTGAATCTCTGCCCTTAATAATTATATGAAATGCTTCCAATTAAATAAATCTTTGGGGTTCAAACTTTGCCAAAGAGTTGAACCCCAAAGATCCCAAGACAGAGGCACTAGGGAACAGATATGGATAAAATCCAAATGTATTAAGATATTAAAATGTTATATTTGAATAGGGTCTACGTGACGAGACAGAATGTTAAATGACAGAAAACACAAATATCGGAAGGCAAAGATCGAAAATTGAAAGATCTTAAGTCGAAAGATCAAAAAAAAAATGGTGCATGGTAAACGGTACATACTCACTTAATTTGCGCGAGCAGAATACAACAGGGACAAGAGGAACATGCTTTTCCTCCCGTATTCTGCGCGCGCACATTAATTCGAATATGACAATGATTTTAATAAAAATGCGCAGTTTTTACAGATTTTTTGCTTTTGCAGTTTTCTACTGAAAATCTAGTATTTCTCTGCCAAAAGTATTGGAAAAAATAGTCAGATGTTTTTTCTACTGATTGTGATTTTTTATTGCTTTAAAATATTTAATTACCTATCTAATTAATTATGTAGCGATTCTATACATGTAATTAATTATCTAGCGATTAATTATTTAGCGAATTAAAAAAAAATATATTTATACTTTTTTCGAGACATTTTGTATAAAATGGGTCTGTTTTATATTTCATTTCTTTTACAAGGATTCGTTTCAATCTCAATATTTTTTTTTATTTAAACGTACTAATTCGAGCGGTAAATGATTATTCTCGTATAAATAAGGAATTTCTTTTGAAGCTTATTATTTAATTTCCTAGAGTAAACGTAGGCAAACTATTAATAAACTTTCATAATATATGATACATATGTTCGTGAAAAATTAATTAATACCTACTGTATACATATATATACTCATTAATGGACTATTTTTATTTACTATTCATTGATAAATGCTTTCAAATATCAATCAATCAATTGATCAATGTTAGAGATTTCAACGTATCAGAAAGTTTATATTTTATTGGTGAGTTTGTACTCACATACAAGTAGGTATGTATTTTTTAAATATTTTAAAAAATATCTTTAGATGTTTGGCTGTATTTCAAGAGACCATACACATCGAAAGCAGAGTATTTATTAGTGTAGTAACGAAATTATTGCATCGTGTAGACTCAGTTTGTACTGTGGCGAGTTTCACCTCTCTGTCCAAGCGGTTTACGTCTTGTTTACCTTCACATTATTTGCATAGGTTGATTTTTTACTCGAATTCCTTCAATTTCGACTTCACGATCCGAGACCGTTTCATATATTCCACGGCTGAAAAGCAAACACGAATTATTACACACACACCGTTTTCGATAACGTCGCACGAGTACAGAAAAAAAATGTGCCAGAAAAAAGAAACTGCACTTTCACGACCGAGTCAATTTTCACGATTTTCATTGTTCAATTCTACAGATTGGCCTGAAAATATTCGATAGATTTATTAATGTATGAATATATTCGTGACCGAAATCGAGCGGGAGAGGAGATTTTACTCGGACATGTGTGTGATTGTTTGGTGAATTTCGTGTTTGACAAGTCGTGTACAAATAAGGATTGACAAGTATTCGTCGAGCCAGTATGTGCTGCAATTTGTGTTTGTCAATGGACAAAAAAATAAATAAAACGGATGCTTACACTTCCAATTAGATGTTTTTCCTCAAATATAAATTATCATCATTTTCCGTTATGCCATATTATATATTTATCGATTTTCTAATGCCAGATTAGAACACAGCCGTGTTTTTGAGCGTACAAATGTATTCGGACTAGAATTGTATCGTACCTTTATTTTTTCAACTAAAGGGGTTACTTTAGGCATTGTAAAGGTATAATAAAGTTAAGAAATTCATTCATAAATTGTGCAAAAAATTAGGTAAAATGTAATATACCACCCAGGTAGATAATACACCTGAGCGTGGCGCTACGTTAAAGGGTTAGAAGAATGGAATCTATAGATTTTACAGATACGAAACTTACATTCATAACAATTTTTTGTACGAAGGGTTAAATTGGTATACAAAAAATTCTAATACAAAATTTAAAATATCGTTTTTTTCGGCGTTGTAGTGAACCTATCTACATATCTATCTATTGATGTAAACGAAAAGCTTTGTCAAAATTAATAAGAACACCAACAATAGTAAATATGCTCTTAGTTATTCAAAAAAATGAATTAAAATTAATACAAAATATGATTTGAAGTAAGTATAAATACATTCATATCTAAACCACATATTTTTGTATAAAAAAAACTAATTTTTCAATATTAAATCCATAGATTTTTAATTTGGTTGTAAGCTAAGACTAATTGTTTTAACCTTTTCAATTATTTATTGATTAATCGCATAACTAATATACATAGTTGGAATTAAAAATGTTTTACTTTTCTAAGCATAGTTTCAGGAAAAGTGACTCAACTTACGTATAATGTTTTGTATGTGTGATAAATATTTAATATAAATAAATTCAACGTAATTGAAGAAAAGATAATAAGAGAATTATTTTCAATTTTTCCAAACTATTCAGAGTGTATGAGAATTTCTCCAAAACTACATATAAAATTTAAATTACACGAAAACCATATCAACTGTATAAGAGGTATGTAAAAAGGGGATTTAGGGAATCTATTTATTTCAAATTAAGTATTCAAAAGTGCTGTGAAAATATTCCAATTTGTTTCAAATTTGATACAAACATATTTTTATATACAGCTTTTTATTTCATCAACTGAATAATTATTGTTTTAGTAAGAAATTTAAATATGTATATGAAAATGGCGGAAGTCCAATTTTTAGTACCAAAAACACTATTTCGTTTTGACTTTATTCATCAATTGCTATCACTTATTTTAATCGAATAGCAGTATAAACGTATTACAAGCTAACAGTATTTAAAAAAATTGTAAAACGCAAACATTATATTTCATGTTTTGCGAGATATTTCTCGAAATGAAGAAAAGTGGGCGGCTTATACGTTCTTTGACTTAATTTTTTATAGTTAACGATATTTTAGAATCGAAAATGTAATATGTAATTTAAAATTATCATTAGCAATGTATCTATATAGATAAATGGTTATGTTAAAAAATCCATTCATAGTTAATTTAAAAACTCCAATGTACTTCTGTATAAAATTTCCTTCCTTAGTCAAATTTTCTCTGCCTTCTTGAATGTCATATTGATTGAATAGTATATTTGAAACATATATTTATATATTTGAATTCGTATGCTTAGGAACCAAATTTTGATTGAAATAGATCCGTACTACTACTAAGTATTAATGAATACATATTATGTTCTGCAAACATGTACACACAGATATTATAATAATTAGTACTTAATTTCACTCCATGAAATTTAGCAAGTGTTTGTTTATGGTAACGCGATTATCAATATCACGTAAAATAAGCCGACAAAGCCGCAATTATTGAATCAGCTAACGGTAAAGTTACATACGCAATTTGATCAAAATTTCGCCACAATGGTCACTAAAGGCTACCAATTAAATTTTTCCTCGTGTACGCAAGGATGAAAGTTGCTTTAATTAATTCAGGAGTGTATAAAATTTATAACGGTCGTTATTCATTTTATATACATTACATATACATACATATATAGGTACATATCACGATCAAGTTGTAGACAACGTTGTATCATTAGTGTGAATATTTCAGTCGGGGCCGTAGTAAAACAGTAGCATTTTAAAAAACTGTGAATTGCTTTATACTCTTGGCCATATTATAAGTTTATAAATAACCCGGAGGCTTCGAAAAAATCCACACGAACGCGCCCGTGCATTATAAATAAAGCCAGGCGTACATTTTTATTGTGTTATCGGGGAGTATAAATTAAAAAGAAAATTATCTAATACACAGAAGCACTTTTAGAGAGCGGCTTCTTCCGCGTAACCAATTTCGAGGTTCAATTTTTATCAATTTATGCCGTTCGATGTAATAAATATTACGCGCAGTAGTCTCGCTGATTTTATGCGGCAATATTTGCACGGAAAAATGTTAAAATTTAATATTCGAGAAGATGAAGTTCGTGTCGGCCGCCTGACGAAGTCGTTAAAGTAATGATAATAAAAGTCAATAGATGAAATGTATTCCTTTGAATGTAAATTCTGCTTAATTTATACTGAAAAAAACTCCACTAAGTGTTTTTCACCTTTAAACCTTCTGCTGGGCTGGTTTTGAATGTATTTGTAACAAATATGTGATCTGTATTGGAGACTGATGGTTTTGATTCTGTATATGGAGCACATATCGACAGCTTGGCGCATTATATCTCCATTTTTGAATTTGTATCGAATTTAAAGTTTGTAGATGCTGGAATATTTCAGGTTTTTCCTTTCAAGGTAATTTATGTACCACATAAATTACCTTGAAAGGAAAAACGTGAATTATAGGTATATATTTTTTGATTTTTAAATGCTTTTTATTATTACTAAATTATGTTCACAATACATCTTATAGATATATATATTTTAATAGCTACTGATCTACTGATCATTTTCTATTTTACAATTCTAATTTAATTTGGTTACTAATCATAGTATTATATTATGTACAGCATAATAGGAAAAAGAGCTCAAAAACCTATTTACAATTATTATAAATGCTCATAATACATCTAATACATATTATTAATTAATGTCGATAATCTAAAGTCGATGACCTAAAGCAGATTATGTTTAGGTAATCTGTGTTTATATCTGAAGGGTATAGACATTTTGTTGTAATAACCGAGACTCTGCACAAGTGTATTAGTATGGTTATTAGTGATTCTGTCATATAATTGGTTAGTTTGTTAGTAATGTCTGTAACAAACGGAATATTATATATTTCATGCAGTTTTTTTAAGTTAGTATATATGGGTGTATTATAAATTATAGGTATATATGTTACAGTCGAAATGTATTTTTATTTGTAATATATTCCAACTGGCCATTAGGTCATTCATATTCAAATACAATTCAACTAGTTAACTAAGTAATTACATCTCTGCAAGCAAAAATACACTTTCAAGAATGTGCGCCAGGTGTAATACAACAGTTGAGTTATGAGCTCTGATGTTTTTACTGTTAATATTTGCTAGGTATTATAAATAAAGGTAATGATTACTGTAATACGATAGCTTTAAGAATGTGTTAAAAACAAAAATGTGACTTTCAAACTCAATTTACTAGTCGAGTGACATTTTCACGAAAACGTAACCTCAAATACCAAATTATAGTTGAGGTGTATTTTCAGTTGTAATATATTTTGAACAGTTGGAATGTAATTCGCCATATGAATTAACTTACGTGGGCTACACGCAATATATTCCAACTAGTCAAAATATAATACAACCGAAAATACACTTTAACTGTAGCTAGGTTAGATGGAATATATTCCAACTAGTCAATATAAATATATCACGACTGGAAGATTCATAAACTTCTACTGTAACGTATATGTAGGTACATTAGATAAAGTTGATTTAACGGAGAGAGAAAAGAGATTGAAATGACAATCACGTACCTAGAACTAGAGTTCATTTTTAGATTATCCAAGCCCTTTAAATGTAAATGTAGCCTTGGTTTTCAAATAATTTGTAAGAAGTCATCTGAAATTTGCTAGTACTTTTTGAAATCCTTTTTATAAAGTATATATTAATAATCTATAGCGAATAAATAAAAAAATCGATTTCTACTGCAGATTTCTTCAATCGTTTTGTTTCATATATTTTGTTTAAGCTTTTGAATTATATAATTGATAATCCTTATCCTTATTAAGCAAGATTGTATTCCGATATCCTGTTCTACCAACTATTCCTGTAATTCCTTTTATATATGTAGATCTTGCTAATCTCTTAACAATATTCCCTTTCATATTGATTTATTTATAAGTATCAGAAATATCCCTATCACTCACTATTCAAAGCTTTTATTTTATTTCATTGCTGTAATTCATTTTTAGAAACAGTTTTGGTATCAATGTTATGTTATGTTCGTTGTTTATGTTTTAAAAGAAAAACTAGATTAATATATGTAAGTTTGCATTTGTTTAACATAAAATATATTACAATAATTGAAGCGTTTTGCCGATTAAATGCAAACCATTCACATGCTAAAATTGTATTATGATTTTTTAATAACTATTAATGCAATCGTGGATTGACTGAAGTTTATTACAGACTTTATAGTTATATATGTATATGTAGTATAGCATTTAATTAGTTTCAAATTCAATATAGTGCATTGATTCAAGCAGTGGTTCTTAGCTTTATATATCAGTACATGTTTTCAAAAGGTTCTAAGTTGAATCAGTCGAATACAAATTTATTTATTTTTACATATGTAGATATGTAACAGGTAAACCCCAATGCGCCTTCCTAGACAATTAATTACAAACATTGCAGAATTTTTATTACATAAATTGCTGTATTTCGAAATTAACAATTAATGAATCCATAGAGACATATATGGATTTAGACTTGTAAATAAATTTTTACATATTGTACATAAATCACATTCAGATATTTGTGACATAGCGGGTAGGCTGGCTTTTGCCAATTTGATGGAGGAATCGTTTCAACAATTAAATCAGACAAATTGGCAAACTTTGATAGGAAATGATCAACTTAGAATCACAAATATCCATGTCTGATCAGCAGCATTAAAGATTAGCACGGAATCGAACCCGATAACCTCTCAATGCTGAACATAGACGCAACCACCAAGCCATACTGCTGGCTGATATACAATATTCACGTCCAAAAATATATCAAAACTCGTACATAATGGATTCTATCCATATTTGACTCCGTTATGATAATTTTCACATGAGTAATAAGTAAATACGTGTGAATTGATGTGTGCAATAAAATTGATTACACGTTATTGTATTCACAGTTGAATTTAGCTAAAAATTAGCGCACATGTACCCATTATTTAAATTACGAAGGAATGTAATCTTCACTTGGTATGTTCGTATGCATGCTTACAGAAAAATAAAAGACAATGCTATTTACTTTGTATGTATATTTGAGCGAAATTGTGTATAAAATACGAATTTATCTATCGGGAGGGTCGAGCTAAGAGTGTGGCTCGATTTATTATCAGTATTTTATAAGCATGAGTATTTTAGTAGAAAATCGTGATCCGAAACCCATGCAAATTCACTACGGGTCAACGCCACAGACTATGTCATAAATCCTCAACAATATACCACGTTCGTATAGCGCAAAAGTAATAACAATTTGGTATATTTGAACTATAAAGCCAGTATTTAAATTTGATGCATTGGAAAGCTTTTCCAAAAATATAACAACATTTTTTTGGCATCACGACATATAAAAGATAAAAGTTTGAACTGAAAAACCAGTAACTTTAAATGCGGTTCAAATGGTTAGCAAGTATTATATAATAAACTAGTGTTTTTACCCGGCTTCGCTCGGTATTTGCAATATAAACCGCTTAAACGTGGCCAATCCAATACTAAAAATTTAATTTAATTTATTTGAATAATTTTATTTTATTTCAATTTTTTTGAATATTCCTTCGCTTTTTTATTAAATTGAAACAAACATATATACAAAGTCTCTTTTGAAATTATATATTAGATTATCATTGAGGGTCATTCATTCATTATTTGTCTGGTAGTCTGCGCTCATCATTGCTTTCATGATTTATTGTGATTTATGCATGGATGTATAATACTTAGATCCGCCCTCACGCTTTATACTGGTCTCCCTTTTGGCGCATGCAAAATACATGGCGCATGCACACTTTCTCTCAGTAGGTAGGTAGGTACCGCAGCGTCGTAGGGAAAAAAACCTTTTTATTTCCAACTTCCCCGCTAGTTAAACCCCCGCACCCTTCAGTTAGTGAAGACAAGATCTCCGACCAAAATCACACGTCAGGGTCCATCTATGTGTGTTATATATCTATGGATTTATGAGTGGAATTTTGATTTACTCTCTTCCATTTGGGCTTCACAGAGATGTTTTGTATTTGCAGTTGGTTCTTATTTATTGGAACTGGCTACAGGTGCAAGACATTCCTTATGTTATATTTTGTATTTGATATTTTTACGTTATCTGCTATTATTAAATGCTATTGTTTTTTATGATGTATGAATATATTTTTGTCTGTGTATATACATACATACATATGTTTATATTTATTTTTCTTTCTCTTTTTTCTTTTTTAAGACATTCCCTGCTTTGTTGTTTTTTTTTATAATTTGTAATTATTATTACTATCCGCTATTATATAGCTTATTATTTTTATGATTGTGTTAAATGTATTGTTTGTGTATATGTTACACCGAATCCGTGAAATTGTCTATTACACGCATTCGGCAAGAGAATTGCCGAATGCGTGAAAAATGCAAGCACGTTGCCCAGTTCACGGATTTGGCAAATTCTTTAGCGAATGCGTGTATTCGGCAAGAATTTGTCTGCTCAAAGCATGGAGTCGGCAAATAGACAGCAGCGCTCCGGTGTTGTTTTTTAGAACTGGACAGCGTAGACAAAAATGTCAAAGTGACAGCTGAATGAGGATGTTTAATTTAGTTTAATTTACATATTATTATGTATAATATGACTACATACATATGTTTCGATCATCTCATATGACTTATACATAAATTAATGCCATATTTATACATTTTGATCAATATTTTAACAGTGAAACATATGTATGTAGTCATATTACACATAATAATATGTAAATTATACATCCTTATTCAGCTGTCACTTTGACACTTGGTTATAATATAACACGCTGTCCAGTTCACGCATTCGGCAAAGAATTTACATAATTTAAATTTGTTTTATTTTTGTCATGTCTAATTTCTTTAGTTATTATTTTGTTTCTTTTCTGTTATATTTTTGACCATTGTGGCGCATTAGGAATTCCTGTAATGCTGTAATGCTGCAAAGTTTAGACCATTGCAGCATTACAGGAATTCCTAATGTGCCACAAATACCCCCTTAGCACCCTTAGAAAGAACTATTGCCTTTTTTGCTCTAATCTAAAATTTTGAATGGATTTTGGCGCTCTAATTTTAAATTTTAAGCGCCTTTGGCACGTCGTTCGGCGCCCTAACTTATTTGGCGCTCTCCGACCCAGCCCCCCCTTAAAACCGGCACTGGTTATGTGTATATCAATTGGTCAGTATTTTATATCTAGCTTTCAGTGCCTTTATCAAATCGTAAATTATTTATGAGTATAATATATACATGTATCGATTGGTCAGTATTTTACATTTAAAGGTTAGTACATTAACTAAATACGTATGTAGTTGGTTTATTTTTACGGTAACTTAAGAAAACTATCTTCATATGTATATCGCCACTAGAAAAAATAAAAATGCAAATATGGTAGAGATTAAAATTTTTGAAAATCATCAAAATTTTTTTGGTTTGTAACTACATATAAATGATTTTGGTCAGTTTTTCCAATAAATGGCAAGTAAATAAAATAAGCCGTCGATACACTCTGGACAGTTGACAATATCGGTTAGTAATTATAATAAATGGTCAGTTATATCATATCCATTGGTCAGTATTTTATACTACGACCATTACATTAAATGGTAAAATATTTATGAGTATATCATACATGTACGTAGGTAGAGTCTGTTTAAGAAACGAGCGACCTGGTTGACAGTGTTCGTAACTACCGGTTGACTGCAAAGTATGCGTTACGCATATATATATATATATATGTATATATATAAATTTTTTAAAGTTTTCTCAAAAATGAAACAAAAGGAACTTTTTTGTTATCTAAATTTATTTATATCTCTTTATTTTTTTATTTCTTTAATTTATTTATTTCTGGAATTTTGAAACGGAATTGACGGAAGGGAAATACCGGAGCCACATGCCGCACCACTACATCATGCACGACTGTATTATACCTATACTTTTACATTGTTGAAAAAAATAACTAACAATTTTTTTTTTATTACATATGTGTTGGGAACTTTGTAACCACCGTGTATGAAAAAGCGAAGATACGTCCTCCTATACGACCACTGCATGTAAATACACTAATACTGTCACCCAGGTCGCTCGTTTCTTGAACAGACTCTACATACATAGATCAATTGGTAAGTATAATATTTTACATTCAGTGGTCAGTGCTTTAATTTAATAGTTGGTTTATTTTGACAGTAACTCAAAAAAACTATATTTTTCTCAAATAAAATTAATTTGCAATCTTATAATAATTTTAGAAATTCGGATTCATCTAAGATTCAATTGGTATGTATTTCCTTTCTAAAACCAATCAATAAAATGTCAACAGGCAAAACATTATTATGTAAACAATATGTAAATGTAAAGATACCTACAATTGAGACAGGATTATGAAAAATTAAATATTTTATATGCTGTCGCCCCTGATTTATTGTAATGTTTCAAATACTGCGCTGAAAAATTATGTAGTTATTATGGAGCTATCAGCTTTACGCTCAAAGAACGTGGTATTTTTAAGTAAATGGCGATTGTAACGACGAAAAAGTCGAGTTGAATTTAACTATTGATTTTTTAAGACGAGTGGGAATGCTTAAACACACGCGTAATGAGCCATTAAGAGCAGCACTGCAGTAAAATTTACCGCTTTTGTTTGCGGCACAAAGTTCTCGTTCGCACAAAATGGCAATATTAAAATTGTATACGAGAGTATAAATAATATTCGTGCGTATTAGCAATATTGCTCGATCCTTCGGCGCGTGTTATTGTTGTTGAGGACGCAAAGCTCATTAAATTTTTTATCGGATTGCCATTATCCTTCGTTTTATGGATGGAAATGAATCACTATTCCCTTTCAGCGAAAGTTTCAAGCGAATGCTTTTCACAAACTGTACGTGTGTATGTATGTAAGTACTTTTTTTTACAGCGCATGTGCAAGTAATAAATTCGCAAATTAATACGACGCTGGAAAAGTTTTAAGCTCATTCAACATGAGAAACATTCTATGGACAATGTATCCAATACAAAAAAAATCTCCTATGCTCGTTGTAGTAGAGTATTCGATTAATGTAAATTTAAACAACTTTTTAGCAGATTTCAATAATGTAGTCTGATAAAGCTGATAAAACATGGTGTATTTTATGATGAATATTATTATTGAAGTTTAACTTTAGACCATTGTGACATTACAGGAGTCCCTAATGCCGCACAACGGTCGAAAATATTCAGAGATGAGAAAAATAAAAATATATATGTACTTAAATATATACATAGAAAAAAAAACATTTAAAAAGTATACATATTAAATAATGAAATACAAAGTAGGGAATGTCTTGCAACTATAGCCATCACCATTATATATGTAAGAACCAGCTGCAAAAATTCAAAACTTCCCTGTGAGGCCCAAATGGAAGAAAGTAGATCAAAATTCCACTCATACATACATCACATTCAATTATGAAAATAATGATGAGCGCAGGCTTCCAGACAAATAGGTTAAAATAATCTCCGATAACATACGCTCACTGAGGTGGAAAATATCACATTCAGGCTCAGCAGCAACGATTTCATTGAGAAGTCGGATAGCTCTTGGAATAGGAGCCATTCGATGAAGAACTTTGCGAGCAGGAGGTACAACCATCAAATGAAAATTTTACACATAATTATTAAGAACATAAAATCCCAACTGTTCCAACAATGACGGGCTTGACGTATTAACACGTACATATGTAGAAGCTAGAGAACAAAACGAATTAATGAGAAGTTTCTCCGAAGTTCAAGGTAATTATAACCAAGTTTGCCCAAAGGTGAGGATTAGGGTAGAGATATGGGTGATACTCATACTGTTTCCTATATAAGAAACGAAAAAATGCTTTCGGAAGATTCCACACAATCGCAGTATACTATAGTTTGGTTCACACAAGCGACAAAGTGGACAAAGTGGACAAATAACCTAGCATATCTATCATAAAACAAATCCGAATCGATGAAAGGATTGTTCTGATGTGGTTGTGAAAGGTGAGTAGGGGATCAAAAGTGATACCCAATCAGCAAATAATATACATGATGCATTGAAATAAACTCTAGGGAGGCTATTTATACGAATGGTAAATAGTAAAGGGCTTAAATTAGACCCCTGAGTTACACCAGATCTAGTAAATAAAAATGGAGGAGATTCAAAAAGACCGTGTCTACCAAAATTGCTTCCCATCACTAAGATAAGAAGCAAAGAGTTTAAGGAGACGTGGTCAATCCAACTTCGGCTAACCTGATCTGAAGAGCGTTACGTTTGTATGTATGTTCATATGTCATATAAACAGATTTAATTAATGTAATTACTTGAATAAATAATATATGCATTCTTCATTGAAATTGTAAGGTAAATACGTAAATATCACTATTGATATTTCCAATTGCATTAAATTACACTGTTCGACAAATGACGATTTTTTTTGTGCATAACACAAATCCGTGCTCTACTAATACGAATTTTTTGCTCGTAAATTTACAGATTTAAAATTCAGCACACATCCAATTAACCCTTTTAAACGAAAACAAAAAATAGTGCGGCCAGAATACTATTCTAATAAACATGTTTCAATAGAAAATACTCAATATAATATAGTATTAACAGTGGAAAAAAATCCCAAGTGAAAATACGTAATTTTGACTTTTGATTTGAACTGGACGACTACTTACAGAGATTTGAAAGCTGAAATGTACTACCGATGAAAGATAAAATACCCGACTATAGATTCCAATATTCATTTTGAGCAGAAAATTAACAGATTTTGAGACATCGACCGAACAACACCAAAATATAGAAAAATCGGAGATATATGCGATTTAAAAAAACACATATATCTCCGAATTTCGAGCCAATCAACACTTTTTATTACCAGATTCGTGTTCACTGGGCATAGATCTATAAGAAAAGTTATATCTCGTCTCTGAACCATTTTTCGTGTCGAACAGTGTTATTAAAGGATTTACATCGCCGCACTGAACGTTGCCGTGTGATAATTTTTGCCATAGTACTTTAATTTTAACATATTTTTATCATTTGGTTTTTCTCAGAAATCATTTAATGTATTGAACTGTAATTTCACATCTAGAAGTTTAATCATGAGCTAGACGAGCATGAGCTAGATCGACCTTGAGAAACCAAGGTCTGGCCAATAGCGAGACATAGCGGGAATCGAACTCGTAACATCAAGACCGAGCCAGCAGCGTGGCTCGGTCGTTAAGCTTCTGCTTAACACTGAGAGGCGCCGAGTTCGATCCCTTGAGCTGACCTCGATTGAAAAGAATTTTTCTGAGTATATCTGTAATGCTGCTGGTCAGACCAGGATTTGTGACTCCTGGTTGATCGTTTCCTATCAGAGTTTGCCAATTTTCTCTGATTTCATTGTTGAAACGATTCCCGATTAAAAATTGGCTAAAAATCCTTCCTACCCACTATGTCACCACTATTTGAGTATGATTAATGTAAATATTACAATAAAAATGTATGTACAATTCATAGATGTCTCGTTAATTGTCGAGTTTAAGTCAGTGTCTCGTAATTTAGCGACTTATGTATGTAATAAAAAAATGCTGTATTGTTTGTAATTTGGCCAGGAAGGCGCATTGGGGTTTACCTGTAATGCCTTCCTGGTATGAAATAAAATAAAATAAATAAATTAAATAAATAAATAATTCAAAATTAACCACCAGACCACGCTACTGGTTGACTGATACTACTGATTTTTGATTTTAAATGCTTTTTATTATTACTCAATTATGTTCATAATACATCTTATATCTATTTTAATAGCTACTGATTTTTACATTTTCTATTTTACAATTTTAATTTATATTGGCTAGTAATCATAGTATTATATTATTCTAATGTTAATGTACAGCATAATAGGAAAAAGAGCTCAAAAAACAAAAAAAAAATGCTTTCATAGCCGATATGTGTGAACTTGTACGAGTGTTTCACTATCGAATTTTATTTTTTACACTTAAATAATACTCCTAGATAAAGTCACGGATTGGTCACATCCACTTTTTTAATATTGAAAAATTCTATTTTAGAGATGTTGATTTGACATTCAATGTCGTTTGGACATTTGTCGTGTGATTTATTTTACAGCCAGGCCGAAAATATTATCCCTATATTGATGTAGTAGTATTATCATCTTAAATGCTGCGGATCGCGGGTGCGGTGGGACTCTATAGGACTATACATTGGCGGCGTGGAGAGTCTCTTCACGGGTTGCGTTACTTCTCGAACGGTCCGTTTTTTCGATCCGTTGCGTCGTTTATGGCTTCTCGTCGTGTTGCAATCGGACCGACCGAATGGAGGGTGGTCGTGGGCATTTGTGCGTTTGTACGCGGGTTTATTGCGTCTTGGCACAAAGGATCACGTGGCCACCTCTCAGGTAGGAGAGGCGAGTGGTTGGTAAAGGGTGCCGCCGCCATCGCATCGCTTCGGCTTTTGATAAAAACGTATTGGAAAAACGGTGCCGGTACCGGTTTATTATGATAGTTATATAGGCGCACTAAACATTTACACCGGTGAAGCTTATAAATTCGGTGCGGCGCGGCTCGACGGCATTTATGGAATCCAAACGAAATTTTATGGTGAATTTCGAGGCTACCCTTCTTGGCTTCTTGTAATTGCTGGACGCCAATCAAGTCATCAAGCTCCCGATTCCATTAATGCGGCCTCAGGTCCAAATTCGGCCGATCTCCACATTTTCCAGTTTCGAGAAGTTGACTGCTTCGAACTCAGAATCGATCACTGATTATATATAATTTTAATAATCTAGAAAATGTGTGTGTGTTAGTATGTGTGTGCATAAACAATGCGATTAAAAATAAACACAATTCTAAAGGCTCCTCAAGGTTCCGATTTAGGTCCCCTGCTCTTCATCATATTTATAAATGACGTATTTTAGGACATAAAGCACTCTGCATTCCTATTGATTGCTGACATTATTCAAATCGGTCTTAAATTTATTAAAACAACATTTGTTGTACAAAATAAATTAACTTATATTATACAATCATCAAGTCTAATAATTCAATTTCCTGATTCTAATAAATAAATTTGTGCACTTACCTACGTATCTTACGGGTCTACGTGACGAGACAGAATGTTAAATTACAGAAAACGCAAATATCGGAAGGCAAAGATCGAAAATCGAAAGAGCTTAAGTCGAAAGATAAAAAAAAATGGTGCATGGTAAACGGTACATACTCACTTAATTTGCGCGAGCAGGATACAACAGGAACAAGAGGAACATGCTTTTCCTCCCGTATTCTGCGCGCGCACATTAATACGGGAGGAAAAGCCTCTTTTTTTATCTTTCGACTTAAGATCTTTCGAATTTCGATCTTTGCCTTCCGATATTTGTGTTTTCTGTCATTTAACATTCTGTCTCGTCACGTAGACCCTATTCAAATATAACATTTTAATATCTTAATACATTTGGATTTTATCCATATCTGTTCCCTAGTGCCTCTGTCTTGGGATTTTTGGGGTTCAACTCCTTGGCAAAGTTTGAACCCCAAAGATTTATTTCATGGGAAGCATTTCATATAATTATTAAGGGCAGAGATTCACAATTCCCCTAGCCTGGAGAAGCTAAGATTTTTGTACGTGAGATCTTGTTGCCCATTAGGGCTAGAACAAACGTGCTCATGAACTCGCCCCTCTCGAGAGCTGTTCGACTCCTTAACTTACTGGCACATTCCTTGGATAACCGCAGTGACACATTGGGGCTACCTGTCAAGTCACTGTGGTATTGATTTTTAAAATAAAATACAATCTATTGATACCCTCTGTTATTCGGTTGACCTTTAATCTGATTTGGATGCTATTTTCAATTGGTTAGTTGTAAATATGCTACCGTCAACAACAGTGCTGTTCTTTAAGCTTCACCAGTTCGCTAAAAACTAACTTAAATACATTTTAATAAGCATTTAAATGGTATTTAGCTAAATTTGGTTGTGAGTTTCAGTTATTCTACGAAAACTTCGGTTTTAGACGGCACATTGATGATATTTGCTCATGAGTAAAGCCCGGACCCAGAGCGTGCCGCGTATTGTTCAAATGTTGTAAATGCATTGTTAAAGGTTTGCCGAACCTTTTTTACAAAGGATTTACAACAATGGAACAATGAGCGGCCCCTTGGCTATCCTACCTCTACTCATGAGTTACAAAAATTTGGCTTCCATATTGCGTGCAAGTAAACCTTTCCAGAATGCATTAGTACTAATGATTCGATATTGCGGAGTATTCTTGAGTTTTTCCTCTATTATACACATTATACATACAATGTAGGTGGACAAATATTTATTTATTTATTTAATAGTTTTGGACCATTGTGGCATTACAGGAAGAACCTAATGCGCCACAATGGCCTACATTTGAAAAAGATATAAAAACAAGTAAACTGTAAATAAAGGAAAAAAGCAAAAGCAGAAAACATGGTAAAATAAAATAATAAAAAAAAGTAACAAAAGGAAAATAATACATCATTCAGAGAGAAAAAAAATAACAAAAGTGTAAAAATTAAAAATTAATTGCAAGCCGCAAGCATATATATTTCTTGCTACAATTAACAAAATCACGAATCGTTAGTACATTTGTTTGGCTTGGTTTGTTTCAGACGAGAAGGTTCTGAAAAATACTATAACGAAATTCGGAGATAATAATAATTTCATAAACGTGACGACAGAAATGTTTAATATTTGTCAAAGACAGTTGGTTGGTGTTTAAGTATATATTTCCGAATATATGTTTCGTAAAATTAATAACTATTTCGTCTTGACTGTCTAATAAAAAAAATGCTCTTATATATGAACTGGTAAAAGTTTCTGTATATCATCCCTATATTGATAAAGCGTTTCTTATAAGATATTTAAAGTAATCAATTTTTGGCATACCCATGTTATTTTTAGTGTTATTATGTGAAAGAATCTGAAATTTTTGTCTGAAATGACTTACTTGTGAAATTTGTGGTATTTTTAATTAATTAATTAATTATTTAGACTGTCCAATCCGTCACCACAATGACATAAATACTGTCGGTTCGTAAATCTCAACGCTTACAAATACAGATGTACATCAAGCTGTGTATCAATAAAGTCGTAAAATTCTACAACTACACAAGAATCAAGCAAAAATAGAAAAAGCATAATAAATAAAATAGATGTTTCTATTGAAACTCTTTCAAATGAATATATTTATCAACTCTTTTGTTTATATTATTCCAATTTAAAAATAAAATCAGTCATTATTGCACCCAGCTTGAAATAAATTTTAATTGACCCTTACAAAATTTTTTCCTCAATTTAAATTACTCTCTACGGGAAGGAATTTGGTGTTTATTGAGATATATCCATCAATAAAAATACGCAAACGTTAATATTAAATTTTCATGAAAAAGTGACACCTATTAATTAAAAAAAAATGTTTAAAAGTTTATTTACAAAAATAAGTTTCAACAAACATGTATAGATGGCAGTAATTAAAACAAATTGCATCTAGAAATGATTAGATATTCGATTATTATTCAAAAAAAATGATACAAAAACATAAATAAATAAATACATTGGACACTTAATCAACTAAATTCATCACCAAGTCAATCTAGTGACATGATCAGTCTTTCTTTTCGATGTCTTGATGAAGCCGAGGAATTGCATTTCGGAGACGGCACTCGTAAACCTCGCTCTAAAATAAACAAATGTTATAATTTAAAAATATAAAAAAGCTGATTTGGAGATATGTAGTGAAAATACGAACTGTATTTGCGGATCGATATCCCTTCTTTCATTATCATCATCGTCATTCTCTAATGGATCTAGGACGGTAACGAAAGCTTGCAGCCAATCGTAAAGATTGATCATTTTACCGCACTCCAAGTACAATTTGTAAATTATAGAAAGATCCGGCAACGTAGACAGAATAGTTTCTTCCCTCGGTAAAGCACAGCATTTGCACTAAAATGACAAATGGAAAATAAGCGTTCGACCCTTTCAAAATGCAAAAATAACCATATATAATAAACAACCTGTAGATAAGACGCGGGATTTACAAGTGCCGTATGAATAGCAGCTCTGGGTGTGCCGACTATGTGTTTCTTCACATTGTATACATCGCTGAAGAAAAATATTTCATAGAACGGTTGAGATTGAGCCGGCTTCAAAAAGGGCTCGAATACATTTTTAGTTAAATACTGCAACAATTTTTCCCTAGCTTTTTCATATTCTGAGGCAGATTTTTTCTTCGCCGATGCCGATAATAACTTCTGAAAGACAATACTCGGTACAATCCATAGATATAGAATACATAGATACGCCCTGACACACACAAAAGAAAGTACAGTGCATGCACACTCTCTCTCAGTATCTAGTTAGCTTTTAAGTCTGAAGTTCGATTGACATTTTTCGAAAATGCCAACGTATTCAGTGAAATTGTGTTACAATTACTCAAGAAAACATAAAAAGGCGGATGGCATCACACATCATAAGTAAGAATTAATATATAATGTCTTCAATTATAGTAGTATTTTAACATATAATGAAATATCGGCGCGATGTATGTAGACCTCTGCCACAGATGTCTCTAAATGCACGCGTATATCTTGTTGGCACTGAAGGAAATTCAGAAATCGACATTAAGTTTAAATCTAAAAACAATGAACTAAATATTAAAGTGTCTGCTTTAAAATTGATCCTTGTGGAAGTTACTAATGTTTAAATATTGCAATAGTTAATGATGGTTTTATTATAGTAACATACATTTGTATTTTAATATAGTGTGTATAGCTAAATATTTTTTTCTTAATATGGCTTTATTAGTTTGGTTTACTGTCACGCAGAGTGTCCAATAAAATTAAGTTATAAACAAAATAAAACTTCAGTGCATGTACATATGTACATAAACTGGTTGCTGAACACTGCGTTTTTTGCGTTCCTTCCTTTTTTTTCACCACTTCCCCGCTAGTTAAACCCCCCGCACTCCTCAAATAGTGGCAACAAGATCTCCAACGAAATTTGTATGTAAAGGCATATCTAGGTTATTCTACATCTATGGTACAATCAAAATAATAATAGGGTGGGGAAGTAACCATTGTACTTGAATTGGACAATCCAATACCAATACTAACCTCTTTCAATTGTTTCCTGTCTAATTTGTCAGGTATATTCATAACTTCATCATCAGTTTCTATAATCGTCCAGCTTGCCGATTCAATACTATTATAATGATCGAGCAGATCTTTCGAAACTGTCGAAAAATCATCAGCTTCGCATTTTGCTTCGATCGGAGACGATGTTGATTTGTTCAATAGATTCAATGATCTCTTCAGCATGGTGATGACTTCTTCTTTGGAGAGGAAGCCGAGTAGTTGAATACACTCTTTGTATTGTGAAGATTCGACGACTGCCGACGAAATACAAACTCCGTATAATTCCCTAATCTGCTTCCCTAGAGGTGCAGTCGGTAAACTGGCTACAAATATCCGTAGCAGTTTTAAAGCAGTGTGAAAGTTTGACAAGTATGTATGAAAGCAGTTTAAGGCTTGTGATAAATAGACTGTCAGCGATTCGTTGTCTAAAAGCAGTGAGATTCTAGTTTCTGGCGGCATTGATTCAACATACGGCCTGAAAGACGGTAGATGTCGTACGTTTTCTAAATCTTCATCGGTGAGATTGCGGATTGCAGCATCGATATACGTTTTGGGACAGCATAAAGATTTGATTCTAGATCCATGAAAATGTTCCATCATACAAAACTAAAAATAACATTTAATATAATAATAAAAAAACAATTAAAATTACACTTCAAGTATATACATATATTAGTTTACTTTTATTCCTTGAATGAATCCCGTAACTGAAAAGTCATAGAATAGAAACACATCCATCAAAAATTTGAACGGTTTATCGGACAGTTGAAATGGACAGCTATCGACGAGAAATACCTTTTCTAAAATCTGAAATTTGAATAAAATTTAAATAAACGCATTTTTTCCATACATAAGTTCACTTCTTAGTATGAAATATATACTTGATTCAAATACACTGTCGACGAGTGTGATTGAAAGACTTGAATGCTGAGTTTAGAAGATACGTGATATGGAAAGTTTTTATGCAATGTCGATACCGACGTTGCAACACCGAATATGAGAACAAACGGTAGAGTCGATGAATAAGAACTGCAATAAAAATAATCCAAAATTAAATCTCTATACAATAATTCAACATACAAATAAATTATGCTGGCAACAAAAAATATATATATATCAAAATGGAAAGTTTGACCCACTAAATTCGAATATGACAATGAATTTTTGTTGCTTTCTCTCGTTTAAGATATAAGTGTTGGGAAATTTTTACAGTTTTTTGGCTTTTGCAGTCTTTAATTCAAAATCTAGTATTACCGAGCCAAAAGTGACTATTGGAATCAATAGTTGGATGTTTTTTCTATTGATTGTGATTTTTTATTGCTTTGAAATACTTATAATTAATTATCTAGCGAATTTTAAAAGCCAAAAATATGCTTATTTTTTTCCGTAATATTATGAGCTTTAATTTATCATGTTTATAAGGATTTTATGTCAATATATTTTCTATTTTTATTTTTTTTTTATTTTATTTTTTTTACATATATACCAGGAAGGCCTTACAGGTAAATCCCAATGCGCCTTCCTGGCCAATTACAAATACAAATGCAGCATTTTTATTATAAGTCGTTGAATTGCGAGACACTGAAAAAACTCGCAAATTAACGAGACATCTATGAATTGTACATAAATTTTTATTGTACATCAATCAAATTTCAAATAGTGGTGACATAGTAGGTAGGAAGGATTTTTAGCCAATTTTTTTTTCCGGGAACCGTTTCAACAATGAAATCAGAGAAAATTGGCAAACTCTGATAGGAAACGATCAACCTGGCGTCACAAATCCAGGTCTGACCAACAGCATACTCTGAAAAATTCATTTTCATTCAGGGATAGAACCCGGCACCTTCTTGACGGTAAGCAGAAGCTTAACGTCCGAGCTATGCTGCTGGCTATTATCGAAGCGTACTAATTCGAGCGATAAATTATTTTAAGTTGAGTTTAAAAATGCATACAAATGGATGATTTAAGAGTGAGATTAATAATGTAGAGCGCATCACTCCATCTCACTCGCTCACTCTCGCTTACAAAGAATGAACGATGAGCCTAGAACATTTCATATTGTAATTTAAAATCATTTACTGCATGAATTAGTACGTTCAGATAAAATAAAACTAAATTGAGATAGAAAACCAACCCTTATAAACGTGGTTAAGTGAAAAATTAGCAAAATTATCTCATATTACGAAAAAAAAAATATTTTTGACTTTTAAAATTCGCTATATTATTAATTATATGTATTTTAAAGAAATAAAATATCTAAGTCTATAGAAAAAACGTGTGCCTATTGCTTCCAATACTTGCTTTTGGCATAGCAATATTAGATTTTGAATTAAAGTCTGCAAAATCCAAAAATCTGTAAAATAGCTCATATTACGAAAAAAGTGTAAAAAAAAATAAGCATACTTTTGGCTTTAAAAATTTGATAGATAATTAATTATAAATATTTTAAAGCAATAAAAAATCACAATCGATGGAAAAAACACCTGACTATCTTATTTTTTGCAAAGCAATACTAGATTTTGAAATAAACACTGCTAAAGCCAAAAATCAGTTAATATTGCACATATTTTTAAACGTTCATATTTATTAAATGAGATTAAGCAAACAAAAACTATTGTCATAATCGCATTTAGTGGGGACGCGACAATTGGTTCAAGTCCAAAAGGTTCAACGACAAAATGTACCCGACAACTAGTGCACTGACAAAATGTACCCGCGACAAAATGTCCACGGAAATAACGTTCAAGCGACAAAATGTTCAAAAGTCCTAAATTTTCCTATTTCCCATACGCTTAAAAAGTATTTTTTTCAATTTACATAAGTAAATATTGGATACGGTTAAGAACCCCTAACATTTAAACTAATTCAATGACATCTTAAAATGATATTCAATAACATTCGCTTAAAATGTAATTTTTAAATTTAAATAAGAATATGTTGGATACGGTTGAGAACACCTGTAATTTATACTAATTTAATAACATCTGCGATCTACACGATAAAAAGTATCATATACATCGATAGATACAGATATGTATATAATAAAATAAAAAGTTACTTTTTAAAATAGGAAAATTTAGGACCTATGGACATTTTGTCGCGTGAACATTTTGTCGTGGGTACATTTTGTCAGTGCACTAATTGTCGGGTACATTTTGTCGTTGAACCTTTTGAACTTGAACCAATTGTCGTGTAACCAAATTTAGTATAGATTGATGAGTCTTCACTCTGGTAATTTGTTTTGTTGCTCAATCAAAAAAGTACCTAAGAATAAGTATGAGATCTTGCAGAGTATTCGAATTAAAATTTTCAAAATCAGGTATAATAATAACTAGTTGATTGGCCGATTTCTTGGACTTTTTCTTTTTAGTCGGAGATCTTTCATATGTCGAATACAACTCTTGATACCAACTTTTCAGCACGGCCATCGTACATTGAGATCTCTTAACAGTGAGTTGGGTATCATTTTGAGAATCGTCCAGTTCATCGGAATACTTCAAATCCTGCGAATATCACATCAAAAAATTATAGAATGATTTTAACAATCGAATACACAATGAAATTGTACACTTACTAGGCAGTCGGCGTTGATAAAATGCGATACAATGTTTTCAATTAAGAGTTTGATCGTCGAGGAGTTTTGAGACCTGACTATAGTTACGTGCGGTGTGACTTTACAACTGGAATATGATTACATATTAATATAATATGTATAAAAAACAGATTAAAGTATGTCGAGTGATTGAATACTTACAGCAATTGTTCTTTTAATGCTTCAAATTGTGTTGTATGATCAGGATGATTAATTCCTGTTAGAAGTGTGGCACACGGGAGGATTTCACTAAAAAATGCCGAGGTTTCATCATTATGACATTCTTTTACAAAATGTACTAGTCCTTTTAAAATTCTACCGTATGTTTCGTTATTCAATGCCTGAAATTGTATGGAATGATTTTATTAACATAGGATTTGTTTCGGTTTAAATCTTGCGCAGATTTGATTGTGTGATTCATTTTTGAAACCTGAAGTCTTTCTTCGACGTCGTTCCATAAGGATTTAAAACTTTTGTACCAATCATCCGATATAAAGTGCTCGTTGAAGAGTGAAACATTGTGGGCTTTCTTCTCTTTTCGATGATGCTTTTTCTTGTTGAAGCCGTTATTATATATGAAACAGCCCTGTAAAGGCAAATTAAAAACGTACACATTAGTATTTGTATTAAGAGTAATAAATAGAATATTAAATTTATAAATTTGATAAAAATTTGAATTGAAATACACTTAGAATAGGTATATGACTTGAATTGATATATGAAAAATTTAAGTTGACATATTTGCCTGTACTGTATTTGACAAAACAAAGTACAACAAAAAAATGATATAAATTCTACATTATATATACGATTTATATAAATAATAACAATCTTAATGTAAACATAACTCACTTTTGATATAGAAACCGTGGAATCCATGTAAAAAGCTGATTGTTATCGTCTGCCGAGAATTAACCTAAAAGTTGACACAAAGCTAATGTTATTTGACAGTTAGTTTTGGCGCGAACGATCGTAAGAGCACTTTTAACATCCATGCTACATTCACACTGTTGTTATTTTCAAAATGTTGTTTTATTTTGTTTAGAAATGTTATAAGGTTTTATACACATCCAAACGTTTAAAATTTTAAGTTATATAAATATATTTATACGAATTTAAATTAAAGTTTTTGCTCGGTGTACAAGTATTGCCCACTTGGATTTTTAAGTTAAAAAGTAAGAATCCTGGGACGTTGATGACAGCCATTAACACCTTTGATATTACTTATGCTCATTATTTATTTTAAATGCTATTTTCCATCGATTGACATTTCAAGTGCTAATATTTATTAAGCATGTACATATATATAAATGCGGGGGGGTATACCTCACGGCACCGAAAGTGAAAAGGTCGAAAAAGCAAATATCGGAAGGCAAAGATCGAAAATTGAAAGATCTTAAGTCGAAATATCAAAAAAAAGGGTGCATGGTAAACGGTACTATGTATAAATATTATATATGTATATCAGTGGCATGCGGTGAAATTATCTCTCTTTTTGTCATACAGCCTTGTTAAATGTGCGCGCGCAGGATACGGGAGGAAAAGCCTGTTCCTTTTGTTCCTGCTGTATCCTGCTCGCGCAAATTAAGTAAGCATGTAAGACGGGGGGGGAGAGAGAGTTTTACCACACGCCACTGATATATGTATATACTAACCGTTTTTCATATGTATGCATATTTTCGACTTTTTCACTGTCGACTTTTTTACGGTCAACCATAAATGTGGATAATTGATCGCTTTAGCGTCCTTAGATTTGACCGATTTAAGATGGCAGAAACAGGTATTAAACACGCTCGACTCACATCTCATCCAACACCATGCTTACGGACTACTTCTGCTTCTCTCATAAACTCGGCCAGCTACACAAACTTTTTCTGCATACTATTTTTTAGCGGCTTTACGACATGGTCGAGTTTCATTCAGCATTGTGCGAGCTGGGACCAACTCGGCCATGTTGGTTCGCCTCTGCTTTACTTCCTTCACGCCCATCATATTTATATAGTCGTGTCTTCAACAATTCCGTTGTTTAACTTCATACGCCTCCCATATATTTATTTTACAAGATGTAATTAGCAGTGGAAAAAACGGATTCCAAATTCTATTCAATTCGATAGTTTTATGATTTCATGTATTTATGCCGACTTGGAGCAAAAAATTTCAGTTTTGTGGCCAACGATCGGTATTTCTATGAATTTGCAACAAGCTTGTCATTGAATTCGATTATTTTCTTCTCAGTTAATGGCTATCTTATTTGAACTAAATTACCAAAGAGCCAAAATTAAAAAAAAATTCAGTCTTGCAAGTCCTTCTGATGAGAAAACTTGAATTTAGCTAACGTAAATCAGTAATAATTAATTTGAGAAACACTGACTCATCCCAACAAAGATGCCAATCTATTATGAGTACATATATTATAAATATATACATATGTACATATGAAGACTTTTGAAGATACTCTTCTTCGAATAGTGGCCCATTGAGCTGATACTCCACACAAAGTTTTCTCAAACAACCGATTTTTTTTCCCTGGTGGCGCATATTTTTTTCAGTTGAATATATTGAATAAGGATACTGTTTTCTTTTGATATTTTAATCTCTAAAATATGTTAACTCATATTTTAAATATGGTATATAATAATTGTCTAATGCGTGCGTGTGTACGAAGTTATGTCCGTTAACCCTGCTCCGTCTCTCTTTCTCCCCTTGGAATCGTATATCGTGGAAAGATACGCGGCATAGTGGGGGCTTTGCGCATTTTACCCGTTGGAATCGTGGAAAGAGACGCGGCATATAATAATAATATTTAAAATGTAATTATTTTTAATTTATTCTTTTGTTATTTATTTATCTTATGAGCACACAGGCCACTATTTACATATATACTGTTTTTAGAGCACAAGTCATGTTACAACTCCCCACCCCTATTAAATTGAGATTAAGCCCGCTCTTAGAAATACTTATTGAAAATAAAATTAAAATAAAGGTTGTCTCAGATGACAAAATGTCTAGTCCCGGCTCTGATTTGTATATAATGTATAATAATACAATAAAAAAATCAAAAGCATTCGTGAAATTTCCATTTCGAGCCCAGGTAATACAGGTATGCAGTGCTGCCAACTTAAATCGGTCAAATCTTAAAGGACGCTAAAACGATAAATGACCTAAGCGCGGGGAAAATTTCATTTGCATTTAAAAATAGTTTAAAATATTATTTAAAATATTAATATTATATTATATAATAAATAAAGGAAGTAAAGTCAAAGGTCTCTGGTTGATGATTTATTATTTTTTTTACATGCGAATTAAATTCATTTGATGTTTGTATCAAAAATAAGTATGCTCATATTATTCAACGATTTATTTGAATTACGCTATTTATGACGAATAAATCAAAACGACTGATATTTTTTTAATTAAATTTTATTTTTAATTTCCAACATGACAAATTTTAATTTGCTACATACTTCAAAATACCAAGGGCGATCGACGACTTCATTTTCTTACAAATTTTCTCGATAGTAAAAAAAATCGAATGTTGCAATTGCATACATATGTACATACATACTTCAATGTCGCATAAGATACATAGGTGAACCGGAATATTTTGAAATCAACTATTAAATGTCGAATTATAATGCAACTGAAGACGAGTACCACATACAAAACTGACCATAAGTACGTTTTCATATATCATATAACATTTTGGTTTTTTTAAACTGACATGTATGTATTTACATATGTATCTTTAAAAACATTAGCCTTTAAAATGTATTTGTATTTTTAAAAGGTCCTCCTTATATTGATAAATGAAAATCTTTTCATTTCAATTAGATAACTCAAATCACAACGAGATAATAGATATCTGCATTAAAACATAACAATAGTTGACTGAAAATTTACGACCAACTCAGACTCAGAATACTTGTATATGGCCTTAAATCAGCAGGTGAGACATATACATACATACATATGTACACATGCAAAGGGCCCAGGACGAAATCGAACTGATAGGCCTTGAATTCATAAAAACACGATTCTTCGATCTCGAGCGTCGTATTTTATTAAGGTTTATTTTTGGACTATTCTGTATATTTATGTATTCTATATCAGTGATTCCTGCAAAAAAGTCATAATTTCTGACCTTTCCACGCATTGAATATTGTTTATTTTTCACTTTTTGGCCAAATGTTACATGAAACGGCTTCCTATATTACTTAGTTTATGCCGAATTATTATAAAATGTGTTTTTCTTAGAGGAATAGAAGTTTAAAATGAAATAAAACACATAAATATGGGGGCAATGGCCATGGTATTGGCTTTATTTAAAGATAGTGCTATGCTTTTAGTGTTTACATACATATGATATTGGGCATATGGGCGCCACGGCTGGTTCAAATAAAGCGCAATCTAGAAGTCCAATTTTCGACCACTTTTTCCAGCAACTGGGGCCATATATCGGCAATAACGCGGCGAAGGCTACCAAGTCGTCCATCGTCTCTTATCAGCAGACTAGCGACTTCACATATCTCCACAAAGAATAATCCAAAGGTGCTAAAACACACGACGTTGGATGTCAATTCACGACCGTAAAATGGACGGTAAGTAAGTTTCGCGAACTGAACCACGATTTTCGAAATAAATTTGCGCAATTTGCAAGCGCTGTTCTATTAAAAACGAAGGTTTATTTATAGTAAAATGGAAAACTAAACATAAATCAACTATCAATTGTTAACTTGGCTCTTGCTGGAAAAAGTGCTGCCAATTCGAAAAATCAACCTTTAAAAAAACACTCTTTAGTACTATATAAATTTAATAAAAAAACAAATGAATATTTGCTATTAGATTCGCCATGTTTACGCTGTTTATACATATTACAAATACTGAGCGAAACCGGGTAAAACAACTAGTAATTTATAAGAGAAATGCGTAGTATAGAACTTGGTTGGCTCTCAATTATTATTTGACTTTAATGATATTTTACATACATACATACATATTTTTACATACATATGTATATGCAAATATACCAGGAAGGCTTAACAGGTAAACCCCAAATGTGCATTCCTGGTCCACATAATTATTACATACATATTGTTTAGATACATGTAAATCTAAACAATATCTGACATCTATGGTCAGATATTACAAACGTCGTATCAATACGATAAATAACGATGAATAACTTTCACGTAACAATACGAATTTTATATTCGATAAACAACCACAGAGACATCTATGGTGAGCAATATGGCGAAACCTAAGATATAACAATAACTAAAGGTTCGCAACAGAAAATTGGGAAGGCAACGCCAATTTTACAGGAATCGTTTCAATGAAAATCAGAAAAATTGGCAAATTCTGATAAGAGACGATCGACCTCGACAAACCAAGGTCTGGCTAACAGCGAGACTTAGCGGGAATCGAACTCGTAACATCAAGTACGAAATAATTCAACATTCACCTCTAGACCACGCTGCTGGTTGTATAATATATACAAATATATATTTTTATGACATATATTTATGTTTTTCAACCTTGTGAGTTGTTTGAAAATACGGTCTCGCATAAAAACGAGTGTTTTGGTTGGTTGCAAAGTGGGGCAAGTTCTCATCTCATGAGTCATGACATATCGTCAAGATATCACGTTTGTTTTATGGTAACGGTGTAGTTGACATTACCAACTATAAGTGCAAATGATAATTCGATATTGAAAGGCATCATGAGCTAGACGAGCATACACACACCTTGACCATCCTTTGTCCTTCTAAGTATCTGCATATACATAGTAGAAACAACCTTTCTACATACATACTATCGGCCGTATGTATGTAGAAAGATCACGACGACGATTTGACTGCATTCTCGAGAACATCTTCGACAAAACGCCTAATAAAAAAATAAGAAAACCCAATCCGAACACACTCGCCGGTGTCAAGTGTTGACTACAATTATGTAAATTGACCGGCGGCTGGTCTACGAGATGACCACTGGTCGGCCTTGTGGACACGCAATTTACCAAAAAAAAAAGTAAAAATAGTCAAATCAGTATAACGATCGATAAATAATCCTACGGAAAACGAAATTTTTCGCATAATTCTTATGTAAATTTTAGGTTGACTTTTTTTTTTAATTAGCGACAACGCTTCTATGGCTACTCGTGCGAATACGAAATCATGATTCGGGATGACGTACAGTGGGATAGTGATATTATTGTTTAAAAAAAAAAATGTTATTAAGAGGGCTGGATACTCGAAACCTTAATTTTGTTGCCGTTCCTTTCTTCAATATATATATTGAGTGAATGCGACAGTTGCGCTTCGACCAGATAAAACGTATTTTAAATTGACAAAATCGAGGTTTCGTATTCTACTATTTTCACCTCCAAAACTGGACCAATTTTTATAAAAAAATCATCATCGGTATGAGAAAGATACTTTCTGTGCATCTATCGGCGTATTTTTTTTTAAATCGACCGATAAATAAGCACGCTGGACCCGTTTCGTGGGTGTAAAAAAGAGATGATTTTATAGATGTTTGGCGGCTCCTATGTCCTATAAAAAATAATTAATCAAAAAAATAAAACGATAGATGCACCCCAATGGTGGATATCCATAGCATATTAAAAAATAATTTCTCTAGTGCCATAATTGAGGAAGGGAGAAGTATAGTACGTTTGTATGGACAAGGTGCTGCTGTCCAGCCCTCTTAAGTTAGCTGGCTGGACTTTTTTCGTGGGTGTAAAAACGAGGCGATTTTATAGATGTTAGGTGGTTCCTAGCTTCTATAAAAAATAACTAATCAAAAAAATAAAAGCACAGATGCATGCCAATGGTGGATATCCATAGCATGTTAAAAAATAATTTCTCTAGTACCATAATTGAGGAAGGGAGACGTGTAATACTCTTGAGGATTGTAAAAGTATAATAATTTACATAATTGAGTATATTACTTATTATATTTATATGGGACTAACGATATACGCCTAGGTATTTAAATCAACATATTATATTATATACTAGTGGTTTTACCCGGCTTCGCTTGGTATTTGTAATATAAACCGCTTAAATATGACTAATCTAATAGTAAACATTTTATTAAATTTATTTGAATAGTTTTATTTTATATAAATTTATTTGAATACTGATTTGTTTTTTTTTTCTATTAAATTGACTGTCACGAACAAACAAACATATATACTAAGTCTCTTTCGAAATTATATGTATACCAGAATCCGGCGCCGGCGCCCCCGGGGACTTTGAGTCCTTTGAATCGAAAAAAATCCAATCGGCGTCTATAAATCGAAAAATAAATAAATCGAATGTGTTGTCTACAAACCAACCAACCAAGGTTACATATATGCAAAGTCTTTTTCTTAAATATATTAATAAGAATAAATATATGTAGACTTGAAATATGCAAATGCTTTCAGTTCAATCTAATTTAACATTTTTGGAATTTATTTTTATTTTCCTTCAATTACATATATGTATATGTTTGTTACAGTGAAAGCATGTTTCAAGTGAAAATATATTTTCATCAATTCAAGCAGTGAAAATGTATCAAACAATGCATTTACAAAGTTTAACTCTATAAACTTAAACCTAACAACCCAATCTTAAATGAATAGGGCCAACCCTTACTTAACCTAACCTATCCTAACCCTGAAATAATACCAACCCTAACAATCTAATCTTAAATGAATAAAACCAACCATGAAAATGTAACTGGTTATGATTTCACTGAGACGTCAATGAAAATATATTTTCACTTGAAATATACATATACATATAGCATACAACATATACAGTTAGCATATTATGCTTTCGAGCAGAGTGGTCACGGGTTCCAGTCCCACTAGAGTCCCGCTGCTGGCCAGACCTTGATTTGAGACTCCAGGTCGATTGTTTCCTTTCCAATCTCTCTTGCAAATCTCAAGTTATTCAGCGTCTTGAGAGTCACAAATATCCTAGTCTGACCAGCAGCATTTTAGCTCGTATCAACGCAACCACGCCACTTGTCGGCTAAATATATTATCAGTAAAACATTTTCCGATTTAAGTTTTAAGAAGTTGTTTATTTTTATAAAAATTTAAATTCTAAAACTATAACATAATAATGCACCCGATGATATTTAATCGGACCTATAGTCTATAAATATAAATATTACGAACCGGTAATTTAATTGATCAGTTTAGCGTAGAATCGAACCAATTAACTGAATGTTTCTTCATAAAGTTTTTAAAAGTTATTTGTTCATACGAATATAGGATCCGGTTGTCAGGATACATATGAAGGCGGTAGGATAAAATGAGTTAAAACGTTGCTTACTCGGTGGAGCGCCACAACGACCAGATTGTTCTTTAAGCGTCGCATGTACAAAACGACAACTCAACCATTCTTAAGCTAATGCATGCCAACCTAATCATTCATACATGCATTCTTCTGAGCTAGAAAACGAAATCTCATACGAATATAAATTAAATTGTTTTATTCGAAATCTTTCATCGGGTCTAACAATTAGTATAATTCGTGAAAATGAATTGAATATGTATACGTTTATTTTTTTTCTAATATTTTGTTAAATAATATTATACAAAGTCATTACGTCTATGCTCCAGACTGTTAAAAAGTAAAAAATAAGCTCGTTAATTGTCCATTTTAGTAGTAAATTGTCCACCTTGTGTGATGTGGTTGTGATATTTGCATAGTGGTGTCATAGATGAAAATTTACCGACTGGTCCAAATTTATAATTAGCGATAATTTATTTAAATTCGAAGCGTGTATGCAAATGTGATCATGTCAGAAATCAAACAATTCCGCGTGTACAATATATTTAGATTTTCTAATGGTAATATATAGTGATGAGGTGTCTACATCATTAAAATTTTCGTGATTCGAAATTCTCAATAGAAAGGTTGGCAATGTCTGACGCGGATAGTTTTGCAAGTACATATATATGTATAATAGTAAATGGCACGCTGAAGCGGATCTTCCTTTTAGTTTTATTTATATTATTTTATACACTATTTAATAAAGATTTCATACAGGGTCAATAATTTTATGTGGGATTATTAAAATTTAAGATTCAAATGTCAAACTGGTGTAAATGTGTTTTTATCGGTGTAAAAAAAGTACACGCTTTAGGAATGTGAACAATTATGACATTTAAAATTACACCGGTATCGAATTTGACTATAGAATCGTTAAAATAATTGATCGAACGGATTCGTGTTTAACGAGGATATTAACGAAAATTGACTGTCAAATAAATATATTCGAATTTCGACATTTTCAGGGTTGCCAAAATTTTGTCGCATCATGTTTGAAAAAATAATTCAATATGAAGTGAAATATTTACAATATATCGAAAGTATAGATTGCTACCTACGGCATGAGTAGTTTGGTTGATAGATAAATCACCCAACTTTGATTGTGTTATTTGTATGAAATAAAATGTAAGTTTTTATCGCATAAAAAATATTGTTGCGTAGGGGTGGGTGGAGGATCCAAATAAAAGGCTAAAGTCGCTTCACAGCATTTATTAGGTGATTAAAAAGATCCACGCACAGCCAGTACTCCGTCCATAATCCCTTCATATGGTCTAAGTACCTGCTTATTAAGGGCGGATCGCTCACTGCATCTTCCTAGAAGCGTTTGTTTACCTATTGTTATAGTCACGTACCACATATGCAGTCCCACGCTTTCGCGCTATCATTTCTGAGAACTCTAGCGGGAAGCGACCAAATGCCGTTACCGACCACTAAGTCCATTCGGGGGTCTGCATTGTTAGCCGACAGCACTTCAGCCTGGAGATAATTCTCGAAAACCAATTATAACGACGCTCATTACCGTTTTTCCCGTTTTTGGGTGATTTTTTTTCACAGAAATCTTCCCAGACATGCATACAACAAATCCTGAAAGTTCCATCGTAATCGGTTGAGTGGCTTAGGAGCCTATACGAGACAGACAGACAGACAGACAAACAGACATTCAATTTTATATACATACTAGCTGAACCCGGCATGCGTTGCAATGCCACAATAACGCATGAAATTCCAGTTCCTGTTCCCGTTCCCATTTGTCGGAAAAACGCAGGCAGCGAATACATTTGAAATTATTGCGTTGCAATGACACTCATTCCCGTTTTTCCCATTTTTGGGTGATTTTTTTACACAGTAATCTTCCCGGACATGCATACAACAAATCATGAAAGTTACATCGTAATCGGTTCAGTGGTTTAGGAGCCAATACCAGACACACATACAGTCATTCAATTCTATATATGTACATATATAGAACAGTGCTACTCAAACTTTTTCAGTTGGCGGACCAGCATATATTTTTCAGTAATTATCACGGACCAGCACCATATTTTTAAATAAAAAAGTTATATATGAATATGAGTGAAAATTTGTTCATATAACAAATAAAAATAATATTAAATATATGGAAGTAGTAAAATTTATTTTGTTGAATTCAAAGAAGTACAATATCTATATATGTATGTACCATATCATATATGTACTTAGACAAAGATGAAAAATTAAAATGAAAAAAAAAATAATGAGACATGAGCTTGTTTGTTATTAGATAACTTATCCAGTCGTGGGTTTGTCGAAGACAATTAATTCCACACGTAATGGATCATGAATATTAACACTATTACAATATTTTGTCTTTATTAAACTAATGGTTGAGAAACCAGTCTCGTAAAGGTAAAAGAGTTTCAGTGCATATTCTTAAATATCTGGGAAGAATTCTGCTTTCGATTTGATCTAAAAGGGCGCAAGTGAAGTTGTGGTTTCAAAACACTTTTTTAATTCTTCATTTGTATTCAGATCAATTAGTTTATCTTCCAAATTAATTAATATATATGTTATAATAAGCTATTGTTTTAATTTTTTATTTACTTCTTTGGGATCCCAATTGAATATTCGAATATTCGAGTATTCGAATTATTCGTCTGATTTTTCAAATATTATTCGTGTATATATTTTTTTATAAACTAAATACACAAAATCAACATGAAAAGAGTGATAACGAAGAAGCTGGCGATTATGAAGAAAATTAAATATATAATGGGGATAATTTTGATAAAAATGAAGAAAATGAAGAAGATGAAATGTCTACATGTGAAGAAACAGATTTGTATTCATTAAATACGGAAATGTTTGAAGAAAATCACTTTCCGATCGATAATAATCTATACAAAATTTTAGAAAACATCAGAAAAATAATACGAATATTTAAGAAGTCACCGGAGAAATATACATTTTTACAAGAAATCATAATGAATAAAGACAATAAAAAATTGGTAAATTATTATTGGCTGTAAAAACGAGGTGGAATTCAATGATAAGACGATTAATTCAAATTTATGCTTGGTACATATGTAATTTCCTTTTTTTTTTTTAATTTTCGAATATATTCGAATATTCGAATAGCTCTTGATTTACTATTCGATATTCGAATAGTTGAAGTCGTCGAATATTTGGGATCAGTACTGGGCCAGTACTGCTGCCGCGGACCATAGTTTGAGTAGCACTGATATAGAAGATATGTATTGTATCTGTATTTGTACAATTGTCAAGGCTGTCAAGGCGAGTGTACATGTTCAATTGAAATAAAAATATGCCAATGATTTTTTTTTACGATGGTAGAATACTTTTGGACATCCCTGTTGTTCTGCTATGGCGATTTCACACCGATAGTTAAACAACTTAACCTGGTTGTGTGGAGATGATTCGGTGAGGTAATCATTTTCGGACATAACTAGCATTTTGACCGTCGAACACGCGCGTCTCTTTAATTTATTATTATTTTTTCGTTAATTTCAGATAATTAATCACCCATTTATAATCGAATTGCGACGATGACGTGAACGGGGACAAGGTCGCCCCTACACATGGCGTGTACGAAAGTTCGAAAATATTGTCCATCGACGACCACACATTTATCAGTGGAGAAAATGTGATTTCTCGATAGCAAATTGGCATTACAAAAATATATACATATTGGCAATGCAACTCGGGAGTTCATATTCGCGATTGCATCATTTATCCGAAATACGTCAATAGATACGATGGGTGCAAATGTGACGTGAGTGATGCAATTTTCATGTGAAGTAATTTTTATTATTGCAACAGCGTTTAATGTTAACAACAAATGTATAATAAGCGTTTTTTTCTAGGTGTATTTAACGATGTAATTACGATTTTAAATATATCTGTGAGGCTTTGCAATAAAAGGTTTAGGCGAATTAAATCGATGAGACCGAAATGGAGTGGTTTATGTGTCGTAATATTTTCTCTTGATTGTTTTAACCATTTTTTTTTTGCATTATTATACATTTAACAGCAAATGTATTTCTATTATAATATTCAAGCATATTCTTACTTAATTTTTTCACTCAAAGGACATCTTTAGAAATAAAATTTAAATACTTAAATCATAGCAATATAGTAAATTCTGTATATGTCTTTCTTAATTTTTTATAATTCTTCTTTTTCAATATCTTCATTGCTTTATATATTTTCGTTTTCTTTCACATATCATTTACTCAAATTTATCATTTATTTCGTTATTTATTTTTCCTCACTTATTTATCTCTTGAAAGTGCTATTTTTTTAGCATTAACTTATATATATGTATAAGATGAACCACTTGGATCTATCGGATTTGCCGCCTCCTTCAACTATGTTAAATAAATAAATAAATATAAGACGATTAGGTATAATGTATTATTGCATAAGCTCATGCCTGATTTTCATAGGATATGTAACAGTAAACGGGCACGAACTTATGCCATAGTCTAACAATAGGACAACAACATTTTCGGTCAGTTTTTTGTTGAGAAACTTTGAAATTAAACGGTCTGTAACTTTACAAATTTGATTAGTTAGTTTGTCAGTCAGTTTGGTCAAAAATAATCTGATTAGATCCATCAAAATATCGTTTCATTAAGCGTAATAGCACAATAGAACTTCGTATTACAAAAATTGCAATTTGATAACAATACTGACCGTTAAATAAATATAAAAACTGTCCAATCGATAACTTTAACTGTCCATTTATTATAGTAACTGATCAAAAACTCAATTAGAAATAAGATTTTTGGTATAAACACACATTTATTTTAACTTTATCTTTATCTTATGCGTTCGACTTCGTTTAAATTTCATTCAACATTTTTTTTCAAGACCAAAATTTTGTTTTACTATTTTTTTCTCTCTACTCATATGCTCAATTTTCCTTTTACATGTCTTTTTATAGTATTCTTCCTACATCGCTTCTGGAAAACGAACCCAAAAGACCTTCATATACATATATTCAATGTTATATCAATATGTATTATACAACCACAATTCACTAAACATTACTAGAAGTTTTACAGTATACTACATCGCTTCTGGAAAATGAACCCAAAAGACCTTCATATATACATATATTCAATGTTATATCAATATGTATTATACAACCACAATGCACTTAACATTACTAGAAGTTTTACAGTATACAGTTTCTTTCAATGACGTATACTTTTTGAGCTTCTTATTATCAAGTGTACATAGAGAGGCATCTAGCATTGAACCCGTGTGGAAATATGACCTTTTTACCGTCGAATATTATATTTTCAGTCCACATGAAATTTGAGCGCCTCTTTACACGTGTCCCAGAAAGTCCGCTCTTGGCAATTGTGAATTTATTAGATTTAAATGATCGTTGATTGCCATTTAGACGCTTGCGCTATGTACTCTTCGTCACTTTCACTCTCGAATTCCCGTGGCTCACAAATGCCACGAGGTCACAGTCTGACCCACGAGAACCGCAGTCTGGTCCATCCCAGACAATGCGAGATGCCAATTAACGATTCCACGTCAAAGTCTACCGAATTATGGCCAACATGACCGTTTATGGTCAATAACCATCCGCATGAAGATGTACACTGGACGAGAGACGTGTGTGACATTTTGGCTTCATGTCCGGGTTCGAACATGTCACCTATGACCTACCAATGAAAATATTATCCTTGAAGAAAATCCTTGCGTATCAAGAATGTTGTCTAGTGTGTGTGTGTGTGTGGCCATTTGCATATGCGGCACTTTTTAAATATGTGCTTTGACAAAATGTCTATTTTTTATTCGAATTTACCTAATTTTGAAAGTCGTTGTGATTATGATGGCACATTATCGAATTGAAGAAAATCTTCTATTTTTTTGTACGCGATGTTGAAACATTTATTCTTCTGAAGACACCACTTCTGAAGAAGTGCCTTGTTTTTCAATTTTTACAATTTTAGAGACCAACCTTCATATAAAGTTGCTCAGGCCGATGAAAATAATGGAGCAAAGAAATGATAGCATAGCAATAAGGAAAAAGTATATATTGAATTTTGTTTAAGTATAAATTGAATTTTGTGGTACTTCATTATAAATAAACATGAGCCATCTTCGGTATATGAGCCGTTATATTTGAAAAAGTCCACTTTTCTTCATTTCCAGAAATATCTAACAAAACATGAAATATAATGCTTTACGTTTCACAATATTTAAAAATATAGGTGGCCTATTATATGTTTATTCTGCTTTTCCGATATCCTGGACATATCGAATGAAAATAAGTCATAACAATTTATGAATGAAGTCAAACAGAAATAGTGTTTTTTGAACTGAAAATTGGACATCCGCCACTTTGAAATATAACGGCTCATACGTGATTGCCAAATTTGGAGCTTCCCAATAATTGATTTGTGTATTTTTGTATTAAATTAGTAACTATAGAATATATACAATAAAAAATTATGCTTTTATACTCGATCGAAAAAAAATTCCAAGTATATTTTTGAAGAATTTCAATCTTTAAGCTATTGAAATCGAATTCTATTGTAAACTGGCTGTGTATATAGACACGACAGAAACTATTGAAAAGAAGAGACGGATCGTTTCGCGAAAAAAAATAGGTCTCACAGACCTTTTTTGCGAGTTGAAAGGTTATCCGTGAAAAAATCAGCCGAGTGATTTCGCCGAGTCATTCATCAGGATAGTGTTGTGACATGCATGATTGATGATTTGTCAGATCAGGAGAAACAGGAGGACATTTGAAGGATGCTTTTACCAAATTATACAAACTTAATTGAAAAATATCCTACTCAAGCCCGGTCGTTTGAACTTTAAACTTCAATTATGTGTTAAGCGAAACGCAGATTATGAATTCGATATAAGCGCGCATATATTAACGCACCGAGAAAATGCTTTGCGATTTTTAATTATGCACTAAAATGTCCCCGTCTTAACATTATTATAAACACTTTGCAAGGATGAAATGCTTAGTTTTTTTTTGATAGACTTAAGGATCTTTTTGAGTGTGTCAAAAGTGGCGTTTGACCTCTGGCTGTGATTGGAAATTTGGTCTTTGGGCTTAGTGTCGATCGCCCTCGATGAATATGTTTATTTCTAATTAGTGTTTAATTTTGAGTTTCGGTTTCGCAAGTCGACCTAGACATTTGTTTCTCGCCGAAGCAGGTTGTTGCGGTCACGTACATTGTGTGAAGTCGACATCTAATATTGCTATGAATCATTCGAGTTTCAACTATCACTTTCGCCTGGTGTCGGTGCGTAATCATTGCCTGTCAATTTTTGTCGCCGTATAATTTGTAAATCTGTTCCCCATTGGATTAATGAGACTGTTAAAATCGCGTTGGGAAATATTATTATAGGATCGTTTTACACTTTGCCCGGAATCGCCATTTTGTTTCACCTATAGATCATAAGCCTACTTAATGCGTACACATTGGTATAGTACAGGGGCTTTCAACAAAACATACATTTTATTTTATTTTTACATATATATATATATATATATATATATATATATATATATATTTATTTTATTCTAAACAGACCATTGTGGCATAACAGGAATTCCTAAAGCGCCACAATGGTCAAAAACATAACACAAAAAAAACAAAATAACAATTAAACACAAATCAATACACAACGAAAATAATACACCCATCAATTATACATAAAAAAATACATTTGAACATAAACATAAATACATCCATACATAAACATAAAAAACAGCATTTAATAATAACAGATAAAGTAAAAATATCAAATAAAAAAATATATAGCATAAGGAATGCCTTGCACCTACAGGCAGTTTCAATAAATATGTAAGAAACAACTACAAATACAAAACATCCCTGTAGGCCCAAATGGAAGAGAGTTAATCAAAATTGCACTCATAAATCACAATCAATCATGAAAACAATGATGAGCGCAGACTACCAGATAAATGGGTTAGAGTAATTTCCGACAATTTACGCTCACTTAGGTGGAAAATATCACATTCAGTCTCGGCAGCAACGATTTCATTAAGAAGTCGAATAGCTCTTGGAATAGGAGCCATTCGAAAAAGGACTGTGCGGGCAGGAGGTACAGCCAGCAAATGATGATGTCTACCACGCACATAGTGATTAGGGACATAAAGTCCCAACTGCTCCAGCAACAACGGGCATGACGTATTACCACGTAAGAGCAGGAGAACGAAACGAATTAATGAGAAGTTTCTCTGAAGTTCAAGGGAATTATACCCAAGCATGCCCAAAAGGAAAGGAGTGGGGTAGAGATATGGGTAATACCCATATTCTTTCCTATATAGGAAACGAAGAAATGCTTTTTGCACTTTCTCAATCATCAGAGAGTAATTTGCTTCATGCGGATTCCACACAATCGCATTATACTCTAGCTTACTTCTCACAAGCGAATTGAAAAGCAAGCGAGAAGACAAAGGATTGGAGAATAATCTTGCATATCTCAAAACAAATCCAAGTCGACGAAAGGAATCGTCAGCGACTTTCTTAATATGGTTGTGATCAATATTTTAACAGTCGGAATTTTATACCTTGTGAAGAATCAGTATTATATTATAAATATTTAATTTCATTACACATTTCCCAGAACATAACTCTCGGCTACACCGACCAGACCAAATGTATAAAAATGTGAGCGACTAAGAAATCAAGAGAATTGCCGAATGCGTGTAATAGACAATTTCACGGATTCGGTGTAACATATACATAGATATACAGCCAGCAGCATACATGTCGTTAAGCTTCTGCTTAACACCGAGAGGCGCCGGGTTCGATCCCATGAGCTGACCTCCATTGAAAAGAATTTTTCTGAGTACATCTGTAGTGCTGCTGGTCAGACTTGGATATTTGTGACTCCAGGTCGATCGTTTCCTATCAGAGTTTCTCTGATTTCATTGTTGAAACGGTTCCCGTTAAAAAAAAATGGCTAAAAATTCTTCTTACCTACTATGTCACCACTATTTGAGTATGATTAATGTACAATAAAATTTATGTACAATTCATAGATGTCTCATTAATTTGCGAGTTTTTCAGTGTCTCGTAAATCAACGACTTGTAAAAAAAATAAAAAAATGCTGCATTGTAATTGCTATTGTAATATGTAATTGGCCAGGAAGGCGCATTGGGGTTTACCTGTAAGGCCTTCCTGGTATATATACATATATGTAAAAAATAAATAAATATACCAGGAAGGCTTGACAGGAAGACCCCAATGCGCCTTCCTGGATAATTAATTACAAAAAATGCAGCATTTTATTATTAAAAAATCACTGTATTTCCAGAAGTTGAAGAACACGAAATAACAATAAATTGGATGCGGTGCATCCGCTCTAAAATCGCCAGACAAATTGAAAGACAGATTAACGGACGGCTGCTTTAAATGCAATTCTCATCTTCTCGAATGATAGATTGAACATCAGATGACGGGTAACCTTTCGATGTGCACAGATGCAATTATTAAAATGGTAATTATTAAAATTGAGTTGGATCTTTCAGGCGAGTTTAATAAGGCAAGATTCGATAAGTTCCGAATCTTGTTATTAAAGTTATTAAACTCAAGTTCAAGTTCTCAAGTTATTAAACTCGCCAGAAAGATCCAACTCAATTTTAATAATTGCATCTGTGCACATCGAAAGGTTACTCGTCTTCTGATGTGCAATCTATCATTCGAGAAAACGAGAATTACGTTTAAAGCTGCCATTCTGTTAATCTGGCGATTTTAGAGCGGATGCACCAGACCCCAATTTATCAGAGAATTAATCCATTGAGACATATATGGATTTAAGATTTGTACATAATTTTACAAATTGTACATACAATAAATACAGAAGATGATGACAACAGAAAAGATGATTTTTTGAAAATTTAGAGGAACCGTTTCAACAATGATCAGATGTAATTGGCAAACTTTGATAAGAAACGATCGATTTGGAGTCACAAATACCCCCAAATCTAACCAGCAGTATGGCGGATTGAACCCACTGATCACTTGGTGTTATACATACACGCTACCATTAAACCATACTGCTGGCTATATATTTCGATATGTAAAGAGTCTTATAAAATTAAGATGCAGTGCATTTGACGAAAAATGCTACTGTGCCTGAAGAAAAAGATGTATTTTGTCAGTGATGACTTGTGAATGTGAAACTTGGAAATTGAACGTCAAGATGTTATATAAAGTCCAATGCACTCAAAGAAGTATGGAACGTTGTATGTTCAGCATTACAAGGAGGGATAGGAAACGGAATATTTGGCTGAGAAGTATGACAAAGGTAGTAGATATTGTGGAGAGAGCGAAAATGTTGGTCTCGTAGCTAGACTAATGGATGAAAGGTAGACAAAAGAAGTGCTAGAATTGTACAAGGGTGAAAGTAAGGCTCCAATGAAGATGTGTAGACGAAATTACAAAAATGTATGGGGTAAGATGGATGAGAGTTGCGCAAAAAATGGAAACGTGTTGAACCTCTTCATCTATGGATGTAAATGATGTGGTGCATATCCTTTAAAAATAAAGGATCTCACCGATGGAATGATTTATCTCGCAGAATCTCTGCCTATAAAATTTGCTATAGTGATATACTATTAGAAATTTATCAACTTTTGTATTATTTTAACAAATATAATTTTGTTCGATCCATTATTTAATGATATTTTGAATCCTTGAAAGGCAGTATAATATTTTTTTTAAATATTTCGATACTGATTGTATGGTAATTATTGTAAAAAAATAACCTTTTCAGCTGATAAATATGTAAACATCTACGACAAACCAATGACTTAGAAAATCTGCCAATTTGTCTGCAAAAAATTTCTCCCTTATTGGTCTAATTAAATTATTTTTTTATTCATATTTTTGCAATTGAATAAATTGTCGGTATACTGGTAGAAAGCTTTAAGTCAAAAATCCTTTTTCGGAGAAAATCAAGAAATTTTAAGCTCTCCATTTTGTGACCTAAATAAATCATTATTCATTTTTTGACTAAACAAATTAAAAAAAAAATCAAATTCAATATGGATTTTTAACAAATTCAAAACATCCAATTTTTGAGGTTTTGACATTTAATCATTTAAAAATGATATTTATCATGTGGTTGATGACCATAGGAACTAAATACATACATACGTATGTAATGTAAACTTATTTTTAAAAAAAATTAATCAATCAAATCATTTTTTATTTAAAGTTTCAAAATCAAATCAAATTTAATCAAACAATCAAAAACATTAAAATTGTTAAAAAAGTTCAACCACGAGCGAAAATTTTTTGTATTTTTTTTATACATTAAGTTAATTTACCTTTTAAATATGAAAATAAGATATTTTAAGTTGTTAATATGTAAATTGTGTCGTATATTTAGATATTTTTTGTCATTATGTAAATGCACCTTATTATATTACATCACATAAAAGGAATTGATTATTTTATCACTGTGTTTATCGTCAATTTTAACGCTCACTTTAAATGTATCCAATATAGCTACATACATACAAATAATTTTAATGTTCAGTTCTAAATATTAGTCCTTTGATTTTATATTATATCATAAATATGTATATGTGTATATTTAATTTTGTTTTGTAGTTTTATGCTTATATTGTGTAAAATAGTTTGTTGAAATTTTATGATGCAAAAAAAATATATCATCACATTCAATCATTATGTATGCATAATTAAAATATTTTAAGTATTTATTATATTAAAAAACGATAAAAACTAATTCGCCATTATATATGCATAATGCTTTCGTTGAATACACACAGCCTTTATACGATTGTGATATGAGAATGAAATGAAATAAAATTGATTTTACATATTTGTATTTGTATGCGCTTTTACTTACAATTGCAGCATTGATATTCGTTCGGTTTGCAAGCACATCGGATAACCCGTTTTGGCAGTTGTTAAAATGGACAAAAATGCAAATCGTACGATGTAAACGGGATAAAACGCAAATAAAATATGCTAAGTCGTTAATGAATATGTTTAAGAATTAAATAAAATTTGATCAAAATGTGTCCGAGTCAAGGCCACTGGAACATCTTTTCAATTTCTACCCAAGATAGTTCCAAAGTAAAAGGTCAAGGCTGACGAATCGTGAAAACTGATGGCGTAAATATCTATTTTTATGATCGTGTTGATACTGTGTCATTGCGGTTTAACTGACTTTAACTATTACACTTATCGGTCGACGGATATTTCATTATACCTTCCGCGTGTAAATCTCGAAATTAACCGTCGTAGGTATGCAGATTGTGAGATCAAATTACTTCACGAAAAACCAATAAAAACGGCTACTAAAAATATATCTGGACAAGATCGCATAAAGTCATGCGAAAGTCATGTTCAGACCAATGCTGCTGCGAAAACGTATTCGAATTCTCACGGTGCTATTTGGTACCTTGATTTTTAGGTTCAAATTCAACATTGAACCAAAAACTTGAAATTCGATTTGTATACAGATAATATATTCAATGATGCGAAGTAAATAACAGTTTTCGTGTGGCTTGTTATGGCGGAACAATGTGTTTAATAGATGTGTTAATTTGCCAGTCAAATTTAGGACACGCTGTTTGTAATAGATTTAATTTTGATCACACGCTGGATTCAGCCACTTATTTATTTATATTCGAAATAAAAATATGTTTTTAAACTAACTTATAAATAATAGAAAAATACTTTATAATAAAAAAGTAAATTAATTACTTTCAAGTGTATATTAACTACGTTGTTCATTTGTACTGAATTTAAACTCCTATGGGATCGAAACATAATTTAATAAAAATTTTATTCTAATTTTATATCCTTATAAATAAATAAATCGTTTTCAATAAGCGGCTTGTACTTTTAGGAAAGCTGAAAATATCAAAAGTGAGGATTCTATTGAAAGTTTAATAATAGTTCAACTGTAATTCAATAGGTTGTTTAATCTACAAATAAGTAAATCGATTTTGATGCAAATAAAATAAATACTCCTATTTTTTTTGTTCTAATTTTGAAGACGAGAAGATTGGTGGGTGATCTAATTGAAGTCTATAAAATTATAAATAGCCATTCTCAATTATCTTGTGATAAATCTTCTTACTGGTTTATAATACGGTTTTCTTTTTATTTTTTAATCTCATTCGATCTTTGTATTTTTGTACAAGTTCAAGTATTAACAAAACCCTTTGGTTCATTGGTTTAAGAATACTTTCCCAAGTATTCTTAAATAAATAATATAATGCGTATAAAAGATTTGATTGAAAGTTTTCAATCAATGCATGCAAGTAATAATTTATGACTATAAAAATTGAAGATTGAGCGCAAAAACGCATCATAAAAGTCAGGTGTATGTAAAAAAAGCATATAAACATATAAATATGATTAGAATGACAAGAAGAGGTCGAAAGTGAAACATAGTACGCGAGTGAACACCAATGAGGCATAGATTAGAGAGTAAAAAGGTTAAAGTGAAAAGGAAAAAACCATTGAGATAAAATAAAATAAAGGGGTTTAGATATATTGAATCTAAACATTATGCTAAAATTTACACAGTGCTGAATGCCTTTTGTAAGTGGTGATATTTGAATACAAAAATTGGAGATTGAGATCAAAAATAAATCTGACATTTGTCAGGTGTATGTAAAAAATAGCATCGAAGCATATATGATTGGAACTGTAGAGGGAAAGATCGAAATTGAAATACACTACGTGAGCTAAAATCAAAGACGCATAGATCAGAGAGTACAAAGGTTAAATTGGCAATACAAAGTTGAAATTTCAAATGAAAAATCCACCGAGTGTGTTCTCGGATACTATAAAACGGTTTAGATCCAATGAATCAAAGCAAAATGCTGAACTTTGCACAGTGCAGAATGCATTTTGTAAGGGGTGATTTATGAATACAAAAATTGGACGTTGAGCGTAAAAACGCATCATAAAACACAGGTTTATCTAAAAATAATAGAGTGAACCTAATAAAAGCTTGTAAAAACATCGAAACACACACACATATGTATGTGTATGGTTGGAATAACAAGAAGAGATCGAAAGTGAAACATATATACATACATAGTACGTGAGTTAAAAGCAAGGAGTCAGCCATATAGTCTATACTAGAGAGTAAAAAGGGTAAAGTGTCAATAAAAAGTTGAAATTTCAAATGAAAAAACCAATAAGGATGCTCTCGAATATAATAAAAGGGTTTAAATCCGCTGAATCTAAACATAATGCTGAAATTTGCACAGTGCAAGCGATTTATGATTACCAAAATGAGACATTCTGCGTAAAAACGCATTACAACACACAGGTGAATGTAAATGAATAGAGTGAAGCTAATAAAAAGCATAGAAACACACATATGTGTATGATTGGTATAACAAGATGAGATCGAAAGTGAAACATAGTGAGTGAGTTAACTGAATAAGGCACAGATCAGAGAGTAAATAGGTTAAAGTGGCAATAAAAAGATGAAATTTCGAATGAAAAAAAAACCCACTGAGGGTGTTCTCGATTATAATAAATGAGCTTAGATCCACCGAATCTAAACATGTGTATGTACCTCGTTTATCAATGGAGTTCCCACATTAATCGAATTCACTTTCTCACATTCATACGTGAGTAACAAGTTTATTAAAATTCCTGTAAAGGGATAGTCAGATAAGACAGGAGTGCCGGACTTTGCCCAACCCGATAAAAATCATTTATGTAGATCACATTAGTCAGTCATCACTAAAGAGCGGACCCAGAGCGCGCCGTTCATTGTTAAATTGTTGTAAATGCATTGTTAAAGACTCGCCGAACCTTTTTTTTTGGACTCTAGCTTTGTAAATAGAGCCAAACCGCCCCGATTCCTGGAAAAAGCACGGTCTCTATCCGCACTCTAGTCATCACCATCGACTCTAAGAGTAACAGTCATCACCATCGCGACTCCGAGAGTGGTAGTCATTAATATGGACCCCGCAAGTGACGGTCTACACATCAGCAGCAGAAGAAAGTTAAAAAGTTCCTTAGTGAAACAAAGTTCTACGTATCTCATCTTAAATTCATCATCGTTCCATAATTAAATATGCTTCTTTTTTTTCGAATATATCTACCTACATATATATCTATAAATGTAACGTTTCTCGAGAAATTATATATTACATATCTATATTAAATACATAATTATTAAATACAAACACATGTATGTAAATCGAAACAACACCTGACATATATGGTCAGACATTACAAACATCGTAAACAATACGATTAATAACATATTTCATGTAACACTACGAATTTTTACATTCAATAATCATCCACAGAGACATATATGGAGAGAAATCTCGCGAAACCTGAGATACAACAATAACTCAAGGTTTGCAATAGAAAATTGGATAGGAAAAGCCAATTTTACAGGAATCGTTTCAATGCAAATCAGAAAAATCGGCAAATTATGATAAGAAACGATCGACCTCGACAAACCAACGTCTGGCCAACAACGAGACTCTAGTGGGAATCGAACCCGTGACACCTTGATAACTGGCCTTCTATTGATAACTGACTTACCACGATAAAATAAACGAATTTTTGTTATTAATCCACAAGAAAAGTCGAAATATGATTTTTCTAGGTGGAATTTTATTTAATTCTCATATAAAGATAATTTAATACATTATCCCTATGAATTCAATTCAGATTAGTGTAAATACGAGTAAACACTAGTACGAGCTTTTTGGTCGCAATTTTACCGATTTAAAGTTCAGCACACTTCCAGTTAACCCTTTTAAACGAAAATAAAAAATAGTGTGGTCAAAACACTATCCTAATAAACATTTTTCAATAGAAAATACTCAATATAATAAAGTATTAACAGTGTGAAAAAATCCCGTCAAAATAGGTAATTTTGACTTTTGATTTGAACTGGACGACTACTTAGAGAGATTTGAAAGCTGAAAAGTACTACAAATGAAAAATAAAATACCCGACTGTAGATTCCAATATTCATTTTGAACAGAAAATTAACAGATTTTGAGAAATCGACCGAACATCACCAAGATATAGAAAAATCGTGCGATTTAAAAAACACATATATCTCCGAATCTCGAACCAATCAACACTTTTTATTGCCAGATTCGTGTTTACTGGGCATAGATCTATAAGAAAAGTCATATCCCGTCTCTGAAACATTTTAAAAGTCGTCATTTGTCGAACAGTGTAACCTTTCGATGTTCACAGATGCAATTATTAAAATTGAGTTGGATCTTTCTGGCGAGTTTAATAAGGCAAGGTTCGGAACTTATCGAATCTTCCCTTATTAAACTCGCCTGAATGATCCAACTCAATTTTAATAATTACCATCTTAATAATTGAATCTGTGCACATCGAAAGGTTACCCGTCATCTGATGTGCAATCTATCATTCTAGAAGACGAGAATTGCATTTAAAGCAGCCGTCCGTTAATCTGTCGTACAATTTGTCTGGCGATTTTAGAGCGGATGCACTGCATCCTTTTTACATACATATGTATGTATGTAAAAAAAAAGCATCGAAATATATGTTATTGGAATGACAAGAAGAGATTGAAACATAGTAATTACGTGAATTATAGGCAATAAGGCATAGATCAGAGAGTAAAAAGATTAAAGTGGCAATAAAAAGTAGAAATTTCCAATGAAAAACCATCGTGGGTCGGATATAATAAGTAGGTTTGGATCCTCTGAACACAATGCTGAAATTGGCACAGTGCTGAAACCGACTATGTATATTGAATTATACAATACTTACATATGTACATACATACAATGAATTATACAATATTAAACGATCGTTACTTAACATCGAATGTGGAACGGGCTCGTCAATTTTCCATTGTGATAAGTGGCCTCGGGTCAACATCGACTTGCGCTCTCATGTATGGGTCATCTCCTCTGTCGGCCAGATTTGAGTTATTTGTTCTAAAGAAGTGGTGTTGGGCAAACACGGGGTTCATGCCCTGGGTCGATTGGCCGATTGGCAAATTGTCGGCAACCTCAGTTACACCACCGTTTCGCAATATAAAAACATTGTATGTCTAGTGCGAAGAAAGTCGACCTGACTTGTACCACAGTATTGATAACAATCAATACCGCAATTCAGTACTCATCAAATATATGTACCTCATTTCATTACATTTTGATATTTAATACTATGGTACATGTATTCGTATTAAAGCTATGTAAATACATCAACCAGCAGTATGGCTCCGTGGTTGATCCCGTGCTAATATTTAATGCTGCTGATCAGACTTGGGCTCAAATATACATACAAAGTAAATAGCATTGACTTTTATTTTTCTCTAAGGATGCATACAAACATACTGTTACGTATACTAAAAAGAGCCGCCGAGTAATTGCGATCGGATTAGGCCGGGTAGCGTCCTGAGAGACCGTGTGACCGGTGTAAGTGGTTTTAAGGATTAGCGACAAGCTAAGTGCATGTAGGCTAAACAATGGCGACCGAGTTGGCTGGTATTGGTCCTTTCGCAGAATTGACCGGTACCGTGGGAGCGAATGTCGGGGGAAGACATATCCGTACGTGACCATAACAATAGGTCACATCAATATTAGACGTCGAAGATGTCCTGAGAGATCTATCCCTTATAAGGCGATACTTAGGCGATATCATGTCATTCTGGACTGAGCACTGCCAGTGCGTGTATCTCCTTAATCATCAATAAATGCTGTGACATGACTGTTGGCCTTTGACTTGGATCCTCCACCCACTTGGATTCACTCGTAATTTAAATAATGGATAAATTTGCGGTAATTTTTAGCGGAATTCAACTGTGAATAAAATAACGTGTAATCACTTTTATTGCACACGTACATATTTACTTATTACTCATGAGAAAAATAATCATAACGGAGTCAAATATGGATAGAATGCATTATGTACGAGTTTTGATATATTTTTGGACGTGAATATTGTATATTAGCCAGCAGTATAGCTCGGTGGTTGCGTTTATGTTTAGCACCGAGAGGTTATCGGGTTCAATTCCGTGCTAATCTTTAATCCTGCTGACCAGACGTGGATATTTGTGATTCCAAGTTGATCATTTCCTATCAAAGTTTGCCAATTTATCTGATTTCATTGCTAAAACGGATCCTCTATCAAATTGGCAAAAACCATCCTACACGCTATGTCACAACTGGTTCCCGGAAAGATGCACTAAATTGCACTGAATAGCAGTTTCGAGAAGTCATAATTTTCAAAGGCGCTCAAAAAGCACTTGTCCAATAGAATTCCGCAAAAAAAAAGCTTAGCACCATCGGATAACACACTAATACCCGTTGATGCTTTTTTGTCGAATTCTATTGCGTTAGTTCTCCTTGAGCATCTTTGAAAGTTTGGATGTCTCGAGAGTGCAACTGTCTCGAGTGCATTTTTCCGGTCACCGTCACAGCTATCTGAATTTGATTTATGTACAATATGTAAAAATGTATGTACAAGTCTAAACCCATAGATGTGTCTATAGATTAATTAATTGTTATTTTCGTGTTCTTCAGCCTCTCGAAATACAGCGATTTATGCAATAAAAATGCTGCAATGTTTGTAATTAATTGTCTAGGAAGGAGCATCGGGGTTTACCTGTTAGGCCTTCATAACATTTGCTAGATAATTAATTATAAGTATTATAAAGAAACATGAACTCAAAATCTACTAGATTTTGAGTAAAAGACTGCAAAAGTCATAAATCTATAAAATTTAAACAATTTTTTTAAACGCTCATATCTCATAAAAGAGAAGAAAGCAACGAAAATCAATATCATATTCGAAGTTAGTGGGTCAAATTTAGTAATCTGTTGCTCACTATCATAACATATGTAGGTAGCCAAGTGACTTACAGTGACTTATATATCCTATAGATAACCATAATGAACGATTGTATGTATGATAGAACGTAATGTATGATATACATATGTTTGATTTATAAATATTTGTAAAACTATTGTACATTTCTTCACCTTTAAAACCATAAAAAATACTTGTATCGTTGAATAGACGTTTGAAATGATGCATTATAATAGTAAAAATTAATTACCTTGATGATATACAGTCAGTTCGTCGTATTGCGTTAATTTTTTTATGTTTTAAGTCCTACATATAAACGACCGAACGAATTGTTGTTTATTACACTGTTCGACAAATGACGACTTTTTTTTTGGTTCAGAGATGAGATATGACTTTTGTTATAGATCTATGCCAAGTGAACACGAATCTGGTAATAAAAAATGTTGATTGGCTCGAGATTCGGAGATTATGTGTTTTTTTAAATCGCATATATCTCCGATTTTTCTATATCTTGGTGTTGTTCGGTCGATGTCTCAAAATCTGTTAATTTCCTGTTCAAAATGAATATTGGAATCTATAGTCGGGTATTTTATCTTTCATTTGTAGTACATTTCAGCTTTCAAATCTTTCTAAGTAGTCGTCCAGCTAAAATTTTACGTATTTTCACATGGGATTTTTTACCACTATTAATATTATTTTATATTGAGTATTTTCTATTGAAACATGTTTATTAGGATAATGTTCTGGCCACACTATTTTTTTTTTTGTTTAAAAGTGACAATTGGAAATGTGCTGAATTTTAAATCGGTAAAATTGCGAGGTAAAAACTCGCTACTATTATTTACTCGTATTTACACGAATCTGAATTGAATTAATAGGGATAATATATTAAATTGTCTTTATATGAGAATTAAATAAAATTCCACTGATAAAAATCATATTTCGACTATTCTTGTGTATTAATAACAAAACAAAACAGTGAAAAGCGTATTTAAAAATTTATATTTTTCCGTGGCATATATTAAAGTTCGATGATGGATTCAACGAGGACGTACATAATGACATAATCTCAACGCAAATACGTGAATTATTTATTTAGATGAGAGCATTGTTGCATCGCGATTATATGCTATTCCGCGACCTCAAGTGTGTAATCTGAATGAAATCACAATTTTGGCATTTCATATATTATTCATGCTATGTGTGTAGACACAACAGTGTAGTTCGATTGCCTCGCTTAAATTATAGAGATTGATTTTTATCGCATCATTCTCATGGTTTGATTTTTTTTCATCATATACGAGAAAGCGATAAACAGCATTTCTAATCAGTTTTTGTACGATAACTAAAATTAAGACATCAATGAAAATATTTAAACCTGAACTTCAGTGATAAAGCATCTGTAAATTCCAATAAGTAGATGGCAGGGTAAATGATCAACATTTAAAGTTGCAAAAATGACTTCATATTCAATACTAGTGGTTTAACCCGGCTTCGCCCGGTATTTGTTATATAAACAGCTTAAACATGAAAAAACAATCTAATAGTAAACATTCATTTGATTTTTTTATTAAATTTATTTGAATCGAAAAAAAATAATATTCAACGATGTCGATATCATAGTCATAGAACTTTGATTTATTTTCGATGTTCCCAACAAACCTTACATACAAAGTCTCTTTCGAAATTACATATATATCAGATTTATTACATTGTGAACAGTTAGAAATAGGGACAATTTAAAGGCACATTTTACATAACAAATGCGGTTTTATCGTAAGCATTTCATAACATTTGTGTGAATTAAAAATATATATTATCTATCTCATTTAAAAATATAAATGTTCTTTTATTATAATGCACAAATGATTCGTTCTAAGGAGTTCTTTATTTTTGTTATTTTTATAATTGCACGGTTAAATAGAACCCATTATAAATAAGGTCTGAAAGCTATCGTTTTTATTAAATTTGAATCCACATATATACATACATACAGTGGCGGCTCGTCCATACGCACTGCGGTACTGCAGCACCCCCAAGGAAATTGAGAAAAATTTAATATTATTATATAAATAAATGTATGTATATTATATGAAAATATCAATACTATTTAAGCGTGTATTAAGCTCGCCCGCACACCGATACATCCAGTAATGATCATACATCGCGGTACTAATATCAGAAAGTGAGGCATCGTTTATGATTTTGTGCAGTACGGTTTTCGATACAATTGCTCGAGTGGGCGAAGGAGGGGCGCGGGGGCAGCTAGAAGCTTGGTCCGTACTGCACTCCCAACAGTGCTATACACATTTCTTGTTGCGTTCGTGTGCGCGCCGCGCACTCGACACGCTCCTCACTTTTCGTCATTTCTTCTGCACCTTTTGTCTTTCTTTCTACACCTCTTATACTTTCTATCTTTCTACACTTCCTTCTACACGTCACTCTTAAGTATTTAAGATGGTATAAAAATCAAGAGAAGCTGAGCCAATGTTTTCAAGAACTTAAATATTCTTCTGAAAATACTGATAAAACAATAACAGATTCTACCAATTTACTGAATACAATTTTTTATTTTAGTCGGAACTTTTTCACAAGTTAATGCCGCATGTAGAAATTATTTATAACCAAATGCAATCTAGTAATATCGATGCATTTTCAATTAAAGAAAACATAAAAAGTTTTACTAATGTCATTATACAAATACGAGAAAAAATAGAAGCCAAAAATATGTGATGCATATATTATCGCACATATTATAGAAGCCAAAAATATGTGCGATGTTATTATTAAGGATATAAAAGAAAGATATACTTTTTCTAATCAATTAAAAGCTGTGAAATTATTTAATAAAGAAAATTTTGAAAAGTACTGAAAGAAAATGCCAATGAAAGATCTACTACTAACCGTTGAATCATATCCAATGCTAGATAAAGAAAAACTTCAAACTGAATTAGAAGTGTTTTACTCAAGGAAAGAAATGCATAGTATTAACGATTTATTAATATTTTTAAAACTTATGTTTGCAATCAATTTATGCAATGTTCGGAAATAGCAAAACTTATTCAAATTCTGCTTACAACTTTAACAACCTCTGAGCCAGAACGGTGTTTTTCATCAATAAATAGAATAAAGACATACATATACGAGTATAAGAAACACAATGGTTCAGGAAAGATTGACGGCTTTGTCTATGCTGTCAATTGAAAAAAAAATGATTATGGACAGTAAAAAATTTAACGAAAAGGTGATAGATCTTTTTTCAAGGAAAAAGACAGAAAAATCAATTTTATAATGAAATAAAATACATATAATGTTTAATTTTGATAGTATTGATGTTAATAGTAAAATATAATCCAAATAAACATTTTTTTTATTTTTAATCAACCGCAGCACCCCCAGATATCTTATCCACGAGCCGCCACTGCATACATATGTATGTATGTACATATATAAAAATGAGTGTCTGTCTGTGTGTCTCGAATAGGCTCCTACGCCACTAAACCGATTACGATGGAACTTTCAGAATTTGTTGTATACATGTCCGGGAAGATTACTGTGAAAAAAATCATCCAAAAACGGGAACGGAAACGAGAAAAACAGGAATGAGTGTCATTGCAACGCAATAATGTCAAATGTGTTCGCTGCCTGCGTTTTTCCGACAAGTGGGAATGGGAATGGGAACTGGAACGGGAACGGGAACGGGAACGGGAACGGGAATGGGAACGGGAACGGGAACGGGAACGGGAACGGGAACGGGAACGGGAACTGGATCGGGAACGGGAACGGGAACGGGAACGGGAACGGGAACTGGATCGGGAACGGGAACGTGAACGGGAACGTGAATGGGGATTTCATACGTTATTGTGGCATTGCAACGCAGGCCGGGTTCAGCCGTCTTCAATGAAATCGACATATTTTCGTAAAATATAATACCTATATATAGTTTTTTTACAAGGCTATTTTTAGTTTCATTTGGATAAAGCATTACTTTAAAAATTTTCTTTTATATTTGTGTATTAAACATACTCTTTATTATAATAATAATTAATTGATTATGTTAAATTGTTAATGTTCCTATCTTCATATATTATATCGTATAAATTAAAATTAATATACGAAAATATTTTTTTTTTATATCTACATAAAAATTGAAAGTGGCAACCGTTGACATTTCGGCAAGTAACCATCAATATCCGGGCGTGTGAGCATCATCGCCATATTTGACCGACCTTCACCTTAACAGTAAGGGTCGTAACTTCTTAATCTTCTTCATTTTTCAACAGAGATTTATGCAAAATTAAAGAAAAAAAAAACGTTAGAAAGTCGACAAGTTCGCCAAGGTCCCTGGCCTATCTAGATTTGGCCAGTTCGAACAATACCAGTTGTTTGCCCATTTAAGCATTAGGTTTTAATTCGAATGATTGTGTCCGTTGAGAAATCGTATTATGATAGACGATGCACTTCGGCGAAAGTGCATTTGCAATTGGATTTCAAGTGGGCAATTCTCTTTTGAAGAATTTGAGCTCCGTTTCGGTACATTTTACGATGAAGAAACTCGATAATGGATTGTGTAGATAGATGACAATTATTGCTAAAGCTTTTAGGAGCGGCCGTTGCAATACGAATGCTGTTCAAATAATGTGACTTGTGTGAAAAATGGACGAAATTTTTACACCTATTATAATGTAAATATTGTTATCGATACAAGTACACTCATCTCTCATGATATTCTTCGTTTGAAAAGCCTAATAAATGTTTATTATATATACATATGTAAAAATGTCATCCATTATTAGAGAGCTACTGACTCGTTTTTAGCTGATGATAAATCGAACGGTGGAATTTTGTCGTGTAATATATTAAACAGTGCTAATGTTGTACTTTTAACATTTGGAAAATTAATAAATATCAATTTTTATTATTTATCTATGGAAAAAAATGTTCAGATGCACGTTTGACCTAAGAAAATGTCAAACTAATTACAATACAAACCACGTATGACCTCACTGAGCTTCACGGTTCGGAGAAATTGGGATTTCTTCAGCGAACAAATATTTTTTGTCGGGTTTTAAAAGACATCCACGTACATAATTAAAAACAATTAATACGTGGCGAGATTTTCGGTTGAATTATTAATTTATTCTAATTATTGTCGAAATTGAATATATTTTACTGAAATTACATTAGAATTAAAATCGAATTATCCGCATCGGTTTGTCGCAATTTTCGTATAAAAGGAGGTACTTATGTGATTTTCAATTAGTTTCTTTTAAGTTTTTCTGCTGCAAAGAAAGATCAAATCTTTCATCATGAAGCTTTTGGTAAGAAAAGATATTTTGTCAAAATTTTTAAGTGTTAAAGCCTCTTGTGCTTTTTAGACATATTCGAAGTACATATTTAGACAATATTCGAAGTACATATTTTTAATTAATTATTTTTTTTTAATTTTTCTTTATCTTTAAGTATATTCTCATATAATATATTTTTTTTCATCTTAACGTTTTTTTCTTTTATCTTATTATAGTTACAAATATTGTGGTTTTTATTTTCTTACTTATATAAGTCAAACCCCGTGGGTCTATCGGCTTTGCCGCTTCCCCATGTATTATATTTTTGTATAAATAAATAAAATAAATATTATTATGTGACCAACTCGTTTGCTAACTAATGAGACTTTTTTGAATGAAACAATAACCAGTAGCGTGGTCTAGTGGTGAATGTTGAATTATCTCGTACTTGATGTTACGAGTTCGATTCCCGCTAAGTCTCGCTATTGGACAGACCTTGATTTGTCAAGGTCGATCGTTTCTTATCAGAATTTGTCAATTTTTCTTATTTTCATTGAAACGATTCCTGTAAAGTTGGCGTTTCCTTCCCAATTTTCTGTTGCGAACCTTTAGTTATTGTTATATCTTAGGTTTCGCCATAATGCTCACCATATATGTCTCTGTGGTTGTTTATCGAATATAAAATTCGTAGTGTTACATGAAAGTTATTTATCGTTATTTATCGTATTAATACGATATTTGTAATATCTGACGATAGATGTCAGATATTGTTTAGATTTACATGTATCTATGTAATAATTATGTGGACCAGGAAGGCGCATTTGGGGTTTACCTGTTAAGCCTTCCTGGTATATTTGTATATATATATATATATATATATATATATATATATATATATATATATATATATATTTATATATATATATATATATATATATATATATATATATATATATATATATATATATATATATATATATATATATATATATATATATATATATATATATATATATATATATATATATATATATGTAAAATAAATAAATAAAATTGATCGAGTGATCTTAGTTGTATTCGTATCTTGTTTCAAAAACTCATAAAAATGGATCGAACATTATAATTTAAATACTCTACTTATATTTTAACAACGAGCTGTACGATTTTTTATGCAATGATGAACTTTAAATAATTTTTCTGTCAATATAGTCTTAATGTTGTATTTAAAAAAAAAGTTTTAGTTTGATCAAATATATAAATTCGATAAATAAAGTGGAGAGATTTGTCTCTCGTAGCATAAAAAATCGTTGTGCAGTTTTAATATGTAAAGCTTGAAAGTTTGATCATTGTTATTTCATTTAATTTCAGACCTTTCTACTTGTCATTTCCACTGCAATCGTCTTAGTATCATCAAAGCCTGCACCGCCTGCACCTCCTCCACCACAAATCGTAAAATCATCCTTCGATTTGGATCCTTCAGGATCGTATAACTTTGGGTAATCTATCTCGTTGAATTGTCTTCTGAAAAAAATCAAAAAATTATATATTCTCAATATTTTTACTATATGAATTAATATATCTATGTAAATTGTAGATTTGAGACTGAAAATGGTATAGTAAAGGATGAAGTTGGAAGTGTAAAAGCTATCAAGAATGAAAAAGGAATGGACGAGCCTGCAGTTGTAGTAAAGGGATCTTATTCATACTACGATCCAGACGGCAACCAAATAGTCCTTACTTACATTGCTGACGAAAATGGTTTCCAGCCTCAAGGTGCTCACCTACCGACTCTTTAATCTGCTAATTTATTTTTAGCTTCTATATGATTGTGTATTTAATCCAGTACTCTTAAAATATATGGTGAAATTATTCTTCTTTGCATTTCATTAACTAAACCTTTCCACTATTTCAAAAATATCCTACATAATAAAACTGATATCAACAATATTTAAGAATGATTAATTTTTGACAAGTGCATTGATATGTACATACATATATCGCATCCTTCATACGTCCATAATTCGGTTAAATTGAGTTATTAACAGAGCTGTGGTGTCGGAGTCGTAAAAAATCAACCGACTCCTTTTTTCTCTATTTATGTACGTAGTAAGTTACTACGAGTTCGAATATTAGGGATCCCAAATATTCGAATATCGAATAGTAGCTTTAAATTATTTATTTGTAGGATGTTATTAAAATTTTAAGAGAATCATTATCCGGAACATCAAATAGAACTAAATGTGCTGTAGATTGAAAATAAAAAAGTTCGTATAAAAAGTATTCGAATATTCGGATTTGGGATCCCTAGTAGTAATAATAGATGAAGTTTTGTGATCATGCAAAATTTTGAAGTCGAGATTTTGACTGATTCGAACTCAGAATCGATCACTGATCACGTTTTCATGATTTAGAAAAAAATTGTATTTGTCCTGTTCTTGTTAGTAATTGAAATTTTTATCAATACGACGCAATTTTTGACTGGAAATAGTACCTCCCTTATAGGTGTGTTTTTTAAACCGCTAACCGAATCAGGCTGAATTTTTTTTACATGTAATTGAAATTATAAATTTTATACCTTAATATTTTTTGAATATATTTATACCTGAACCGGAACTAGTACTTTTACTCTAGAGAATCGAGGTTTTTTATGTTTTTCTCAGAAATATTTTGTTTATTGAACTGAAATTTCATATCTAGAAATATAAGCTTAATACCTGGCTATGTATAAAATTTGGTAAGCATTCGTCAACACTGGCAGTCTACTCTTGTTCGATTTTTCTTCCACTATTTTATTCAACCCCTTAAACATGTGTGCTCTTCACGAAAAAAATCAAGTATAATTATTGTATCAATGTGATGAAAATAAAAAATCACTAAATTTAATTAACCGGAAGTGGGATTTTTCCTCTTAAAAAAGTCAAAAATGTTGTGACCAAGATTCTTTCCACACCCCTGAAGGTATGAATCTGAATATTTATATTTGTATTATTTATGTACTAACTTGGAGCTGATTAGGTTTTGGTCAGAATTCATAAACTGAAAGTAGTTTTTTTTTATAACAATATCTAATTGTTTTATTTTTTATATTTTAAATTATTTATATTTTCTTGATATTTAATGTGCATAATAATTATAATGATTGTAAATAATAAAATTTTTTCGAACAAAATCCAATAATCGGAAGTAGAACTTTTGTCTTGTGTAAGTTTCCCTACATTTGCGCTCAATTTGTATCGAAAATACTCTCATAACCGGTATGTGTGAACGTGCATGTATGTTTAATAATCGAATTTTGTTTGGTGGCCTTATATTCCTCAAATACATAGATAAAGTCATGTTTTTTTTACATCCGAATTTTTTATGCTATTTAATAACTTAATATGCTGTAACCCATGCGATGACATTTCATCGGGCGCGACACTAGTTATTAAATAATAATAGATAATTAGCATGGTTTCATTGAATTTTATTAAAATGACTTGCATGAGGAGTCATTAGCATCCTTAGATATTTCTAGAAATTCAAAGTTCATTCTATGTATGTGTAAAGATGCATGTAACTTGTTACTTCATTGCAAAATGCAAGCTTCCACTAGAGGCTATGCGCGTACATATGTTAGTGTCAAATTATTTAAATATTAATAAGCACAATAACCATACTAACACACTTGTGAAGAGTCTCGGTGATTACAACAAAATGTCTATACCCTTCAGGTATAACACACAGATTACCTAAACACGATCTGCTTTAGGTCATCGACTTTGGAGAGTCTCTAATTAATATTATGTATTAGATGTATTATGAGCATTTATAAGAATTGTAAATAAGTTTTTGAGCTCTTTTTCCTATTACGCTGTACATATTGACATTGGAATAATATAATACTATGATTATTAACAAAATTAATTTAAAATTGTAAAATAGAATGTGATCAGTAGATCAGTAGCTATTATAATAGATATTTATTTATTTATTTTATTTATTTATTTAATAGTTTTGGACCATTGTGGCATTACAGGAAGAACCTAATGCGCCACAATGGCCTACATTTGAAAAATATATAAAAACAAGTAAACTGTAAATAAAAGAAAAAAGCAAAAGCAGAAAAACATGGTAAAATAAAATAATAAAAAAAAAGTAACAAAAGGAAAATAATACATCATTCAGGGAGAAAAAAAAATAACAAAAGTGTAAAAATTAAAAATAAAATCCATAAATCCCATTCTTTGTTTACACTGAACAAAATTAAAATAGTATATAAAAATATACAAAGGAGAAAGAAAAAGTAAAATAAAATAAAACAAAATATAAATAAAAATAAAATCACAGCGAGGCCCAAATGGAAGAGAGTAGATTAAGATTCCACTCATTCATCACATTCAAATTAAGAAAGTAATGATGAGCGCAGGTTACCAGATAAATATGTTAAAATAATATCCGATAATCTACGCTCCCCAAGGTGGAAAATATCACATTCAGGGACAGCAGCAACGATTTCATTGAGAAGTCGAATAGCTCTTGGAATAGGAGCCATTCGAAAAAGAACTGTGCGAGCAGCAGGTACAACCATCAAATGATGATGTCTACCACGTACATAATTATTAGGGACATAAAGTCCCAACTATTCCAGCAACAACGGGCATGACGTATTACCACGCAATAGCTGGAGAACAAGATGTATTGTGAACATAATTTAGTATTAATAAAAAGCATTTAAATATTATTGTACGGTGAGACGTATTAATTTATTTCAATTTCAATGATATATTGTTAATATATGATTATTCGGTAATATATTTTTTAATTGAATTCAAACCGGAAAGGGCTTTTGTATATTAGCGTAATGACCTACTAAGCACTCTTGTGTATAGGTACATATTCCACAGATCTCTCGAGATAATGGATCGCATCTCTTTATGAATGGACGTCGATTTCACCGTTGTTGGTTTTAAATCAATGTGCGACAACGACCTTTCGACTATTTAGTTGCATAAGACCTCTGTAAATATCGCCCCAGGGCAATGCGGTTCGTTATAAATCACATTTCTCCGTTTCTCTTCGGTTAAGGCTAAAACGGAGATAATTAACCAAATTGTAGGTCAAGTTCACAGCACAATGAAAATTGCTCGAGTGAAATTCGGCATATGTAATTCCGAAGAGGTCTGACGCAATCGATGCCATTTCCTCAAATGAAAAACTAAATTCAAACACATAAACCTTGATATATGTGTAATATAAACATATAGTATCGAATAAGAAGAATACCTTCTTGACATTTATCACTCGATGCTACTCTGATGTTAATTTCAATTTACTTTAATAACTCTAAGATTTACATAGTCACCGTAGGCAAGGAAAACACTACCTAGTAATAATTATTGAATAATAATAACAAAAAACAATATGTCAACGATAGGCAACTCGACAGTCGAGTATGTAAATGACACACGATATAATTTATTATAAAAATCTTTGTATAGATATGTTACGTGTTTCGCAATGGTTTGACATCAAAACAAAGCCGGTAAATTATCTAACTTTACGAATGGAGCTTTTATGAATATGAAAAGCTCACATTTTGCCTTGTGTCGGTATGTTTTGTATTTTCAAATACAATATATATATATGGAAAAAATCAATATATATGTTTCTGTAAAATCAATATATATTACAATTAATGGAGATTATTTTTAAATTTCAAAGTACGATAAACTTTTACTTTATCTATATATGTATGTACGTAGATAACATTTAAACAATTTCGATTTTAAACAATTTCCTGTGCCTCCAACCAATCGATGTATCTCAATGAAAATTTTGAAACACTGTTTTTTTTACTATTTAAAAAAAAATTACGCTCAATATTCACCTATTGGAGTTTATTACGCTCAATATTCAATATTCACCTATTGGGTCGATTATGATAAGTTCTGACTGATTACACTGTTCGACAAATGACGACTTTTTTTTTGGTTTAGAGACGAGATATGACTTTTCTATTAAAAATGACTTCAATTTAAACTTGACAATTTAATATATTATCCCTATTAATTAAATTCAAATTCGTGTAAATACTAGTATGAGCTTTTAGCTCGCAGTTTTACCGATTTAAAATTCGGCACACTTCCATTAACACTTTTAAACGAAAACAAAAAAATAGTGTGGCCAGAAAACTATCCCAATAAATATGTTTCAATAGTAAATACTCAATATAAAATAGTATTAACAGTGGGCAAAAATCCCAAGTGAAAATACGTACTTTTGACTTTTGATTTGAACTGGACGACTACTTAAAGAGATTTGAAAGCTGAAAAGTATTACAAATGAAAGATAAAATAACCGACTAAAGACTCCAATATTCATTTTGAACAAGAAATTAACAGATTTTGAGACATCGACCGAACAACACGAAGATATAGAAAAATCGCACGATTTAAAAAAACATATATGTATATCTCCGAATCTCGAGCCAACCAACATTTTTTATCACCAGATTCGTGTTTACTGGCCATATATCTATAAGAAAAGTTATATCTCGTCTCTGAACCATTTTTCGTGTCGAACAGTGTTATCGATAATTCGTAGTTACTGTTTAGCTTGAAAGCACCTATACAAAGCACGCCGCACATGCATTGGGTCTTTGTATGGGGAAGCTTTCTTTTTTAAGAACACCGTCATTTTTTTTAACTTATTACTTAAGTATTTTGAAAATAAAAGTCTCCGAGAGCTTCCTTGAGTATATACCTTTAATCTGAAAACAAAAATTTCGAATTCAATGAAATATAAGGAGGCTAAAATGACCGGTTTTGACGTAAAACATAACAAATCGAATATTCACGTATTTCACTCCGGCCTAATGTACATATATTTGAATAGTAAACTGCATGCTGTTTATATAATAGTGTTATTTTGACAAATATTCAATTTTCAAGTAGTTGATGACTGGTAATATAACATAGTCAACACACCAATCGATGCTGCTGATCAAATAAATGTAGACTTTTAATTATTCTGCATTTTTTGTAGATAAAGTGTACGGAAATATAATAAAATTGGACCTTCAATATAAATGTTTTATAACCTGCATGTAACAATTCGCTTCAGTATTTAAACAAGAAAAATATAAAAAAAGTGTGCAAAAGTAGAAGTTTATACGCGTGTGGGATTTAATAATTTAAATGGATTAAATATTCATCGCGTTTTTTTTTGCCTACAAAAAACTGTTGAAGATGAATCTATAATATAAAACCATAAACGATTTTGATATTGTGAAGATAACTCGTTCGAATTTTTAAGCGGAAAACACGGTTTGTTCAATGCAAATTTTTCGAACGTCCATTGTAAGTTTTTACGAATGAATTACGAACTATACAGTGAACAATAATTATTTTTACCATGTGCAAAATGTCATGTAAATGGCGAACGAGGTCAAAGGATCTCCGTTTGCATATAATGGAAACGGTATTCATGAAATTTCAAGTAATTATTTCATGACATTGTATTAGATTGTACGGCAAATTATTTATTGCCTCGATGTTCTATTGAAGGTATTGAAGGCCACTATGAAAGTGAAAGACCTTTGATACGATTTTAAATTAAGATGACATCTCGTGTGTTCCTCGTAATAGGATTATTATACAATAATTGATCAAGGTCGCTCGAGAACATGCCATGCTGATTATATGATGTTAAAAAAGGTGAAATTTTCATTGCGGTTAACTTTATTCGAATGGATTCTCAAATGACATCATTTACGAAGACGACCCGTCAAAAATAAGAATGTGATCTTTGAGGTCAAATATGACCTAACAGTTTCTCATCAGCAGTGTATTCTTTGCCATTATTAAACCATTACAAATCCAATAAATAAATTCGCACCAGTATTGACGATCATTGCTGAAAATAAGACTATGTAGTTTTTATAAGCAAATTCGCAAAAACGAGGATTCAACTTGAAGCAATTCGAATTCAATTACACACTCCATATATAGGTATATGTTTTTAACGAGATTACCTGCACAAGTAAAAATAATGTAATGACTTTTAAAGGTCAGGTATTTAAGGAAGGCATCTCGAAATGTTACCTTCGATTTTGTGGTACGCTTTTAAAAATGTGTATACTTATTAATTAAACTGCCAACTTCGAAACAATTAGATGGCATTATGCGTGTATTATTAACGTGCATATCCTCAATGACAACGTAAACACAATTCATCATCATCGAATTGCATTATTGGTTTGTATTGAACAAATAATCGACGTATGATTCAAAAGTACGTACATAATTGTGTTTTATTTTTTTTCTTTTGGGAAAATTCATATGGAAGTTTTCAAATTAAAGCATAATTTATTCGCGTACTGGAACGTAATTGTGTGTTACAGACCTTATTGCCTTACAAGGGACATAAACATGAAGCTTATTAATGCTATAAACTATAAGAATTTATCACCAATGAAGAAATACAATATAATTTAAACGTTGCAAAAAAAGGCAATTTGTTGTGTGTGAATACAATTTTTCATCAATATACGTATGTATGTATGTACGAAGAAAAGCTCTACGTTTGTGTGTGTATTTCTATAAATATAATAATATTTTTTTTATACTAATTGAAGTGCTAAAATACACTTAAAACGGATAAAAAAGTATCGACCTTCACGAGGAAAATGAGGAAAAATCATTCTATACAAATGTAGTCAAATTAAACTATTATATCTCATATTATTCGATGAGTAATTTTAATATAAAAAATATATTCATATATTTTACCATGATAGGTCGCCTCAAATCGACATGGTCAAACGTGTACGGATGTATGCACATTTACAAATCTAAATATAAATTGAAAACCATAATCGGACAATGGTAATAATATTGCGAGCCATCTTATGAGGAACAGTTTCGACAATTAATTTAGATAAATTAAAAAAATCTTAAAAGAAAAAAAGATTGACTTGGATGCCGCAATTATTCAAATCTAACCAGCAGTACTACAATAGTAGAAATTATTTTTTGTCTATCAGCGTTAGTTGAAAACATTTCAATGTTAAAATCGTAATAAATTCTAGATATTATCTCTTGTGCAGTAGTAAAACTTGCATCGTTTAAAATAACAAGAATGCCGTTTTGTAATTGTAATAATTAGTCAGCCTGATGACTTGCGGTCTGATCACAGTATGGTAAATCCGTTATAAATAAAACTGTATATAAATAAATTCAATGAAGAGTCAATCTAATAACGAGAAGCATAGATCAGTGGTTAGCGTTTAATGCTTTCAACTGCGTGGTTACGGGTTCAATCCCTGGCCTGGTGCTGCTAGCCAGACTTAAGATATGTGCCTCCAGATCGATCGCTTCCTATCAGAGTTTGCCAATTTATCCGATTTCATTGAAACTGTTGGCAACCTCATGTATATGTGTATGAATTTTTTTTAAATTATAAATATATTTCTTATAAACTATATAAGTACATATATATTTTCATATTCATGTGTATTAAAATAAAAAAGCGTTATATGAATATACATATATGAATACCGGAAATAAAAAGGACCTAGATATGTATATATGTAAGTGCCAAAAAATACAAAATTGGTTGAAAAAATAAAATTTTATTAATTAAATTTTATAAAGAATTATTCCAGCATCCACAAACTTAATATTTGATACTCATTGAAAAATGGACATACAATATTTGAGCACCAAGTCATCGGGTACTAAGACACTAAACCCCTGGACACATACCCCCCGGACTTATACCTCCGGTCAAAAACCCCTTGGCCACTAACCCCCCATGCAAATAACCCCCCACCAAGGATAAAAATATTTAAAAAAAATTTACAGTATCTTTAATAAAAAGTCAGTATCAATATCAATACTAATTTATTTCAGTCATAATACATACATGTATCGGATTCTTTATAAATAATCAATAATAAAAAATCAGTCAGATAAAAATACAAATCAAGAAGTACAGATAATAATAATAAATACATATATCGCATTCTTTATAAATAATGAAAGTTTTTTATATTGAAATTTATTCTATTTAAAACAATAAATTGAAATCAAATATTGTATATAAATTGAAACTAAATATTGTATATAAATTGAAATTAAATATTGTATATAAATTGAAATTAAATATGCTCTACCACACTTATGTAATTTATTCTTATTTATTACTATTTTTAAATATTTTTTATCCACGGCGGGGGCTATTTGCATGGGGGGTTTTTGCACGGGGGGTTATTGACCAGGGGGTTTTCAACCGGGGGGTATTTGTCCGGGGGGTACATGTCTGGATATCAAGCCATCGATATACACTATTAAAATACGATTTTGGGAACTTGGACCATATTTACCAACGATATTAAAAGTATATTTGTATTGCTCATACAATTGTTGTACAATGCATCTCAAAAAATCTTAAAAATGACACTTTGATCATTTTTTATTTCCGGTAAATAAATAAATATAAATCTTTGTTGAACAGCAGAAAAATGTTACAAATGAAATGAGACTGAATGTAATTTGATTTTAAATAGTTTGAAAAAATATGTCTGTTCCATTTTGTTTACGTTATAAGTATAGAGAAACCTGCCTTATTGAAAAAACACAATTCAAAAATTCAAATCACATTCATCCTAACAACATAAATTTATTTGCATATTATATGATGTGACATTTGAAGTGTAATTTATCGGGCTTTGCGTGAAAAAATTAAAAAGAATATCCGAAAATATATGTATTTTTTTTTCGCGACTTACTGTATTGGTCGGTTGCGGAGCGGCCGATACTTATGAACTCTTAATTTCGTATAAATGTCAAAGTAAGTGCTAGAAACGAAAAAAAAATACGTCTACGTATACCTGGGATGAGGAGTCGAAGAAGAGGAGGCGTGATACTTGTTTTAGGCGATTTTAGATTCGTATAAAAGAGGATCTCGCCAAGATTATGGCATCAGTGCTCAATACGCTTCTGTCACACAGAACCGACCGACCCAAACTCATCATGAAAGTAGTAAGTTTTGAGAAAATCAATAACTGGAATCCTTCAGTGATTGTGACCCAACACAGGATCTAAAGTGCAAGTGACAAGTGACAATTAATACGATCGACTATTGTTTCAGGTATTCGTCTTCCTCGTAGCCTTGGCTTTGGCTTATGCCGCCCCTGCCGAAAGAGACCTGGCTCCAGTCTTCAAAATCCTCAAGTCCACCTTCGACCAAGAACCAGCAGGACCCTACCAATTCGGGTAAGGACCCTACCAACCCTCACCCCTAACAATCGAATCGATTCGTGCTAACCTAACCGTTTTTCGATCTGCAGATTCCAAACCGAGAACGAAATCATCCGCGATGAGGTCGGAGAATTGAAGAGGATCAAGAACGAAGAAGGCAAAGAAGAGGATGTCATCGTCGTCAGAGGATCATACTCCTACAAAGACCCCGAAGGCAACCCAATCACCGTCACTTTCTACGCTGATGAGACCGGTTTCCACGCCGAGGGTGCTCACATCCCCCAAGCTCCTTAAGTCGACCGTTTACCACCCCGCACAAATAACACCTTGATCTGCGAATTCCTATCGACTGATGCTTGTTGAGATTGATACGATACTCTTTTTATAATTTTTATTTTTGTTTGTTTTAATTTATGGATATCCAAATAATGTCCGTCAACCGTCGAAAGACTGCACTTTTCCTATATTTTAGTAGGAGACGGCAACTTTTGAGGTCGTCACGACGAAGACACTGCCATTGTACTATTTAATTTAAAATGAAAAAACTAAGCGACTTTGTAAGCTTCGATCAATTTCAGCTGACAAAGGACGCATTTAAAAATATATATATATTTAATAAATAAATAAAATTTGTTAATAAAACTTTTAGTTTTTTATTATTATTATATGAAGTACACACACCTTATGAGAATGAGCACTAAATTTACATACATAATATTGCACAATATCTACATAACACCCTTTGCTTTATGTGTAATTGATGGCACATAATGCATTTTTAAATTGGGCACTAGTCGTGATACAAACTTCTCTTTTTATTACACACACAATATATTGTATTATTTTTTAAATTTATACTACAAAACAAAGCGATTAAGATTTAAAATAATATTTATAGCATCAAATTAGATTTTTGTGTAAAATACTACATTCAATATACACATTGTTAACTAATGTGAGGAAGTAAATAGTCTATACACTTACAAATATAAAGGTTTATTTTTATTGGTCGATTGTAAGCAGTTGATTCAATCAAATGATGTAGCAATAAAATAGTCTGCTTTTTTATATGGGAAAAGAATAAAATACGTAGCCGGAAATATGATGTTTATTTTAAAGATTCCTCGTACTTGAATATAAAGGTTCAAGTCTATATATAAAGTGCTTGATTTAAATGATGAAACATTGAAATGTCTGTTGTGTGGAAATGTTATACGGGAAAAGTGTAAAAAATGTGTCCGGAAATATGATATTTGGCATCTTGGGAAACTCTCCCATGATATTCAGGACGGCCACGTTATGAGCGTGGAATTTAGTGGTGTAATTGTATGAACAGTACGAATGGGTCTCTTCGTTAATGTCACAACTGTATGGCGAAGAAGAGTCTTCGGGTCTACGATGACCCACTCTACAATAGTAGTAGTAGTAGTAGTTTGACGCAACCTTCTAGGACGACCACTTTTTAGACGAACACACATTTATAGGCACCGACGATGGCATTCAATTTATAATCCTAAGCTATTTCACACTCAACAGCAGTTTTATTTGTGTTTTTTTTTCGACTTTACCTCTGACCTCTGGTGAGCAAAACCAGTACAGATGTTAAAGGTAACTATGCAAATTCAGGTGGATCTTTGGAGGAAACGCTCCAAAATCTATTACTGATTATTTATGATGATATAAAAACGGCGTGAGTACCAAGTTGGAACTTGAAGTAATAAAATAAGAATAAACGTGAGTATCATATATAGTCCTTCAGATATAAATATAATATAAGCATGTTTTTTTTTGTACAAAGTCAATATTGATTCGTAGTCCATATGCACATATGTCTTAAATTAATATATTTGATGTTATATTATGTATAAATGAATTATTATGACATTGTACATATAATTGAGCTTCATTTCCATTAGTATATGTATATCTTACATAAACAGGTATAATGAACTGCTAATAATGAAATTTAAATATATTATTCCTCCTACTAGATTATACAAATGTATAAGTATAATAAATACACGTTGACTTTTATTCTCATGTTTCGTATTTTTCTCTAAAACCTTTGATGTATCTAATTAAAAATTTAGGTAAAGATTAAGTAACAAAATAAATAAAGTGAAAATTTGCTAAAAAAATTTCCGAAATGTTTATTTATTATACATATGTATGTACATTCATATATTATTATTATTAAATTAAATTTATTATATTTAATCACTCGTTTGTATTATCTATATATTATTTATATGGACGATGGGGATGGCACTATTCTGCTTATCGTGTGAAATAAAAAAAAACTATATTTATAAAAAAATATTGCAGTATATTTTTTCTTGACGCCTGAAGTTTTTCTCCGTAAGTTATTGACAATTTAATGCACAGATTAATTGATTAAATACATTTTGAAAAGATCCACCCACTGAATGAGCATTTTTAAAATTATTTATCTTTTAAAAGTGACAGATCGCCTACAAAATTTAATAATAAAAATATTATACTTAAGAAAAATAATGACCAGAGTTGGTAAGCGAAAGTGCTAGTTTTTTCTTTATATATCTTCTAAATGTCTACAATTGAGTACTATTTATAAGAAAAATTCAATTCTCCTTAAGTGATATAAATCAGGTAAAATGGCGAAAATGTATTTTTCAAAGTTATTAATTTGTAAATAAAATATTTGAGTCATTAAACTTTACATTGACATAATTAAGAAAACATTTCAATCTGATTGAATATTATAAAAAAAGATATGCATGTTTTAATAAAAAATAAAGAAAGTTTTATTGAAAAAGTATTTTATTTATTGGATTACCAGGTAAAATATTAATATTCAAGTTAATTAGTATGCAAATCTTACAATAAAATCAAGGCTTATTAAATAATAAAAAAATTGGTTCAAAACAGACCACTTATTCATTCAATAAATATTTTTAGTGCTCAGTTTGAATGTATTTGAAATAGTTTGATGTAACAAATTTGCATATGAAATAATCTGAATATTTACTTTTCGTATCGAATTCATAAGATAAGATCAGTCCAAAAACGATAAGATCAAGGTGTAATTGACTATAAAAATACACATGTAATTCTGTAAAAAAAAGTAGTATTTTATTTCAATCAGAATGTTATCTAATTAAATTTATGCAGAATTATTGTAAGTTAAACCGATAAATCTAAACTAAAAAAATGCATACTTAAAATTGTTACGTACACACAATGCATAGTAAATTTTCTATTTTTCTTAATGGATTTGCATATGTTTGGTAAGCCCTTTGAATACTCGATAGCTTTTAAAGTATTTATGTAATTTATCATTGATGCTTCGCGAACATACATAATGTTTTTCCGGTTGTTAAGTTGTGAAATCGCATAAACAGATATGTAGATAGTAGTATTACCGAACAGTAGGAAAAGATATAAAAATTGTATCATTAAATTGTTTAGTATTTGAGATTGATATTTCCGTTGATTTGATCGATTTGACCGTTAAGAGATACCATAATAAATTACAGGCTTAGATCGTAATTGATTTTACGCTTCTAAAAGTAGATATTTTACCTGTCAATATAATAAATAAGATTCTCATTAAAACCTGTAAAAAGAAGATGATATGCATTTCAATGACATTGGATTACAAGAAGGTCATCATATCGTATTTTTTAGAATCAAAGCAATCATTATCAACTTGAATTGGAATAAAAAATATAAGATTTGAATGTTCTTACCGTTTTTTTTACATTTTTTTTGATGAGCGTTAGGAGCATCCTTTTACACTGTTTACAATCAAACTTTGAGGTCAAAAAAAGTAAAAACAGTTATGAAACACAAGGTTAACAGTCAAATGCTTAAAAAATATTTGAATTATTACAATTTAATACACATATATTATAAATGAAAAAATGATTTGGAATTTTGCTTCGAAAAACAAACTAAATGCAGTCACATAAATTTAGAACAAAATGGTTGGTTTTTAATGGATTTATGTTACAAAAATAAAATACGCAAAAAATAAGGATTATCGTAGACTGAGAAGTATCACACGCAGTGGACCACTGACTTATAAATAAAAATATTCTATTCGCGTTCCATTAAAACGTTATAAAATTAAATCGCACGGAGTTTAGTAAAGTGTAAAATTTAAATTCTGGTTTTTATTAGGCCGTTTTTGTCCACATGCGAATAATTAATATACGTATAATAAAAAAAAACAAAAAGAAAAAATGCTATCTCTATTCAAATTTGAAAGATCGCACGGGTTCAAGTATGTTTGAAAAGCAGTATAATAGCTATTGCATAAGCGCGTGTGCGTCGATGACAATTTATTCAGCAATATTGCCAAAAAGTATATAAATGATGATGTCTCACTCAGAAGATAATCAGTGTCTGTTTTGATCTTCTCATCTACGTTTCAGTAGCGAAGAAGTAACCAACCATGAAAGTCGTAAGTGCTCCGTCTCTTGCCTCTCTCTATCGTTGCCCCACACACTTGTGCATTTTATGTATATTTTCGATACAAAAGTGAATCGTTGAAAATTAAATTCAAAAATTACAACCCCTATTTGTATATATTTTAAAATAAAAGTGAAAAAAAAACCCAGTGAAAACATCTGAAATTGAGTGCAACTTAAATTTATCCAATCTTTTTTATAATTTATTTAAATTGAAACTAAGCAAACACTATTAATGTTTACGAGCGTCGCATTTTAAATATAGTATTTAATCATGCTTAACGCATTAAGAACGTTACACTGAATGAAGCTTTGCATTTATTATTAATTAATCCTTTCGCTGAAGTTCTTCTCTTTGATTTTTATACAAATATAATGAATGAAGCTTTGAATTTATTATTAATCCTTTCGCTGAAGTTCTTCTCTTTGATTTGTATACAAATATACTGCATGAAGCTTTGAATTTATTATTAATTAATCCTTTCGCTGAAGTTTTTCTCTTTGATTTTTATACAAATATACTGAATGAAGCTTTGAATATATCTACTACATATACAAACCGTTCTCTGAAACTATTCCAATTGATATTTATTTTAAACTGATGATTTTAAACTGTTCAATTTTAAGGTTTTCGTATTCTTGATCGCCGTGGCTTTGGCCTATGCTGGACCAGCCATCGATGCTAAATCAGCTCAAATCGTCAAGTCCAACTTTGACCAACAACCCGAAGGACCCTACCAATTCAAGTAAATATACATACACATCTATGAAACGAATCGGTGTTCATTTAGTGTGAAGGTATTGATTTTATTGTTGCATTTCAGCTTCGAAACCGACAATGCCATCGCTCGTGATGAAGTCGGAGAGTTGAAGAGCGTCAAGAACGAAGAAGGAAAGGACGAAAACGTCATCGTCATGAGAGGATCATTCTCCTACGTAGATCCCGAAGGCAAGACCATCCAAGTCACATACTATGCTGATGAGACCGGCTACCACGCGGAAGGCGAACACATCCCAAAAGCTCCTTAAACTGATCTACTCTTAAACATCTCAACCACCTCTCTCTACAACAACTTAGTACTATACCAGACTTCGGACTTCGAAATCGGATCCTGACGCATAATATTAACTTCTTTGTGTGTCGGTTGTATATAACCAATCTTAATATCTCGATCGTGCCATTATTGTATTTATTTTTATTGACGGTGTGCGATTTGCGAACTGTAAAGCGCGAACGGCCCACCGTCAATACAACTACAATATGATATGTATGTTTTTTGTTTTTATATATGTATATATATAATGTATTTAAAGTGTTATTCGTACAAGAAAAATGTATTTTTTTTAATGCATTTTGTACTGAAGTGTTTTTTCTTTACAAATATTTGAATAGAAAACAATAAAAAAAAGTTGCATTTAAAACTCTCTTTCTTTCATTTTTTATTATATTTATGTATTTTACTATATCAATGGAAAATAATAAACATGGTTTTTCGATATATAATTGATAACCACTTTACACAAACGAACACACAATATCGTACTTTAAAATGAGTACAATATAAATTTGGCAACAGTCAAAATAATGCCATTGAATATTATATACATACATAAATGACTACAATTCTGATTCAAACAACCTGTACAAACACACAATAGAAAGGGCTGTAACTTATTTCGACTAATAATTTTGACTCCAACTACATACATTCGATTGGCTGCACGATGCTTTGATTAAATTTAGAAATTTACCATAAAATATTTATAGAAATATTGTTTTATAGAATCTATTCCAAAAGTATTCAAAATTTAGCCTTGAGCACTATATAATATCATATATAATTCCTATTATTCTTGCTCATACTAAAACTTTCATGATTTAAACAAATCAAGTACCTGGGACATCTTCTGATGGAAAATCTCTCCGATGACCGTGACATCAAAAGTGTAAGATCAAATATGCTAGCAAGACGGTTATATCAGTCCAGGTACTTAGACAGTTATTTATGTCCTTTTGTACTAGCCTCTATACTGTTGAATTATGGACGAAATACAAGCAGGAGACTATGGTACAAGACAACCAATGCTATCGGGTTACCAAGGGGTTGCAGATGTTTGTAGAAGGGTACGTACCTCACTTTGGGGGCATTCTCAGCACGAGAGCAGCCTCTCTACGTCGTCGTGTATTTGTATCGTCAAATTGTTTTCATGCTGACGCGTTTTCTTATTTTTGGTCATCTTTGTATGTTTGATGGATGGAGCTACTTCACCAACCGCCATAAATTGACTTCCAATTTAATAATAATTAATCATTATTATTATTACTATTTATTTAATATTATTATAATATGTATATATATTATTTTATCATAATTAGATTATGTTTATTTATTTTATCATTCATTTGTATTATCTATATATTGTAATATTATATTTATATTGACGAAGGGGATCATACTACATATTCCCCTATTGTTCTCTATTGAATAAAAAAGTTATTATTATTATCATTATTAAACGCATCACCTACAATTCACGTAGTAGGGTTTCTGACCCGAGTCGACCCGGGACAGACATTCCCGGGAATTCATGAAATTTTTGTTGTCCCGTGTCCCGGGAATTTTTATCTCGAATCCCGGGAATTGGATTTAAAAAAATCTTAAAGACATACAACATTTTCATGAGTACACGAAGGGAAATAATAAATCAAATACACAAAGAATCGTAAAATATTCTAAGAAAGGAGAAGCCTAAAACTGATTCTTTTACAACACATTTTAAATAATTCTGATTTTATACCGAACAAAACATTCTTATAATGTTGTAATAAAAGCGAATGTATATCCTACGGTGAAACTATTATGAAGCGAGTATTATCCTTTTTGTATCGACGATTCCACAATGGAAGAAATTGTGTGTTTGACGATGAATGTTTTCGTCCCTTCAACTTCGACCGAAACTGAAAGAATTTTTTCCATTGCTGGAAATTTTTGTACCAAATCTAGAATCAGACTTTCAGATTCTCATTTAAATATTTTAGTATTCTTAAGAAGCTACTTTTATAATTACATTTTTTCGAGTTAATAGATATGTATATATATTATGTATTGTTTTGTAAATCAATATTTTTTTATTAATAAAAAATATGTTAAATTGAAAAAAAAAGTTTGTTACATGTGTCCCGGGATCCCGGGAATCCCGGGAACGAGCCCGGGTTCCGTCCCGTATCTCAGGAATTGAAAAAGTCCGGGAAATCAGAAACCCTAGTACGTAGTGCTTGAAATCGTAATCAAATTTTGTTTATAATTTGTTCTTAATATGTTGATGAATTCCCATCAACAAGTCAGTTTGACTTTATTTATAAGTCGTTAAAAAAATAGGAACAAGGAAATCTTATTAAAATTATATGAAAACTTTCGCTATGAAAATTAATAGTATTACAAAACCGTTTTAGCATAACGCTCATTTAAATATTCACAGATAAACTTTACATGCATTATCAACACGTTTCCTCGTTCAACTGGATTTTTATACGATAAATATTATTTTTAGTGTACAAATTGTGAGCACATATGAAATTCAATTTCAAAATTACAATTTTAAACCTTTGAGGATATCCGCGAACAGTTTAACAAACCAGCATTTAAACATTACAAGTCAATTGTGAAAAGAGAAAGCAAAGTGGGCCTATATAAGTGACCCAAATCAATGAATGTTTACTTATTCCAAATAAAAACATCGAAGACAACTAAATGTAAGTATCAAATAGTATACGTATAGACATAAATAACATATTTATTGTATAATATATTTATTTTTTTCAAAATAAATTTACAGATATCTATAAAGATGAGACGTGGTTTCGGCCTTCACCTTTTGCTAATTGTAATTGTACAAGTTTTTCTCACACAATACGCCGATGCGGCGCCATTAGATGATAAATCTGCGGAGATGTCTTCGGAAGCTGAAAGTGAAGGGAGAACATTTGCAGCATGGGTCGATTTTTTAAAAGTACCACCACGATTCTTCAGTAATTTCGCTCATCAAATAGCCTATATGTTCGATCCTTCGTTCCCATTCTACACACCTGGAACAGTGGGATACTTTCAATATCCGGTCAACTTTGGAAACCAACCCCTCGTGGCCGGAAGTAATTTTGGATACCAAGAGACGTATCAAATCGCAACGAATACTCCCAATGTTGTTGGAAACAAACCATAAATATGATACCTACATATGTATGTACTTATATTCAGTCAAAAGTCTTAAAAAACTTGATATTAATGTATTGTAATTTAAATTATTTATTTTTATGCCTTTGCTAAGTGTTTTATCCTATTTATTTTCATGTTGAGTAAATAAATATTTATTTATTATTTAAAATTTGTATTTTTTGTTTTGCGTACGACATCTGTAGACACTTATGGGAAGGTGCTTAAGAAGTAAAATTTATACAAATGGCAAATTGAAGAAAATCATATTTGATTGTATAGATTGAGCTGTACGTAATAAGGCAAAATGACGAAGAAAAATATGTAATGTTTAGAACTATTTCAATATTAAATATAAATCGAGATAATGATAATGGTATAACATTATGAAATTTTTAAAAACATAATTCTTTATTTTATTTCAATAAATCGACGAGTGTGGTATACAGATTAAGAATAATTAATTATATATACCCATACATATGTATGTGTACTTACATTAAACACGACAAATGTGGTCAAACATTGCACAGAAGTGGTCAAACATTGTATAAAAATCGATTGAACATTCAACATCGATCCATAGAGAAATTGGCAGCATTTAAAAAAATTGTGAAATTCAAGATGTTGAAAAATTGGAAATTTGGCGAGAAAATAGGTAAAGGTTGCCAATTGGTTGGAACCGTTTCAATGAAAATCAGATAAATTGGCACACTCTGATTGAAAACGATTGACCTGGAGCCACATATACAAGGTCTGGCCGGCAGCATCGGTGGGATTGAACCCGTGACCACTTTGTTCAAAAGCATTATTTTATTTTATTTTGTACAGGTAAAAATCCATTTCAGTACAGCATGTAATATAAATTATAATAATAAAAGAAAACAGTTTACATATGTAGAAAAAATAAATGAAAACAATAGTATGCCGTTAATCATATGAAATATGTGACAAAAAACATAGGAATGAAAAAATAGTAAAAAACAATATTAACCTTTGAAGGACGGAGCGTCGAGATCAAACGAGTGTCCCAAACCGGGGTCGAGTAAGACCCCAGTATTTTTTAATTAAAATACAGCTCTTCTCAATAGAAATGGGTTCAATATACATATATCTTAACAATCATTTTATACATCAACATGAAATGTTTTAGTCTTATAGCATGTTTTTGACTATTTTTGTATTGAAAAATAGCGACAAGCATCAACACGCAAATGCACATAGGTAAGGCCAACAGGCGACTGCATGACTCAATAGGCACGCGCCAAAAGCGACGAAAACAATAGCTTACGAAAATATAGCTGTCTCTTTCTCTCGCATTGATTCATCGATCATGCAAGCAAACAGTCAAAAACATTACAAAAACTTATCGCTACCGCCTTTAAATCGTACTTTGGAACGTAGAAATGTATAAATGTATTTTTTTACAATGTACCTCTTTTTTAAATCGTAAAAAATCTATTAAAATAAATTTCTTGTCGTTCATTCTAGGAATACAAGAAATATAGGGTATATAGCTTTGAAAACCACATAGTTATTACGAAAAACGTAAAAATTGGGACACTTGCATACCCCAATTCGGTGAGGGAGGGTTAAAAAAAACAATATTTTGGATAGATCTACTAAATTGACCAAAAGTCACACTAAATATGTCGATGTCCATGTGATCAGCTATATATGTAGTTTAAATTAGGGATTGCAAAAATATCGGAATTTTGGATACCGGTATTATCGAAATTAAAAAGATACCGGTATTACCGGTACTTTCATTTTTTTTTGATTAATTAATTTTTAATAAAAAAAATATTACTTCCGATATCTCGAGCGCCGCTTGCATGTTTCAACATGTTTATTGAAGAATACCCCAAATCCAAACATTCAAAAACAAACATATTCGGGTACAAAACTTGTTAAGTAGGTACGTCCCAGGTATAAAGGATTATAATTTTTCGTAGAAACTACTGAATCAACCATCAGCTGGGGTATTAGTTGTTGTTGAAAGACAAATTATAATTTATTTTCCATTCACTAATTAGAAAAATAGTCCCTGTCGTGTCAATATTGTATATGTATATATGATACTGAAAAATGTACCAAATAATACATATATTTTATCACATTTTCAATGTTTGTATATAATAAAAAAATCCGCACTTTATTGTAAACATTTTCTTATTTAAATTAAAATTGAAAAGGGTTGCAAACTTGAGACGCATTGTAAGGAGGCTGCGATACTGAAAATGTTACGTTTAGCGATATTTATTTTATTTTATTTTTATTTTTTTATTTAATTTACACCAAGAAGGCCTAACAGGTAAACCCAATGCACCTTCCTGGCCAAAGACAATTATATAAACATATATGTACACCATCCATATATACACAAATTCTTACACGTATACACAAATACACATACATACATTCATAAATATAAAAATACACATATATTCATATACATACATACACACCTACACACATATATATATATATATATATATATATATATATATATATATATATATATATATATATATATATATATATATATATATATATATATATATATACACTCACATATACAAACATACACACATACATATACATATACACATACACATACATTACATACATCCATAAACATACAAACATTATACATGCATATACACATAAACACATAAATACACATAAATAAGGATAAATTACTCATATATATATAAATAAAAAATAGCATACATATATAAATAAAGATAAAACCAACATACATACACATTATGCTAAATAATAAAATTACAAAATGAAAACAACATGTGTAAATATGTATGTAGCTAGAAGTCATTTAAAATATGCTGCCTGACAGAACTGTATGATGAAGTAAAAACATCAAGGCTCCCAGAAAGCAGGTTAAATAGTCGAATGGCTCTTGAAAGGGGTGAGTCATCAAGCACATTAGTTCTGGCCCGAATAGGCAGGAATAAAGTTCTGGAGCGAGATTCTCTCAATTTCTCAGGTACTCTAAGTTTAAGATTACACAGAACTTCAGGAAGATGACATTCACCCCTTAGAAATTTTAGAAAAAGCTTACCAAGATGATTGTTTCTACGTGAAGCTAAGGAGTCAAAGCCCAAGGAGCCCATGACAAACTTACTGGGAAATAAGTAGGGATAGCGCCCAAACTCTCTCATGTATAGATAGCGAAGAAATTTTCTTTGCACCCTCTCTAACATTAGCGTGTACCTTAAATGATTAGGACTCCATATGGCCGAACCAGATTCAAGCAAACTGCGCACCAATGTAGTATACAGTAAACGCGTCACTCTGGTGCTATTAAAAGCGCGTGAGTTTCTGATGACGAAGCCTAAAGTTTTTGTAGCCCTATTGCACACATCTTGGATATGAGAATTAAAATTCCAGATATTTGAAAAAGTAATTCCCAAATCCTTGATATGTGTGTGACGGGCAAGAATAGAGCCATCAATATTGTAACCAAATTCAATTGATGATCGAGATCTGGAAAAAGAGACAATGTGACACTTGTCAACGCTTATCGGAAGATAATTTGAGTGTGACCAAATAACGAGTGAATCTAAATCGCTCTGTAGCAGTAGAGCATCGGAAGAAGATTCAACGCACCTAAAAAGTTTTAGATCATCTGCATATAATAAGAAGTTGCAATTGTGGAATATTTCCCTAATATCATTAACAAATAAAATGAATAGTAAGGGGCCGAGATTAGAACCCTGTGGAACACCAGAGCAGGTTGGGTATTCAACAGAAGAATAAATTCCATATTTTACAAACTGACGTCGATCCTTAAGATAATTTGTGAATAACTGAGAGAGACCATATGAGAAACCATAACCAATTAGTTTATTGATAAGGATGGAGTGATTTACTTTGTCGAAAGCCTTTTCGAAATCCGTGTAAACAGTATCTGTTTGAATATTAGCATCCAAGGAACCTGTTACAAAACCAGAAAATGATAACAAATTTGTGGTCGTTGAACGTTGTGGACGAAATCCATGTTGCTGATCAATAATCATACTCTGGCAATGATTGAAAATATACCTATGAAGTATAATTTCAAAAAGTTTTGCAGAAGAGGATATTATAGCAACCGGGCGATAGTTTCTAATGGAATACTTATCACCTTTTTTATGGATCGGAGTTACTTTCGAACACTTCCATGATATAGGAAAAACTGAAGTCTTCAGCATTAGATTAAAAATAAAAATCAATGGAGACGAGAGTCCAGGCTCACTACCCTTTAAAATGAAATCTGGAATGAAATCTGGTCCAAAAGATTTAATATTTTTAATTTTACCAAAACCGTAGCGCAAATCAGATAAATGGAACTTGTCAACAGACAATAATGGAAACATGGAAAACATATGTATCGGAAAACAGTAAAAATAAAGTAATAAAAACAATTTAACAGACAATGATACATATGAAAAATATATACGCATTATAAAAATTTACGCATAGGTCGTTTTCATAGTTTTTAGCCATGGAGATATCGTTTTCTACAAATAAAATGTATAAATTTGAAAAAAATGATTTTTTAATACCGGTCTTACCGAAGGCTTATTTTTGGTCAAATACCGGTATCGGTACTTTCGGTATTGCAAGCCCCAGTTAAAATGCTAGCCACTAGTGTATGTATGTAACCACTAGTTATTATATGTTAATCACTAGTTATCTTGTATATATGTACATTTGTGAGTATTTAACGTTTTTTCATTTAGATATGGACTTGAAAATTTTTAACAAAGAAAGTAGATATTCTTTCAATATTGCATCACAATTTATTTAATTAAAAAATTGATTTCACTCCGTTGAAATTCTGAATTTAGCGGTATATTGTATGTATTTAAGTGAATCTCAAAATCGAGAATTTAAAATTGCATACCATTTTTAAGTTAGAATTATTTCTATAATATAAATTTATGTAGAATAAATCATAGTCTTTTTTCAATTTTTTTTTTAATTATAATATTAATTAAACTACCTATATATTTTTACTTTATCTATGTACGTAGTAACAATACATGAAGTTATGTGATCATGCGAAAATGCGAACTTGAGATTTTGACTGATTCGAACTCGGAATCGATCACTGATTACGTTATTGGTAACTGAAGTTCTTATGGACAAGACGTGAATTTTTAAGTTGACCGGAAATTGTACCTCCCCTTATATGTAGGTGTACCCCTTTTTTTAAGTTTTTGAATTCAATTATCTCCCAAACCGCTAACTGAATCGAACTTCAATTTTTTCACATGTAATATAAATTATAAATTTTATAACCTAATATTTTTATCTGAACCGGAAGTAGTACTTTTACTGTAGAGAATCGAGGTTTTGTATATTTTTCTCAGAAACCTTTTAGTTAATTGAACTGAAAATTCATATCTATCAGTTTAAGCTTAATACAAAGTTATGTATAAAATTTGGTAAGCATCCGTCAACCGTTTATTCTTGTTTTATATCACGAGAGTATGCATGCATCTACATGCATTCAATTTTTAACTCGAAAATTATATTAAAATATCAATAGATATATGTAATTTCAAAACCACACTATACATATATGTTTAATGAAGTGCATATGTATTGCGCAAAGTTGTCTGAATTAATTTTTAAGTGAAATATTTTTTTTTTTACTAGAAATGTCTTAAGGATTTTATTGAAAATATCTTGATCGAATGCTACGTTAATGCTAACTACTGAAAGGTCCCAGATTCAAGCTCTGGTTTGACTTCAATTAAAAAAAATGTTTCTGCAGTGCTGCTGGTCAGATTTGGATGTGTGTGACTCCAACTCGGTCGGTTTCAATCATAGAAGTATGATATTGACATAGACGAAAGGTGCACCAAATACGTTCTAAAATGGTACCCGAGAGAATTTTAAAGAATAAAGGGAAGATCGCAAGGAAGTTGGGTAGACGAAATCAGGAAAATGTGTGGGGTCAGATGGATGAAAGTTGCGCAAAACAGATAGTTATGTAGAGTTGCTAATATACAAATATAAGTATGTGCATACATATGTATGTACATATATAAAAATAAAACATACATAATATTGTAAATTTATATACATATGTATTGTAGAAATTTGTTGTAACCGTGAAAAACAACACTTGAATTTCGAACATCCTATTTGGTAAATATGTGTTGTGCATTATTTGACAGTTAAGGATATCCGCGATCGTATTGACATGGGTTTCAGCATTGCAAGAAAAAAGTTACGAAAAGAGAAAGCATGTCTTTTAGACATACATATATAATATATAAACGGATCATATTTACAGTAAACCTTTATTAGAAAATTAAACGTCACACACAACTGTGAGTTCGAGCCTTCTGAATATAAACTATTAGTTTCATATCGAATTTTTTGATTAACGATTTTCGACATAAATTGACTGATCAAGATGAAGTTTAACGCCATTTTACTTTTGCTGATTGTAATTGTACAAATTTTTCTCCCAAAATACATCGATGCAGTACCTGTTGAAGATTCAGTATCGAGGATACATTCAGAAGATGAAAATGAAGGAAGAAAATTCGGTGGAAATTTATCCCAAAATCCACTTCGCACTATCAGCAGATTCATTCATCAAATTGGATACTTTTTAGACCCCGGATTTCCGTTCTACACACCAGGAGCAGTAGGAAACTTCGAATATCCGGTCAATCCTGAAAATCAACCCCTTACGAGCGGAAGTCATAACGGAGATCATGATGCACATCACGACGCATATCATAGTCATCCATTTTCTCCATCTCATCATCATACTGCACATTAGTCATGATTATACTTGTGATAGATTTAAAATTAATGTATTATATTATAATAATTTATTGTTTACTTTTTTATGTGTGTGTATGTGAACGAATAAATAGTTATTTAATATTTAAATAAATAAATACCATGTTTTAAGACATCTATATATACCAATTGAAAAGTTTTCGGCGGAAGAACTCTACAAATAGAATGCAAAAGAAAAAAATTTTAAGCACCTCAAAAGATTGAACATTTTCAAGCGTGGACTGTAATTATAGGACATAAGAAATATTTTAGATTTGAATTATTTAAATGAAATACGCGCTGTGTTTATTATTAATGTGATATTTCCACTTTAAAATATATATTGTCGCATTTAGAAAAATAGTTTTGCTCCCTAGAACGAATCATTTGCGTATTAGAATAAAACATATTGTGCATTAAATAAATATATTGATGCTAAATAAAAAATGTATCGTTGAACAATATTTTATTTGTAGTATGAAATTAAAAAAAAATTCATTTAACAATAAAAAATTGCGCAGTTGAAAAACATGAAAGTGAATATGTATGTACATATATGATGCACATGAAGGATGCGTTAATGCGCATTTCATTCATTTTAGGTTGCTTTATATTTCTCTGTTGTAAAAATAACTTATTCTTTAATATTTAAATGCTGACCTAACGAAATAAAATGGCTTTGTCTTGTTCTTTTTGTTTGTAATCTTGTTTTTATTTTTCATTTATTTATTAAAGGGCTTTTAGTCTTATTTCTTGTTTTATTTTTTAAGTGTACAAATATTATATTATGGAAACATATTTTTATATGCTCTTTTGTTTTAAAAATTTACAATAATTTTTTTCCATTGCCGTTTTTTCTTTAATGTATTATAAAATATTTTATTAAAATTGCACATTTATATTTTTAAATGATATAAAATATTTTTTAATTCACACAAAGTTCATGAAATGCTTTCGATAAATGTGCATTTAAATTGTCCCCATATTTGTTATATTATACATTTAATATGTACATATGTACCACAAAGCTCTCATAATTTTTTTTAAATGATTTTTTTGATAATATTGATACAAATTGTTAAAATTTATGTAGGTTTCATATATTTTTTTCAATCTCTCTTAAGAAGTTATTTTTGGATAATAAAAAATAATAAACTCTTTTGGAAAATAGTTGGTGATTCACATTTGTCAAAGAATTTTGATTAATATTGACATAATAATGTATGTACGTATATTGAAGTATTTCCACTCGATCTTTCAATAAGTGAAGACAACTACCAGAGAGGCCGCTTTCATGGATAATTAATTCACAATAAAAAAATATTTGTCAAAAAGTAAACGGCATCGTTTGAAATCAAGTATGCCATTTTAAAAAGCAGAACAGGACAAACCGGTACAAAATTTGGAAACTACCAGTCAATATAACATTGGGTTGTCGCAATGTCGTGGAAGGTGCTCATCGTTGTAAGTCTATTATCAATTAGAACAGGCCTAATTACCGTACATTTACAAACTAAATTACTAGACATGTTTGAAATATGCAAAAATTTCATTCACACTTCAATTCAATCAGTGGTGATGATCATTTTCCTCATTAATTCTAGATTTTCTTCTACACAGAAGCGACGCCAATAACTTATAATCTTCGCAACGCCAGAGCTGGTTTGAATGACAATGTAGAACTTCCAACGAATTTATTCGACGATTACGTACCGAAAAATCCGAATAGCATCCTATCGACCAAAGTTACAGACAACATCCCTGCATATGTCCAGAATAACCCCGTGAAAAATCCAGAAAATCTAGCCGTCAATTTTGCACAGGAAAGACCTGTCAAAAACCAAAACACCATACAATTGAATGGGCAAGACTTTGAAGTAATAGATGTTATTTCACTGGATGATTACCCAGCCAACACTCAACAACGATATCCAACACAGAACAATAAGCCTATAGACATTCAGATACAACAATTTCCAGGTACAAAAGCTATTTTATTAAATGTATCCAATACTAAACTAATACTGTTTTACATGATTTGATAATTTCAGGATCGAACAATCGTCCTTCAAATGATTTCCAAGTACAAAGTGAGCCTTTTGAAAACGCCATAGTAATAAATCAAAGACCTGCTAATAGTAATAACGGATTTCATCAAACACGTCCTCAAAATTTCAATGGCCAAATTGTCGCCCAATTCAATGAAAATCCAGGCCAAATCACAGGTCACATTCAATTTCCCCAAAATAATTATGGAACAAATAATTTCGTAGGAGGACCTTCACATTCGGGTCCTCAGTATTACGGTCAACCACAACAGGGAAATCAAAATATCAATCATCTAATCAGAAATGGAATTAATACCTTGGCCTCATTAGGAAACGCTTTCTTCGGATAGTAAATGTAATAATAGCCGATGTAAGTAATTAAAAAAAAGTAATAAATTTCAATTGAAACAAATTATTTATTTCATTTATTGCCTTATTTTTTTTTTGTATAGATTTCATAGTACAATTCAATACTGATATCATAACCTTTTTCGACGCCAAGTCAGCACGTGGACGTATCGTTTAATAAATAATAGAATTTACACGTAAACATACTGGATGATGATGTAAAGCACAAACACTATAGTACATTTAGTTTACATACTGCTTAAAATATCACATACATTCGTATACGTATCACTGCGCTTATGAGATTATTTATAGGATTTCGCTTGTCGTCAATATTTATTGCTAGTAATTTCGTCCTTGTGGTTCGGGATGAGCTGCATTGTAAGCAATGGAATCTTGAATTGCCTTTGGAATAGGTGGAGGTGTTGGAATGTGAGCTCCCTGTGCTCTGTATCCATTTTCGTCAGCAATGTAAGTGATTGTGTAAAGTACTCCATCTGGACCGGTGTACGAATATGAGCCTTGCATTACCTGGTGATGAAAAAAATATGATTAAATAGGCGAATTTATATAAAAAATTTCAAATAATAATATAATGAAATACTTGTGCTTCAAGTTGTGATCCTTTATTCTTCAAAAATCCGTCTTCTTGAGCTCTAATTCCGTTTCCAGTTTCGTAGCTGAAAGTTTACAGATTTCTTTAGTGTAAATTAACAATGTAATATTTAGATTTTGTTTTTGAAAAGTAATATTATTGTATTATACTTGTAACGATAAGAGCCATCTACGTTCTGTTCGTTGTTATACTTTATTATGGGAACATCTTTCAAAGAATTATATGGAGATATTCTTTGGCTGTTTACGGCCAATATTCCGAAAAGCAACACAATTGATACCTAAAGATAAAGTATAAATTAAAAATATGGAAAATTTTTTAATATAGTTACTTTCAAGCAATTTTAATAGGAAGAGATACACATGTAAATGTTATGGTATATTAAGTATATATTTTCTTTTTATTCATTTGTACGTATTTTATAAAGAAAAAGTTACGAAAATTTTGTATCCGACTTTTATTTATGATTTGATCATTTTGAAATACCAAAAATTCATTAGTTCAAAAAATTTCAAAAGTTCATTCTTAATTTTTTAAATTAAACATATATCATGTGATTATAGTTTGAATATTAAACATTTTTCTTGATGGTGCATATTTAAATAAATAAACTAATTAGTGATTCACTTCAAAATTATTATTTTTTTATTTCAAAATTGACTAATTGTAAATTTTCTGGTCATGCGATTTCATCAAGGCTTGTTTTTGGAACTTGATTTGTTAAATATTACATACATATGTATGCTCTTTATATCAAAACTAAGGCATTAAAATTATTTTTTACTATATTTAGAACAAAATCACATTTATTTATTAAAACTTTATCAACATTAAAAAGTTTTTTATTAGCAAACGCGCAAAAATTGTAAGTTTTTTTAAAAATCATTTGTGACGTTTATTTTTAAAAATCATTGATCAACTGTATTAATGCATCGATCAAAAGTATTTAAAATGTTTTAATGCTTAAGTATTTAACAAAATTTTTTATAAATTAAAAATAAAATCATTGGTAAAATTAGCTTGACATCGTTTCAATTGTTCGTATAAAAAACGTAAAATCATATTTTATAATTATTAAAATTCACATTATTAAATAATTATATTACATTTAAACTGCACCATTTATTCAGTTTAAATGTGTTTTAATAAAAAAAAACGTTGGCGTCCGCGGTGTTGATAAAAATATATTCATACAATTTTATATATCATCGGCAATAATCGAAAATCCACGAAATTACATGTTTTTTGAAATTGCGCTATAAGGGCCATTAATTTTATAGACAGAACCCTTTTCATGTATTTACATAACTATCATTTTATTACTAAAAAGGTGATATTATAATAGATGTATAAAATATATCATATAAAAAATGGTTGATAAATTTTGTCCCAAAAATAAGTTGTTTTTAATTCCTTTCTCAATATAATTGTATAAATAAATTTATTATATGCCGAAAATTAATAAATAAGCATTGAAATCTACGAAATCACTTCAAATGATAATTGTACAATGAAAAGCATTGAAAATGAAAAAAAATAAACTCACCACCTTCATGTTTAAACACTTGGAGTAAACTTTGAACAAATTTGTTTCGAATAAAACTCGATATATCCACGAGAGATGCTTCAGCGGCTGAAGACAGACGTGCAATAGACCGAGATCGTCGACGACTTTATCTTATATCGTCGTCCTAAAAATATGAGAACAACGATGAATGGTGCAGAAGTATCCTCGGATATGAATTACATTGTTATTTATAGTGAATGGACTCGGTTCGCTGAAGATGGTGTGTTGCACACCTCCGGTACCCACAGGTAAGAACCACACCTCGATAATATCCTGAACTCTGCGGATTGCGACATCAATCAAAAACCCAACGAAATGATTCGCCATTATGGAAAATGAACCTCGGCCTATCTCTCTCTCTTAAGGTCACATTTTCAATTTTTTACCAAACCAATGCAAGATGGGTGTGCCCATCTTCAATGCATCCATTGTGCAGACTGTACCAATTTCGAATCGGTATCACCTTGAACATTCTTAATGACTTCTAATAAAAATTACCACGGTCGAAATAGATTCGCACGATATGTTCAAACGTACACCATAGTTTTTCCTGTCGATATGAAAGTATCAGAGTTGCTGTTTTACAACGACTGATTTATTTCAGTGTTGTCACCATTTTCTTTAGGAGTATCATCAGTAAAATAAAACACCTTAGTTTATTGTAAACATTTTTGAGACTTTAATCGAAATTTTATATATTTTTGAATGACCTGAATGATTACACTGTTCGACAAATGACGACTTTTTTTTGGTTGAGAGACGAGATATGACTTTTCTTATACATAGATCTATGCCCAGTGAACACGAATATGTAAATTTCCTGTTAAACGAAAACAAAAAATTGTATGGCCAGAATACTATCCCAATAAACATATTTCAATAGAAAATACTCAATATAAAATAGTATTAACTGTGGGAAAAAATCCCAAGTGAAAATACATACTTTTGACTTTTAATTTGAACTGGACGACTACTTAGATAGATTTGAAAGCTGAAAAGTACTACAAAAGAAAGATAAAATACCCAACTATAGATTCCAATATTCATATTGAACAGGAAATTGACAAATTTTGAGACATCGACCGAACAACACCAAGATATAGAAAAATCGCGCGATTTAAAAAACAGATATATCTCCGTATCTTGAGCCAATCAACATTTATTATTACCAGATTCGTATTTACTGGGCATAGATATATAAGAAAAGTCATATCTCGTCTCTAAACCATTTTTCGCGTCGAACAGTGTTATTGTCAACAATAAAGCACGCGAGAGATAATATCATATGAGCAATCGATTATAAAGGAAAATATTGTAGTCCTTTTTCGAAATCGTAAGCCTTCAGTGTGATTATCTGAATTTATTTAAGATCATATATTGTATACCAACAGTCATAAATCTTTGCAAGACTTAAGATTTTTTACTGCAGGTCTTTCGTTGCGAATCTATCTGATTTTCATTGAAACGGTTCCAACAAATTGGCAACCTTACCCATTTTCTTGTGAATCTCAAGCTTACAGCAATCTCAAATTTCGCTCAATTGTATAAAATGCTGCAAATTTACACATTTAACCATATATGTCTCTGTGGATGTCAATTGATATGTATTTACTTTGTATAATACTAATATGAAATACTTGTTTCAAATGTACAATGTTTCTGGCCAGGAAGGCGCATTGGGTTTACCTGTTAGGCCTTCCTGGTGTATATGTATGTTATATAGGTATACATATATGTGTAAAAATAAATAATAATATGTTCATTCATAGTCATACAGATATATCGTTTGCTAAGGTAATTTACTGGACTTCATATTAATTTTTTGTACATCTTTGATGCAATACAAAATACTGTCTGTGAGTCACCAAGTCAATTAATTATTATCATTACAAAGAATCATTCTTTATCTATTAAATTATATAAGTATTGTTAATTTGCATAAGATAATCTGGGATTTATGGCGTTTTAAAAAGAGACATTTTTTCGTGTAGCGGCTACTGCTAATACGTAATTATTATATAGGTTTTGTCAAAAGAAAAATTGTGTGGGAAAATGATGTCGTCTAATGTTGTAGTAGCTCCAAATTACGTAACTTTGAAATGCATAGATATTTTGTGATTCTATTATAATTTAAAAATTCCAACAAAGCTTAAGTTCAGAGAGACTACCCTTCGTTCGTGTTACCTTTAGCATTACTTGCTATGAAATCGGCATTTTCGAAATGAAACGTGTGTGGGTTTAATTATTCAACTGTCTAACATTTTCTCTACATATAATTGCATGGTTAATTTGCCTGACACCGTTAAGCCAATATATGTATGTAGTATAAATCGATATACGAACTCCTTGTCCGTATTATATGTAAGTACCTAATATACACACGTACATAGGTGTGAATTCTTAATATAAATGTTAATTATACTAATCAACTGATGATCACAAACAGGCGGAACAAATAATAGGGAGATTAGTTTTAAACCAATTTGAGATATATCAATGCCTTGGTTGAGATAATAGCAGTAGCAGCAGTGAGTATTAGGTTTTATAGTTCTGTTTCCAGAGAATAAAAATCAGAAAATATGTTAAATAGTTATTTAAATCCAGTACTGATCTGTGCACATTGATTTTAGATGCGACGCAGATCAAGACAGGGGAAACGAAGTTAAAAAAATAAATAAAGATCGGCCTAATTTATATAACACGAGCAGGAAACCTTTAGAAATGTATCAACATTGGCTTAAAAATCTTTATCGTAAATTTAGAATATATCTTTAAGATGCTAAAAAAATCCTCTCCGTAGATCAAAATGGTATAAATTTGACTCAGGATAGTCTGGAAAAACGTATATATAATAGATATGTATAGGCTCAATGTGAGGCTTCAAATGTATTCGATTCCAGTAAAATAAAATTATGATAGTAATTAAAGATAGATTCTCCTAATTCGAAATTTTTTGAAAGGTCAAATAAGGTTTGAATTAAGGAATGAAACAATATGTATCCATATTTAATGTACTCTAAATAATAACGGCAAATTTTATCATGTAATTTTATATAATAGTACAGGAAATGCTTTTGAATTGAACTTATGTAAGTTAAATGGTAACTATTATTTTATTATTATAATATCAGTAATTTATGAATTAGTACATGTAAAGATAATATTGTAATAATAGTAAAGATGATATACTCGTGCGATATTAATTTGTACAATTACAACTCTATATCTTATTCATTTTAATCGATCCGTCACTTGACCCAGGTTCACTTTAATTACAAACGCTTAAGCGAATATGAGTTCAAATTTATTTATCATTTTAATTATTAATATATATATACATATATATATATATATGAATTGTATGGAACGATATGATTTTATTGACGGCTAAAACTTTCACCATCTTTCAGTTTCAGGATGTTCAAATGTCAATAATCATGCTAAAATTGTTCTCATATTGATTCCAGATTATTACCAATATTTAAATACATACATATATATACCTATCGAAGTACAAAGGGCAAATATCTCTTCGTTTTGTTCAACATTTTGCTGTATTATTGACTGGTTAAGGTCAGACGATACGGTGAATTGGCGTTTATTACCATATTGTCGATTATGGATCGTTTTGTTCCGATACCTATGCATTTTTCACAATCAGACCGATCGCATTTCGAAACATCAAATCGATCTTCCTATACACAAAACGGGTACAATTAGTGGGTAATTCATTAAAGAAAGTTTGTCACAACCCATAATGATTTACGTTGCGAAAATAAATAAAAATTCCGAATATATAAAGGCTCTAATGTCAAAGATTGCACATTAAATGTTTATGAGCTTCTGTAAAAACATCAAAATGAATTTAGTAAGTATTTCCATAGAAATCTCAATTAAATATTGTACATCCATACTAAAATAGCTTTGTTTATTGCAGATTTGTGTATATGTATTTGCATTATTTGCAATTGTGCATTGTGGTGAGTACGGATTGCCGCCTAAAAATGCGCACAATACCAATTTCCTTCCTGGAATTAGGCAACCGGAGAGGCCAAGTAGACCAATCATAGTTCCCGAATTGGAAGATCAAACACTGAAAATATCCCAAGGATATGAAATCAATATTCACAACGAAATTCCACCCTTTGAGTTCCCCGAACAACCTTTACCGGGTAAACCAATCATACAGCTAGAAAGCGAGCCTGCTGATATTTTAGACATCCGTAAAGTCTCTTCTGGTGACTTTGGACTTCCAGTTATTGGTGGTTTAAATATCAAAAATGCTGTGCCTGTATCCGGTGCTTTCAATATTGATATCCACCACGTTGAAAACGGAGTGATGACCGTAAAACATGTGCCTGTATCCTTTGAAAATGGAATCTTACATCAAACTGGTGCTTTTGGATCAGGAAACTCCCAAGCTTACACGATTGAATTAAATACAAACAGTGCTGATTCTCACCACGACGCAAAGTCTGAAAATAGTATAGAAAATTCGCAAGCTTTTGAAATCAACATCCATCATGATGATGGTGCTGGAAGTGATGTAGAGCACGTGCCTGTATCTCACCCATCACAAGCATTCTCTATAAATCAACATCACGATGATACCCTATTAATTTCTCACGATATTGTGCCTGAATCTCATCCATCTCAAGCTTTTTCTATTGATGAACATCATGATGACACCGTAGCTAACTCTCAAGCTTTTGATATCAACTTGCACCATGATGATAGTGCCGAAAACAATGGAGGACAGGGAACATTCTTTACTGACGAGCATCACGATGGAACCTTAGGAACCTCCCCCGCATTTGATATCAACATCCATCATCCTGATATTGTGCCTGTATCTCATCCATCTCAAGCTTTTTCTATTGATGAACATCACGATGACACCGTAGCTAACTCTCAAGCTTTCGATATTAACTTGCATCATGATGATAGTAGCGAGAACAATGGAGGTCACGGAACTGTATCTGATCTATCGCAAGCATTTTCAATTGATGAGCATAACGATGGTACCGCAGGAATCTCCCACGCGTTTGATATCAACATCCATCACCCCGATATTGTGCCTGTATCTAATCCATCCCAAGCTTTCTCCACTCTTGAACATCACGATGATACCGTAGCAAACTCTCAAGCTTTCGATATCAACTTGCATCATGATGATAGTGCTGAAAACAATGGAGGGCATGGAGCATTTTCTATTGACGAGCATCACGATGATAACCTAGGAACCTCCCACGCATTTGATATCAACATCCATCATCCCGATATTGTGCCTGTATCTCATCCATCTCAAGCTTTTTCTATTGATGAACATCACGATGACACCGTAGCTAACTCTCAAGCTTTCGATATTAACTTGCATCATGATGATAGTAGCGAGAACAATGGAGGTCACGGAACTGTATCTGACCTATCGCAAGCATTTTCAATTGATGAGCATAACGATGGTACCGCAGGAATCTCCCACGCGTTTGATATCAACATCCATCATCCCGATATTGTGCCTGTATCTAATCCATCCCAAGCTTTCTCCACTCTTGAACATCACGATGACACCGTAGCAAACTCTCAAGCTTTCGATATCAACTTGCACCATGATGATAGTGCTGAAAAAAATGGAGGGAATGGAGCATTCTCTATTGACGAGCATCACGATGGTAACTTTGGAACCTCCCACGCGTTTGATATCAACATCCATCATCCCGATATTGTGCCCGTATCCCATCCATCTCAAGCTTTCTCTATTGATGAACATCACGATGATACTGTAGCCAATTCGCAAGCTTTCGACATCAACTTGCACCACGATGATAGTGCTGGATTACACGAAGATCACGTACCTGCATCTCATCCATCTCAAGCTTTCTCTATAAATGAACATCACGATGATACCCTAGTCAACTCCCATGCTTTTGATATCAACATCCATCATCCCGATATTGTGCCTGTATCTAATCCATCCCAAGCTTTCTCCACTCTTGAACATCACGATGACACCGTAGCAAACTCTCAAGCTTTCGATATCAACTTGCACCATGATGATAGTGCTGAAAAAAATGGAGGGAATGGAGCATTCTCTATTGACGAGCATCACGATGGTAACTTTGGAACCTCCCACGCGTTTGATATCAACATCCATCATCCCGATATTGTGCCCGTATCCCATCCATCTCAAGCTTTCTCTATTGATGAACATCACGATGATACTGTAGCCAATTCGCAAGCTTTCGATATCAACTTGCACCACGATGATAGTGCTGGATTACACGAAGAGCACGTACCTGCATCTCATCCATCTCAAGCTTTCTCTATAAATGAACATCACGATGATACCCTAGTCAACTCCCATGCGTTTGATATCAACATCCATCATCCCGATATTGTGCCTGTATCTAATCCATCCCAAGCTTTCTCTACTCTTGAACATCACGATGACACCGTAGCAAACTCTCAAGCTTTCGATATCAACTTGCACCATGATGATAGTGCTGAAAACAATGGAGGGAATGGAGCATTCTCTATTGACGAGCATCACGATGGTAACTTAGAAACCTCCCATGCTTTTGATATCAACATCCATCATCCCGATATTGTGCCTGTATCTCATCCATCCCAAGCATTTTCTTTCAATGAACATCACGATGATGCTATTTCAAACTCCCATGCTTTCGATATCAATATTCATCATGCCGATTCAGGAGACTCTCATCACGATTCTGAAGTCCAAGTAGAAGATTTGGGTGTCATTTCCCATGACGCATTCCTCGGTGGCAAGAAAAACTCCCAAGAATATTCTATTGATATCCACGAAGGACATACTGGACATGCTGATGCTGGTGTCCATCAAGATAACTCTCACGTTTACAACACAGATATTCCCAATGAGGGAGGCTTAGTTTCCGTTCATCAAGCTAAACCACACATATTTTCAGTCCCAGCTTTAGTATATGGATCTCCATATTCTCGCTAAAACCAAAATTTAATGATAATAATTTATTGAATTTATATAATTAATGTTATGTTTTGAGAACGATAATTGTAATATGAAGTTTTGAATCGACTTTTTATGGATTCGATTCAAAATTGAACTTAAAATGATCATCGTATTAATTACTTAATGACGGTTTTTACTCGTTTCTAAGCATATGTATGTACTTAAGCCTTGAAATTTCGGTAAAAACCCTCGCTGATTTTTGGAATTGATAATTTATTTATTGTTTGTCTTCAACAATTGTGTCTATTGTTATTGTATGCAAATTAGTTGAACCCTAGTATATATTTCAAAAACATATATGTATGTATGTTAGTTTTAATTTATCATCGTATCATTTCTGGGTACATGACGGTCAAATAAATGTATTTTTTTTATATTACATCTGTTTCATTTCGACCATAGAATAACAGTATATATGAATGTACATACATATGTATATGCTAATCGGAAAACGGAGATGTTTATTTACATTATTTGATTTAAGCAATTAACGATTATTATTATATGTATCATACTATACCTATGTATGTATGTAAGCACATATAATAAATTTCTATTTGCACTATGTATATATGTGTGCCCTATTCTTTGTTTTCCGTATTCAGGTTTCGCAATGAGTCATGGTCTAAACCAATTATAATATTAACTCTATGTAGTTGCATAATAGCACAGCTTATTATGTTCTTAAGATTGGTCTATACATATGTACATATATACATACATACATACATGAATGTACTTAAAACCAGACATCCTGAAGCGGGAATTGCCAATGCTCTTGTACTATGGTTTAATTTGTATATACATACATACATATGTACATTTTAAGCACACGTTTTATGTACATCTACACGGCGATGAAACATCTTGAAGTTTTCCCATTTTGAAGCGCAACATGTCAGTTGGTAATTTAAAATAATAATTTGTGATACGTTCGAAATATGTCAGAATGATGTTTGCTATATACCTAGATTAATAACACTGTTCGACACGAAAAATGTTACGGAGACGAGATATGACTTTTCTTATAGATCTATGCCCAGTGAACACGAATCTGGTAATAAAAAGTGTTGATTGGCTCGAGGTTCGGAGATATATGTGTTTTTTAAATCGCGCGATTTTTCTATATCTTGGTGTTGTTCGGTCTATTTCTCAAAATCTGTTAATTTCCTGTTAAAAATGAATATTGGAATCTACAGTCGGGTATTTTATCTTTCATTTGTAGTACTTTTCAGCTTTCAAATCTCTCTAAGTAGTCGTCCAGTTCAAATCAAAAGTCAAAATTACGTATTTTCACTTGGGATTTTTTCCCACTGTTAATACTATATTATATTGAGTATTTTCTATTGAAACATGTTTATTAGGATAGTGTTCTGGGCACACTATTTTTTGATTTCGTTTAAAAGGGGTAATTGGATGTGTGGTAAATTTTAAACCGGTTAATTTTCGAGCAAAAATTTCGTATTAGTAGAGAACATACTTGTGTTGCGTGCGCTGTACATATATGTAGCTTGTGAAGCGTGAAGCTGCACGAGCTATACGATGGTCGATGACTCACTATGCTCGCGATCTTTTTACCTCTTTGTGTTTATACATTCGTATTGTACTTCAGTTCCCTTCGAGAGGTCTTTCAGTTCGAAAGGTGTTGATAAAACCATAGAATTTTACGGATCGAAGTTATAGACTTAATTTTTTTAAACGTATATTTACGTAAAAATTTTTTTTTTTTTTTGTTTGAACTGTTTGAGTGTGTGATATTAAAATTGATTTTGTTTTTATTCCTATATATGTTCTGATATTTCAATATCAGAACATATATAACATAATATTTTATTTTAATATAGATATATTTTTATTTTTTCACAATTATTTATCTTTGAAATGTTCATTATCTTCGTATTTAATTTCATTTTGATTTTTGTTTTTATTTTCCATGTCTATTTTTATTTTTATTCGGGTGCTTAAAATGTACTGATACTTATTTTTACGCTATACATATTCGTATTCAATAAATATATTATTAAATTCAAATCCTTCTAATTATTTCATTACAAAATTATTTAAAAACACATTGAAAAAAGTTTGTGACCACTATATCGTTGTATACAATGTCAATGACGCACATACAGCGAACAATAATGCAGCGCACATAACACAAATTTGTGCTCTACTAATACGAAATTTTTCCTCACAGTTTTACCGGTTTAAAATTCACCACACATCCAATTAATCCTTTTAAACGAAATCAAAAAATAGTGTGCCCAGAACACTATCCCAATAAACATGTTTCAATAGAAAATACTCAATATAATATAGTATTAACAGTGGGAAAAAATCCCAAGTGAAAATACGTAATTTTGACTTTTGATTTGAACTGGACGACTACTTAGAGAGATTTGAAAGCTGAAAAGTACTACAAATGAAAGATAAAATACCCGACTGTAGATTCCAATATTCATTTTTAACAGGAAATTAACAGATTTTGAGAAATCGACCGAACAACACCAAGATATAGAAAAATCGCGCGATTTAAAAAACACATATATCTCCGAATCTCGAGCCAATCAACACTTTTTATTACCAGATTCGTGTTCACTGGGCATAGATCTATAAGAAAAGTCATATCTCGTCTCCGTAACATTTTAAAAGTCGTCATTTGTCGAACAGTGTAATTATTTATCCAAGCAAAATATCAAATTATCCGAAATATTTTGCAATGCTTAAGCTTGATATTGAGTATTAATTGTAAAGTCGATATTTTTGAAAAAAAATGCTGTACTAACTTTGAATAAACAACATTTTGATTTAAAAAAATATTTTCTTTGACTATTTTTAATAATGTTTTTTGTTTAGTTAGAAAAATGTTCTTATGAAACAAATTAAGCACGAACTATGCCTTTACTCTAATTTTAAACAATTTCACTTTTCTTCGTTTTCGCAAGATCACTCTTAACGCTTGCGAAAACGGCAAAGCGCTTAAACACACCATAGAAAGTAACCATTGATAAAACAATCAGCAACATATTGGCATTTGCTAAAACGAGCTTTTTCCCGTCTAAGAAGCTCACATTCGTGCTAAATTTTAACGCAAATTAAAGACGGCGTTGTTCGAGTGGAAGCAGACCAACAGCATCACGGTCGATTACGAAGATGATGATGATGATGAGCTGTGGAAATGACGGAAAATAACATACTCGAATACGCCACAACATGATAGTTACATCTTCACATGAGTGCGGATCCTGGATTAGAATCGGATATATAAACATCGAAGTGTGCTTGAGGAACATCAGTACTCGGATACACATCTTCCACACATCATCCCTTACCTCCAATCAACTGAAAATGTACAAATCTGTACGTTGTGTTCAAATCGGGTGATTTTTGAATATTTTAGACCATATTTGGTATTGAAAAATTAATTCTTTGTGTGTAGGTGTCGTGTGTTTTGGCGATTGTCATCGTTTTGGTGTCGGCTCAACAGCCTTTCGTTCGAAGACCGGGTTTTCTTAACAACCCTTATAATAGCCCTTTTTCACCGACTGCACCATTTTCAACCCCTTACATACCTATTGTTGATTATTCAAACGAAATCAACGTAGATGGATCTTACAGATACAAGTGAGTTTATCTTATTATGAAAAAAATATATACTTTTTTGGTTATTTAAAATAGCATTGATAATTAATTGATATAATCAAATGTGTGCGCTATAATTTATTAAATTTATCATTTTAAAGTAATTTTTAGTACAATTTTTAATATTTTAAGAACTACGTGCTAAACAATAGTTTACATAAAAATAAATTAATTAAAGTTTAAATTTTTATATACATATGATTAGGAAGAAAAAAAATTAGGAAATACCTATCTAAAAAATATTAAAACATTCAATATTGTTCAAAAATCAATATAAAGCCTCGAAATTATGTATGAATTAATTCAAAGTTTAACATAAGATCGTCCAGAACAGTTGCCAACCTTTAAACCACTAAGACCACTAAATTCACTGCCGACCACTGTATATATATATATTTTTTTGATTTTTAAATGCTTTTTATTATTACGAAATTATGTTCACAATACATCTTATATCTATTTTAATAGCTACTGATCTACTGATCATTTTCTATTTTACAATTTAATTTAATTTCGTTTGGAATCATAGTATTATATTATTCTAATGTTAATGTATAGCATAATAGGAAAAAGAGCTCAAAAACCTATATGCATATATTTGAAAAATATATATGACCTTAAAATTTTCATTTTATTTATTTGAAATGCACTCTTTGTCGCATCAACAGGGTGGGTGCAAATATCCTGGTGCAAAGCTTGAAATTTGGGCCCCTCTTAGTTTTTATATAATAATAAATCGTCATTTTTGGCTCGTGATTTGAAATCATGAGAGTATTGTAACATTCAAATTATACGAAATATTCGAAACGGTTTAAAAATTAGAAAATTTCTAGTATTTATAAAAATTAGTGCCAGTTTAATATATGTAAGAAAATAATATTGTACTTAGCGCTGCAGGTGACAAGTTTTTTTTCTAATTCTTGAAATCTCATTGCTGCCTTTACTTGTTGTTGTATTTACTTTCACTTAACCATTAGAAAAATGCTTAGAAAAGTTTTGTTTTACGAAATAGTAAATTACACATTTAAAATTAATAAATGTAAATAAATATTGATTAGATCACATTAACTTAAATAACGTGCTCGTTGTTTTTCAATAATCTAAGCTCCAAATTTACTACAATTATAAATGCTTAATTAATACAAAAAAGTCGTTAATGCTAATTTAATCATTAGAAAATATTCAAAAGTCGGCTAAATCGAAAAAGAGAACATTTTGATCGTATTTGACTAAAAAGAGTGAACAAGTATTTTGTCAAGAAGAGGACATATTTATTTATTTAAAAAAAGACCATTTGGAAACCCTAGTATTATATATGTACATGTATCATATATAATATGCTTTTTCGTATTCAAAAGAAAATTCTAAATTTTCCGTAATAATTGGTTTATCAATGAATTTAATTCATGAAATACATACATATATTAAGTATTGATAATTATCCATCCGTTCATATATGTATATAAAAATATTTCCTTTTTTTAGAAACGGATGCAAAGTTTTCCTTTAAATCTTTATCTGATTGAACCCAACATATAATATTCGCATGAAGTACCTAACATTTAAATATAATTCAAAATTTTAAAATATTTAAGTATCGAATTCTATTTATTAAATGAATTGATTCATAGTAATAAAATTGATATACGTATTATGTACTTTCACTTAATAATAGTTTTGAAACGTGTTTTAAATCGTTCAACGAATTTATAAGTTATTGCTTTTGTTTATTGACTTTTGCCAGTTTGTATTGTCATGATATTTAAGCCGTCGATTTTTCCATTGATCTTTTGGTGTTTCAAGGGCGAGATGAGCAATTTAATCGACTTTTAGGATACGTAGTACGAATGTGAGACAATAAAGGCTTCGTAGGAAATTGTTCACTACGGTCTGATTGTTCGAAAACGCCAGATAGGATGAGACGCCATTAAAAGATGCATTGTTTCGGTCGAACGAACGAAAATGATCGAAAAAAGATCCAAAACCTTGGAATCATTCCTATTTGCATCATCTTTCGCGATCGTTCACTCACGTAGATATCTACCCGTTGAGACGATCAATAAGGTTACACATACAACATTAAAAATAACCTTTATTCGCGAAAACAAATTTCGTGGATTTATCACTCCTGCCGAGTGCAATATATTGTATATTATATAGTAAATTTTTATGCGTTTTAAAAATTTGAAATATTGCAGTTTCGCAACGGCCGATGGTAAAGTGGCAGAAGAGAGTGGATATTTGAAAGACGTCACAGTCGGAAAAGATGGAGAGCCAGTTGGAATACAGGTAAGATTTATTTTTAATACAAATTTCATATATCTATATTGTAAGATGAACGCGTATAATTGTTTCATAGACTTTCATGAGTCTCCTATTAGAGAAAATCACCTTTGACGGGAACATTACCTTTTGCCAGACAAACGGAGATGCAATTTAAACTGTTTCGTGATGTTTTAAGTATTCCGTTTTATGGCTGTTCATGGAAAAGTCTCTTCTTTCCCAAGAAATGTATTCTCGATGTTGCGCAAGAGAATGCACTCGTTGCATGCAATTTTTTTTATGAGACCATTTATTAAATCAACTACGTTTCATTATCTCATACAAAATTACTTAAGCGAGCTACATATTTCAATGTGAATTTTTCAAATTTATGCTGATTAGGTTGTGCAAGGCAGTTATTCCTACACCGCTCCAGACGGCACTCCAGTTCAAGTTTCATACATCGCCGATGAAAATGGTATTTCCAAGGACAATGTACATACATAGTTTACAAAAATCATAAAGATTTTCATTGATTTGTTTCCAATGATTCTTTTAATTACAGGTTTTCAACCGACGAGCGTTCGTATACCTTCGGACGGTAGAATCAACGGAAATCCTTTGATACCAAGATCGAACATATTTCCTTCTCCATTCAGAAGCCCCTACAATGCGAATTCTTTTGTTGGAAATTTTAATACACCGTTCGTAAACAATTATAATAAACCAATCAACGCTCCACGTAATTGAAAATTCTAATGGAATCATCGAGTGATGAAATGTATGGTGCTAAACACAGGCAAACTCCGAAAAGCGAATTCAATATTAGCGTTTAAAATACATTGTAGCATATTTTAGTTGTAAAGTATAATAAGTTGAAGCAATTGAAAATGGAAAATAAACCGTTTTTATAAAATACCGACTATTATTTATAATTTTATGTAATACCTACATAGCTCTAAATGTTTAAATTCTTCTAAAGGTGAAGGCTTTCTCACAACAACATACATATACATATACGAGGGTCATTTGAATTGTTATGTACTTTAAATGTATGTAGATATTTTAATAATCATATAGTTAGGAATAGATATATACATAATTATAAAACGAGAAATAGGAATAAATTAATTATAGGTGGAGTTAAGAAAGCTAAAACAGCAGGAGGTGTTCAAATGTATAATTCCCTTCCTGAGAGCATTAGAAGTGCTAATAACATTGATGCTTTCTTGAAGGGATAATGGATACCTTTATAATTTTGATAATGGATACCTTTATAATATTGTTAATGGATACCTTTGTGGAAGATGATTTATAATTTTAGTTGTTATTTTGTATTACATATATGCATTAGCAGTTTGCTATATAAATAAATAAATAAAAATAAAAAAAAAATAAAAAAAGATGTCAGTACTTAGCTCAAAGTTTTTACCTAATTTTACCGTATTAGAGTTTTCCAAAACTCTAAATGATCCTTGATTGGTAAGTAATGTTCTTCAAATTATGAGAGTCTCGGAATTAAACGACAATTAAGAGGAAAGAAGAGTCGCAGCAATAATTTTATTATTTGGTTTATTCAGAAAAATAATAAAAATAACGGTTTTCAGTTTCAGTCATTGAACATTTCAAACGACCCCCGTAAAAAAATAACAGTTGAAATTTTTATTAAGTCAGTCATTAAGTGCTTAAAAATATTTTAAAGTGAAGGAAATTTGACTAAAACTATTAAAATGATTATGATGTATTGTTTTCTCACGAGTGATTGATTTTTATTGCCAGAATTACCAAAATCCGGTTGATTCATTTAGATTTTTTCAAGGCCTATAATTTGCACATATTGATGGCAATATTTATGATCTTAAAGTATAAGAATTTTTGCAAATATTTCGCATCAAGGTTAGCTAGCAAATATGACAAATAAAAACGACAAGAAAAATATTTTATTTAAATTAAGAGACATCTATTGAAACAATCTGAATGTTCAATGGATGATAGTTCGAGATCGTTTTAAATATTGAGAGTGCGAATCATCATCGAGAAAAACCGCACGATCTTAGCTACAGAGGTCATCATCAGAACTATTGCAAAATACAATGAAATTTCCCACATGGAATATTATTAAATGTATATTACTTGGATATTTTAAAATGAGATTGTTAATTTACATACAATTTTGACACATCATCAAATATTTTTACATCATCTCACAAAAGTACGCAGTATTGACCCAATTCATTGGAGTGATTGAATTCAATCAATCACATATCGATCGTTAATAACGCATATAAACAATGAAAGCCTTGAACGAATCAACAGATGATCGATCAAAAATCAGATGATGATCAAACGAACACGATCTTCTAAAAGTGACATTTTGCATTTATTGAAACAATCGATATTGTCAATCGCATGTGTTTGGATAAGGATATGGTAACGGTCACGCAGTTGAGAAATCTCGAGGATTCTTCGGAGAAGACGACGACCATGTGCAACAGACCGGTTGCATCACCAAAATGAGGATTCAAAATGAACATGGGAACCACCATAACCGGTCTGGAAACCGGTCAGCTTTATGCATTACTAAATTTAAGTGCAATAATTGACGAAATGCGATACGCATTATATATACATATTTTTTTGAAGCTTAATTATACTACATTTGCAATTTGTATGCACTATAAGTAGCCATAGCTTTTTATAGTACCACTTTCAATTTAGCAACTAACAGCTAATTGAAACTACATGTATGAAAATGAACCAACTTTTGTATATGTACATGTAAATATGTACCAAAATATTTCTTTTAATTGCCTTTTTGTTTTAATTTGTACATTTGTTAGTATGCAAAAAATAAAGACAAAATTACATTTACATACATTTGCCAGTATGCAATTTTAATATGACTTATAAATACAGCTTACGTACTTTTAACAATAAATTCACATCAACATTAATAACAAGTCATTATTTTTCTTTATAAAATGATCCAAGTATTATATAATGATGTAAATTTTATTTTGACTCATAGCTATAGTTAGTGCATTGCGTTTCAAGTGAGTTTTATAATAATTAGACGACTAATTGCATTGCGATTTTGTCAACATCGTTGCGAAAACCCCAAAACAGGAAGAAATATGTCTCATATAAAAGAAAATTTCGACATTAGATCGATTACCAGTTGAGTAATCGCAATCGTACGAACCGGACCGTCATCATGGCTTTGACATTCGCAACGGTGAGGAAATGTAATATTTGACGTATAAATGAATCAAAAACTTATTATTTTATTATAATTTTTACAGATTCTACTATCAGTATTTGCTTTAACGAATGGATTTCCTAGTGGAGAACAATCTCAAGCATATTCTATAAACATTCAAAATGGAAACGAAGTCCCTCTATCTCGATCTATTCAGGACACATTTGAAAATAACTTCAATCCAGTATTTTCCAAGGCGTATTCTATTAATATCGGAGAAGGAATTGAGAAAACCCAAGATAAACTAACCTTGAGTCCACTGAATGTGAATCAATTTGCTTTTCCTTTGATATCTGGAAATCAGCAAACAACGCATCCTGAATATATACTCACTCAAAATCTTCCAGTAATTGAACCCGCAGTATCCCATCGATTCGATATAATTGCACATAATCCAATATCGACACCAAAAGAATCTGAATACGAATCTATCAATCTACAACTATTACCCAGTTTAGAACCCAAAAATAATGCATTCAATTCTCAAAACTTTGTACAAAACAAAGGACACGTTTCTTCTCAGGAATATTCAATAAATATTCAAGACACTTTTCATGACATTCCTTTAATATCATTATCACCGAGACATTTTTATGTAATAAGGACTAAACCGCAAACGTCACCTCGATTGCAGGCTGAATAAAAATGATGTCATAAATTGAAATTAAATACGTATTCATTAAAATTTTATTAATCGTTTTATTAAGCTATGTAGTATCAGACAAAGATCATAATACAACCTTGAACCCGCTACTCATATTTTCTATGTATAAATCCATCCGACTATTCAATTCGCCGAATTTGAATAAATTCACAATGGCGCTTATAATTAAGGTTTGGAATTTGATAATTTGGTCGGCGTTTAAAATTTGTCGTTAATGTATGTATTTTTAACGACTTCCTGTTACGTTTGTGGACGCACGATGTCGTCGCAATCCAGGAAGCGTATTTTCGTATTTCTTGAATCGATTTGCAAGGAGAAGGTAGCTCTGTCGAGCACTCAACACGTTAATGACCAGGAAAACCTTCAGGGTTTCTCTCACGGAGGCTCATCCGAGTCTTCTGTACTCGTTTATTTAGTCCAGTGAATAAAAGTGAGCGAAGGTCGGCTGGCGGCCAACCTTCAGCTCCTCTCAGTGGGAGCATCTCCTAAAAGGGCATCAAATTAAGCGTTGAAAAAAAGTGCACTTTATCGTATTCTTATTTTATTTATATTAAAAATATGCGTTAAAACGAGAAATCCTAGTAATAGCTTTTGCATACGTAATTTAAATATAAAAAAATAGTGACATCAACGAGCGAGTAAACTGCAAACCCAGAATCGCCTTGACTACTTCATTATTTACTTATACATGAATATAATAGAAACCCGATTTTATTTCCCTATTTTGATCGATATTTAGCTTTATTTAGTAGAGAATTGCTAGTTATAACGAAAATGAGACAGGGCTTTAAGTACAAAATGATCTCATAGGTAGGGATAATAAAAAAAAGTAAGAAATTCTAATATGCATCAAATTATGCAGACATATTTATGTATGTAAATACACAGAGATGTATGTATGACATATGTATATATTTAATTACTATTCACATGCATATACATATGTATCTATCGGAAAAGTAAGAAATAACGGACATCCAAATAATGTCTTTAATATAGATATGTTGACTTCTACACTTTATCAAGATAAGTTTATTGATTTTTCGCTTTGAAAGACTCATGAAGATGAATCCTAAGCAGAGTGAAATAAACTAAAACAAGGTATTTGTAGAGAAAGTTACAACGATGAAGATTTATTAGGAAAACGATAAATTGAGATATGTTAAGAAGTGCGTTATATACTATTGCAATTTCGCAAATTGAAGATGATATAGCGTAAATATTTATATCCTCTTTACATATTATACAAATGTGCATATCACATTACAATGCAAAATATTTGCAATCGCCTTGAGAATATAAACGTTTTATTAAAAAAAAAGAAAGTTTCGAAAAGGATCGCATTATACGACGAGCGATCCCTTATTTGTCAATAATTTAAATGTGTATAAACTCACTATGTCAATAAATGATAAGATTGCTTATTAAAATGTCACTTTCAAAATTGGATAAGACGCGATGAATCAAGCGGCCGTTTATGGTATTTGTAAAGAATTTGATTCACGTTAATTGAGGTCAAGAAAATACACCTATGTGAGATTGACGCGTCGTCGAGGCAATTTGTTATTGAAATAAGTTAACAACGTGTATTTGATAATGGCAATTCAACATTGACAGGTATATCGTTTAAAAATGAATATACTTTTAATATATTGATGGAAATTTAAATAATATCAACGGGTTTCTATAGATGGCGTTTATATTACATGTGCATATGTACATGCGTATATATTCAGGAAAACAATTTGAAATATAAGTTGGTATTGATCTAAATATACGTATGTATATTCAAATTAGAATCAATTAATCATCAAGAGACTGTACTTCAGCGTTCAATTTACATGTGATCTGTATCGTGTCCCATTTATTTCAAATGTCAATGATTACCTTGCATACGCAGAAGTGTATGTGTGTAACAATTTAAGCATTCTCTTCTGCCAATGATGTATTATTATAGAACAAAACTAGAATACAACATAACAGAGAGCAATAAAACGTCTAGGTACCAATATCACGCAACCGGACATAGTCCGGTATGCATCATCAAAATATTTAAAATTATGTACAATATAGTTGTTGTTCCGACTTTTGTAATGACGTGTGGCAAACAGTCTTATTAACTGATTGTCGATTGGCATTATTGACGAGTTGGCATTAGTGTCGGCCCAAGCGGAAATACGCGACGGTCGACTGAGAGTTCGAGCAGACGGCGTACGGACAACTTGTGTTCCGTACGCTCCGCTGAACCACCACGTGCAAATTTTACATTTCAATAAACTACATCAAACCATTATCGAAGTCTTTTCCATGATGGTCCTTCGAACCGGATACCAGTAACCTAGGCCACAACACCAAACGGACAAACCAATAGGAAAAAACGTGGTCGAGAAAAAATGGATGTCAATTAAGAAATCGGTATCGTTCCTTTGTTACTATCCATACCTTTCCAATACTAATAACATGTTTGCTTCTATTTCAACAATATATTGATTGATGTACAGAGGTACATGACCGCGTGATTGACGCAGAAAATATATAAATAAAAACATAACCTACAAAGACGCATGGGACACAGAGGTAATCCAAAATTATCGGAACGATCACATAAACATCGTAAAGGATATTCAAGTAAGTGAATGTATTCAATCTCAGGCAATCTGTTCAAAAGGCAATCATGTGGGTAGGTCAGTTTTTAAAATATGTTTTAAAGTATAACAATTAATTAACGCGATTGTATAAAATAATATCGCGCTACGAAGGAATGTTTCATCGGTCGCATCGAATTTCGTATTAAAAGTGTAAAATCAGATGTAGTGTAAAATTAGCAAAGCACGTGGGGAATTATACTTGTAGCCCCAAAGTGGCTTAAACCAAGTACATACCGGTATATTCATATACCGGCAGATCTCTTTGTTTCTTAATGTGTGTAGAAACTTTCTCCCCCCTCCCCCTTCCACGATAAATGTGGAATTATACTTGTAGCCCCAAAGTGGCTTAAACCAAGTACATACCGGTATATTCATATCGGTAGATCTTTGTTTCTTAATGTGTGTAGAAACACCCTCCCCCCCCCTCCCCCTTCCACAATAAATGTGGAATTATACTTGTAGCCCCAAAGTGGCTTAAACCAAGTACATACCGGTATATTCATATACCGGCAGATCTCTTTGTTTCTTAATGTGTGTAGAAACTTTCTCCCCCCTCCCCCTTCCACAATAAATGTGGAATTACACTTGTAGCCACAAAGTGGATTAAATCAAGTACATACCGGCATATACATACATCGGTAGATCTCTTTGTTTCATAATGTGTGATGAAACAGTGGTGATTTAAAATAAATCACAAGACTTGTAGCCCCAAAGTGGTTTAAATCAAGCACCCACCAATTTAGGGTTGTTATTTCTTCCAAAATATGTTGGATAGATTCTGGTGATAATAGTTAAAGTAGAATATTAAGATTCACGGTGAATCATTGAATATTATTACCTTATCTCTACGAATAGTTCAATTGACAGCTATAGTAGAGAATAACTGTATTTATGAGACGAAATAGTGCAACTTTCTGAAACAAATGTCAAGTGCTGAAAACGAGGAAATAGAAGCTTCGACTTCCCAGTCGCATAAAGGTCGAAATCCAACTAGGGACGTAGAACCTATTAGAGACAGGTCAAGCTCTAGAATACATCAGACTCGAAGTCAGACTCAATCGATAAAAACATTAGCGAAAGAAAATAAAGTAGAAGTTACAATGACGTCAATAGAATTAAGGTATTCGGGCGCGTTTAAAAGACTACAGGAGAAAATAGACAGAATCTCCGAAATAAATGAAGGACAGTATCAATTTATTGAAAAAGCATACGACTATCTCCAAAAACTCCATTATGAGTATTTAGACAACATCACAGATATAGAGCAGGCGGATCAAATAGACGAAGAGTTCTACGCAATTACAATAACAGTTAAAAATCTTAAAGCAGCATTAGAGAGACAATCCATTCAAGATTGTAAACTGAAGGTAGAGCAAGCAACAATTAAATTTGCTAGAGATAAGTTACCGACGTTAACCATTCCCACATTTCAGGGAGATCCATCTGAATGGCAATCGTTTCAACAAGCTTTTAAGAATATAATAGGAAACAAAACGGAATATTCGAATGTCACGAAATTGCAATATTTGCATCAATCCTTAATCGGTCCCGCTTTGGCAGCTGTATCAGGTTTAGATATTAGCTCAGACAATTACGAAATAGCTTGGAGTATTTTAGACAAGCAATATAATTTACCAAGACTTAATCTCAAAACTAGGATTAATTCACTTTGTGACTTAAAATTAATCACAAGAGAATCACATATCGAATTGAGAAATCTATTGAATCAGGTAACAGTGTGTATTAAAAACATTGAATCGTTGGGTTACGCGAGAGAAATTTTAGATCCATGGGTAACATGTTTAGTTCTAAGGAAATTACCTTTTAATATAGTAAGAGACTGGGAAATATCGCTGGTTAGCAGAGAAATGCCACCATATGAAAGTTTAGAGACATTCTTGCAGAATAGATGTAATGTATTACAATCTACTGCATCTGTAACTACGGTGAAGGAATTCCCTCATAGTCGTCAAAGAATCATGAGAACTCATGTCGCGAACAAAAACCCATCAAGTAAGGTAAACGCATGCGCATTCTGTCGAAATAATCATTTCATAGGCAAATGTGATAAATTCAAAGCAAAATCCAGTATGGAAAGAAATGAATTCGTTAAATCTAATAACATGTGTTTTAAATGTTTAAATTCATCGCATAAGATAACAAATTGCAAGTCTAACTATAATTGCTTAAGGTGCAAACAAAACCATCACACTTTGTTGCATCAGGACGATACATTTAGTTCCAATAATACGGGAAGGAAGTCAATTAATGCTCATTCTACTCATTTCTCTCAAAGGGAGATAATTTTACCGACGGTACAAGTAGACATTATAACGTCCAATGGAACGGTCGTTAAGGGTCGCACATTATTAGATTCCGGCTCACAAGTCAACTATGTTACCACATCTTTCGCTAAGAAGAATAACTTCAAATTAGAGAAAATCTCTCAAAAAATTGTAGGTATCGCTAATCAAGAAAGTAGCATTCGTCACATCACCAAGGTGACCATAAGGTCTTCAACCACTAATTACTCAACCAAAGTGTTGTGTTTGGTATTACCAGAAATTACTGGCGAAATTCCAACTGTGAAACTGGATCAACAGTTAATTTCAATACCAGCGGGAATCAAGTTATCAGATCCCCTTTGGAATAAACCGACGCCAATCGATTTCTTGCTCGGCGCCGAGATTTGCGTTCATGCTATGAAAGCAGGAACCATCCAGTTAGGAAAAGGTATGCCTATCTTAAAGGATACCGAATTCGGATGGACAATAGTTGGTCCATATCCCGAAGTAAATAATGCTCCAGGGAAGAGCCACATAGGCTTAAGTCAATTAGACAGTCACATTCAAAACTTTTGGATGATCGACCAGGTTCCTATGGTAAAACATCAATCTCTTGAGGAGAAAAGATGTGAGGAACATTTCCAAGCACACACATCACGAGATAAAAACGGTAGATTTTGTGTAGCTTTACCATATAAAAATTCCCCGGTAGTATTAGGAAGTTCATTGCACATTGCGGAGAAAAGACACAAAACTTTGGAAAGACGTTTTTTAGCCAATAATAATTTAAAAATGGAATACAATAAAGTTTTAGAAGAGTACATAAATTTAGGACTATTATCTCCATTGTTAATTAATTATAAGATATTAATGCAATCTGTCTGGCAACAAACCATTGGTTGGGATGAATTCATTCCTCAGACAATCTTCAAAAAATGGAAAGATTGTCAATTATCCAATACAGTCATGAAACTTTATAAAATTCCTAGATTGATAATACTAAATAATGTCATTAATATACAGGCACACGGATTTTGTGACGCATCCGAGAAAGCTTATGGTGCTTGTATTTATGTAAAATGTACTGATCAATTGGGAAATTCCAAATGTCATCTTGTGTGTTCTCGTTCGAGAGTCGCTCCGCTCAGTTTTGTAACTATTCCGCGTTTAGAGCTGTGCTCCGCTATGTTATTATCAAAGTTAATGAAGTCAACAATAGACCAATTAACAATTCATATTAATGAAAAATATTATTGGACGGATTCAACCGTCGCATTGCATTGGATTAGAGGAGAGTCATGTAAATGGACCACCTTCGTTGCCAATCGAGTGGCCGAAATCCAATCAATATCTCAACCCATTGAGTGGTACCATGTCTCCTCTACAGACAATCCAGCAGATTTAATTTCTCGAGGGACTCAACCATCAGAATTAAATCATAATTCGTTATGGTGGGACGGCCCTAGTTGGTTGAAATTAGACGAATCACGATGGCCTCGAAGACCTCCTGAGATCACAATAGATCTTCCAGAGAGAAGGGTAGTCACTAACGCTACCCTTGTGAGGGAAAATAATTGGATAGATAAACATTCTCATCTTCCAAGACTCCTTCGAGTTTTATCATATGTTCGTCGGCCACTAAGGAATAAACAATTAAACGTTAAAGAAAATAACGAACCGTCCGCTTTAGAATTAAAAGATGCTTTAAATAATTTGATAAGGTTATCGCAAATGGAATCATTTCCATTGGAATATCGTTTGCTGAGCAAGGGACATCCAATTCCCAGTAGCAGTAAATTAGCTAAATTGTCCCCTCTATTCCACGAGAATTTAATTTGTGTTGGAAGTAGACTTCCTCTGGGAACAACTCTATCAACGTCACCCATTATCTTGTCAAATAAGCATAAACTTACACACATGATTGTCCGAGATGCGCACTTGAAATATATTCACTTGGGTACTCAAGCCTTACTGTCGTTATTGCGGCAGACCTATTGGCCATTGGCCGGACATAATACTGTCAAAGGAGTGGTGCGTTCATGTGTCATTTGTTTCAGAAATAAACCACTGTCACACAATAGATTAATGGGATTACTCCCGCTTGAACGTACCACTGCGAATTTTCCTTTCAGTCATGTGGGGATAGACTTCGCAGGACCTTTTCCTGTGAAGAGTGGTTGCAATAAGAATTCTAAGATAATTAAGGGTTACGTTTGTGTCTTTGTGTGTTTTTCCAGTAAGGCAGTTCACTTGGAACTTGTCGGAGACTTAACGAGTTCAAATTTCTTAAATTGTTTAAGAAGATTCGTAGCCAGACGTGGCAGGCCCAATACGATATATTCCGACAATGCTACTAATTTTGTCGGTGCAAGTCGTGAACTCGTTAATTTAGTAAAATTAATTTACGAACGTCCTCATGAGGAGAAGCTACTACGGTATGTAGCCTCCGAAGGGATTCGTTGGAAGTTTAACCCGCCAAGGGCGCCTCACATGGGAGGGCTGTGGGAAGCAGCGGTTAAATCCATGAAGATTCATTTAAACAAGGTGTTAAAGGCCACCACCTTAAATTTCGAATCATTTTGTACGGTATTGACTCAAATAGAAGCTTGCATGAATTCCCGTCCTCTTAGTCCCTTGTCTTCGGATCCACTAGACCTTTTACCCCTCACACCTGGACATTTCTTAATTGGCAGATCCTTACTCGCTCTTCCAATGGAGGTTAAATATAACACTAATGTCCATGCCAATCTGCTTCAGATACAATTGACCACAGCAGCATTTTGGAAACGTTGGTCGGCGGAATATTTACATTCTTTGCAGTTACGACACAAATGGAAGAAGGACTCGAGCAACAATCTGAGTGTGGGTCAAATGGTCCTGTTAAAGGAGGAACACATGCTGCCAACCCGATGGGTCTTGGGTCGAGTCACTAAATTGTATCCCGGACCAGATGGCAGAGTTCGAGTCGTCGACGTCTTTACTGCCAGCGGAGAGTTTCGTCGGTCCAGTCATCTAGTGGCGCCATTGCCGATTCTACCACAAGGACCACTTGACAGGAAGGAAGATCAGCAAGAGGGAGGAGAAACAGCAGCTTCAATTCCGTCAACTTCGGTAGCTTAGTTTAACCCGAAGACACTACCCCCAACTCATATTACTTATTAGATGTAATCATGAGTTTAAATCATTCAATGTTAATAGTAGTACTCCGTAATTCACTTTAATTGTGTTGTGTGTATAATTTAAGCTATTTTCATTTTAACATTCGGCAGTATATATCTCCGAATTTAATCTAATCATTTTGTCTTTATAATATAAGACTTGTCTCATGTCATGACTCGGAAGGATTATATCCGAGTTTAAAATAAACTGTTCAAATTTGACAGTTAAAATTAGATTCATGATTTGTTAATGTTAGTCTCCAAGCCACACTTAATGGAGCATCTTAAATTATTTCATGTCTACTTAATTATAACCTGCCGGGAGTCATCCGCAGGTCTTATGTTTCTTGTTATGAAAACATAAGTTAACTCTTACTGTTTATAGTATTTATGTGAATCATAGAATAAGTAAATATTATAATACTGAACATTTCGATGTTTAACGTAGAGACATCTATAATCATAGTTCGCCTTCATTTCCTGCTTGTAGGAATGAATGAATGACTTTCCAATTTACTTTTAATTTAGCAATGTTTGTGCTACTTGTTGATGAAATCAAGTTAACTTAGGAGCATTACACTCACTAATCAAGTTTAGTTGATCGGTAATAGCTGATCTGTCTTGACAACTGTAACAGTGTCAACATTGTATTGTCTAAGTTAACATCAAGATGAGGAATGCTTAAGTTTTAAACCATATACAGTCCACTCTCTCTTCTTTAAAGTAAACTTATCTTGTAATGCTTATTCACAGCTTCAAAGGAGATTTCAAAAATTTTAATGTAAATAGAAACAACATTCACCAGAGGTATACCTATAAGTTGAAATATTACTGAACCAATAAATTGATTTTATCCTCACACTGGATGAGGCAAAGGTTTCATTATTCACCCTCTATTTAATTATTTTAAGAGCTATGATTTATTGTAAACGACTCGTCAGTAATGCTGTAACTCTGTAGAATAACTGTATTGTTCAACAGTTTTCCTATGTGGGACTATGTTCCGACTTTTGTAATGACGTGTGGCAAACAGTCTTATTAACTGATTGTCGATTGGCATTATTGACGAGTTGGCATTAGTGTCGGCCCAAGCGGAAATACGCGACGGTCGACTGAGAGTTCGAGCAGACGGCGTACGGACAACTTGTGTTCCGTACGCTCCGCTGAACCACCACGTGCAAATTTTACATTTCAATAAACTACATCAAACCATTATCGAAGTCTTTTCCAGTTGTTAAACAATAAAATGTTCGTTAATATATATATTTTTTATTTCCATTGATATTGTGCACGTTTTCAGGATAACTGAGAACAAGTGCTAAATAACCGTATTAACAAATTCACGATTTTAGCCAACAACGATCGTGAATTGCCAAGAGGTCGTCTCGAGTTTCTGTGAAGAATTTGTCGGCTTGTTAGGGAAACTGCGCATCAGCCGGTAACCCAATGGCTGTTTGATCTTTGTTTTCGAACAAAAGATCACTCGAACTTCCTGTAAATTTGATTTCAGTAATGTAGATTAATTGTATGTATTTTGCCTAGGTATTAAGGCATACATATTGTATCTGCATTTGTCGTTTCGAAAGTATCCAGGAAGATTGCGAATAAAGTGACGGTGGACACGGTGAATTTGCATTTAAATATGGACGATGAAATTTGAGCTGCGGCTAAAAATAAAATTGTACATTCTGTCTGGTATGACAAGAATCTTGATTTTGCAGTATATTGAGATTTCGGATCCTGAAATCTTCTAAAAAAAAAAGATTTGGCTTCTTATGTATGTAAATTTAATGAAATGTAAATATATATACATATATATGTATGTAAATTTAAATAAATACATATACAACGCCTCGAATACTAACCTTTCCAAGCTCCAAGTAATACAAAATAAATCCCTAAAAATAATTTATAATACACCCATATATAATAACCTGAAAAAACTGCATGCCAAATATAATATTCCGTTTGTTACAGACATTACTAAAAAACTAACCAGTAGATTCTATGACAGAATCACTAATAACCATACTTGTGAAGAGTCTCGGTGATTACAACAAAATGTCTATACCCTTCAGGTATAACACACAGATTACCTAAACACAATCTGCTTTAGGTCATCGACTTTAGAGAGTCTTTAATTAATATTATGTATTAGATGTATTATGAACATTTATAAGGATTGTAAATAGGTTTTTGAGCTCTTTTTTCCTATTATGCTTTAGATTAACATTAGAATAATATAATACTGTGATTACTAACCAAATTAAATTAAATTGTAAAATAGAGAATGATCAGTAGATCAGTAGCTATTAAAATAGATATAAGATGTATTGTGAACATAATTTCGTAATAATAAAAAGCATTTAGAAATCAAAAAAAAAATAAATACATATAAATTTTTCACTCACAAATGATATAAAACATATATGAACATATACTAGAATGACTATCTCGCATAAAAAAGTTATAATACATATATATCTATGAAGAAATAATTTTACAGAATTTTAAATACAGCTTTTCTGACTATTTTTTGTTCTCATAACTTTTTACATACCTCCTTTACGTTTTTCAATATGGTAAAATCAACAGAGTTAAGACTTAATGGTATTTTTTTATATTTACATATGAATGTATCAATAGGAAGCAATAAATTACAAAACGATTCATACTACATTTGTTTATTAGAATAATTCCAAGATATTTGCAGGGAAAAATCTTAGGGACCTGTTATTGGAAGCTAAGTATGAAATATGACTTGAGTTGATTCGCAATTCGTTCTAAGGATTTAATGATCCGATGTTAAATTTCGAAAGAACTTTTCGACCCATACGAGACGACTACATATATATTTATGAAAAATGTGTTGAAATTGCAAGTTAATTAGAATTTCACGGTTTCAACTGACCAACTGCGTGCGAATACCGTTTAGTCTTACTACCTTTTTTATTTCGCATACTTTATTGTCCTTCAATTTATTCCAGTACCAATGAAAAGTAAAAGTAGTATGCGCTCGGTCGCGTCGAAGATGTCCGGCGATGCTCCTTGTTCTGCATTCACCGACGACTGATTCAAAGGCGGCTCGTGATTTATTGGAATTTTACATAAGACAACCTTTAAATTACGACCCAGTTGTTTATTTCTTGGTTTAAACTTCGATTCAAATACTTTTTGGTTTGAATTTTCGGTTTTAATAAGATAACTTTGTATAAATATAAAAAAATTGTATTGGGTTAGTAATAAAAAATTACTTCCTAGTTTACAAATAGGTTACCTGCACTATCAAAATTACAGAAAGGGAAATATATTATGTAGTACAAAAAGTATTAAAAACAAAGTTTATATTAGTTTTATATAGACAATTTTTAAAACAATATATAAAAATAAATATACAAAATGTTTATATTTACATATATATGTATATGAATACATTTTTTATATTTATTTACATACATGTATGTACTTATATGAAATATATGTACGTACATATATTAAAAATAAATATAAAAGTACTGCAATATACAAATTATAGTCCTTTTCTATGAAATTTCTATATATGAATCAAAAATAATATGTATACTAGATTAGTGCTTCCCAATCACTTTCATGTCACGACCGCCTAAATTTGAAATAATTAATTCCCGGCCCCTAAATATTTTTTTTTTGAGTTAAAAGGTTTATTTAGCAGTAATTATTACAATTATAATACACATATTTATATTCAGTACAAAATTATAGGAACTTGCTTATAAACATTTTTATAAAATAAAAACTACATACATATACACACATGAAACAATTTAATGCGATAGATGAGGTCGCATGTTTTTACATAACAAAGCGATATCGGGTTCAATGTCAGAAATGCTAACTCGCAAAGCATCTTCCAAAGTCTCCGTGGAAAGGCATGACCTTTGCTTATTTTTTTAATATAAGTAATGACGAAAATGCTGTTTCGCATAGGTACGTAGGCGCGAAAGGAATAAGAGTTACCAGGGCTTCTTTTCCAATAGTAGAATATTCTTGCTGTCGCCTTAACCAAAATTCTGAAATACTTTTTTCATTAAATTACACTTCAAGCAAATTATCTGATCTGATATCGATCAACTCTTCTTGGGCTGTCCACGTAATATGATAATATTTTAAGGACTTGGCAAATGGTGTTCTTATCCAATTGTTCCTTTCACACTCATTCAAGTTTGGGAAATATTTCCTTAAATATATACATTCCCTAAATGTGGAAAAATATTTATAAATGAATATTTGTACTTTCTATTAAATATTTTCGCGGCCCCCGCGAGAAATCCTACGGCCCCCCAGGGGGGTCGCGACCCCCAATTTGGGAAGCACTGTACTAGATGATTAACGTAAAGGATTAATGTATGTAATTAAATATATTACTTCATATAAAGATATTCATATGTATACATGATCTGATATAAAGGTGACCCAAGGTCTTAAGAGGGCTGGACAGCAGCGCCTTGTCCATACAAACGTACTATACTTCTCCCTTCCTCAATTATGGCACTAGAGAAATTATTTTTTAATATGCTATGTATATCCACCATTGGGTTGCATCTATCGTTTTGTTTTTTTTGATTAGTTATTTTTTATAGGAGCTAGGAGCCGCCAAACATCAATAAAATCGCCTCTTTTTTACACCCACGAAAAGAGTCCAGCGTGCTTATTTAACGGTCGATTTAAAAAAAAATACGCCGATAGATGCACAGAAAGTATCTTTCTTATACCGATGATGAAATTTTTTTAAAAATTGATCCAGTTTTGGAGAAGAATATAGTAGAATACGAAACCTCGATTTTGTCAATTTAAAATACGTTTTATCTGGTCGAAGCGCAACTGTCGCATTCACTCAATATATATATTGATATATATTGTCGAATTCACTCAATATATACATACACTCAATATATATATCGAAGAAAGGAACGGTAACAAAATTAAGGTTTCAGGTGTACAGCCCTCTTAAGTAATATATTTTTTAAACGCTTATATTTCATAAACAAGAAAAAAACCACCAAAAATCATTGTCATATTCGAATTCAATGGGTCAAACTTAATATTGATTGATTATTCTCCGCTCCAGTAAGTAAAAAACGTGATATGTTATTGCTCATTGTTATTAATTACAATATTAAGTGTTCTTTATATTTAAAAAGTTCAAGCTTTTTTTTAGATAAAATTATTAAAAAAAAATAAATAAATAGTAATTGAATGTTTTACGGAGATTTCCAAAAATACAACAAGCATTTACATGTTCAAACATATGACATGTTACATGAATTGTAAAATCGCTTATTAATATGCTTTTTTCATATTCAGAATAATTTTAATTTTAATTATACATACTTAATGGTACATATTTATACTATACATACTTGAATACATTTATTTTGATTTTCTTATATATAAATATATATATATATATATATATATATATATATATATATATATATATATATATATATATATATATACATTTAAACAAATAAATGAAATTATTTAAATAATTGAAACATTAAACCTTATTTAGACTTTTATTACTTCATTATTCAGTATACATACATATACATATGTATGTATGATATAAAACATTTAAATGAATTTATTTGTTACCAATTAAGTATTTTACTTCATAGAATGTTTCATAGACTTTTAGTCCAAAACAGTCATGGAATTGACCTATCAAACGTAGGTTTAATGTTTCATGTACATACATAAATTGTCATACCACGCCAATGGTTTATTCATATTAGAATACAATTTTAACGGCGATCCACATAATATTACAGTCGGACCTGTTTGTTGCCATATATCTGTCGGTTTGCTATCATACATATGTATATCTCGATTACCGGTAGCAAGGTTAACCGGATCCAGTTGCGATCGCTTCTTCGCCACTGATACCATTAACAGCCTCATCATCTTCGTTTCGTTTAATAAACGGTATCTAATTACTAGCGCTAATTTTAATGGATCGCAGGTTATTAAAAGCTCGTCAATTTAAGCGTGGCGCAAGCTGCGCTTTATTGATTTTATTTATTAATTATAAAATATGATTTATTGTAACATAATTTTTATTATACAAACTTATCTATGTACAAACCTTTAGAAATTATTTGGTTTGTGTTTTATTTAAACTTAAGTTTGGACCATTTTCGCATTACGGGAGTCCACAATGCGCCACAATGGTTAAAAATTTATATATACATATGAGAGTTAAAACTATAAATATTTATATATTAGAGATAACGAGAACCTCTAGAGCAAATTTCATAAAATATAGAGTGAATTATAGGCGTTTAAACAATTAAAATCTGATAAGGCCGTGTCATGGCGAACAGTTTACGCCTTGTTAAACAACGCTTGTTAAACGTCAGGAAGATTTACTTTCCCCGTTTTTAAAACGCGTTGTATACGATATTTTATCTCCAACGTAATGGCAGACGATACAGTAACGTGTATTGATGACCAAAATGAGCAATATGGCAAAGTATGAAAACGATCGGATAAGAGATAAAAATGACCACTAACACGAAAGCCATGTGAAACGTAAAGGAGGTATGTAAAAATGATAAAATATAGAGTGAAAAAGAAAAAGTTATAGGCGTTTAAGCAAATAAAATCTGACAAAGCTAGAGGATGGCGAACAACAAGAATATGCCAAAACGATCGCAGTAGGCGAACAATGCGACCGAACATTTCGGGCGATTAACGTCAGGCAGATCTTCGTGGGAGAATTTTCAAACGTGTCTAATACGATATTTTTTCACCATCGTAATGACGGATGATACCTTTATCTATATTGATGACCTAAATGAGCAATATGGCAAAGTATGAAAACGATCGGATAAGAGGCAAAATTTTTCCTTAATAGTAATCGTAAGGCGAAGTAAAAAGAGGTATGTAAAAATTAAGAGAGATGAGAAAAATAAAAATACCTACATACCTATATATGTATACACTGACAAATATACATTTATACATAACCATGAAAAAACAATAGCAGATAAAGTAAACATATAAAATAATAAAATACAAAGTAGGAAATGTCTTGCATCATTTATTATAGCAATTATGAAAATAATGATGAGCGGAGCATACCAGACAAATATGTAGGTTAAAATAATCTCCAATGACCTACGCTCACTGTGGTGGAAAATGTCACATTCAGGCACAGCAGCAACGATTTCATTAAGAAGTCGGATATTTTACATAGATATCTATATACTAGGAAGGCTTGACAGGAACATCCCAATGCGCTTTCCTGGACAATTAATTACAAATAATGCAACATTTTATTATTACATAAATCACTGTATTTCCAGAAGATGAAGAACGCGAAGTAAGAATTAATTAATTAATTAATTACAGAATTAATACATAGAGACATATATGGATTTTAGATTTGTACATATTTTTTACAAATTATATACATACAATAAATACAGAAAATTTGTGACAACAGGAAAGATGATTTTTTGCCAATTTTGAGCAACCGTTTGAACAATGATCAGATAAAATTGGTAAACTCTGATAAGAAAAGATCGATTTGGAGTCACAAATACCCCCAAATCTAACCAGCAGTATGGCGGATCGAACCCACTGATCACTTAGTGTTAAACATACGCGCTACCATTAAGCAATACTGCTGGCTATATATCTTGGAATTAGAGCCATCCGATAAAGAACTTTGCGTGCAGGAGGTACAACCATCAAATGATGTCTACCACACATAATTATTGGGGACATAAAGTTCCAGCACCGATGGCCATGACGTATTATTACGTAGAAGCTGGCGAATAAAACGAATTAGTGAGAAGTTTCTCCGAAGTCCAAGGGAATTATACCCAAGCATGCCCAAAGGGAAAGGAGTAGGGTAGAGATATGAATAATACCCATACTATTTCCTACATACGAAAGGAAGAAATGCTTTTTGCAATTTCTCAATCACTAGAAAGTAAATTGCTTCATGCGGATTCTACACAATTGCATTATACTCTAGTTTGCTTGTCATAGGCGAGTTGAAAAGCAAGCGAGGAGACAAAGGGTTGGAGAATAACCTAACAAATCTCAAGACAAATCCGATTTGACGAAAGGAAACGCCAGCGACTGTCTTGATGTGGTTGTGAAAGGTGAGTTGAGGATCTAAAGGGATATCCAAATCAACCGTAGATTCCTCACGCTTCAACAAGATTTAATTGTATGGCTTTAGTCTCCAACTGAACTCTAATTATGCCTTGGAATATGTTGATTTTACAGTTAATTCCATTTCATTAAACAGTAAGTTAAATATAGTCGTAATTCCAATTGTTTGTGAATTTAGAACCTCATATACAACTTGCATTAATATCTTCAGTTCTATCTATACGACAATGAAAGTTTATATAAGTATTACCATTATTAACCTATGCTTCACCTGTATGGAATAACGCCTCGAATACTAACCTTTCCAAGCTCCAAGTAATACAAAATAAATCCCTTAAAATAATTTATAATACACCCATATATACTAACCTGAAAAAACTGCATGCTATATATAATATTCCGTTTGTTACAGACATTACTAACAAACTAACCAGTAGATTCTATGAAAGAATCACTAATAACCATACTAACACACTTGTGAAGAGTCTCGGTGATTACAATAAAATGTCTATACCCTTCAGGTATAAACACAGATTACCTAAACACAATCTGCTTTAGGTCATCGACTTTAGATAGTCTTTAATTAATATTATGTATTAGATGTATTATGAACATTTATAAGGATTGTAAATAGGTTTTTGAGCTCTTTTTCCTATTATGCTTTAGATTAACATTAGAATAATATAATACTGTGATTACTAACCAAATTAAATTAAAATTGTAAAATAGAAAATGATCAGTAGATCAGTAGCTATTAAAATAGATATAAGATGTATTGTGAACATAATTTCGTAATAATAAAAAGCATTTAAAAATCAAAAAAAATATAAGTACATACATCACGCGTACTTGCATCCTTTTTTCGAAAGAAAAATGTACTTAATATTAATATTATCGAAGTTGAATATGACTTCAGTATCATTCAATGATGACAGTTATGTAATTGTATAATATATTTGCACTGCACAAGATATGTACATATTATATTCACTATGTAGTACGCATGTGAAAGGTATACATACACACATATGCAATCTGCACATTTTGATCATAAGTGCACAAGTGCAAGCAGGAAATTTTATTTATTTATTTATCTTTAACTTTAAATGCCTGAAAGCTACACATGTGTTTCATATTTAAGTTGATTCATAATTTCAGTCACGAATCACGTTCCAACTGGTCAAAATATATAACAACTGAAAATACAGTTTAACTATTAGTTGGTACCAGGTTTAATGGAGGGCTAACGTCACTTTGAGTTTGGAAAGTCACATTTTTGTTTTGAACATATTCATTAAGTTATCGTAATACGGTACTCATTACCATAATTCGTAAATACCTTGGAAATATTAACGCACTATTGAATTCTTAAGCATTCGTTAAAACAAATATCAGAGCTGTCAAAACTCAATTGTTAAATTACAACTGGCGCACATTGTTCAAAGTGTATTTGCGCTTGTAGAGTTTTGATTTAATGGTTGAATTGTATTCGAATATGAATAACCTAAAATGCCAATTGGAATATGTTACAACTAAAAACACACTTCGACTGTGACATACAGTAACGTGCAGAGAAATCGCATCACTTTCAATTGTTCGATGTTTTCGATTTTTTTTGATTACATGAAGCTATACACAAGTTTTTTTGGTTTTATTATTTGATTTCAACTATTTAACATGTTTTACGATTAAAAAAGATTATTTATATTTTTAAATTAAGGCGAGGTACGAATTTTAAAAAAACATGCACAATAGGGCATTTTTCTTATATGTATTTCAAATGTCTCTAGCTAAAATAATATTACAGTATATATTTTTCTATGAATTAAAATACATAGGCAATGGACATATGACAACAATAAATAGTAATATAATAATTACTAGACAATCGTATTGCTTCTATGACGGGATGGATAATACGACTAATGAACATACTGGACGATAATGGACATACTAAAAAAAGTCGTATTGTCCATGCCGGCAGGTATCCATACCGTCATAGAAGCAAGACGATTGTCTAGTAATTATTATATTACTATTTATTGTTTTCATATGTCCATTGCCTATGTATTTTAATTAAAAAATAAAAATAAAAATAAAAATAAATATATATATATATATGTATATATATATATATATATATATATATATATATATATATATATATATATATATATATACTGTAATATTATTTTAGCTAGAGACATTTGAAATACATATAAGAAAAATGCCCTATTGTGCATGTTTTTTAAAATTCTTATCTCGCCTTAATTTAAAAATATAAATAATCTTTTTTAATCGTTAAACATGTTAAATAGTTTAAATCAAATAATAAAACTAAAAAAACTCGAAAACATCGAACAATTGAAAGTGATGCGATTTCTCTGCACGTTACTGTACATATGTATGTATACACAATTTAGGGTACATCGAAAATAGCGAAATTTAGAATTTGGAATCACCTCTAAATGGAAAAAATGTCCTGTATCATAGGAAATCCGTAAAAAATAACATATAAAATCTCAAAAATATATTTGCACTGTCGCCAGCCCATTCAAGTTTGTGAAATCGTAAATTTAATAGATTTTTGAATTTTTTTTTACTTTAAGTCAGTTTTCGTGGTATATTTTTTTTAATTCACCTCATCAAATAAATGGAATAAATTCACATTAAAAAACTTTAAATATGATATTTCGTCATATTTGCTAAGGTACAAAATAAAAACAGAATCTTCCAGTCCATTGACGATGTTGCTTAAATATCATTTGTCCCGCATTTCTTATAAAAAATTTAAATATTTGAAAATATACATGTTTTAGAATTACATTTAAGAAGCAAGAATATCATACGTAGGTACACGAGTATGATCAGTAAAATAACTATCCAATAAACACATATATGAATATTACATCACACAAAGTTATATTATCGAAATAATCAGATTTTTATAAAGACCTTGCCGCTTTGACCAAAAATTCGTGCAATATTTTTTTCATCATTAATTATGCAATTTTCACATGAGATAATCAGCAGAATGTGTGCCGATATGAAAATGCAATACGCACAATTTTTTTTCTGAACTCGAAAGGTGCTGCTGATCGATGATTTCAGAGCGTCAAAAATTCACTAGGCCTGAAAACAAGATCAAGTCAGTGGATCAAGGGCGGATTATGCGCATCGAATTGCAATTTTTCAAGTGCATATCTTCACCTGAATCTGTTGTTTGACCGGTTTACGGGTTAACTTTTTTAAAATAAAAAGAAAACGACAAAAGGCCATCTGCAATGATAAAATTTATGGATGTAATTCTTTCCCTTAAATGTTATTTCTTTTTTTGCAGCCGTAAGATGAATTCGAATAAAATAATATAGCATCGATTCAATTAAGTTTCAACCCGCATTTGAAATGAATAACAATAGTGCAAGCCAAAAGTGCAGTTTGTTACCTATTATGTGACATTTATATGAAGCTAAATGCATGTCACGTTTCCGAGAAATTGAATATTCCGTTACACAATATTGATTTATAAAGTCTACATGGCTTTTCGAAATTCTCATACATATGTACATATATTTCGTACAAACATTTTTTCTTTGAAGCACTACATTTGAAGTTACTTTTAGGTCATCCTATATGTTTTAATTTAAAATTGGATTTTTTTTCAATCTAAAAAATTAAATAAAACTCATAAAATGGAATTATTCATGAAACTATTTTTACTATAAAGTACATTATAAAATAAATGGTATATAATTGCTTATACGAGGCGGTGAATCCATTTTTTTTTTAATAAATCGTTCAATAAATTACGAAAGGTGCGTGTTTTTCACACAGAAGGTTAAACTTCTGAACGTGATAACATGTTCCTCTTCATCTTCATTGACGAGACGTGAAATAAATATTTTAAACAAAAAAAAAAAGAGATGATGATCGGCAGACCTTCAAGCGCTTTGGACAAGCCTATTAGTTACAACGAGTGGCTTACCTTCTGGGCTCTTCTTTCCCTTTAAACTTCACAAGCCCTTTATATGGGAATTGCAATTCGACAGGAAAATTTGAAAGATTGATAATATGGCGCACCACTATGCGTATTCGCCGAGTGCAAAAGGACATTATGCAACTGCATTAATTGCAGCGTAACTGAGTCTCATTCGAGATGATCCCATCGCATCGTAATCTCTCATTAAGTCTGATTTATTGGTGCTGACCATTCTTGAACAGTTCGTGTAGCGGTTAACCAGTTTTTTGATCCCAACACCACCTTAGCGTCCTTTTTCTTAACGGTCATGCGTCTGTATGTACCAATGTTTGGTACAAAAAAAAAAATACAGCGAAAAAAAATTAAATCAACACGGCCGAGTATGCGCTATTTTAATAGTATGGATGTGTCGATAATTGCACGATTTAAAACCGATTAACTTTGCATATTGAGTACGTGATGATCTTGTGTGCCGGAAAATATGACCTTAAAATGGTCGAGATTAACAAATTTTCGATACGTCACCCCAAATATTTCGTGTGATGATATTGCAAATATGTTACAAATATATTCGTAATAACATATTTATTTTTATGATATTTTAAATAATATTAAAAATATTGCAAGAAGAAGAAGAGTGAAAGTTTTATATTTCTACAATAAAAATAAATTAAAAAAAAAACCTGTATGTTTCACATCGTATATGTATGTGTGTTAAATATTTCGAGCTGAAGCTGAACTCAAGATGAAACTTATCAATAAATAAAATTAATTTGTTAATAAAAAATAATTGTCCTTCATTTTTCTTTTAATCCCTTTAAGAAAGGATTTTTAAGGGTGATTTAAATCAAATATGTATATCAAAAAGCTAAAAAAAGGATACATTTTTTAATAGCAAAGTTTTAGGCACTGAAATGGGCTGAAGTAACAAAAATCAAAGTAGAACCATATTTATAATCGGAGCACTCCGTTAATATCTCGACACTCGTTTTCTCAACTTTTCGTCTGCCCAAACAGTATGTTGTATAAAAATAGTTTATACAACATACTGTTTTTTAAATGCTTTTTATTATTACTAAATTATGTTCACCATACATCTGTATCTATTTTAATAGCTACTGATCTACTGATCATTTTCTATTTTACAATTTTACTTTAATTTTGTTAGTAATCATAGTATTATATTATTCAAATGTTAATGTATAGCATAATAGGAAAAAGAGCTCAAAAACCTATTTAAAATTCTTATAAATGCTTATAATACATCTAATACATAATATTAATTAAAGACTCTCCAAAGTCGATGATCTAATGTATAAATGTACATATGTAATATTTTTAATATACTATAGATTTTTAAGCTATTATTACACCTTTAAAATATATAAAAAAAGTTGTAAAGTCAATTCTTACTATGTATATTCATTTAATAGTTAATGTTTATCTCGTAAAATATGTATTTCACTATGTAAAATATTTTCGTATATATTTTTTGTATATATATGTACAAACTCGGCGACTAGAGATACCGAAAAAGTTGGGAAAACGAGTCTTGAGATATTGCAAGTTGGTGAAACGAGGAAGACCTATTTATAATAACCCTTACTATTTCTCCAAATATTAAAATACAAACCGTTGAATGATTTATTTATTATAATTGTACATATTAAACGAGATATAACACTTGTCAGAGAAATTGTAGTACATATTTATTATAACGCATTAACTGCGATTGTATGAATTTCCATGGGCATATCAAGAAATCTTATTACAAATCCTTAGAATTTTGATTTGGTACCAGTATACTACTGTTAAGATAGAATGGATATTAAAAATAAAATGAAATACATAATCATATGTGATACAGAATCTATAAGTATATGTATGTACATATATTAGGATGTGAAGTTGCATTTCTGTTTGTAAGCTCTCATTTATCTCTAAACCATTTATCTTTATAAAAGTCTCATATTTTATCTTCTAAACACTATGTTCATATAAGTACATATTATACTTTATAATTAATGTGTAACCAATAAAAAATAATAAAATCGGTAAGTACTTAAACAATAGAAATTTTAGGTATTTGATATACTCATATGTATACATAATAAGGCTTCCAATCCCGGGATCCCTAGCACCAGGATCCCGGGTGCAGAAACTAGTCTGAATACCGGGATTACGGTGCAGGCAGAAATTTCTTTAAAAATAATATGGAAAAAAAACATAAAGCAATATTACATATATAATGAACAATGTTGGGATGATCAATGATAGTCATAGTCCATTTGTTTGCCACCCGTTTCGACGCCGGCTTGCCGTTTCCACGAAATGGTATGAACGGCCTGTATTTTGTCGCAGATATTGTGCTCAACCGCAATGATATTTGAAGTATATTTTAACTGATTCGAACTCAGAATCGACCACTGATCACGTTTTCGTGATCTAGAAAAAATGTGTGTGTCTGTGTTTCTGTGTGAGTGTCTATATGTTTATTGTGTGTCAGTATATTTTGGAGATTTTTTGAACACTGTTCGTCCTATCGAACTGAAACTTAGTATTGGTTACTGAAATTTTTATCGATACACCGTAATTTTTTTTCAAATTGTTAAGTTAACCGGAAATGGTACCTCCCCTTATAGGTGTTCTCTTTCTTTTTAAGTTTTTGATTTAAATTATCTCCCAAACCACTCATCAAATTGGACTGAAGTAGAACTTTAGTCTGTGTAAGTTTTCCTACATTTGTGTTGAATTTGTATTGAAAATGCTCATAGCCGGTATGTGTGAACGTGTATGCACATACATATGTTCGATTATCGAATTTTGTTTTTTACACTTCTTATATTTCTGAAATACATAGATAAAGTCGTAGGTTGGTCACATCCGAATTTTTTACATAAAGTAAATGTAATTGGAGTTTTTTTTTAATTGGGTGGATTATTTCAACTATTTGTAAAAAAAACAAATCAATGAATTAAAGCGATTTTTTTAAATTTGTTTTATTACATTTTCGGATGTGTTTTATTTAATCTTAGAAATTTATGGATGCGAACCGAAAATTTAAAGAATGTAACCACACTCTCAAAATTAGTACGCCAATATGCGAGTATTTTTCGCGTGAAACATTGGGAGAGTTTGCAAATGCAATTGAACGTTTTTGAAATATGAAAACATACAATTGAACTATCTTTTCTTATACATTTGAAATTCCCAGCACCGCAATCCCGGTGCTCAAGTAACCTTCCGGGATTGGAAGCACTAATACATACATACATATATGTACTCCAGCATATTGATAATTTTCTTTCGAGGAAAAATCAAATACAAATCAATTTTGAATTGATTAGATTCATGATAAGATCAATAGAATTATCAAAATTAATTTATAAGGGGTTCCTACCAAATCGAACTATTCATCTCGACTATAGCTAAAAGTACCACAGCTGGAGACGAGAGTTCAATTTAAATAATAATACAATAAAAACTAAGTTTGCCGTGAAATTCAAGCCTCAACTCTGGACCACGATCCTGATCATCTGTTGAAATGAAAAAAAATACAAGAACTCATATCACTCATGTTAAAAAATCGCTGAAATGGATGCGTGTGAAGTGTGCACCTTGCTCGCGGATAATTGTGTGAATGTATGTGAGTTGACCAAACAGCATTCACATGTACTTGTGGAGGGTCCAATACACTACTTTAGATTCTCTTAAGTTGGTATATATCGACGGTACCGAGACAAGTGAAGAGCATCTTGAACAGTATAAATACTGGAGCATCTTTGGTTGAAGATCATTGAGCTTCGGTCGATACAGTTTCCAACTGCTTCGCTCTCATCCATTAAGGGTAGTACCTCGCCAAAACACTCCAACCAACATGAAACTGGTGAGCTGACAACCCTTGTTAACTATTTTAAAACCACCCTTAATTTAAACCACATTTAAATTGCTCTCATTAAAAATTACCGTATTTAAACATTTGCTCTAATTTCAATTTCATACCCTAATTACTTTAGCTTCGAACAAAATCTAGTTACATAAATTAAAACGATGCTTATTTGTTCAAATTGTAATCGATCCACTTATTTTTTTAATACTAAAATCATCCAGATAGTTTCAATCTATTTACACTCGTGCTCAATTCTAGTTAAAGTAACTAAATTTTTTGTAACGTCATATTATATGATTTTTGCCCTGTTTTAAATTTCATTCGTAAGCAATTTAGCAACGTACGACATATTGCTCCATATTTTAAAAGGATGGTTAAATATAAAATATAAAATGTACTCTAATTTAGCATTGAATGTAATTCATTTTGATACACTAAAGCGTGGTTCACAGTAATCTAAATTTAATAATTTGATTGTCTTTCATTTTCAAAATGGGTCGAATTAAGATTGCTCTATAGCTTATATATAAATAATGTTTGCATTGTTTCAGTTCGTATTTGCTTGTTTGATCGCCTCCGCATTCTGCGGCAGATTAGAAAACACCTATTTGCCTCCATCGGGAGCTCATCATTCAGGTGGTGGTCCAGGACTTTTGGCTCCTGGAGGAGGACCAGCTCAGCCCCCAATTGAAATCATCTCGCAAACCAATGAAAACAACGGAGATGGATCTTACAAATACAGGTTAGTCATACAATTCGAAGAAACTGTTTTAGATCAAGACTCGAAAGTGATACGGAACCATAATTTTAATACGAATTATTGGGTTCTCAATGAATCGAAGTTTATTAAATTTTCTCGATGAATACGAGAATGTCTATTGCTACTGGTAAGATCTGGATCCAGATCAACTGTCTTCTGTCAGAGTTTGCAAGATTTATCTGACAAAAAATGTTGAGATGGTTCCATCTAATTTAGTACCATCAAAGATCTAAACTAACTACCAAAATCATTCCATTATTTCCGCTCCAGAAGGTGGAAGGGAAACTACTGTAGATAAAAACATTTCCCAAGACAACTTCACTATATAATAAATAGTATATATGTAAAGTCCTCTTTGTGCACTCGAAATCTAATATAAATTAAATGTTAACATTAAATATATGAATTTGAATCATGTGTATAAATACAATTTAATTATCAAAACCAAAAATTTCAGCTATGAATCTGCGAACGGAATCAAAGTGCAAGAAGAAGGAGAACTGAAAAACAAAGGCAACCCTGAAGCCGAAGCCCAATCCGCTGTCGGTAAGAATTACTTAATTCAACTACTAAAATCTAAAACGATCATAAATTGTTCATAATGGTTTCAACCACTGTTACCGTTTTGAATTATGCGTTAGTTACGAAAAGGATCAAATGAATATAATTAAACAGAAATATTGCCTCATCTGCTAGGATATATCCCAAGTTGATAATCTTTCTCATTGCTCACGACATTCTAAAGGTTACACCGGTGGCTATATTTAGATGAATTGAGAGTGTCAAATATTTATATTTCATTAAAACTTCTTCCGGACTCAAAAATATTAATTGAAATTATAGGATCTTTCTCTTATCCTGGACCTGATGGCAAAATCTACACCATAACTTACACCGCTGATGAGAACGGTTTCCAAGCTAAAGGAGATCATCTCCCAACTCCTCCCCCAATCCCAGAAGAAATCTTGCAATCTCTTCAACAAAATGCTGCTGAAGAAGCTGCTGGATCTGGTATATAAAATTCATCAGCATTGAACTAAATATTAAGCCTATCTACGTTGCAAATTTATGTACAATATTATATTTTTTCAGCATCTGGTAACGGCAATGGTTATCCATCAGGAGGTCCTAGCAATCAATATGGCCCACCATCAAAACCAGCAGGAAACGGAGGTTATAGATATTAATTTAGAAACTGCAAAAAAATCTAATATGACATTCATTAAGCAATCGACCGGAATACGAGCTTTCTCAACGACTTATTTATACCAAGAGATAATTAACGCTAAGTTAAATATTTCCCCTATTGCACTTTTCTCATCTTTAACAATCGAACGTGATGAAATATGCGTTTCTTGCTCGAGAAATATATGTAATTCACACAATTTCTACAGCAGGAAATCGATTAATTTTTGTTTGTTTATTTTTTCGCACTAATAATTATTTATAATCTGCACATAAATTTGTAGATATACATAAAGTAAGCCACCAACGTGTTGTAATATAAAATGTATCATATGGATAGCGTTTAGATAGAAAAGTGGCAAAATTTATGTGGTGATATGTAAATATAATACTTTCATCTGCGTTATGATCTCACATTAAGATCGAGGCATTGTATGTAAATTTGAAAAAAATAAATTGTATTTATTAAACCATGTATTATAAATGGTGAGCTCTTGACGACAACCATCGCGAATCATTTCATTATAATTATTCAATTGTATATTAATTCATTTAATTATTAAAAGATTTTACCAAATCGAGTGCGTGAACTCAAAATGTAAACGTAAGCAATGCATGTGAAATGTATTTCTGAAAAATAATAAAAAAAAATTGACCAAATACATATGTCTTTCTTTTAAATGTTTAATCACTTTCTTCATTTTAGCACTTCGACTATTATTTGTAAGACTTCGACTAAAATTAAATCAATATGATTTAAAACCGATTAACTTTTCATATTGAGTACGTGATGATCTTTTGTGCCGGAAAATATGACCTTAAAAAGGTTGAGATTAACAAATTTTCGATATGTCACCCCAAATATTTTGTGTGATGATATTGTGAATATGTTACAAATGTTTTCGTTACTATAAATTTATTTTTATGCTATTTTAAATATTATTAAAAATATTGCATGAAGAAGAAGAGTGAAAGTGTTTTATTTTATGTATTTTACTTTATTACTCTCTTTCAAATATAGGCCATTGTGGCGCATTAGGTTCGTCCTGTTATGCCACAATGGTCCAAAATTATATATAAATAAATAATAAATAATTAATATTTCTACAATAAAAATAAATTAAAAAAAAACTGTATGTTTCACGTCGTATATGTGGGTATAATATTTATATTTCGAACTGAAACTGATCTGAAGATGAAACATATCAGTAAATAAAATTTATTTGATAATAAAAAATGATTGTTCTTCAATTTTTTTTCAATCCCTTTAAGAGAGGATTTTTAAGGCCGATTTAAATCGAATTTTTATATCAAAAAGCTGAAAAAAGGATACATTTTTTTAATAGCAAAGTTTTAGGCAGCGAAATGGGCTGAAGTAACAATAAAATCAAAGTACAACCATATTTATAATCGGTGCACTCCGGTGCATATCTCGAGACACGTTTTCTCAACTTTTCATTTGTCCAAACAGGAGTTTGTTTATTGTATAAAAATATTTTGATTTTTAAATGCTTTTTATTATTACTAAATTATCTATTTATTTATTTAATTTATTATTTATAATAATAATAACAACAAAATGACCAGTGTAATCTGACAGGTTGCCCCAAAGCGTCACACCAGTTTTACAAAACAAAAGAAATAAAATAACAAAATAAAAACAATAAAAATTCCAATCATTCATCTCATTCAAATATTCTTGTGTTCTCAAGAAACTAACCAGCTCATCAACATGACAATTGAACAGGTCCAAATGCTCATCAATCATATTAAGGAACCGGATAGCCTTTACAAGAGACGAGTTATTGAAAGCAGACGTTTTCGCAGGAATAGGTTGGAAAAGTAAATGATGACGCAAATGTCTACCGCATTCAGGCGCCGAAAATTGTAATTCCAATAAAAATAAATTATGTTCACAATACATCCTATGTCTACATATTTTAATAGCTACTGATCTACTGACCATTTTCTATTTTACAATTTTAATTTAATTTTGTTAGTAATCATAGTTTTATATTATTCTAATTTTAATGTACAGCATAATAGGAAAAAGAGCTCAAAAACCCATTTACAATTCTTATAAATTCTCATAATACATCTAATACATAATAATATTTATTAAAGACTCTCTAAAGTCGATGATCTAAAGCAGAACTATAAAAATATGATTTTTGTATAAATGAATGTAATATTTTTAATATACAAGATATGTTTTGACCATTCATAGATTTTTAAGCTATTAATACACCTTTAAAATATTAAAAAAAACCGTTTTAAAGTCAATTATTACTATACTATTGGGGTTGCATTTCAGAGTGACCTAAATTTCTCTGATCATATTGACTCTGTGTGTTGCTCTGCCTCAAGAATGCTTGGGATTGTTTTTCGTAATTCTCGACACTTCCATAATCCCTCTGTTTTGAGGCTGCTGTACAATGTTCTTGTTAGGAGTATCTTGGAATACGCCTCTATGATCTGGAATCCTTCCACTAAAGCTCTATCTATCAAACTCGAACTTATCCAAAGACGCTTTCTTCGACTGCTTTATAAAGAGCAATATGGGATTTACCCATATTTATTTCCTTCACAATTCGTCATAGGTATAGTCGGCTACACTTCTCTTGAACACAAGAGGAGTGTTGCCATCATCAAGTTCTTGTTTTTCATATTTAGAGGCTTTATCTCCTGTCCGTCTATCCTGGCTGAGTTGGGCCTTCATGCTCCGGAGAGTGTGATTTGGACCCGCCATCGTCCCCTTTTTCACACTCTTCTGGTTAGAACTGTGGCTTATAGTAATTCTCCCATTCCTCGTAGCCTCCGTTTCTTAAATTCACTGGATGGTGCTATTGACATTCGTCACATCTCTCGTCATTTTCTGCACCACTTCCTAATTTACGGAAGTCCCGACCAATTAGAGCGGTTGAGTTGATGAGTTAAGAACTTTTTAAGAATTTATTTTGTCATATTTATTTATTTTTCTTTTCTTCTATTTATTTTACTTGTATTTCATGTACCCTTTCTTAATCTTTTTTGCACACTCATCGCTTTGGAGCAATCTGTTAGACGAGTGTGCTTGATTAATTGATGTCTTATAATAATAAAATATTCTTTTAATAATTAATATTTATCTCTTAAAATAAGTACATATTTCAGTATGTAAAATATTTTCGTATATATACAAACTCAACGACGAAAGATACCGAAAAAGTTGGGAAAACAAGTCTTGAGATATTGCAAGTTGGTGAAACGAGGAAGACCTATTTATAATAACCCTTACTATTTTTGCAAATATTAAAGTACAAACTGTTGAATGATTTATTTATTATAATTGTACATATTTAACGAGATATAACACTTGTCAGAGAAATTGTAGTACATATTTATTATAACGCATTAACTGCGATTGTATGAATTTGCATGGGCATATCAAGAAATATTATTTATGGCATTACAAATACTTAGAATTTTGATTTTGTAACAGTATCTATACTATTGTAAAGTAAGAACGGATATTAAAAACAAAATGAAATACATAATTACATGTCATACAAAATCTATAAGTATATATTTAGGTTTTTTAGCTCTTTTTCCTATTATGCTGTACATTAACATTAGAATAATATAATACTATGATGACTAACAAAATTAAATTAAAATTGTAAAATAGAAAGTGATCAGTAGATCAGTAGCTATTAAAATAGATATAAAATGTATTGTGAATATAATTCAGTAATAATAAAAAGGATATAAAAATCAAAACATAAGTATATATTAGTATGTGAAGTTGCATTTCTGTTTGTAAGCTCTCATTTATCTCTAAGCTATTTATCTTTATAAAAGTCTCATATTTTATCTTCTAAAGACCATGTTCATATACGTATATATTACACTTTATAATAAGTATGTATTCATACCAATAAAAAATAATAAAAATCGATAAGTACTTAAACAATAGAAATTGTAGGTATTTGATATACATATGTACATTTGATATATGTATGTACATACATTAATACATATAAGTACTTAAGCATATTGATAATTTTCTTTCGAGGAAAACTCAAATATAAATCAATTTTGAATTGATTAGATTCATGATAAGATCAATAGAATTATCAGAATTAATTTATAAGGGGTTCCTACCAAATCGAACTACTCATCTCGACTTTAGCTAAAAGTAGCACAGCTGGAGGCAAGAGTTCAATTTCAATAATTATACAATAAAAACCAAGTTTGCCCTGAAATTCACGCCTCAACTCTAGACCGCGATCCTGATCATACGTTGAAATGAAAAAAAAAATACAAGAGCTCATATCACCCATGTTAAAAAATCGCTGAAATGGACGCGTGCGAAATGTGCACCTTGGTCGCGGATACTTGTGTGAATGTATGTGAGTTGACCAAACAGCATTCACATGTACTTGTGGAGGGTCCAATACACTACTTTAGATTCTCTTAAGTTGGTATATATCGACGGTACCGAGACAAGTGAAGAGCATCTTGAACAGTATAAATACTGGAGCATCTTTAGTTGAAGATCATTGAGCTTCGGTCGATACAGTTTCCAACTGCTTCGCTCTCATCCATTAAGGGTAGTACCTCGCCAAAAAACTCCAATCAACATGAAACTGGTGAGCTGACAACCTTTGTTAACCATTTTAAAATTCACCCTTAATTAAAACCACATTTAAATTGCTCTCATTAAAAATTACCGTATTTAAACATTTGCTCTAATTTCAATTTCATACCCTAATTACTTTAGCTTTGAACAAAATCTTGCTACATAAATTCAAACGATGCTTATTTATTCAAATTGTAATCGATCCACTTATTTTTTTAATACTAAAATCATCCAGATAGTTTCAATCCATTTACACTTGTGCTCAATTCTAGTTAAAGTAACTAAATTTTTTGTGACGTCATATTATATGATTCTTTTAATATGATGTTTTAAATTTCATTCGTAAGCAATTAAACAACTTACAATATACTGCTCCATATTTTAAAAGGATGGTTAAATATAAAATATAAAATATACTCTAATTTAACATTGAATGTAATTCATTTTGATACACTAAAGCGTGGTTTACAGTAATATAAATTTAATAATTTGATTGTCTTTCATTTTCAAAATGGGTCGAATTAAGATTGCTCTATATCTTATATATATAAATAATGTTTGCATTTTTACAGTTCGTATTTGCTTGTTTGATCGCCTCCGCATTCTGCGGCAGATTAGAAAACACCTACTTGCCTCCATCGGGAGCTCATCATTCTGGTGGTGGTCCAGGACTTTTGGCTCCTGGAGGAGGACCAGCTCAGCCCCCAATTGAAATCATCTCGCAAACCAATGAAAACAACGGAGATGGATCTTACAAATACAGGTTAGTCATACAATTCGAAGAAAACTGTTTTAGATCAAGACTCGAAAGTGACCATAATTTTAATACGAATTATTGGGTTCTCAATGAATCGAAGTTTATTAAATTTTCTTGATGAATACGAGAATGTGTATTGCTACTGGTAAGATCTGGATCCAGATCAACTGTCTTCTGTTAGAGTTTGTAAAATTTATCTAAAAAAAATTGTTAAACTAACTTACTAACTACCAAAATCATTCCATTATATCCGCTCCAGAAGGTGAAAGGGAAAATACCTTTCCCAAGATAACTTATTCACTATATAGTAAATAATCCACATTCAAATGGAGAAATTTTCGGATTTTTTTATGAATGAAAACGTAATCTTTTAAATTGAAAATTCGAGGATAGTAATTTATTTAAAATATTTTACTTGCATTTAATAATTATTTAATTAATATCAATTTATCTTTAATAGGATATATAATATAAATTTATACATATTTAGTTTCGACCTAGTATATGTGTAAAGTCCTCTTTGTACATTCGAAATATAATATATGTATATTAAATGTTAACATTAATTATATGAATTTGAATCATGTGTATAATTACAATTTCATTAAAAAAACCAAATATTTCAGCTATGAATCTGCGAACGGAATCAAAGTGCAAGAAGAAGGAGAACTGAAAAACAAAGGCAACCCAGAAACCGAAGCCCAATCCGCTGTCGGTAAGAATGACTTAATTCAAAAACTAAAATCTAAAACGATCATAAATTGTTCATAATGGTTTCAACCACTGTTACTGTTTTGAATTATGTGATAGTCACGAAAAGGATCAAATGAATATAATTCAACGGCAATATTGCCTCATCCGCTCGGATATATCTCGAGTTGAGAATCTTTCTCTTTGCTCACGACATTCTAAAGGTTACTCCGGTGGCTAAATTTAGATGAATTGAGAGTGTCAAATATTTATATTTCATTAAAACTTCTTCCGGACTCAAAAAATATTAATTGAAATTATAGGATCTTTCTCTTATCCTGGACCTGATGGAAAAATCTACACCATAACTTACACCGCTGATGAGAACGGTTTCCAAGCTAAAGGAGATCATCTCCCAACTCCTCCCCCAATCCCAGAAGAAATCTTGCAATCTCTTCAACAAAATGCTGCCGAAGAAGCTGCTGGATCTGGTATATAAAATTCATCAGCATTGAACTAAATATTAAACCTATCTACACGGCAAATTTATATACAATATTATATTTTTTCAGCATCTGGTAACGGCAATGGTTACCCATCAGGAGGTCCTAGCAATCAATATGTCCCACCATCAAAACCAGCTGGAAACGGAGGTTATAGATATTAATTTAAAAATTGCATAAAAATCCAATATGGCACTCATTAAGCAATCGACCGGAATACGAGCTTTCTCGACGACTAATTTATACCAAGAGATAATTAACGCTAAGTTAAATCTTTCCTGTATTGCACGTTTCTCATCTTTAACAATCCAACGTGATGAAATATATGTTTCTTGCTCGAGACATATAATTCACACAATTTCTACAGCAGGAAATCGATTAATTTTTGTTTGTTTATTTTTTCGCACTAATAATTATTTATAATCTGCACATAAATTTGTAGATATACATAAAGTAAGCCACCAACGTGTTGTAATATAAAATGTATCATATGGATAGCGTTTAGATAGAAAAGTGGCAAAATTTATGTGGTGATATGTAAATATAATACTTTCATCTGCGTTATGATCTCACATTAAGATCGAGGCATTGTATGTAAATTTGAAAAAAATAAATTGTATTTATTAAACCATGTATTATAAATGGTGAGCCCTTGACGACAACCATCGCGAATCATTTCATTATAATTATTCAATTGTATATTAATTCATTTAATTATTAAAAGATTTTACCAAATCGAGTGCGTGAACTCAAAATGTAAACGTAAGCAATGCATGAAAATGTATTTATGAAAAATAATAAAAAAAATTGACCAAATACATATGTCTTTCTTTTAAATGTTTAATCACTTTCTTCTTTTCAGGACTTCGAACATTATTTGTGATTATATTAACAGTACAATCATCACTTTATTATTATTACAATTAAAACCAACTTCCCACAGTTTCATCCAATATAGTTTTATATTATATACACAACAATTTTTATGAATTGATCTCAAAAAAGTTCAAAATAAACATTTGAACTAATAAAAATATTTATTACACTTTTTACAAGATAAGTATAGTGAACTATTCTTTGCAAACTAATAAAAACCTTTCCTCCTTATATGTTTCATTGAAATCGATGAAGAAATCAATGTAGAATGTCTGTTTCAAGTATTACTTACATGTAATTGGATGAAAGTTAATATGTACAAGGATTGAGCAATTATGTTTTTTATACAAATTGGATAAGATGAAACGAATGAACTGTAATTATGCAATTTGAAATATGTACATATATATATATATATATATATATATATATATATATATATATATATATATATATATATATATATATATATATATATATATATATATATATATATATATATCAGTGGCGGGCGGTGACTTTTCAAACAAGGGATGCTGTCCCTTGTTTGAAAAAAAAAACCGACCAATTTATTTTTTAAAATTTAATTTTATTCTTCGTTCCTTTTTACAAAATTCATCGATAACCGCATCATAGAATTTTTTATTGTTTTTTAAATTTGACATTATTTTCTTTTCGATTGCAATTAAAGCAAGACCAGAGAGTCTTTCTTCACTTTGACTACTTCTGGTGAACGTTTTAATTCTTTTCATAGTCGAAAATGATCGTTCAGCCGATGCGCTCGTGGAAGGTATCGTACAAATTAATTGTATTAAACTAAATACTTGTTCCAAAACGTCTATTAGATCATCTTTCACAATTAATTCCTTTACGTCATTTATAGATTTCAAATGAAAATCTTGCGTTGAGTACATGTAAATTAATTCGCTTTTTAATTTCATAAAATCAAAGTATTTTCCATAAGTTAGGTGGAGTGATTTAAATAGGAAATCTGGAAAATTATTTTCATATTCTTTAAATTTTTTGACGTTAAAAAATTCGAGAAATTTTAAATTTTCGATATCTCGAAATCGATTGGTTGTATTTACTGAAAGAGTTTCTAAAATTTCAGAATAGTGAAGTTTATACGTTGTTTTCACATCTTCTTCACATTCAGCATATTTTCTTTTTCTATTAAAATTTTTAGTTATTACTTTGTTCCACAATGAATCAAAATCGTCTTTTTTGTTATCTAAATATTTTACAAATTTTTTAATTTCACTTACGCAATACGATATGTCAAAGGTTTTTTTTTGTAAAATTTCAAATAAAAAATTTGCCGAATTAAATATTGCAGAAAATAAATGCAAATTGAAATTGAATTCAAACTCTTTTAAATAACGATGAAGGACTTCAGCATTTATGACAGCATCAGTATCCCATTCGTCTTCGTCATTAATTATTTGATTAAATATTTCCATTAATTCTGTTTGATATTCTAATATCATATTTAAAATTTTGCTATTGTAGTTCCATCGTGTAGGGGCAGCAGTGGGAAATCGTTTTTTTATTTGACAATCGAGAAGGGAAATTCTTCTTGAAGACTTACAAAAAAAAGTTGAAAATGACAACATACGGCTGAAAAAACGTTTGCATCCGGATATATGTTTAACAGATTGCGACAAAACTAAATTCAATCTGTGAGCGTAACAATGGACAAATAAAGAATTAGGACAAATATCTCGAATTTTTCGTTGCACTCCATTATGCTCCCCGGACATTACAGCCGCTCCATCGTACGTTTGTGCAATTAATTTGTCCAAACAACCAAATTCTTCCAAGGTCTCACGTATGTGCTGAAAAAGAGCATTAGCTGTTCTATTGGGACTAACATCGACAAATCCAACAAATCTCTCCTGAATTTCATTATTTTCATCTACATATCTAAAAATAGTAGATAGCTGAGCTTTGCGACTGATATCTGTAGATTCGTCCACAATTATGGAAACAAATTTTGATGCACGTATTTCAGTTTTAATCTCATCTAGCAAGACTTTTGATATTGCGGATACCAAGTCATTTTGTATATGGTTCGATAGTCCAGTAAACACCGTAGAGTTATCTAAATGAGTTTTCAATTTTATGTCTGATTCACTCAACAGATACAGCAATTCAATATAATTCCCTCTATTTTCCGATTCCTGGTGCTCAAAATGTCCTCGTAAAGGTTGTTCTTGTTTTGCTAAAAAACAGATCGCGCTTATTAATTTCGACAAAATGTATCTATTTGCAGTAACTTCTTTGTTGTGCATTTCAATATTTGCTTTAAATTGAGCACTTAAAAAATTTTCTATACGAGGTCCCTTTCCAAATTTTTTAAATTGAGCAGCAGAACATATGTGAGCTTGAGAACATTCATGTCTCTTGCGCGATTTACTTAAATTGTTTAGGTCAGAAAATCCAAATTTACTCCAGACATTCACTTCTTGAGAAAATAAAATACATGGCCAACAGAATAATTTCGTTAAGTGAGCACATCCACAAATCCATGAAATTTTTTCGTATGTTTCTGTGTACCTTTTAAATGTTTTTGTTTTAGACTGAATATTTAATATTGGTGTGGGTTTGGGGCTCTTAACAATAATCTCCTTTTCATTAAATGGGAGAGAAGCAAATCTTCTTTTCAGCACATTTTCAATTGAACAATTGCAATTATTATTGATCTCGACGACAAGTCCACTCTCATTGTTATTTTCGATATCCATATTAAAGGCAATAATGAAAACTCGTAAGTAGTGGAACAGTAAACTAAAAATAAAGTTAGACGAAACTAATTAAAATGAAAACTTAATTCAAAAGTAAAAAATAACCAACTTACAGTATAAATGATTAACTTCGTCTAAAGAAATGAATCGGCTAGCTTTTTGATAAATAACTTGGGGCGTAGCGTGCGGAAATATCGATCAACAGCGGCTTCCAAGTGAAACTCAATAGATAAGCAAACAGAGAAACCGAATCCACCGTAGAGGTTAAACAAGTGTCAACGCGTCCGCGCGAATAAGACAGCCTCATAGTGCGCATGCGCAAATGGGATCGGTCGCGACTCCGAATCCATGACGCGCGCGCACTTCACTCAGCGTCTACTCGCCAGCGTCACTCGCCTGTGGCCGGCCTATGCGAATGCGGCCTATGCGAATCCTTAATAAAAATTATCAAAAGATCCTATATAATGCATCATGTAACAAAAAACACGTGATATGTGAAATATATATCATATACTACATCATAATCACGTACATCACTAAGAATACATCGAAGCGAAATTCAAATATTTATTAAAAATACTCTTGGCTTTTTAAAGTTATAGGGGATGCGCCGCATCCACCGCATCCATGGACCGCACGCCACTGATATATATATATATATATATATATATATATATATATATATATATGTATATATATATATATATATATATATATATATATATATATATATATATATATATATATGTATATATATATACATACATATATATGCATTGTATAAAATCATTAATTATTCTTGCATCTTGTATATATGTACATTGTAAATATGTAGATTTGTGTAGAAAACTTTTTCAATGCTTAATCTCAAAATCATTAGGAGAAAAGTAAAATTTATGATAATTTACTCGATAAATATGTAGATACATACATAAATGTTAATGAAACACTCCTATTATATTATATCAATTTCCAAAGCTTGAAATTTATGTGTACAATTATCGTAATTAATACAAGTGAGTAATTTATGTGAACATACGATCTATTCAATATTATCATAATCATACAATATACATATATGTAACTGAAATGGAATATTACACATTATTTTTTATTCTGTGCATTTTCAGACCAATTACAACGCGAGCACAAAAGCACTTTTGACATTATGTAAGCAGACACGTGCCGATTGGAGCAAAGCGTTCTCACAAGAATCCACCTACTCCGTGGGACAAATTGTGTTGAATTGCGTAAAGTCGACCGACCAAGAAAGTGGTAAAAGAAGTAACAACAATGCCAGTAGTGTGCTCAGAGATACACACGATCATGCAGATTGTTAGCCAACGAACGATGCCTCGGTGCAAGAAGTTATGCAACGGTTGTGTTGTGACTTAGCCCGATGACCCCACAAAGGTAAAAATCCCGAAACCTCAACCGGTCAGAGGTCCATCATCTTAAAACCACGTGAGATACACATTTTTGTAACGATTAAATGGGGAGATAACACTGTTCGACATATGACGACTTTTTTTTTTGGTTCAGAGACGAGATATGACTTTTCTTATAGATCTATGTCCAGTGAACACGAATCTGGTAATGAAAAGTGTTGATTGACTCGTGATTCGGAGACATATGTGTTTTTTTAATCGCGCAATTTTTCTATATCTTGGTGTTGTTCGGTTGATGTCTCAAAATCTGTCAATTTCCTGTTCAAAATGAATATTGGAATCTATAGTCAGGTATTTTATCTTTCATTTGTAGTACTTTTCAGCTTTCAAATCTCTCTAAGTAGTCAAATCAAAAGTAAACCGGAAGTAGTAATTTTTTTAGAACAATATTTTATTATTTTATTTTGCCCTTTTAAATTATTTATATCTTCTAGATAATTTATTCTTATAGTATTTATAATGATGTTAAGTTTGTGAAATCCGAATTTTTATTAGTATTCGTTGAATTAAATAATAGAAGACAATCAGAGTCAGTAGATGATACATCTTTGGTAGCACTAGTGCATATTTTATTTTATTTTATGAGTAAACATCTTGAAGTTTTTTTATATCTGAAAGTTTGATATATCAATTACATATAACAATTCATATCACAACCACTACTACATTAAACATTTCAGAATTAAAATGAGTCAATGCTCAAATGTTGTTAATCGGGTATTTCTGAATTATTGGCATGCGTTTTTTTTTCAAATAATTCTAAAGAAAGTAATCCAAATGAGTAAAACCGCAAGATTGGAGGAAATTTCTAGCAATGATACGATCATTGAACTTTGAGCGCAATCAATCTTTCGGGATATGATGTCGTTTCGTTGAAACCACAGTCGATTTATAATATCCTTTTCGTTCAATTTAAGCCATTAAAATGATCGACAAAGTGCAATGATCGGCTTTGAAATGAATTCGGTTAATTATTAATTCAATTTCGATGACATCTCGCGATGTGATTTTTAATTACATACATTGCACCTAGTTTCTGAACCACGGCAAACAAGTTTAAATAATTGAGATCATTTAGCCTACATATATATGCAGTGTATGTATTTATGTAGTATTAAACTGGCTGGTATGTTTTTTACATATGTATTTATTAATATAATGATTATATATATAAGTACTTGCAGATTGACCACTGTCAATGGCGCGTTCTAGTAACACTGAGCAACAAATCATGCTCATTTTTACTTTATTTACTTACTGGAGCGGAGATTAATCTTTTTTATAATGTTTAGATAAAAATATTGAGATGAAAAACCAATATTATTAACGTATTATGTTAATAAAATTAGCGAAATATTACGGGAAAGAAATGTGTTAAAAAAAGTATATTTTTGATATTTAAATTCGATAGATAATTAAATATATGTTAGTGTTTTAAGGCGACAAAGAATCACAATCAATATAAAAAATGTTTGACTATTGATTCCAATACTCAATTTTGGCACATCGATCCTAGATTTTGAGTTAAAGACGCTCATATCTCATAAACGAGAAAAAAACCATCAAAAATCATTGACATATTCGAAGCTAGTGGGTAAATTTAGTAAAGACTGATTAGTTTCAGCTTCGGTATTTTTCTTGTTGCCTTTGAATTATGTATTGAAGAACCAGCCCATATTTTCAGACATATCACAAAATGAAAGTTGATTATTTGTTTTATTTGGAATCAATTTATTATTATTTATATGTAACTCGTTTAGGTATATAATATAATACAAATAAACAACCAATATTAGAACTTGAACTTGAGCTTTAAAATATATTATGTGGATATGAAAATGCAAATGCAAAGTGTATTAAAATGAATTTTCATCGGTGTTTTCAACATCGATTTAAAATTAAAAATTGATTAGTAATTGCAAAGTATTTAATACTAGTGTTTTTACCCGGCTTCACTTGGTATTTTTAATATAAACCGTTTAAGCATGGCCAACCTAATAGTAAACATTATATTAAATTTATTTGAATAGTTTTATTTTATTTAAATTTATCTGAATAAATAGATATTTATTTTTCTACGAACCAACAATAGTTACATACAAAGTATCTTTCAAAATTATATATTTGATCTAATAATCATCATTTAATCAGGGCGACGAAAAGTAGTCGAATGATTATTTAGCATTACTCGTAGGTGGCGTAGCTAGCTCATAGCTAAGTCATGCAAAGCATGAGAGCCCAGCTTGACAGGGGATCCAAATATATATCATCATCATCATTTACAGCCATTCGCCATCCACTGCTGGATGAAGGCCTCTCCAACACGCTTCCACTCGTCTCTGTTTTGCGCAACACTCATCCATCTCATTCCGCACATTTTCCTAATTTCGTTCACCCATCTGCCTTGCGGTCTTCCTTTTACTCTTTTGCCTTCTCTCGGGTACCATTCAAGCACTTCTTTTGTCCACCTTTCGTCCATCCTCCTAGCTACGTGACCCGCCCATTGCCATTTCAATCTCTTCACTCTATCCACTATGTCCACTACCCTTGTCATATTTCTCACCCACGTGTTCCGCTTCCTGTCTTTCCTCGTTATGCCAAGCATACAGCGTTCCATACTTCTTTGAGTGCATTGGATTTTATTTTGCATCTTGGCGTTCAGTGTCCAAGTTTCACATCCATACGTCATCACTGGCAAAACGCATTGATCAAAGATCCTTTTCTTCAGGCAGAGTGGCATTTTTGATTTAAAAACAGCATTCATCCGTCCAAATGCACTCCACCCTAATTTCATACGTCTCTTTATCTCTTCATTTTTACTACCAGACATGTCAATTATTTGACCTAAATATAAATAATTATTTACTACTTCTACTGGTTTATCATCTAAGGGGATGCTATCAGGCATGCAATAACTATTGAACATTAGTTTAGTCTTATCTACGTTAATTTTTAATCCTACTTTTCTACTTTCCTTGTCCAGCTGTGTTAGTCTGATGAGTAGGTCAGCTGAATCACGAGCAACTAGAACTATATCGTCTGCGAACCGAAGGTGACTCAAAAAGCGACCATTGATGCTTACTCCGGCTGTATCCCAATCCAATTTCCTGAAAACTCCCTCAAGCACCGCATTGAATAACTTGGGCGAGATTGTATCTCCTTGTCTTACTCCTTTTCCTATGCTAAATCTATCTGTACCTGAAAAAATTTTAACCGAAGCTGTGACATTCTTATATATTGCAGCTAACAGTCCCACATAGGGTTCCGGCACTCCCTGTGTTTTTAGAGCGTTAAGTACTGCATTATGACTAACTGTATCGAAGGCTTTCTCATAATCGACGAAACCTAGGCACAATGGCCGTTGATATTCGTTGGCGCGCTCGATTAGTTCGCCAACTACTTGGAGGTGGTCCATTGTGCTGAAATTTGCCCTAAGCCCTGCCTGCTCTATAGGTTGGTTCTCGTCGAGGATATTCTTCAGCCTTTCTGTAATAACCTTCGTGAAGAGCTTGTAGACCGCTGAAAGTAGACTAATGGGTCGGTAGTTCTTGATATCGCTTTTGTCGCCTTTTTTGTGTATTAAAATGATAGTTGCGTTATTCCATCCTTCTGGTATAGCTTGGTTCTGGATGCATTTGCTGAAAAGCCTAGCTAAGATATTAATTAGGGGGAATATTATCTTCCCCTGGGGTTTTACCGTTCTTTGCAGTTTTTAGCGCGGCCTCTACTTCGCTAGGCAATACTGCAGGAACCCTTTGGCCGTGTGTCGATTCCAGAGCGGGGAATTGGCTGTTGTCGTTCTCGTATAGTTTTGCATAGAACGTGTAAACTCTGTCTATGATTTCTTCTCTATTCCTAATTATTACTCCGCTCTCTGAACGAAATATATGTATATATATATATATATATATATATATATATATATATATATATATATATATATATATATATATATATATATATATATATATATATATATATATATATATACATATATATATATTTATTATTACACTCAATATAATTCAACAGTGTCGAAAAAATCGAAAGTAAGAAAATTACTCCAGTCATACACTTGTTCACCTTTATTTCACGACCCAAAAGTGTAAAAAGACCCAAGCAACTATTTCGGCTTGGTATCGTTGCAGACCATAAAAATCCATTTATTTGGGTTCAATTAACGCTATTTTAAAAGATATATCAAATATCGCTATTATTAAAAAAAAATACTCAATTGGAAATATATCCATAAGACTCATCACAAAATTTTTCAAACCTTAAATCGAGAAAGATGATTTTTTTTCTAGAATTATTATACTGATAGTCATATGTAAAAATGTATCAACAATTAATTTTAGTTTCATTTCATATTTTTTAAAATCAGATTTGGAGGCCTTCCATAAATGTTGCGCGAGGGCTACGCTACTTCCTTAAATAAACATTGTGGGCATTATTTTATGTATTGTTATTAAATATTAAGTACTAGCTGAATCCGGCATGCGTTGCAAAGCCAAAATAAGGCATTCAATTCCCGTTCCCGTTTCAAGTGATAGTTGGAGGTCAACTAACGTCTCTTCAAAGTCGTGTCATATTACACCAACTGGTAACGTGGTTACCAACGAACACATTTCCATGACTACATAATGGCGCTTCAAATATGCATATAAAAATTCCTGAAAGTTCCATCGTAATCGGTTGAGTGGCTTAGGAGCCTATACTGGACAGACAAACAGACATACAAATAGACAGACAAACACATAGGCAAACAGACAGACAACCAGACAGACAGACAGACAGACAGATAGACAGACAAACAGACAGACAAACAGACAGAAAAATAGACAGACAATCAGACAGACAAACAGACAGACAAACAGACAGACAAACAGACAGACAGACAGACAAATAGACATTCAATTTTATATATATGTATATAGACAATATAAAAAGTATGCGTATTTTTATTATAAAATCATTTAATTTTGTCGTTATAATTAATGGATAAATGTATATGAGCTGTTATATTTGAAGTGGCGAAAGTCAAATTTTCAGTTCCAAAAATTTCTGTTTGACTTAATTCACAAATTGCTACCACTTATTTTAATTCGATACATCCAGAATCTCGGAAAAGCAGAATAAACGAATTACAGACCACTAGTATTTTTAAATATTGTCAAACGCAAAACATGATGTTTAATGTTTTCCGAAATATTTTTCGACATGAAGATAAGTTGAATTATGCCACTTTCAAATATAGCGGCTCATACATACATATATACAAACATACATACATATTTTCAATATACATATATGTAGGTACACAACCTTTGATAGATTCAATTCACATAACATATGAAGAAACTGACTTACTTATATCTATATATGTAAGTCAGTTTCTGAATGACTTATGTATGTCTTATATACGTACATACATATGTATGTAGATTATAAATAATTGCATCGAACATGAATTGCAAATTTCATAGGAAAAGTTTCATTAATAAATGTTCGTTATACACTGACGACACAAAATAATATTTATTTATTAATTCCAATTTATAATCAGTGTCATTTATTATGTTAGAGATGGCACTACGTTGTTAAAATAATTGGTTAATTTGGCCTTTGACTCGATTAGTCAATTGTTAAAATTGAAAGTGGCGAAAGGTTTCTTAATAGCTAGTAACGTTTCAATCAATTTGAACTTTGTATATATAATAATAAAACGTTTAAAAATATACTAAAATATGAATAATATAATACGAATTGAATACGGATACCACACAGTATATAAAAGCTTAATCCAATTAGAATCAGATCCGAACGAATATTAAGTATATTGAATCTGCATTAACTCGGACACGAACGAGTCAATCGTCTTTTGCGTAATATGTTAATCTAAAAAAAATCGTGTCTTTGTGACTTTTCATCTTATTGATTCCATCCATATACATATGTGTACCCAATAAATCATAAGTGTCCCATCTTGGAAAGTTTCATACGAAATATCATCGTTTATTAGTTAATGTATCGGGTTGACGAAACTGCGGGTGGATTTCGTATGGTCGTATTAATCAATCTCAAGGTACCATGGGTCACACCAGCATCCCATGTCTCCGGGCAAGGTCATCATATATGCATGAGGCAGTAGGTCATCCACGGAATGTTGACGCGGTAATGACGATTACACACATGTGTGTGTGTATTATAAGAGTACTCAAACGAAACAAAAGGTCTGCCTTTCATGCTCATACCCCAGTCTCAGGTACATATATGAGGTACCGTTTCGTTGAGGTCGGTTTTCACTATCAAATGCCACGCGAATTTTAATTAGATATGATCACTTGATGATTACTCTATCTTGCACCGATTGACATACATAGTTATTATGCGGCATTGCAAGTTCAATGAGTTTCGAATTTTAGATGTTCATCGATGGACCCCAGTGGAAAACTTTCATCATATCAACGGAACGTTAAACAAGAAAAAATCATTGATTTTAAACAATGTCCTTTGTTCTATTGTCCAATGTCCTCCAAACAATCCATTTAACTCGACAAAAATATTAATTAGGATTTCAATCAACAAGATTTCAATGATTGGGATTTCAATCAAAATTATGATCCCGGCTTAAACTAATGGAATTAAATATATTACTAAGAGGTTTGAGCCCCGTAAGTACGTAAGTAATGACATAAAGGAGGCCCAAACCTCTTAGTAATATATTTAATTACATTAGTTTAAGTCGGGATCATAATTTTGATTGAAATCTCAATCATTGAAATCTTTTTGATTGGAATCCTTATCATTAATTTTTTTTTATATTTTATATATTTTAGTACATATACATATATATATTTATTTTTTTATATATCGTTTTAATTTTATAAACAAAACATAGAAGAGGCTAGTTTTTACAAAACATTTTTTTTTATTTTATACATTTTAGTTTTAGAGAATTTTATTTTTAAATACAATATTATGTAATTATTATTTACAAATTATTTTAATTTGTTTATTGGTTGGGTTAATACGAAGAGTTCTCTAAATTGAGAAATCACCAATTCTCTCCGTAAACTTTGATCATGAGTATAGCAAAGTGCATAATGTGCCATAGCGAAAGGGGGTGAAAAGGAAAAAATTATCAGAACAGTGTGGAAAAATGCAACAGTGTGGACGATAGACGTCACCGTGAACGATGATGCAGTATTTTCAAACGTGTCTATTACGATTATTTTTCACCATGGTAATGGCGGACGTCATTTCCACTTATATTGACTACCAAATCGAACAAAATGGCAAAGTGTGAGAACTATCGGATAAGTACCCAAATTTCGTCACACGACAAAATCGATTCTGAACTAAGAAGAGGTTAGTAATAGTAATAAAAAGGAGGTTTTTTTTATATATATATATATCTCTTTTTTGAGAATAGTTTCAATTTTGTTTGTCATTTAAAAAATAAATAAACGCTTTATATTAATATATCGAAGTGTATTTGGGTTGATTATGATGAGTTTTGACTGATTAATGATAATTCAAAGTCACCATTTTGCTCGAAAGTTCGTGTTGTATTTGGGTAGCGTTATTTTCAGAAAATCATCATTTTTTATCACGTTCCCGTGATTATTTATAAAATTAAAAATCGTTGAAAGCTTCCTTGGGTACCTTTAATTTGAATACAAAAAAAAAGTCCGAAAAAAGTTAAGCATTTTATGAAATGTAAAGAGGTCAATATAAACCAATGGAATCTGCAGCTGAAATTTTCCAATACATGATATTATATTATTACTACCTTAATAATATGTACATATAAGCTGTTGATATAAGTTAAATATCAGTTGAATTGAAACTATTAATGCTGTGAAATAAATCAGGACAATTTGTTATGAAATGATAACTAATTAGCATATTTCCTAAGTAAATGATTGTCAAAATTAATATATTTTTTAATAATTTACACAAATTCAACATCAATATATTACGTTGAACAAAGGCACTTAATTAAAATAAAGATTGTCTAATAATACGAATGCCTATACAATCACACGACATTAAGAATATTTTAATTTATGAGTGGAACATTTTGTAACGTCCTGTATTTTTATGTCAATATCAATGATGTATTTTCCTCACAAAAAATATTGCTCAAAATTGAATATAAAAAAATGAACTTATGTTTCACGCATCTTATGTATGCATAAACGAGGACATCGTCTGATTTTTATTTATTCACAGTATTAATTTATGACTTAAAAAATAATTACAATCATTTTCATTTTATTTTCCCATTTATATTTTATTTTATTATAAATGCCATGTAAAAATTTTATGAACTATAAATTACAAAATATGTAGTTTTATGTACAAATATTCAATCATTTCTTCGTTATCATCATTGTTTTGTCCATTTGATTTGTGAACATTATTAGAATTGATTACACTGAGCAAAAATCACGTTGCTTACTTACCGGAGCGGAGACTAATCAATCTTTACCAAGTTTGACCTATTGAAGTTTTGTTAGCTTGTTCTTGTTTAAGAAATATGCGCGTTTAAAATTTTTTTACAGGTTTTTGGTTTTCGCAGTCTTTAATTCAAAATATAGTATTGCTTTCCCAAAAGTGAGTACTGGAATCAATAGTCAGATATTTTTTACATACCTCCTTTACGTTTCACATGGCTTTTTCTATCGATTTAATTGCTATGATCTACCTTTTTACTTAATACTTAATAAATAATTAATGATCTACCAAATTTTAAAGGTCAAAAACATACAATTTTTTTTACACATTATTATGAGCTACATATTTTCGATATTTTTTTTATTTTTCCACGTTTATGGGGATTCTTTATGTAAATCCTTTTTGTTTTATCCAAACGTACTTAAATTAAGTTAAACTTTAATTGAATTAAATCATCATGTTGTTTAGAGACCGCATGGATGATGCAAGAGCGAAATGAAGAATCAAGAGCGCATCACTCAATCTCTCTCGCTCACCTTAACTTATGAACGATTTGCGCACCCACCTAGAACATTCCATATTTTAATTTAAAATCATTTACGGGTCAAATAAGTATGTACGTTCAGATAAAATAAAAAAAATATTGAAATTGAAAACTTACCCTTATAAGCGCGGTTAAGTGAAAAATTAGCGAAACTGGCTTTTATTTAAAAATTACGGAAAAGAAATATATTTTTGGCTTTCGAAATTTGCTAGAGACTTATAAATACCACAATCAATAGAAAAAAACATCCGACTATTGATTGCAATACTCACTTTTGGCACAATAATACTAGACTTTGAATTAAATACTGCAAAAGTCCCTCACTCCCTCACGTGTGGTATGCAAGTGCCCCAATTTTTACAATTTTCGTAATAACTATGTGGTTTTCAAAGCTTTACACTCTATATTTCTTGTATTCCTAGAATGAACTACAAGAAATTTATTTTAATAGATTTTGCGTGATTTAGAAAAGGGGTACATTGTAAAAAAATACATTTCTACGTTCCAAAGTATGATTTAAAGGCAGTAGCGATAAGTCATGTTTTTGACTGTTCGCTTACATATTCTTGTTGATCGATGAATCAATGCGAGAGAAAGAGACAGCTATTTTTTTCGTCGCTTTTTGGCGCGTGGTCACGCAGTCACGCAGTTGCCTGTTGGCCTTATCTATGTGTGTTTGCGTGTTGATGCTTGTCGTTATTTATTAATACAAAAATAGTCAAAAACATGCTATAGGACTAAAACTTTTTTATGTTGACGTATAAAATGATTAATAAGATATATATTAGCTGGCTAATATATAATATATATACATATATTAGCCAGCAGCATAGCTCGGTCGTTAAGCTTCTGCTTAGCGTCGAGAGGCGCCGGGTTCGATCCCATGAGCTGAGAATTTTTCTGAGTATATCTGTAGTGCTTCTGCTCAGACCTGGATATTTGTGACTCCAGTTCGATCGTTTCCTATCAGATTTTGCAATTTTTTTCTGATTTAATTGTTGAAACGGTTCCCAGTAAAATTGGCTAAATATCCTTCCTACCTACTATGTCACCACTATTTGAGATTGATTAATGTACAACAAAATTGATATACAATTCATATATGTCTCGTTAATTTGCGAGTTTTTTAGTGTCTTGTAATTCAGCGACCTGTATAATAACAAAAAAAATGCTGCAATGTTTGTAATTGGCCAGGAAGTCACATCGGGATTACCTGTAAGGCCTTCATGATATATATGTAAAAAATAAATAAATAAATATTGAACCCATTTGTATTGAGAAAAGCCGTATTTTGATTAAAAATACTGAGGTCTTACTCGACCCCGGATCGGGACACTCGTTCGATCTCGACGCTCCGTCCTTCAAAGGTTAAACTATAGCAAGCCAACAAAAACCACTGTCATATTTGAACTCAGTGGATCGAATTTAGTATTAAGAAGTAAGTAATATTGTTTAGCTTCCATTCTGGTAAATTTTTTTTGTGGCTCAATGTTATTACAGTGATTTAAACCTGAAATAAGAATTGTTGCTATAAGAGTTGGTCTTGGATTTATAGCGATTTTAAGACAAAATATTTTCGAATCGTGGCTGTCGCTAATGTACTTACCATAAAGCAGAGATGTAATTATATATCAAAATAAAATGTATAATATTCTTAAATAAAAATGTGATATAAATTGAAGACGTAGAAGCATAAGCACGCTATTGCAAAAGTGATAGACAGTTCGGTGCCTATAAATCATAAATAAATTTGACATTTTAATCACAATTTTGTTCATTACAGGCAACAAGAAAGCTGCGGCGCTTATGGTCAGTATAATTGTACCTTATGGAGAGAAGTTTTGAATCAAAAAATATTTATTGCCTACGTATAGATACATAGGCAATGTGCAATACGAGTTCGTGTGCATTTTCAACGAAAAAAGTTACATAATGCTAAAAGAAAATACTAAAAAAAAACTCACATACGTACTGGTATATACATCATAGCTAAAATTTGAAATCGTATATGTATGTATGTATATAATTTAATTGAATTGATTTATTGTTTCATTATATAACACTGAATGAATACAAATCATCAATGAATCGGTGACCACTGTAAGGCTAAGTTTAGTTCCTTTTAGAGAATATTGAATAAAAAAAAGGATGAGTCTAATGATTGATCGTCTTCTGCAGGATGAATCAATGAAAAAGAATATTTTATAATAATAAAACGATTACAATTAAGGCTAACGAGATTCTTTACGCACAGTATTTTCACATATATGACACAACGACAAAAGAATGAAACAATCTTATCGACTGAGCGATTGCCTTTGTAACAAAGCAGTGTAGACGATTTTAATCTATTGCGAAAAGTGCAATAACGATAAAATTTTCCATAAAAAGGCAATAAAAGATATCAAAGTTTGCCGATTCTAAAGACATCCTAAACATCGATACAAAGCTTAAGTCTACATCTGTATCTATGTATATAAAGTTTTTAATTACTGTGGCAAAAATTTATACTAGCGTAATGTTTTGAAATGAAAATGCCATAAGGTCAAAAATATTATGCCTACGAATGCATCATAAACATTGTGGGTTTTTTTATTGCGGTACGTTTAAAAATATCCACGATTTAATGAAAACAACATTGTTATTCGAATTGTAAAATTATACACTTAAAATTGTCATTTTTGTTTATTTTTAATCATGATTTTTTTAGAATATCAGGAAACGAAATCTGCTGGTACGAAATTGCTTCAAATTACTTCAAACAAACGCATGCAATAAAATATTTTTAATTTTTTCGATTAATCTTTTCTACATCTTGTAACCTTTTACGCTTTGAAAATACGAATGATGAATCGTAACGATATAATTTTCAAAATATCATCGCCTTAAATTACCGACTGGAAAATTATATGGTTTAGATGCCGTGTTATGATTTCCATGGCATAAAAAAAATTGTATGTACTTATTCGAACCGAAAATTGCATATTTTAAACTTTAAAGGGTAGGTGCCAGAATCAATGTACGCAACTTATGTATTTGTTATTTATAGTTAAATGAAATTAATATGCGTGCGTATAAAAAAAGCTGTGTATTTTTTCGTTGGGTATTATTTTGATGACAATTAACGACCTGAAGACCTTTTGACACTCGAAAAATTGTGTACGTGTAAGTCATTTTTGCGCAACAATCATGCAACGAATATGACCCCAAGCAAAAGAGGCGAAATCTTTTACCTACACTTTATAATCTTTTATGCTTATTATTATTTATTTATTGCACACATGAAATTATTAGAAGTCAATTGTGTGTTCAAATAATGTTTTTTTTTTCAATTTAACAACTTCACTAATTTAATTTAATTTAATGAAAAACAAAAATGTATAAAAACTAACAATATGTACCTAATTATGATTTAATGTATATATAGAGATTTAGGGGTATTTTTGACTCCAAACCGATCGTTTCTTATCAGAGTTTGCCAATTTTATCTTATCATTGTTGAAACGGTTCCTCAAAATTGGCAAAAAATCATCTTTCCTGTTGTCACAAATCTTCTGTATTTATTTTATGTACAATTTGTAAAAATTATGTACAAATCTAAAATCCATAGATGTTTCAATGGATTAATTATATAATTAATTAATTGTTATTTCCTGTTTTTCAGCATCTGGAAATACAGTGACTTATGTAATAATAAAATGCTGCAATGTTTGTAATTAATTGTCCAGAAAAGCGCATTGGGGTCTTCCTGTCAAGCCTTCCTGGTATATATCTACATATGTAGAATAAAATACATATATTTTCAGTAGGTCAGAGTGAAAAACGTTAGATAATAAAAACAAATTGGTTTTAAACAATGTCAAGTGCCTCCAACCAATCGATTTATGTCGACAAAATGTCTATTTTTTGGGAATAATTTCGATTTTTTAAATATTAAAAAATATAAAGACTCATTAAAATTTATTTGGGTCGATTATAATTAATTTTGACTAATAAACGAGAATTCAAAGTCGCCGTTTTGCTTGAACTTTTTAATGATCTCATAATTATCTTGGAAATAAAAGTCGTTGAGGTTTTTCATAATCTTCAATTTAAACACAAAAAATACCCAAAAACTTAATGAACTTAATTAATTTATTCATTTATTTATTTACATATTAGCTGCTGTGACGTTACAGAATACTCTAATGCGTCTTTGTGACCAGACATATAAGCATAATACAAATACTATAAATAAGAAAATTAGTGATACATCTATGTTATAGATAATACATTTTTGAAACCATATTCAAATATTGTTTACATGGTGGGTAGGATGGTTTTTGCCGATTTGATGAAGGAATCGCTTGAACAATGAAATCAGATAAATTGATAAACTCTGATAGGAAACGATCGACTTGGAGTCACACAAATATCCAAGTATGATCAGCAGCATTAAAGATTATACTCGGAATTAATTATTTTCAATCGAAGTCAGCTCACTTTATGAAATATAAATAGATCAAAATAACCTATTTTGACGCAAAATTTTAGATGTTACGCCAAACTTCCCATACAAATGCCTGCTCTTCATTTTGTTATAATTCTGTCCACATTAAACCATTAAGGATGATTAGTATAAATATCTTCTTAATTACTATTTTATGAAAACAATTTAAATGGTCAGTTTTTTTTTCTATAAATAGTCAGTAACTTATACGAAAATTTTGTGATAGTAGTTAACTATATTAACTATATTTGGTCAGTAAACCGCTTATTGTTTTTAGGATTTTTGACCAACACACAATAGTTAAACAGTCAGTGACCGATAATATTACACTGATCATCTATTTGCCGACCAAATGAAATGAAACTACCGACCAAATTAAATTAGGCCGTTTTTTATATTGTTATCTTTTGGATTGTTTTAAAAACAAACATTGTTTTGATATTGTTCAATTTTTGCTTCTGTTATAAAATAAATAATTTAATAAAAATGTACGAGGTAGTATAAACTAGACTATTGAGAATTATTGTAAGATGTCTGTACGTATAGTTATATATTTTGTATAATAAAAAAAACCTAACTAATAAATTGTTTTCTTGTTTTTCAAAGTTTTTTTGTATAATATAATGTATCGTACACGATTGATATGCAATAATGTATGTACATAAATAGCATAAATTCATTGAAAATTACGTATAAATCATCTTAAAAGTTAGCCAAAGTCGTGCTAATATATTTTTTAATTTATTTATGTACCTATTCTTCATTAATGCTAAAACTAAAAGTTGTGTGTTGGTTACACCGTTTTTTTATTCGCATTAAAATAATCCTAATGAAAATACAATAATGAAACATCAATACAAAAAAAGGATATGTCTACATTTTATTATGATTAAACCCGCATTTTCAATGCTAATTACATACACACATGGACATAAAATAAAAATGGATTGTTATTATCATATTTCGTGCGGAATTAAATACATAAAATAAAATATCAGATGTAAGATTTATACGTTTGAAAAAAAGATACGGGTTTGTACTATTGACGTGTTAATTAGGTCATTTGATCAATTGATACTACGGTCAATGCCAATGTGTGTAAAGTCAATATAATAATATCTATTTATTTTATAAACATATGAATATATAAACATTCAATTGATACTTGAAAGTAAAGAAGACTCTCACTGATGAAAAAAGTGAAAAGATAAACCTTGAACGGAGGAGAATTCTGGCGAAAGAATGTACAAATAATTGTTGATCTTCAATTAATGATTCGAATCAACGGCTTCAATCAATCATCTGAGGAGATATAACCATGGTAGTTAAATCATACGTCGGTTAAATGGCGTTTATAATCCAAGTATACCGAGCGAAATGTTAATTGTTTTCGTTGTAAATGGCTCCATTGGAAGAAAACCATGGCCAAATTTACTACAATAATATTCGAATGTAAGAATATTGTTTTAAATACGGATTCAACTTCTAAAGAATGTCTCGATGTAAATGATTAGGATCTGAATCTCGACCGAAAACGATAGCGCTTCATTACATAATACGAACAGTCGAGTATAAATCATTGTGTATATAATAAATAAAACGGCAAATTTTTGGTTATCAATTTATTTGACAATTTTCAGCGTCAATTTATTTGAAAGAATTCTTAGAAAGTTTCTCTTCATAATATGTAGAAACAAAAATACTTTATTCGGAGAAGGTTAAGGAAATATTTTGTCGTCTGACGCAGAACACCCACATAATATGCACACATTTTGTTTCTCTTGTTGGTAATTGCGCAAATTTGCAAGTAAGTAAAATTTGTAAGGTCGATCAAATCCCCGTTCGTAAACTGAGAATTTAACAAGTTCGTAATTTCGTGATAGGCTTATATGTAGGTAATGCAAAAGTTGAAAAATTTATGGTGGTCGGCCTCAATAAAATGATATCGATGAGAACATCGACGTTCAATATTTCAGAACCAGCTGCTTTAATTATATTGTAATTCGCTTAAGTGAACTTTGAGTAAAATCGACGCATTTCGCATAATTTAAAATCGTAAAATTTGCCACTTTATAGTGAAGATTAAAAAACATATTGTGAATTAAAAGAAAATAGCAATTAAGTTATATTATTAATATATACGCATACCGTTAGAAGTAAGCTACGGAATATTTAAGTTGATAGTAACGCAATATATCATATTTTAAATATGTGTTTTATGTAAATGAGAAAAATGTAATATTTTCAGTTTATATATCAAAATTTAAAATTGCCTTAAGCGCATACGAATTAAATTTGAAGCAAAAATTCTTCAGCAATTTTGAACTTATATCTTTGGCGGTGAATCGACCACTCACCTAACCAAGAAATACACAAATAAATTTGATACTAGAAGTTACTAATTCATTGAATAGACTCTATTTGAAAAGAAGGATTCTCCAATTGTTTTGAAGCAAATATAATTTTGTAGTCTTAAAGTGTGACCTCTCAGATGAGTGTTACTTTTAATTGTTATCATATGTAAATTATAATGGTTATTTATAATTTTACACACTTCATTTATATGACCTCTCATTCTTCTCGTCTCCAAAGTGGAAAGTTTAATTGATTTCAATTTCATATCATATAAAAGTGAATTAAGTTCGGAAGACGTTTTTACATTGACGTTGGTTACATGTTTTAATTAGCAATTTGCTATTAAATGAATTAATAAATAAATATGTGTCTATATACAAAGTATTAGTTTAATAAAAGAAACACTCAGATTGAAACATAAAAACAATAACGAGGCAATAAGATAAAATCATCAATAAGAAGGAGATAAAAAAGATTTACGAATTGTAAAGAAGAAGGAGTTTAAAATAATAAAGATCCAAATAAGGATATGGTGTAAAATCGAAGGTCCGTGTAGGCAGAAATAAGAGTCGAATCTGTATGGGATATTTGATTTAAAAAATAGTTGTTATTTGTATTTGTACCGATTATCTGATATAAAAATTTTGTTTATTATATAATATGTATGTATGCATAAAAATCAAAATCGGCATCGAATTTTAGATAAGAAAATGGTTAGACTATAAGTCAAAGCCAAGTCTTTAAATGTTTTTATAAGAATTTCATTCGATTTGAGTCAAATCATCTATTTAATTTGATACATTGCTCGTCCTTAATAATTTTTACTGTCCATAAATTAAGTTCACAACACATCTTAGGTGTATTCTAATAGTTACTGATTAAGTGATTTTACAAATTTTCTTTTGTTAGTATTGCATATTTTGTTTTAATGTTAGTGTATGCAGCATAGTAGAAAAAACAAGCTCAAAAACCTATTTACAATTCTTCTAAATATTCATAATAGATTTTATACATGTATAATATTTAAACAAAAGGTTATTCAAAAATCAGATTGTGTTTAAGTAATCTGTGTAAATCCTTATTTTTAATGCTTTTTATTATTACGAAATTATGTTCACAATATATCTTATATCTATTTTAATAGCTACTGATCTACTGATCATTTTCTATTTTACAATTTTAATATAATTTTGTAAGTAATCATAGTATTATATTATTATAATGTTAATATGTACAGCGTAATAGGAAAAAGAGCTCAAAAACCTATTTACAATTCTTCTAAATATTCATAATAGATTTTATACATGTATAATATTTAAACAAAAGGTTATTCAAAAATCAGATTGCGTTTAAGTAATCTGTGTAAATCCTTATTTTAAATGCTTTTTATTATTACGAAATTATGTTCACAATATATCTTATATCTATTTTACTAGCTACTGATCTACTGATCATTTTCTATTTTACAATTTTAATTTAATTTTGTAAGTAATCATAGTATTATATTATTATAATGTTAATATGTACAGCGTAATAGGAAAAAGATTTCAAAAACCTATTTACAATTCTTCTAAATATTCATAATAGATTTTATACATGTATAATATTTAAACAAAAGGTTATTCAAAAATCAGATTGTGTTTAAGTAATCTGTGTAAATCCTTATTTTAAATGCTTTTTATTATTACGAAATTATGTTCACAATATATCTTATATCTATTTTATTAGCTACTGATCTACTGATCATTTTCTATTTTACAATTTTAATTTAATTTTGTAAGTAATCATAGTATTACATTATTATAATGTTAATATGTACAGCGTAATAGGAAAAAGATTTCAAAAACCTATTTACAATTCTTCTAAATATTCATAATAGATTTTATACATGTATAATATTTAAACAAAAGGTTATTCAAAAATCAGATTGCGTTTAAGTAATCTGTGTAAATCCTTATTTTCAATGCTTTTTATTATTACGAAATTATGTTCACAATATATCTTATATCTATTTTATTAGCTACTGATCTACTGATCATTTTCTATTTTACAATTTTAATTTAATTTTGTTATTAATCATAGTATTATATTATTATAATGTTAATATGTACAGCGTTATAGGAAAAAGAGCTCAAAAACCTATTTACAATTCTTCTAAATATTCATAATAGATTTTATACATGTATAATATTTAAACAAAAGGTTATTCAAAAATCAGATTGTGTTTAAGTAATCTGTGTAAATCCTTATTTTAAATGCTTTTTATTATTACGAAATTATGTTCACAATATATCTTATATCTATTTTATTAGCTACTGATCTACTGATCATTTTCTATTTTACAATTTTAATTTAATTTTGTAAGTAATCATAGTATTATATTATTATAATGTTAATATGTACAGCGTAATAGGAAAAAGAGCTCAAAAACCTATTTACAATTCTTCTAAATATTCATAATAGATTTTATACATGTATAATATTTAAACAAAAGGTTATTCAAAAATCAGATTGCGCTTAAGTAATCTGTGTAAATCCTTATTTTCAATGCTTTTTATTATTACGAAATTTTTGTTCACAATACATCTTATATCTATTTCAATAGCTACTGATCTACTGATCATTTTCTATTTTACAATTTTAATTTAATTTTGTTAGTAATCATATTATTATATTATTATAATGTTAATATGTACAGCGTAATAGGAAAAAGAGCTCAAAAACCTATTTACAATCCTTATAAATGCTCATAATACATCTAATACATAATATTAATTAAAGACTCTCTAAAGTCGTCGACCTAAAGCAGATTGTGTTTAGGTAATGTGTGTTTATACCTGAAGGGTATAGACATTTTGTTGTAATCACCGAGACTCTTCACAAGTGTGTTAGTTAGTATGGTTATTGGTGATTCTGCCATATAATCTACTGGTTAGTTTGTTAGTAATGTCTGTAACAAACGGAATATTATTTATGGCATGCAGTTTTTTCAAGTTAGTATATATGGGTGTATTATAAATTATTTTTAGGGATTTATTTTGTATTACTTGGAGCTTAGAAAGGTTAGTATTCGAGACGTTATTCCTTATTAAACTGTGTCTAATGATAGTATTTATAAACAATTTCGTAAAGCTCTACATACATTCGCTGAGTGTGTGTGTGTGTGTGGGTCGGAAAAGTTTGCGGAAAACGCCCATAAAATGCGTGCCCCAATTATTTTCACCACATCATAAAACAATACAATCACGATTAATTGTTTATCGGCACGATTGTGTCGTTGTGCGTGCGTGGTAACCTTTGGAAGAATGATGATGTGATGTAGTATGGCAGACGAGTCACCTCGTGGGCCCATGGCGATCTCCTCTGGACCACCACCACCACCACCACCACCATCACAATTCACCATCTGACCCATCAGAGGTACCAGGGTCTGCCCACGGCGGCCACCGAACTGTATAAATACTGAGGATGACACTGCCACAAGCATCATAAGTCAACCATTGTGCTTTACGTGCAAACGTCTTTCTCTCGTGCCACATCCACTCGACCCTATACCCACTCAATATGAAGTTCCTCGTAAGTTCAAACCTGGAAAACTACACCAGATGCTGTTCGCGCTTTTTTCACAAGTCGTATCGTGAAAAGCTCTCATGTTTAAAGTTGTGATCCGGTTTGAGCGGCCGAAAGCGCGCGCTTCTGAGAAAAACTGGTTCTAAGTTGTGTCAAATTGCGAGTGAAAATTCGTACAACGATTTTCACAAAACGCCTTATTCTAAGTGAAAATTGTGCTATTCTAGTGAATTTAAAAATAGCTCTCATCGTTCAAAATCGTTTTAAAGAAAATTGTTCATTTTCTGATTTTATTATAAATTGATGCAAATAATAATATTACATTCATTGATTAATTTGGCATTTTCTTTAGATAATATACACTGATTTGGTTGATTTTATTTTTATAAATAATTATTTAAAAATATTATATGAATTCAAGTCAATGTTTGATACTACATATAAGTCTGATATAAAACTTCTGTTTATTCTATATAACATCTAATGTAGTAAAATCAAGCTAAAATATGATTCTTCAATTCTATAAAGCATCAATAAATCAGAATGTATTTTTAAAAGCTTTCAAATATTCTCTTGTTGTATTAAATTCGTTTCAATTTATTTACTGCAACTTAAAATCTAACGCTAAATTTAATTTTAAAAATTTTTTGTAATAATAACCATGCTTTCTTTCACAGTATTTATTATGCTAATTGTTTTTTTTTTAACATTAATTAGGTTGTTTGCTTCGCTCTTTTCGCCGTCGCTCTCTCAGCTCCCCAATCTGGCCCATCTACAGAACCCATTCCGATTTTAAAACAAGAGCAAGAAATCAACCCAGATGGTTCCTACAAATGGAGGTAAGCATTAAATTACCCACAGTATCAATAAAAAATTCAAAACACATCGGTCGATTAGAATAACTTGCAAAACTAGTTAAAATGCTCATCATAAAGTTGGAAACGCATTTGCATCGATCATTAAATATAACATGGTTCGAAACGCAAATTCCGAATTTCACCACAATGGTGTTTCTCAACAGCAGCGCGTTGATTGATTTGATTTCATAAAATTTTCTCGAACTTTAGATTTTATTATGAAAATATGTATGTTTTGACGCCAAATATCACGGCCAAACATACATATATTGTATTGCACAATAATACTGCGACTCAAGTCTAACTTTTATGTAACATTATATACACTGTTCGATAATGTTTCGGGATTCATCTCTCGGTTAATTGCGGCTAATGTTCAAATCGTTCACCACAAATCAAGTCCATAGGTCTGACCTGTAACATAATAGTGTAGGTGTTGAGTCACAGACATGACTTACGGCCACAATAGATTCTAACACAAATTACTTTAGCCCAGAATTGAGACGCTTCTAACAGTTGCGGATCACGCAAGGCCAAAACCAAGCGATTAGCTCAAATAAAAACGGCAATGTTAAAAATTAAAATTAGCTCAACGTTTTCAATGAGTGTTGCTTGCTATTAATAATGTAATTGACCAAATTTTACGCTCATTAAAGACGTGCAAAAATGCCGCGATTGTGCAACGGACGATCTCTCCTTGTTAAACGTCGCAAGGAAAGTGCATCTCGATTGTTCGCATAGGTTTGTGCAGCATCCTCTGTTATTTGCATACGTAATGTCAACATTAACATTAACGTTATCACACCGACATCTCTCTGGACTTTGGCCTCTGGATGGGAAAACAAAGAGCTTACGAAGACGTCTGTTGTGTACGTGCTGATATTCGAGCGGCTCTACCCATTAGTGAAATTATCACTTTCGTCTCGAAACCGAGAGTAAATCATATAAATTAAATGGAACGCGTTAAAGTCGAGAATGTTTTCGAAAATTACAATGCACGATGTGTGATCGCTCGAAACGACACATCTCTGTTTATTGTGATCGTAATGAGAGCTTTGAAAAAGCTCAATAAAAGCAAAACGAAATTGCACACTCGTCAAAGGCTAAAAATGTGGCGTAACAAGTTTTTAAAGCGTTAAAAGCATTATTATCTATCATTCCTCTTGCTTTTCTTAAACAATATATCATTGCGAAATTTGAAACATGCGGTGGCGCAAACGCCTACTCGATACGCGAAAAAATCATGCAAACGTTCATTTGAAAGTTATTTTGAACATTATAAATCTTTAAAGAAAGTTTCACCTTTGTGTTATCCGTCAAAAAATTTTGATGTATAATATCGCTGCTATCTAAAATATTTTTAAACTCCGAACGATCCTAATCGCTTTTTTATATAATATAATCTAAACATCTCCGTAAATTACATGTAGCATTTTTTATTGTTAACAATATTGCAAATAGGTAATAACAGGAACTGTAAAATATAAGCCTGTCGATCATAAATCAATACCTGTAATAAATTTGAAAAAAGTTTTTCACATTAGCATTTAATTGGTACTAATCAATTCAAATATTAATATATTACCCTATTTAAAATACTATAATATCATTTTTTTTATACGTCCATATATTATCAGTTTCATACATTATTAGTAATAATATCATAAATTTAACATTTGCTAAAGGAAGACATGTTATTATGTAAAAGAAAATATACTAAACACGCCAAGTGCATTTGAACGTTCTTACAATACAGATATGTATATTCAATATATTATACATACATACATATGAGCCGCTATATTTAAAAGTGAAGGAAGTCCAATTTTAAGTTCCAACAATACTATTTCAGCTTAACTTAATTCACAAATTGTTATCACTGCTTTCATTTCGATATATCCAGAATCTTGGAAAAGGAGAATAAACTTATTACAAGCCATCAGTATTTTTGAATATTTAAAAACGCAAAACATTATATTTAATATTTTGCGATATATTTTTCGAAATCAAGAAAATTGAATTTACGCCACTTACAAATATGTATATCGGCTCAATCATGCAAAATATAAATGCTTCTAAAAATAGTACGAAATTTTTATAGTCTTTTAATGGCAGGCTGAATAGATGCAGTTTTCATTAGAATCATCATTATATCATTTATTTCTAGGCTTATGTATTTTATTCATTGGTTTGAATAAAGCGTATTATCGCCTCGATGAGTTTGGCCAAGTGTAAATTGCTCTTTTGGAAAGTTAGCTTCATCTATCATCGTCATAGTCTTCAGGCAAGTTTCAAGAAACGATTGAAAAATATACAAGAACTAACATACGAGTTTTGTTCGTTTGATAGTATAGAACAATTTAAATGAACTAATGTAATAGTTTCTGCATATACTTGAGAATCTCTGAATCAAATCAATGACACACTTAAATTCATGCATTTTCACCAAGTTGTCCAATAAATAGACGGCGCGAATGATATTTTCCATTGAAGTGCATAAAACGCAATGATCGTTATGTCGGTTGACCTTTGGGTTAAATTGCCACCGCTCATCTTCGCCCAGTATACTGCAAATAGGTACCACATATGTATGTAATAAGTGCCTCCTAAGTCACACTATTGCAACGATAATTTATATGTTATATAAAGGATTATGTCTTTCGCGAAGGCGGGCAAATTTTACATGAAAATCTAAATGTCGTACTCCATTACACAATGACAGGCCAGCAGATAGATGATGGACACGATACGTTTGTCGGCAATGTTGTATTGTCATCAGTCGAGAAAGTAAAAGAAGAGATTGTATACCATTTTCTACGAATCATCGTTACGTTTTGAGGCGAGTTTGTTACCTTTTGCAGTCGTGACACCATTGTTGGGCTTTGATTTATCGCTGGTCAACATTTCAGTCTACTCCAGTAGTGTTACGAGACTTCCATTCAAACTTTTAATATAAATTTATAGGGGCCAAAGTTTATTGGGTTTCGCCTGATGTTTTTAAACGTAGAATCACAAACAAAATACAGAAGGATTTATTGCAAAATTAAATGACCAAAGCTGCTCTCTAACAAACCATTGATTTGTATATGTAATGAATGCATTGTGATCATCATTGAAATTTATATTCAACTTTGACGCAATACAAACTGACTGTAAATCACTCAGCAGCTAAATTTTATCATTAAAATCATCATTCTACTATTTAATCATTTAAGTATTATTGCTATGCTAGAGATGATCTGGGATTTGTAGTGATTTTATAGTTGACATACTTTATGTGTGTCATAATTTTACTTTACAATTTTACACCCGGTACTCTGGATGGGCTTCAGTCTTTTTTTCTGAATCTGAATTCAACAATGACAAAGATATTGCAACATGCAGGCCTCCGAAACGGTTTCCATGTCTTTCAATGTGATGGATGGATGGCACTAAGAAGCGTGGCATACTTCGAGACCTACCGCAAATTTTACGTAATCTTACAATGGGAAAGAATTTCTACCTTTGACCTCTGACGAAGAAAATGAATGTTAAATCGTCGCAATCTTTCGATGTTCGGGAACGTAAAAAGTGAAAATAATTAATTGTTCGGAAAGTCATTTTGCACAACCTCGTGTAAGATGATGCATGTATTCGAGTATATAATATTATTCATACATATTTATCGGCTTGATTTTATATTACACCGTTCGTAATTTTGAGTATTAAATTCATAAATCAATCGAATGAAAGCCAGTTGTGAATACGCGTGTCGTATGTAAAGGGCTGCATATTATTTCGCACTTTGTTGAATTTATTTGCGATTTGAGTACTTCAATTCAAGAAGAATTATATGTATAAGGAAATTGTAAGTTTAATGATAAAATTTAATATCAAAATATCTGCAGACTTTTATGTTATCCAATGTAGGCATGGAATATTTTAAAGATTCATATGAAAATAATTCATCGAATCTCCATTTATTTTTTTGATAATTTGGAATATTTTTAAGATCTTTCTTTAGGAATTTGTAACAATTGGCGGATTTAAGTTTGTAGACTAAGGTCTAAGTTAGAGTACTGTGAGATAGAATCCCAAATTCAGTGGTTCTAAACTATTTGTTTGTAAACAATACATTACAAACAAATGGTTTAGTTAAATATTAATAATTAAAACTAAACGAATTCCTTTCTTATGATAATAGTTACGAAACTGGAAACGGAATCGCAGCTGAAGAACAAGGCTTCCTGAAGAATGCTGGAGATCCTGAAAAAGAAGCTCAAGTAGCCCAAGGACAATACCAATACACTGACAATGAAGGCAATGTAAGTATAGTCGATAAATAGATAAATAAAAATGCACGACTCATTGTATTTCAATTTAAAAGTACAAAAAAAATAATAATACAGCAACAGATAATTGACTAATTTCATGAATGGTACTAATGGAGTATTTTTTAGCACTGCTCTTATATTCGATAACATAATAAATAACGTAAGAATGAAACATCGTTGTGTATTAAGCCCTCTCATTAAAGTCGTATTAAATGAATAAATATTGAAATGCGCCGAAACACGTACCGAAATTACATTACAAAATATGATTTTGAAACATTGCGTGGATTTTTATCGAAGTTTGAAAGATCATGAACCCGCTGGTCAGATTGCACAAAACGGCAATTCTCAATATACATATACACATGAACGTATATAAAGTAAAGGATTTCCTTTGAAAATTTCAACATTCTTTGTCAAATAAGAATAAAGCTCACCTTCAAGCCTCATAAGTCATAACCACTTGAAAGTGATCGCAACTGTATATGTACATTTTAATTTCAATGACATTATATAAAAAAAAATATGAACTATAATGACATTCATTGTATGAAAGATATTTCGTTACTTAAACTGTGTATAAACGAATATACAGAATGCATCCGTTTTGTCATCATCGACACGATACAATCATGAGCCAAAAATGTACTTGCATTGTAAACTGTCTGAATGTTTGTTCAAATTTCAGAAATATCTGTTCATCTGTGTTCCATTTCTAATTTAACTATTTTGCAGGTATTCCGTGTGACCTACATCGCTGATGAAAATGGTTTCCAACCAACTGGTGATCATTTACCAACCCCACCCCCAATCCCAGAAGCCATCCAGAGGGCGTTAGCATACTTGGCTACTGCTCCACCACAACCAGAAGACCAGCAATAAATAAACCGAAAAAATATGTAAAATATGTATGTTATATATATATTTGATAATATAAAATAAAACTATGTGTATTATGTATATTAATATGAGTGCATTTTGATATTGTAAGTTATATTATGATTGTATATAAAATGAAAAAATAAAAGCAATGTAAATGATATTCAAATTAATTCAGTCTTTTAGCATTTTTCCTAAAACACATATATGTATGTATATTACGGTTTTGACATTTGATGCAAATAAAATTTGATTACAAATAGTTATCGTTAAAGCTATGAAAACTTTCAGGCATAATTTCCACAATACTACTTAAATTTTTTCTTTTCTTTTTTGAACTTTTTTACACCGTCATTAAAACGAAATAATAAAAACTGCATCGATGCAAAATGAAAAATCAATAATTAAAAAATTTAAAATTAATATAATATTATAAAAAACGGTAGGTTTTATTTATAAACAAAGGTCGAATTGACTGGCATTGTTTGGGTCAGTGAAAGTAGAAAAAAGCGTTTGCATACATTTTGGTGAAATTTAAATTATAATATATATAAAAACGGTATGTATGTATGTGGCGGACGCGTGGACAAGTATGGAGATTTCAAAAAAACAAATTTTAGAATATCAGGGGTGTAAGCTATGTATAGGGATGTAGCGTGACGACCAATCGTGTCGACGAAACGCACGAAAGTGGGTATCGGGGAAGTGGGGGGAGGGGGGGTGGAGCGCCTGACATGTGCTCCCGATATTGAGCGAGTTGGAACGGGTGGCGTCAGCGTCAGATGTGCTAGGTGGGAGAGTATACACACACACACACACACAAACTTCATTGATCATTTTGAACGGGTGAACAGGTTTGGATCGGCGAGCGTGTAATGCGCGCACTCAACTTTTTACTATTGATATGTGCGCGCGCCTATAAATTACCTTACATTATATTTATATACAACATGTAACTGTATTTTAATTCGTGTATCAATTCCTTACCGAAACCACCCATTGAAAACAACGGGCACAACACTAGTAATGGTATATGTAATAAACCAAATATTTACTCTAGTAAATATTTGGTATTTGTAATAAACCAAATATTTACTCTAGTAAATAAATCTATTTAGTGGTTCTAAATTGAAACAAAGATTCAACTTCAGATGATCGTCTCCATAAGTGTATTTAAATATGAAGTATTTTTTGTAAACATATGATATTTTGATAGCGATTAAGTTATTTCATCCAATCGGAATAAATTTCAACAGACAAAAAAAAATTAACAATAGCTCGTTTGGAATCGCACGTGATGATTGCCGTTTTTTATTGCTCGTCATTTTTTCCACACTCGCATATTATGTATATTCGTTTGCGTCTAACGCCAGTGCAAATTATTTATGATTATGTTTGTTATTTACAATCGAAGAGTACTATTCTGTGGGTCAATGCGTGATTTTTTAAGACAAGAGGAGTCACAATTTCGCAACGGCGGGCACTCGGACGACTTTCGGCCTTTGGTCCAGACATTTGAAGCTGCGTGCTAGATTATGCGTCCATTAATAATTCGTATCTTTAACATCGTTGCTTAACATTTGGACGGGTTACGAAGCTGACGACGTGAAAAAAGTGTCAAAATTCCACAGAAAACATACCACATTTGACAATGAGATTGTTCTAATACAGTGGTCGGGAACCTGCGGCTCTTCTTTACTTAAATATATACATTTCAAAATTAAAGTCACAGTGTTATGAAATTCGAAGACTTTATTTATTTAAAAAAATGTAATTTCCCACGATACCATTACGGGCTGCCCCTGAACGACACATGGTAGTTAAACATGTATATTTATCTATATATATAAAAAAATCAATGTTTGTCTATCTGTCTTTCTCGAATAGGCTCCTAAACCACTGAACCGATTACGATGGAACTTTCAGGATTTGTTGTATGCATGTCTGGGAAGATTACTGTGAAAAAAAACGGGATAAAACCTCTTGATAATAATATTCGTAATTATGATTTTATCGACGCGAAGTATGAAGCGCTAGTGTGTAGTTAAGGAAATGTTTACGTTGGTAACCGACTTGCGCGCACGCATTGCCAACGTACTATAAAAAATGACTTCTTAAACGAAAAACATGTGAACTGTATAAGAGGTATGTAAAAATTGGCAAACTCTGATAGGAAACGATCGACTTGAAGTCACAAATATCTGACCAAAGTCGAGGTCGACTCACGGGATTGAACCCGGCAAAATCCAACCACCGACCCATGCTGCTGGCAAAACTAATGCATCTATATATATATATATATATATATATATATATATATATATATATATATATATATATATATATATATATATATATATATATATATATATATATAAATCAATGTTTGTCTGTCTGTCTGTCTCGAATAGGCTCCTAAACCAAAAAACTGATTAAGATGGAACTTTCAGGATTTGTTGTATGCATGTCCGGAAAGATTACTGTGAAACAAAAGGGAAAAAACCTCTCAATAATAATATTCGTAATTACGATTTTATTGACGCGAAAGTATGAAGCGCCAGTGTGTAGTTAAGGAAATGTTTACGTTGGTAACCAACTTGCGCGCACGCATTACCAACGTACTAATAAATTACGTACCACTCATACCAACCTGACATTACGTACCACTCATAACAATCCTACATATGTATATAAATCAATGTTTGTCTGTCTGTCACGTATGCGTTCCTATACTTTACTATAATTTAATTTGATTATTAGGTATTAATTTGAGACTGAAACATTCACTTATCGAAACGCATAGAGAAACGGGAACGGGAACGGGAATTGAATGTGTTATTGTACGATGGAACGATAGAAGTTTCAGGATTTATTGTATGCATATCCGGGAAGCTTAATGTGAAAAAAAATCGGCCAAAAACAGCAACGGAAACGGGAATAGCGGGAATGAGTGTTATTGCAACGCAATAATTTCAAATGTTTTCGCGTCGAGGCATGCGTTATAAGGGTAAAATAAACAAGTTTTTCCGATAAATGGGAACGAGAACGAGAACGGGAACGGAAACGGGAACGAGAACGGGATTGGTAACGGGAATTGCATACGTTATTGTGGCATTGTAACGCATGCCGGGTTCAGCTAGTAGATTGTAAATTTGAAATCGTATTCAAATGTTGGTGACATAGTGGGTACGAATAGGAACCGTTTCAACAATGTAATCAGATAAATTGGCAAACTCAGATAGGAAACGATTTAATTGGAGTCACAAATATCAGGGCTGTGGAGTCGGAGCATTTCAAGTGGAGTAGGAGTCGGGAAAAATCAACCGATTTCGGCACTTTTTATTATTTTCTTTAATTAATATGTAATATTAAGAGGGCTGTACACCAGCGCCTTGTCCATACAAACGTATTACACTTCTCTCTTCCTCAATAATGGCACTAGAGAAATTATTTTTTAATATGCTATGGATATCCACCATTGGCATGATTTTGTGGTTTTATTTTTTTGATTAGTTATTTTTTTATAGAAGTTAGGAGCCGCCAAACATCTATAAAATCGCCAATTTTTTACACCCACGAAAAGAGTCCAGCGTGCTTATTTAACGGTTGATGTTTAAAAAAATATGACCATACAAACATAGAAAATATCTTTCTCATACCGATGATGAAATTTTTTTTAAAATTGGTCCAGTTTCCGAGGAGAAAACTGGAGAATACGAAACCTCAATTTTGTTGATTTAAAATATATATTATCTGGTCGAGGCGCAACTGTCGCATTCACTTAATATATATATATATATATATATATATATATATATATATATATATATATATATATATATATATATATATATATATATATATATATATATATATATATATATATATTGATATATATTGTCGCATTCATTCAATATATACATTCACTCAATATATATATCGAAGAAAGGAACGGCAACAAAATTAACGTTTCGGGTATCCAGCCCTCTTATGGCATGTGTCAATTGGTAAACGGATTATTGCGAAAATTGCGAATACGGAATATCTGGCACTCGAGTTCTCGTTAGTATTATATTTCGCGAGGGTAGCTTTCGATTGATGGAGTGTTTTCGGTGCTAGATGTTCGGTGATCGAGATTTTAGTGACGTGCGCGAGAGCGCTTTTTGCGGAATAATCACTGAACCGTGTCAATTAGTTTTCAATTTTATTGAAGTAAATCCACTATTAAATAAAAATTTAATAATTTATTTATGAAAATACTTTTTTATTCTCATTTTAACTCTTATTTTTCGCATTGATTTATTTGTGTATGAAATTCATACACATACACTATGAATGTACTTACTTTTTATTATTCATACCTAATTGAAAATTACCAATAATTAAATAAATTGTGTTACATGTCAATTTTTAGTGATTTTTTTTTAATTCCTTTAATTTTTTGTTTTTGAAAATCGCTAATATTTTTATTACTAATAATTTTATACGTTGGAAATAAAAGTCGATTTTACTAAAATAGTTCAAGTTGGAGTCGGAGTTTGGAATCGGAGTTAGGGTGGGTATCGAACTCCAATCATAAAATAAAGTCGAAGACGGAGTCGGTAAATTTTGATCCAACTTCACAGCCCTGACAAATATCTGAATCTGACCAGCAGTACTACAGAAAAACTCGGAATAAATTATTTTTCAATCAAGGTCAACCCAGGGTTTGAATCCGGGAACCTCTCAGTGGTCAGGATTAACGCAACAACCGAGCTATACAGTATAGCTCAGTTGATTTGATTTCTCAATGCGAGTTAATTTCCATATTCAATTGTGAACACATTTTTCATTTAAATTTAAATCACAATATGACAACTAACTAAAGACAATATGTATGTGGAAATCATTTTAATTCATAAGTGGTTCTTAGCTTTATATATCAGTTCATGTTTTCAAAAGGTTCAAAGTTGAATCAGTCGAATACAAATTTATTTATTTTTACATAGATATATACCAGGAAGGCCTAACAAGTAGACCCCAATGCGCCTTCCTAGACAATTAATTACAAACATTACAGCACTTTATTACATAAATCGCTGTATTTGGAGAGGCTAAAGAATACAAAATCAACAATCAATTAATTAATGAATTAATTCATAGAGACATCTATGGATTTAGACTTGTACATACATTTTTACATATTGTACATTAATCAAATTCCGATATTTGTGACAGCGGGTAGGTTGATTTTTGCCAATTTGATGAAGAAACCGTTTCAACAATGAAATCAGATAAATTGGCAAACTCTGATAAGAAACGATCGACTTGGAGTCACAAATATCCAAGTCTGATCAGCAGTATTAAAGATTTGCACGGGATTGAACACGGTAACCTCTCGGTGCAAAGCATAAGCGCAACCACCGATCCGTACTGCTGGTTGATATATACATAAATCATTTAAAATTATAATATATACATAAATCATTTCAATTTATAATATTATATGTGTGTATGTATGTATGTAGGTAGTGAATTGCAAATATTTCAATTTTTGCAATTTATTTTATACTCGTTTGAAAAAGATTTCTGATTTCTGATCTGACATATATCAAAATTCCTAAAATGATGTACTTACATATAATATAATACATTTCGAAATTAACATTTCATATATTAACATAAAGCCTATATCGAACACATATAATTTACACTATAATAATAAAAGTGATTTAAGAGTGTGGAAAATCAAAGATGATGACATTGAAAAGTATTATATGTAAGTTGTATATAATATTAACATATGTACATAACAAATATTTGTTTTATATGTTTTATATGAATTTTGTGGAATATCGTTGTGACACTTGTTTGGTAATATTTATATTATCTTATCATATCAAAATGTAATGAATTCACTATACATTTGCCACATGAAAATAAATATATATTATATATCGCCATCTAACGCTTCAAAGCAAAAAATGAGAAGGAATTATGCTTAGAAATTTAGCCACAGATGCCCTAAAAATTTGTATATAATTTAAAAAGTTTTTTGTTAATAATTATTTGAATAACTTAAAATTTGTTCTCATCAAAATTAATGAAATATCTTTACCAAAGGATTTAATTTTTATTTTTCTTGAATAAATTAACCAAAAATCCTGAGTGAGTTGTTATTTAACAAGTCATTTGAACACTTTTCGTTGTATCAGAAGTCATATCAATAAACAATGATGGTCTTCAAGGTTTAATTTTCCATATTAATGATAGGCAGTTATAAATAATTTCGCAATACGCACATTTTAAAAACCAGCCATAATTTATACGAAAAAGTAAAGGATTCTTCGAATTTATAATATCTTTTGGCTAGCATAAACATATAAAAATATAGGTATTTATTCAAATGAACAGACACGACCGTGATTTTTCGATAATTTTATTACTCATTACGTATACAGAACAGGAGACAATTAAAAAGCTAAAAGGAATGGATTTACTAAATTATTTTTTAAGTGTTCGGATGATACTCGAATAACAGATGGCTATTTTACTTATACTTAAAAATTGGAACCCACTTTTCCTGTTTATTTATACCTTTTAATTTTATTTTAAACAGCGTTAACTGTATATATCGTCTTATATACATACATATGTACATTTATAAACTACCTTTATTGTTTTTTGTTCAAACATAAAACATACAAAATTTATGTTTTTATAAAAAGAAGTTTGTGAAAAATTTATTCGCGTCAATTTATAATACAAAAAAATAATAGGCAAATAATTGCTTAATCAGTTATAGCGTCAAATATTACTTTATCAGGAAATGCCAAAAAAATCACATAGTAATGGAATACATAATATTTTCTATGATAATGAATTGCACAATTTACAAGTGAGCATACATATGTACATACATGAATTTAGCATCATTCAATAAAAAAAACTGTTAAATCAAAACGCAAATAAATCATTTCAATTGTATAATACGTACATACATATTTCAATACCACGTACCAAAACTGCCCAAAACTTTTAAAGTAATATACATAACAAACATATAAATCAAGAAGCTATATTCAAATGCAAATCTTTAGCATTGATAAGATAATAATTAATTTTATTTGCAAGAGTGATCAAAGATCTAATAATATTCTAGTATTCATTGGCTTAGTAGAATGATTTATAGGGAAATTGAATGAAAAAGAATGATTCATTTATTTATCTTTCCTGGTGAATCTACAGAGTGGGAAACTGATTGATCTTAACCTTGAACCACAAGATTAAGACAGATATTTATCAAACATGATAAGTTCAATGGAAGTTTTCAGTAAAGAAGGATCAGTAATATAATATAATAAATAAATTGAATTTGAAATATTGTATGTTTTAATATTTGGGGAAAAATACGGTTAAATAACTAAAATCATATTTGCATATATATATTTTGTGAACACATTATCTATGTATATTTTTCATGGATATTAAATTAAATTATTTTTAATAATAAAGTTTGTATTTACAACTTTATCAATCTACTGAAATTTTTATTAAAAAAAAATGAGTACATAGATAAATAATAAAAATAACTACTTTTAAAAATGGACTTTACACTGTATTTTAGGAAATCTAAGAATTAAATAAGTCAATGATTTGTTTGGTCATTATAATATTACCTGTGTACTTAGTAGGGAGTTCATTTTTTCATAATTTCCGTTTACCAGTAATCTGATATTTTTTTACAAATTATCGGTTTACCAATCAACTATTGTTACGTACGCCGCGGATTGAGCGAATTGCACTTAAACCAACGGATATCTGTTATCGGGTTAACTAAGTGCATGCACTTACTTCCAAGGATTATATCTGGACTCTAAGTGCATTTAGGCTAAACAATGACCGTTATTAGTTATTTCTCAGAATCGGTACGGGGAGACCCAATGTCGTGGAAATACATATCCGAATACGTGACTATACAACAGGTAAACAGATTAGGCGTCCTGAGAGATCTACCCTTTATAAGGCGGTACGTAGGCGATATCGTGTAATTCTGGACTGAGCAGTGACACTGCGTGTATCTCCTTAATCATCAATAAATGCTGTGAAACGACTGTTGGCCTTTTACTTGGATCCTCCACCCACCCCTACGCAACACTATCATATTTTCTTTTGTTCTAAATATATTCGACCAAACGCTAATAAATATTTTTTATTCAATAATAAAATATATTGCCTAAAAATAAATATGAGTAGTAATGAATTCTTAGTAAATTCATATTTTATATAGACCTAAAAAATTATACTACTTGTACATACATACGTAATTACGTACAACAATAGACGATGTTTTGTGATCATGCGAAAATTCGACCTTGAGATTATGACTGATTCGAACTCAGAATCGATTACTGATCACGTTTTCATGAACTAGAAAAAATGTGTGTGTGTGTGTGTGTGTGTGTGTATTTTGGGGATTTTTTGAACACCGTTAGTCCTATCGAACTGAAACTTAGTATCGGGTACTGAAATTCTTATCGACATAACTTAAATTTTTTTCAAATTTTAAAGTTGACTGGAAATGTTACCTCCCCTTATAGGTATCCTCTTTTTTTTAAGTTTTTGAATTCAATTATCTCCCAAACCGCTAACTGAATCGGACTGAAATTTTTTTACCTGTAATAGAAATAATAATCTTTATAACCCTATATTTTTATCTGAGCCGGAAGTAGTACTTTTAGTTTAGAGAATCGAGACTTTTTATGTTTTTCTCAGAAACCTTTTGGTTTATTGAATTAAAAGCAAATTTCCAAGTTATGTATAAAATCTGGTAAGTATCCGTCAACCGGAAGTGGCAGTTTACTCTTGTTCGATTTTTCTTCCACTATTTTTTTGACCCTATAAATATGTGTATTCTTTACGAAAAAATTCAAGTATGATTCTTGTTTCAATGTGATGTAAATAAAAAAAAATTAAAAAATGTTGTGCCCACTATTCTGTCCACGCCCCTCAACGTATCAAGCTGAAAATTTATATTTGAATTTTTTATGTACTAACTTAGAGCTGATAAAGTTTTGGTCTGAATTCGCAAACCGGAAGTAGTATTTTTTTTTAAAACAATATTTCATTATTTTATTTTGACCTTTTAAATTATTTTAATCTTTTTGATATTTAATGTATGTAATACTGATTTTAAGTAATAAAAAAAATTAAACAAAATTCGACAGCCGGAAGTAGAATTTTTGTCTTATGCAAGTTTCCATACATTTGCGCTCAATTTGTATCGAAAATGCTGTCTTAGCTATTATTAGTAGTTCATAATGCTGCCGGTATGTGTGAATGTGTCTGTACGGTTTAATATAGAATTTTGTTTTGTGACTTTCTTATATTCCTCAAATACATAGATAAAGTCATTGGTTGGTCACATCCGAATTTTTTTATTCTTCGTCTATGAAAATAACAGCGAAGAAAACATAATGTATTCACATTCTGATTGTTGTGATCTAATTTTTCAAGTAACTCTTTCAGTTTTATTTCATTACATCAAAAAAGCAATTTCATTTCTCTTTATTTTTTACTTCTGCGTAGGTTCCTTTCCAAAACTGATTTTATTATTCTTAATAGCTAACTGAAGCCTTTATTTTACTGATTAAAAACCTTTTAGTCGTAGGTTGAAGTACTAGAATGTCACCATCGGAATCTGAAATTGATAGTTTTCCTACATCTTCCTTGTAGATCCGTTCTATAATTTCTACTATTATTTTCATTATTGTATACTAAGCCCGCTTTAAAGGTCACGGAATTTGACCCTTAAAGCCCTCAATATGAGGCCACCACCCCCCGACGAATACAGTCCAAGAGACCCTTTCGTCGGAGTTTCGTCATTATTGTATATGTATATTTCTTCTCCTTGACGAAGCACTAGGTCGAACCAGTGTTTTAAGAAGATAAAATAAAGGAGAGCAGTGTGATAAAACGCAGCGAAAATGTTTTGTCAATTTACTTAATTTAATTTAAAAGTAATAATTTACCGATAAATGATCGAGCTTTTTTTAGGGCCATTTACCGGTAAACCGGTTTACCGGAAATGGATTGGATAAAATCAAATTTTACCTCAAGATTATTTGTTATTTCCATTTTTTATTTATCTACATACATATTTATTTATTTATTTAACATATTAGCCACAGTGACATTACAGAGATCTCCAACGCGTCGCTGTGGCCGGTCATTCAGTAATAATAACTTGATAACAGTAATAATAACTTATAATAATAACAATATTAACACAACATCATTAAAATCATAAAATCATAAAAAAAAAAGAAAAAAACATAGATAAAGTAATAACAATCATTAATATTTATAATAGGCAAAATAAACCACTGGCATTCCTCAACAACCACTCAACCAGATTAGTATATTTTATATTGAAGAGGTCAATTTCACCAGAAATCCTGTTAAGCAGATATATCGCTCTAGATATAGGAGCCGTTGACAACATATTTGTGCGAGCCACAGGAGGAACAAACAAATCACGATTTCTCAAGTCCCTGAATTTACATGGTGCATTAAACCTAAATTCCTTTAGAACCTGAGGATTGTGTATTATCCCATTCAACAGCTTAAAAAAGTGCCTTCCCAGTAACATATTCCGACGAGACTCAAATGAGTTGAAACCTAACACCCCTAATAAGAATGCACTAGGATATAGCCAAGGATAATAACCATATGTATAGTATATCAGAGGTTTTTAATCAATGGTCCACAGACCCCTATCAACTTGATATCCATCTTTTGAATACTCTCATCTAAGAGAGGAATCTATTTATCTTTTAAAAAACTCATTGTAATTGAATTAAGTTTCCGTAATTTAAAACTTTTCTGTAATTATAAAATACTAACTAATTAGCATAGTGTTTCTCAACCTTTTTATACCTTTTATACGGACCATTGATAAATTTTTGCAGACCTGTAACGCAAGCATAAAATATACTACTGTGACGGACATTTTAACGCGGGAATACAACTCTCTCGCTGGGAGAGTTACTGGCGTACAGGGATATGTTTGTTCGTTCTTCCAGGTGTGTTCGTTCTGTAGTGGGGGTCAAAGGGAACGAGTTGACTAACCTGGGATGTCTTGTATTTGTCGTGATAGTTCCTAATTAGAAGTCTTCGTCTCGTCTATAGATGCAGCGCAGCTGTTGTGAAGCTGGCTCTCGGGTCACCTGGTCTGTTTTCCAGCGGCTGATGCTTCTAGGGCTTTCCGGAGCGCTTGGCTACCACGGAAAGGTTAACCCACACGGGGGTAGGAAGCTGCGTGGAGATACAGGTGACGAACTGTTGGAACTCAGGGAAGGGAGTGTTGATACACTCAACCGTCCCGCGGTTCTTCAACAAGATGGCTGATCTCTGGGCGCGTTCTCGATGGGAACGGCTCGGGAGAGATAGAGGGCGGGGCATGCTTGTGCCCGTGGACGACCGAAATGCGAATGAATGAGAGTCTCTTGCCTCCTGCTTTTCGCGGAAAAAAACTCTCAGCCTGTGTTGCCATTTGAAAAAACTAGCAACTGCGGTCAACTGACGGGACGGCTGGGAGAACGTCACGTTACACTACTTATTTAGTTCGAGCTGGATGGCTCGATATTTCTGGATATATATTTTGTTAAGCGAAAGGCAAATTAAATAAAGGGTGATAATGAATTGAACTTAAGTTTGGATTATATTAAATTTCATTAAACTAATGTCCACTCATAAAAAAAATATATCCCATGAAAAATAATTCAACTTTAGTTAAATGTATTCAATGTATAAATAATTTTGACATTCAATAAATGTAATATATTGCATATGAGAAAAACTATTATCACTTTTATTCAATTATTTAACCTAAAAATTGATACTTTGGACTTTTTGTACATGAAAATAAATAATATTGATATTGAAAACCAATCTTTGTAAACGTAGTGAAATATAAAACGCAGCGGGTCAAACTTAGCAATGATTGATTAGTCTCTGCTCGGTTGATTGGCCAATAATTTCTCAGTGTGATAAATTATTGGCCAATAATTGTAGTAATTGCTGATTATTTGTTCTAATAACTGACCAAAATCAACGAAAAGCAATTCAATACAATTCCGACTTCTCAATGAAATCTTTGCTGCTGAACCTGAATGTGATATTTTCAATGAGCGCAGGTTATCGGAGATTATTTTAACCTATTTGTCTGGTAGACTGCGCTCATCATTATTTTCATAATTGAATGTGATGTGTGAGTGCAATTTTGATCTTCTCACTTCGATTTGGGCCTCGCGGGTATGTTTTGTATTTGCAGCTGGTTCTTATATGTATATTGGTGCTAGCTGTAGATACAAGATATTTCCTACTTTTTATTTTATTACGTTTATTTATTGCGTTGCAATTCCAACATAACAATTGTACAATTCCTGTTCCCGTTCTCGTTCACATTCCCGTTACCGTTCTTGTTCCCAATCTCGTTCCCGTTCCACAGACAATAAATTTGATATATAGGTATATATATTTTTTGACGTGGGCCATCCGCTGTGTGTTTATGGTACAGCCTTGAAAGGTCAGTACATTGAAGTGCAAGGTAGGCGCGGCGCGATTATTGTGACACTCGCGGCGTGATGCGTTGAAGGCGGAAGGATAACTTTATTTTCGCGTCAGTAAAATCATAATTGCGAATATTATTATTAAGAGGTTTTTTTTTTCAAAGTAATCTTCCCGGACATGCATACAACAAATCCTGAAAGTTCCATCGTCATCGGTTCAGTTACTTAGGAGACTATTTGAGACACACAGACAGACATTCATTTTTATATAGTATTATATATAGATATAGATTTGATATTTTTACTTTTTCTACTATTATAATGCGATTTTTGTACGATTATGTATAAATATATTTTTCGTTTGTATATACATATGTATGTATATGTACTAGGGTTTCTGATTTCCCGGATTTTGACAATTCCCGGGACACGGGACGGAGCCGGGTATCATTCCCGGGATTCCCGGGATCCCGGGATACATGTAAAAAAAATTTTTTTCCAATTTAATATATTTTTTATCAAATAAAAGAATATTTATTTATTTACGAAAAAATGTAATAAAATTAAACTTACTTAAAGTAGCTTTTTAAGAATACTGAAATAATTAAATGAGAATCCGAAAGCCTAATTCTAGATTCGGTACAAAAATTTCCAGCGCTGGAAAAAACTCTTTCAGTTTCGGTTGAAGTTGGTTTTATTGTTAAAAAGGAACAATTTTTTAAATTATCGGTTTTTTCCTGTCAATATTTATATTTTTATTCATTTTTTAAAGTCCAGGCTATTTTTATTTACGTTATTTTGTATGTTCGTCTTTGATAACTCCTTATTTAATTCTTCATTCATCGTAAAACACACAATTGTTTCATCTTACTCCGAATCTAAAAGAGTTTCTTCCATTGTGGAATTGTCAATACAAGAAGGCTATACTCGCTTCATAATACTTTCACCGTAGGATATACATTCGCTTTTATTACAACATTTAAAGAATGTTTTGTTCGGTATAAAATCAGAATTATTTAAAATTTGTGTTAAAAAAATCAGTTTTAGGCTTCTTCTTTCTTCGATTTTAATTTTTGAGAATATTTTACGATTCTTTGTGTATTTGATTTATTATTTCCTTTTGTGCAGTCGTGAAAATATTGTATTTCTTATATACAATATTGTATATTGTATATAAGAAATCCCGGGACACGAATTTCTTTTGTTCGAATAAAATTCGGACAACAAAAATTCTGTGAATTCCCGGGAATGTCTGTCCCGGGTCGACCCGGGACAGAAACCCTAATATGTACATAGTATGTATATTTTTTATTTTTTTAATTTCTCATTTCGGACCATTGTGGCGTATTAGGAGCTTCTGTAATGCCATAATGGTCCAAAATTAAACTTAGATAAATAACTTATAACTTAGCATCCGAAACTGCCAGACCGAGATGCGAATGACAGATCAACTAGTTTTCATCTTTAGTACTAATTTTCATCTTTAATACTAATTTTCATCTTTAGTACTAATTTTCATCTTTAGTACTAATTTTCATCTTTACTACTAATTTTCATCTTTATTACTAATTTTCAGTTTAGTACTAATTTTCATCGTTGTAGCAGTACCAACGCTATTGCCAACTGAAAATGATCTTTCAGAATAATTCTTACCATTTGATGTAAATTATGAACAATCCAGTCTAAATTCTGACCATCTAATATTTACTCTTCCAGGAATATTTAGTATTTTCGACTGGTTCTTCATATTGTACGAGTCATATATTTTTTTTACTTTTAGGTTTTTACGTATAATATTGGGTGTCTTTCACTATTTTATTTCATACACAAAAACTTTATTAAATAAGTAGTCCGTGACTTGTAAAAGGGTGCACGGAAAAAAAGGCCAAGAAATTTTTAATTTATATGGACGATAGGAACTGCACAATCTTGTTTATTGTCTGATATACGTATAGTTATTGCTAGATTATTCTCCAACCCCATATCTTCTCGCTTGCTTTTCAACTCGCTTGTTAGAAGTAAGCTAGAGTATAACGCGATTGTGTGGAATCCGCATGAAGCAAATTACTCTCTTTTTATCGAAAAAGTGCAAAAAGCATTTCTTCGTTTTCTATATAAGAAAGAGTTTGGGAATTACCCATATCTCTATCCTACTCCTTTCCTTTTGGGCATGCTTGGGTATAATTCCCTTGAACTTCGGAGAAACTTCTCATTAATTCGTTTCGTTCTCCTGCTCTTACGTGGTAATACGTCATGCCCGTTGTTGCTAGAACAATTGGGACTTTATGTACCTAATAATTATGTGCGTGGTAGATATCATAATTTAATGGTTGTACCTTCTGCTTGCACAGTTCTTTTTCGAATGGCTCCTATACCTAGAGCTATTCGACTTATCAATGAAATCGTTGCTGCCGTCCCTGAATGTGATATTTTCCACCTTGGGGAGCGTAGATTATCGGATGTTATTTTAACATATTTATCTGGTAACCTGCGCTCATCATTACTTTCTTAATTTGAATGTGATGTATGAGTGGAATCTTAATCTACTCTCTTCCATTTAGGCCTCGCTGTGATTTTATTTTTTATTCATATTTTGTTTGATTTATTTTACTTTTTATTTCTCCTTTATACATTTTTATGTACTATTTAATTGTATTATTATTTTCCCTTTGTTACTTTTTTATTATTATTTTATTTTACCATGTTTTCTGCTTTCTAATTTTTCTGTTTTTTTTACTAATTTTACTTATTTGTATCTTTGTTAAATGTAGGCCATTGTGGCGCATTAGGTTCTTCCTGTAATGCCACAATGGTCCAAAACTATTAATAAAAAATAAAAAAAAACTATTAATAATAATTATTTAAATTGTTGTATTTTTTTCAGTTTTGACATGACAAGTATATTATATATGTATTATATATGAGTCACACATTATAATATTTTATGACATACATCGTGTCAAATCATAAAATAAATGGAGATATTATTATATACATACCTTCCTTTCGGATAGTTAGTATATAAAAAATTGCTAATGCGGTTCAAAATCGACCCAGGGGTTAAAGGTTACCCACAACCGAGGTGCCATTCGACTCCAACACACATACATTTATACGGTTTATTGTGTGAAAACGCGGAAATCTATGCAAAACCGAATAGAAACTTTCCAATAATATAATATGGATTAAAAATGCAATACGACAACGGACACATGCGAGATAGCGCATTACGACCCGGTCGATTTAATACGAAAAAAATGTTAATAATTTTACAAAAGCAATGCGTTACCCAATCGATTACAGAATTTACATAAATAATATGCGATACACGCGCTTTTGACGAGAGGCGAAAAAAATCACGCACATGTAACTGACTCGCTCGAGTGACCTTTGTCACCGCTTGGGAGTGGAAAAAATCACAACAATAAAATTCAAAATCGATTGAATACATAAATAAGGAAATTAGAAATCCTCCTTCGCGACTCGTGCACTTTATGCGCTTCTTCGCGGGCTAAAAATATTATAAAATGAAACTCCAAAGTGGGGTAACGGCCATGTTACTTCAGCAGAATTGCATTAGTATTAAAAAAAACCACACATAATGAATGACGCAACTTTCATAGGTTACCCACGAAACCATTTCACCTATAAATAGCTAGGCGGTTCCAAAGCTTGGTCACAGTTCGACAGACACATCAACCAATACTGCACCGTGTGCTCTTCCTCTCATTTAAAAAAGCCTCCTCTGATACAGAAAACCATCTTCCGAATTCAAAAATGAAAGTAGCTGTGAGTAATACATACAGATTGAATCAATCGAGAATTATATAATTGTGATTTTTTGTCGTTATTGAAAGTAGCGACACTTGTGATGCGTTTGCAATGAAAGTGCTTCAAGTGTGCGAGCTTTCGAAGCTTATGTACATTCAAGTGTAGTGCAATCGGAATTGGTTCAATTGTTCGGAAATCACTTAAAGCTACTTCAAGTGGAACATACCGGATTTATAATTGTGAAATAAATACACTTGACAGTCGAACAAATAATTAAAAAAAAAATGAGAACGTATTTATATACTTTCGATTAAAAATCATCGCTTTAAAGTAATCAAAAAAATATTTCTACTTACATTTATCTATCAATAATTCATATATTGTTTCTTTAACACTACAAATACTTTACTTTAGTTTCCACGTGATACTATGAACCTTTATCAAGAATCGTATTATCATTAGAATTCATATCGATCAAAAATGGATCGAAGTTTTTGCTTTTTTGAACACATACTTAATAAAAATAGTAGAACATCATCAAATGAAAAAAAATACATAATCATAATATTTGCGCTTTTTAAACTATGAAATCTATCCAAAATTTTAACGGTTTATAAATAATAATAATTTCATTTCAGTGTTTAATATTGCTTCAATCTTACATGATTTCACAACTGAAATATAATTGAAAAACTATGAAATCTATCAAAAATTTTCCCATATGTCGGTACATATTTTTTTCGGAACTGTCTAAAATGTATCTATCGTTTATAAACGGAAAAAATAATAACGGTTTATAAATAATAATAATTTCATTTCAGTGTTTAAATATTGCTTCAATCTTACATGATTTCACAACTGAAATATAACTGAAAAAGTATGAAATCTATCAAAAATTTTCCCATATGACGGTACAAATTTTTTTCTTAACTGTCTAAAATGTATCTATCGTTTATAAACGGAAAAAATAATAACGGTTTATAAATAATAATAATTTCATTTCAGTGTTTAAATATTGCTTCAATCTTACATGATTTCACAACTGAAATATAACTGAAAAAGTATGAAATCTATCAAAAATTTTCCCATATGTCGGTACATATTTTTTTCGGAACTGTCTAAAATGTATCTATCGTTTATAAACGGAAAAAATAATAACGGTTTATAAATAATAATAATTTCATTTCAGTGTTTAAATATTGCTTCAATCTTACATGATTTCACAACTGAAATATAATTGAAAAACTATGAAATCTATCAAAAATTTTCCCATAGGTCGGTACATATTTTTTTCGGAACTGTCTAAAATGTATCTATCGTTTTTAAACGGAAAAAATAATAACGGTTTATAAATAATAATAATTTCATTTCAGTGTTTAAATATTGCTTCAATCTTACATGATTTCACAACTGAAATATAATTGAAAAAGTATGAAATCTATCAAAAATTTTCCCATATGTCGGTACATATTTTTTTCGGAACTGTCTAAAATGTATCTATCGTTTATAAACGGAAAAAATAATAACGGTTTATAAATAATAATAATTTCATTTCAGTGTTTAAATATTGCTTCAATCTTACATGATTTTACAACTGAAATATAATTTGACATATAATACATGTAAAATGAAAAAAAGTATCAAAATTTTAAGCATAATAAAATATTATATTAAAAAATGTAGAAATATTAAAATTATCATATTTAAATCCAATTCTATTAAATAAAATGCAGTCTTTATATGTCAGTACATATCGTCCGTATATTGGTAGAAAGCTTTAAATAAATAGCGCATGTTTTGAGAAATTCGATTTTTTTTAATCAAGACGCTTGAAGCTCTCTATATTTTAACCTAAACTATTATTCATTTTTTGATTTAACAAATTTAAAATTTTGACTTAAGGTTTTCTGTCAGTATACCGATGATATGCAGAATATGTTTTTAACAATTATGTACATATAACTATGTCTATGCATCCCAACAACTAGATCCTACAGTATTGTTAAAACGGAAAACCAAATATGGAATTCAATTGAATAATTTGGTGTTACTCATATATTACATTTCTATAATTTCAGTTGATTTTCTTGTTCGTATTCGGGGCGGTGTATGCCAACGAAGAAATCCCCATTCTGAAACAGCTCTCAGAGATCAACCCAGATGGAAGCTACCAATGGAGCTATGAAACCGGAAACGGAATTGCTGCTGAAGAAAGGGGAGCTGTGAAAGGAACTGGAGACCAAGCCGCCATTGCAGTCCAGGGACAATTCCAATACACAGCTCCTGATGGAACTCCGATCCAGTTGTCTTATGTTGCTGACGAAAATGGTTTCCAACCCTCAGGAGCTCATCTCCCAACAGCACCCCCAATACCAGAGGCCATTCAACGCGCTTTGGACTACATCGCGTCACTTCCACCCCAAAGGAACTAAATTACAACGACTAGATGGAAATTGAGTCACCGTACCTCTTCTTAGGTTATATTGTATACCTTTAATATTTTTTATGTAAATATACTTCATTTTCATACATTGTCTTCCAATACAAATAAATAATGTTTAGAAGTGTAAGTGTAATATTATTATAATCTCTACATTTATACATTTTTCTATGCATGTTTTTTGTAAGAGTACAAATAAAATACAAAATCAATACGAGCTACTTTTTTCATTAAAAAACCAAGCTAACAATTAAACCTATTGTAATAATATATAATATAACTGTCCATTTTGTATTGAATTTATGATTAAAATAAGTATGATAAAGATAAGTACATACAAAATTTGACTATGGATGATAAATCAAATAACTTTTGGTTTTATTTTTGTCAAGTTCATGGCAAGGTTATATGAATCTTTCGAGCCAATAAAAAAAGTTAAATCATAAAATATATTATAGCAATTAAGCCCACGAAGATAAAAGGTTTTAAAACGATTTACTGAATTCTTATATTATAATTGGTTCGTAAATAAATACGTATCTGTTTTCGTTTTAGATTTTTTTGCTTCTATTAAACATTGATTGTTTTACAAAAGATGGCATTAGACATTAGAATACGACATCTATCGATTTAAACGAGCAGTAATCTCTATTCAAATCTCGTGTCTAATAAAAATCACACCTAAAGTACATGTATAATTTTAATTAAATTATACAATAAAAAGCAACAATAAAAAAAGTAGAAAATGTAATAAAATATTTTATATCATTGCTAATATACAGCATTCTGATTACAAACACGTCTTGACAAACTTGTCTTATTATTACATACATGTAGATATTTTTATCTCGAAACTATTTGCGAAATGCAGACGACCTTTCAATGTTATCATTGCATTCTATTCGAATATTTCATATAAAAGTTGAAATTTTCATATCGCAAATGTCAAACAAACTCGTTTTTTAGTTCAAATTAATTCTAATTTTGCGTTTTCTCTCGAGTCCTTGACACGAGGTCGTGCATTGTATTAAATTAAAGCTTGCACAAACATATTAAGTTTTATATTAAATATTTGAAATGACAAATTAAACATTTTTATTGCATCGAACGTGTCCTTTGAACACCATCGAAAGGTTATAAGCACATTAATGTAATGCTTAACACGTCCTGTTTACATATATTGGCTGCATGTCGGATTGATTGACGGAACAATACAAAAGCTCAGATTTACTACAATGTTTCAGATAAAAAGTCATTATACACGTCAAAAATATAATAGTATTTAAAATTTAATGAACAAGCGCGCGTTTGAACAAAATGTATAGAAAAACCGAAATTGCTCGCAAGAAATGTTGTCGCGTTTGAAGAAGTCACGATCTGTGATGTAATAATATATTGTTAAAATATCACACAACGACGCTGATGAAATAGTTAAATTGGTCTTGTATGACCTAATGGCTCATATATGTTTATTTTAAAATGCGATAATTGAAAGGATGAATCTGATTTGCTTTTCAAGAACCGTAACAAATAATTAAGATGAGAACAAACACTCGACAATCGATTTCCAATTCGACGGGTAAAATGATGACTCAATGGAAAACTAGTTTAAATTTAGAAAATATGCGGTAAAATCCCTAACTATTAATTGTACACGCAATAGGTCAAATGATATGACGAATATACATACCTCTGTATGTATATATTTGTATTTTGACGTCATTGAACAATTTTTTAAATGTCATGTGAATACATTTTTAACTATTAAGCGGATTAAAGGTTCAACTTTAATCATTATCATTTTATATTATACTTAATTTCCATCGTTTATAAACTATGAAGTTACACATTTCAATTGTGTTGATAGGGATACTAAGATTAATAAATGAATCTGATTTCTTTTTATTATGAAAATGGAACGAAATTTCATGTATAATATAGCAAATTATTAAAGTGTTGTGCCCGTTGATATTTCATCGGGTGGTTTTTGAAAGGAGTTGATACATGGATTAAAATAGAGCAATGTATGTACATATGTATATTTATAAAAATAATAAAAAACAATAACAACGAATAAGACATATTTATATGAGTCGCCCTATATTTTCTTTTTTGAAAGCTTTTTCAGTTGTAATGTACAATTAGGGTGACCATACATTCCGATTTGGTCGGGAAAGTCCTGTTTTTATGTGCTTTGCGTTCGTCCCATCGTTTTTGTAAAATTGTTTCAAATTAATTTTTTTCCCAAAAACAAAGATTATTATATAAATAAACATTCACGTACAACGTATTCCTTTTTTAAATAACATTTAAATATTTTATTTTATGTATGATATTTTTACCATGTATTTGACAAAAAAAATTACTTTATGCTATTATTTTCATCAAAACTATTTTTAAATATCTGTAAAATACAATATTCTATTAAATTGAAATTTTTAATTTTGTTTTTTTTGAAGAAATATAAAATCTGGTAAAAACAATATTTTTAACAAAATAAGAAATGAAAATTTTCAGGTGAAAATAATTTTTGCAATGAAAAAAACTGAGAATATCATTTTGGAAAATTTCTAGTTATTTTGATTCAATAAATTTATACGTTTCAGAAAAAATCAAAATTAATAAACGATGCTTATTTTATCATTACTGTGTTCTATCGAATTTTTCTTATACATTAGACCTGTTTTTAATATCTATTTTACTTGTTTTTAAATTTATTTTACTTGTTTTTATATTTATTTTCTTGTTTTATATTAGTTTATAACCGCGTTGCGCGATTTTGTTTCCGCGCTATTTTGCCTTGCGCGGTTTCGTCTAAGGGCCGGGCCGCACCGTGCAACTTTGTCGGCCGACTAGTTGCGCGACACGAAAAAATGTATGGAAATGTGTACGACAAACAAGTTGACGGGTGTGGCATGTCCCATCTACCTGCATGCATTGGTCTGGTCGCCCTCAACCAAGTCGCTCGCAAGTTGCGCGGTGCGGCCCGGCCCCAAGGGATTTTGTCCCGCGCGGTTTTGTTATAATATATTGCATATGTGCATATGTATTGCATATCTTTTATAAATTCCACTATTTTTTAAACTAATAATTGATAACGTTGTCACTTAATAAATTACGTATACTTTTCAATATAACATTTCACAGAATTTGAACGCAAAAAATATATATTCATAAATGTCATAATCAGGAAAAATTGCACAACTTCACAAAAAAAAAAATCAATCAATGCATTGCTGATGAATGCCGACAATTTGCATTTTTATGACACTTTTTCATATTGATAAGTTCAAGTTTGAAAAAATAAGTAGTTTCTCCGTTAAAAAAAGCCCAATATATATTTATATATTGTTCTATACTATATTTTCCATTCATCTTTTTATTAATCATTCTTTAATCATATTTTTTTAATCTTTCAAACGTCAATCATTTTAGACATCATTCTAATTATAGAAGCGTGTGGATTCACTTTTCAAAAAATTGATTTTACAAAAGGTCAAACATTATTAATTAACACTTCCAACAAGATACAATACGATACAAGCACTGTGTAGCTCTTGACGAAACCATTTAATTAGCTAGTCAAATATCAAATAAAATAGACGCACGTTGAAGCGTATAATTTATCGTCTGTTTTGATTAAAAACCGTTTAGAAAGCGTTTGAACTTGCTGACTAAATTTTACTTTTCTACATCAGTGAAAGGACAGGATATGCTTAGCGAAAACATCATCAGCGATGAACGTTTCACAAAAATGCACATGCGATCTGCATACATTGTGACGATTGTCGAAGGAAAAGCAAATAAATCCATTATTATAAATGTGGGTTATTCAAACATCTTTCGAAAGCACTCTCACTCTCTTCCTCGCTTGTCGCAAATAATTTCGCCACTGTCAATCCACAGATCCATCTTATTGTCAGTCACATTATTATGCAAGAATATTTGTTAAGAGCGCTAATGAGCTGCTTTTTTCAATTTTTTTTCTTCACTTCGTACACTGAACAGAAGAGCTAACGACTTTATGCAATGTATACCTTCGATGACGATTATAGACGGATGATGGTATTCGACGTTTAGTTTGGTTCGAGTTTCAGAAGAAGTACGTACACGTATCATATGTATGTGCGAATCGAAAGCGAAATCGACCGTATAGAAGAAGAAGAAGAAGAAGAAGAAAAAAAGTTAAATTATATCGATTCGAATAATCGGTGAAAGGTGATGTTGTGTTAGAGGGGAAGTATGTATAGTGGAATCGGTAGAGGCAGTCGAGCGTGTTGACCATTAGAAGCAGAAGATCAGAAGACCACCGTGGACCATACGAAGGTTTCGTGTTAGTGAGAATTTGCTAGAATGGACTCGGTTAATTGTCGGCAATTTTAGAAGTGAGTGAATCAACCGTGGAATATCAAATGAAGCGATTTGGAAGTGAAGCGGTTAAGGCCACCGTGAGTATCATTTCGTTTTGGTATTTTTAAAATTCACTTAATTTGCAATCAATTTTAACGCTGTCTCGGACTGGAAGTGCTTTTGAACTTTAATTTGAAGTCAAACTTCATCGTATTTTAATCACATTCAATAGTGCATGTAACAGAGCATTCGTTAAACTATATTTGATGATTTTTCAATAACATTTACACAACCTTTGAATCTTACATATAGTAAACCGAAATTATATAAATACATTACGAAAACTAATTAAAAAATAAAACATACATAAAAGATTGAGAAAATGAACTTTGCATGGTTATAAAAATGCAAACTTTATACTAGATTTAATTACTAACATATGTATGTGCATACATTTTAAATGTCATTTCGATTATAAGACGGTAAATAATAATAAATATAATTATTTAAAATCTTTATTTGACTAAAATTTCAGTAAGAAAAGCGCTGTCAAATTCATCATAACATACATACATACGTACACTAAATCGGTTTAATTGTGTATTATTCTCAACTTTCATATTTGTTCTGTACAAAACGTTTCAGAAACGTTACATTTCGTTCGCTTTCGACGTTTTTCTCAACAATCAAAAAACTAGATTATCATCGTACGATTTGAACTACATATTCGTACTACCTGTAACACATATGTACATGGTCTCATCAAATACTAACATGTTGCAGATTGGTGTGTGATTATTATTATTGAGCGATTTCACATGATTACTACATACATGAGCATATTTGAAAAAAAATCATCATTGATGCAATTTAATAGATATTTCCGCTAGTAACTTACACTCTTTATATTCTGATCAATCACTCATATACTCACTCTCTTTAAAAATGTTAATAAAACCATCGACAGTCAATTTTTCATTTATATAACCTAAAATGTATGCTTTACAGCGTCTTCACTAAGAAGTGAACATAAATATAAACATGATCTTTAGCTGTTCTCGTAAAGATTTATCCGCAGAGAAATATATGTACATATATGTACAATGTTTGTACAATGTTTACTTCTGTACTACTTCTGTACAATGTTTGACCATATATGTCGTGTTTAATGTAAATATATGGGTGTATACCTGAATATATAATTAATAACTCTTCGGTTTGGAGAAATCTGTCAAGACGAGTGTGCATAATTGATTTAAATAAAATATCTAAAGACAAAATTTTGACAAAGACTTTGTTGCTCAGAATCTCTTATAGACCGAAAATTTCTTTAAAAATATGACAAAAATTACTTCATCATTATATATTGTAAGCAGAACAAATTTCGGGCAATTATTGTTATACTTATAGTTGATCAGTTTTTAAATACGCAATGGATTCGTTTATTAGATTCATCAAAATGTCTATTTCTTAAAAAAAAGACACACATGCTTTCGACATGAACCACAATATGTCAAATTAAAAACTAACTGTCTGAATTGAAATATACTGACATGAATTGAATGAAGATTACAAAATAAATTATAAACATTCTCCTTATACATGTATGTAGTGATTCTGATTTCTTGATGATTTTCATTTCTCGAGAAATAAGAATTCTCAATTTAACTTCTTAAACTTCTCGAGAATTCTCGAGAAATTTTGATAAATGAAAAAATGTATATAATACAGTAAAGTATCGTTTATTCGTCATAATTGGATTCAAGAATACAAATTTTTGGCATTATTGGTATGTAATTTTTGTATGTATTATCTTAGTGTATACATAATTCAATTTAAAAAAACTAGAAAAATAGAAAAACATTTCAATTTTATTTTATTAATTATAGCGTTAATTTACATAACTTTATATCTGACAACGTTGCTTTTATTTTATTATTACATGTGTACATATGAATTAATATTAGATACATTATTACATATTATTTTTAAAATATCCCTTTAAAAAACACATGCCATCTAAAGTAGAGACAGACATCCCGGTTCTTCATTTTGTTCAGAAATCTTCGGTCGTGGAAAAAATTCTCTCGTTTTGTGTTGACGTTGGTGTAATTGACAACAAGGCTTCAAATAAGCACTGTAAACCATCTGTTATATTGCCCATCGATTCAAATATACTAAATTCTTTCTCCATTAATAACGTTGCTATTTAAAAAAAACAACATTAAAAGTAAACCTTTTTGGTTTGCCAAAAATGAAAAATATTCTTAAATCTCTTTGCATTCTGCCGATTCCCACGTCTTATTTTTTCTTATCGGAAAGGTTTCTATAATCACCAAAGCAAAGAAACACCGAGCCGAAAAGACCGGGTAGGGTAAAAAAAATAAATAAATATGTAGTAATAGAAAAAAAGTTGGGTCAAAAATTACGATTTATTCAATGCATTTAAAGGATAATAGATTGACGCGTTTAAAATTTCCCGGTCAAAATAATATAAGAAAAGAACAAGATAAGGCACGTTAGAAAGCTAAAAATCATTCCTAGACCCCTTCTAAATATGCACATTAGTAGAGACACGTATTTTGGGCATCTATTTTTGACAATTTTATCATTTTCATTTTGCATTTTAGCATTCACTTTTTATATTCTCTATTACTTGTCTAAAAAAAGTGCTGATATCCTTCCAAATATTGAGCCTCTGTTAATACATTAAACAATGGCAGGTTTCTAAAAAAACAAAACTGTTTCTTTAACATTAATATTATTTTTTGTACCTACCACAGATGGATTGAATAGTTTACACAATGTTTGGAGGAATAGATTTGTCTCATTTAGTCTTGAGTGCGAGTCTAGTTTTAAGACGCTTTTTTGAGATACACAACTCCAACTGTCTTATTTTGTTTACAGTAGTAGTCAAAAGCAGTTGCTTGGTTTCAACAGGAGAAACACCGTCTATGGTAAATTGCAAGCTCTGTTTTATCCCCTCAATTTCTTCACATAATAAATGGAAAAAGGGATAGGAAGACCTTCTAAATTATTTATTAATTTTAAATACTCCAAACTTTTTTAAACGTAAAAAAAAATTATTCACTTTTATTTGTTATTTTAGCATCTATTCGCATATTTTACGAATTTAACATCTATTCCGAATTTTAGCAAAAATTAAGCATTAACAGAAAAATGCCCAAAATACGTGTCTCTACACATTAGGTATAAACCCACCATTTCTATTGTACATAGCTTTATAAAGAGAAATGAGAATTCTCAATTTGGCATTTTTTTCGAGAAATTCTCGAGAAATAATTCTCGAGAAGGAACACTATATTTTATTTATTTTTTATTTAATTTACACCAAGAAGGCCTAACAGGTAAACCCAATACGCCTTCCTGGCCAAAGACAATTATACAAACATATATGTACACCATCCATATATACACAAATACACAAATACACATACATACATACATAAATATAAAAATACACATATATACATATACATACATACACACCTACACATATATATATATATATTCACATATACATACATATACATATACACATACACATACAATGCATACATCCATATACATACATACAAACATTATACATGCATATACACATAAACACATAAATAAAGATAAATTACTCATATATATAAAAATAAAAAATAGCATACATACATATATAAATAAAGATAAAACCAACATACATACACATTATGCTAAATAATAAAATTACAAAATGAAAACAACATGTGTAAATATGTATGTAGCTAGAAGTCATTTAAAATATGCTGCCTGACAGAACTGTATGATGCAGTAAAAACATCAAGGCTCACAGAAAGCAGGTTAAATAATAGAATGGCTCTTGAAAGGGGTGAGTCATCAAGCACATTAGTTCTGGCCCGAATAGGCAGGAATAGAGTTCTGGAGCGAGATTCTCTCAGTTTCTCAGGTACCCTAAGTTTAAGATTACACAGAACTTCAGGAAGATGACATTCACCCTTAGAATTTTTAGAAATAGCTTACCAAGATGATTGTTTCAAGATATGTATGTATGTATGAAGGGAATGAGCTCCCAAGTATGAGACAAAAAATGCTGGGAACCACTGTTTCACATAAAAGGTATCTTTATGTCCAATACGTCGACTTGGAAGATGTTAAATTTTCATGTTTTTTAAGGCCCATATGTATATGTACATAGGTACTTTGTATTATACATTTATATTTTCAACTTTCATTCACCCTAGCAACGCTGGGCACCACACTCTTACTTAAGCATGCAAAGTTTCGGCGGTCGATTATGAAGGAATTTGAAATATGTCCGTATACGTCAGTATGACCGGAAGTGTATCCGTTGCCCGCTCGATAACAATGGTAGACGCAGTTCCGTTATCGACCTGACCATCATCATCATCATCGACTGTTTTAACTGTTTTGACACGACCCAGGAATTTTTCGCCATCGAACGAGTGTGTTTGTCGATGTCGGTGATCGATTGTGACCGGTCGTCGGGTGAGCCCGAGTCGTGATCTCATCGCGAAGCATTTGAAGATGTGCCCGTCTGCCGATTTTTTCTTTTGTTTTCACTTTATATAACCGAATCATTTTTAACGGAGGATTAGTAGACTCATACCGATGGACCGGTCAAGAGTAAAAGTAAAGGCCACCGTGAGTACGACGACTAAATATCCTTGCAAAATCATCATTCAAAGTTCAACTCGCGTATAATATTATAATAATATGCGCAACGAAAGTGTTGCGTATGAAGTGTCTCCGTACTTTATGTGTGAAAGTGAAATTAAAACCACCTATTGGTTTATCGCTTTTTTCTCAGATCAATTTCCATTCAAATTCGGTTAGAATTTAGACTGTAGTGCGTGTGCTGTTTTTCAATTAAATGGAAATAAGCTGACGAAGCCGGTTGTAGTTTTGTGACTGTTGTTTGAATGTTAATAGGTTAACCTTTTATTCGATTTTTAAACATACTGTTTTTGAATAAACAAACACACAATTAACCATTCATATGTAAAATTATCAAGATTCTTCAATAAAAAAAAAAATCCTTTCATAGAATCGTTACATAAATTGCAATTACATATAATTTGTAGCCTATACTATTATTTTGTTATTCACACATTCATTTCAAACCACTTTATTTCTATCCACTTATTTTTATCACTAATCTGTAACTATTATATTAAGTGATTGCATAAGTTCATGCCCGTTTACCGATAAAATACCGATTCAAATCGGGCATGAACTTATGAAACCTTTTTTATATATACGAATTTGGTCAGTTAATTTATTAGTTTGATAAGTAAATACTATTTTTGAATACATTAAAACTTCTGTTATATATATATATAAAATATAACTAGGAAATTACTTACGCTGTTATATACGTATGCATATTTATTTATATGAACATTAGTGATAGCATAATGCTACTACCTATCAACTGGAATAACAATTTAATATATAATTTCGAATGAGACTTTGTATGTAACTATTCTTGGTTCGTAAATCCGTGACGTCATCGAACAAATTAATATTCAAATAAATTTAAATAAAATAGAACTATTCGAATAAATTTAATAAAATGTTTACTATTAGATTGGTCATGTTTAAGCGGTTTATATTACAAAAACATTAGTTTATTATAATTAGTAAAATAATTATTTTAGAACTTATTTATCCGTTTCCATTTAAGTCTATAGGTATGTAAATTTTCAATAAGAAATAACTTAATCGATTAATCGATATAGTGCATGATAGTTATGCATGTAAAAAGCTCTAACTAACATCTTTGATTGAAAATTAAATGTATGTATCTCTTTATCGATAAAATTTACTTCATCATTAAAATGTGTTATTGATGTAATTGAACCTGCTTCGCAATTGCAATTTATTGAAAAATTATGCAATATGTAATTTCACTATGCGTTTTATAATCATCGTTCGACAGTCACCGAACTACGACCTTTAGCACGCGCTGAATAATGTCGCAAATATGCAACTTAAATTACGATTTTTTTATTATTATCTCCACTTATTTAATCAAAATGTCATCTTTAATTCGTTTCGTTTTATTTTTAGGTGATCATATTATTCGCACTCTGCGTAGAGGTCACTCCGAGAGCGCTCGAAGAATATGGCTGGACCCCGTTGGAAATAGTCACAGAACCTATACAAACTAGTCATGGAGGAACGTTCGAAGTTAAAAATCCCATCGTGGAGAATCTCTTGATCAATGCAATCAAATCATCAGCGGCGATGATAAGCCAAATAGAAGGAATAAACAAGTACGCGATAATGTTGAATACGGCGAAAAAGAAGAAAGTCGATGTGCAATTGTTACCTGTAAATCGCAATATTCTTATCGAATCGCCCATCTTAGATCCTTCTACGATACACAATGAAGTTGAGAGCATTTTGAAAAAACGGCAAGAGAATAGCAAGAAGTTTATGGAGGCTTTCAAAAACACTAACAATACAACAGCGCACGAGTGTGATTGTAACAAAACCTTAAAAGCAAATGAAGACTTTTCCAATCACGGGTCTTTAGAACCAAATGTAATACACAAAAAAAACGACGATTTGTTCCAACTGCAACCAGAAGTAAGGGCTTTAAATGCATTCACTAAGTTGACCGAATTCGAACAGAGTTATTCAGAACAAAATTCAGAAAACGCATCGTCAAACAAAGTCGAAAAATTCGTCGACAATTTGCCTCAAAAGGATACAAACGCTTCAATCTCAACAATTAATAATAAAAATAACGCTAGTCAAAATTCCAATATAGAAAACGGTGTTCAAAAAAGCAACGGCGTTTTAGTGAAAGTCAACAAAATTAATATTTCAAATAACAATAAAGCTCGCAGTGCAATAAAACAGACTGTAAAATCCGACATATCAACTTCGGCTACGAGAGAAGAGGAAAAAGAAAATTATCCTGATCCGGCGCTGTTCATCAAGGCTGTTAAAACTGTTTCGCATAGATTTCAATCTCATAGTATTCCAGCATTCCTTTTAGAACAGGAAACGGAAACCGAGACCGAAATACCGACGTCTACAATATTCGAAGAATCTGAAATTACGACTTTGAATCCTATCAAATCATCGAAAAGTCTAACCGCAAAAATAGGTGGGTTTTTAAGAGAAGATTCAAAAAATTCACAGTTCGATTTGGGCAATATTAAAATCGTATCGAGTGAAAACAAAAACGACAAAACTAGCAAAAAATTAGAAGATTCGAAACAAAGCGAATCTTCAACCAAAGGAGGTACTCTGAGAAAAGTAACTAAAGTCATCAAACAACCGATCAGAACTTTTGCGCAGTCTGTCAATATAATCACCACTCCTTCTTCGAATTCCTACACAGAACAAATTTCTACTCAAACTAACGGTTTTGGAAGAACCTCTATTAGAATTCAATCGTCAACGATAAGTCCTGTCACGTACGTTAAAAGTTCAACGAAGAGCGCAAATCGAGAAGAGAATTCGAGACACAGTGTACACGCTGGATTTTTAAACATTTCCGATACAAATTTAGAAATAAACGTTCAACATTCCAACACATTTAATTCTCAAAGCAAGAACGTAAACGAAAACAATTTACATAAGGAAAGTTTGCTTCGTGATTCTTCAGATCGGTTTAGATTGCAAAAAAAAGAAAACGCAAACACGACACCTGCACCAAAGATTTCGACGAAAACCATAGTGAATCCCGTAACCTTCGATATCAAAACTAAAGGCGTAGATAAAAATATCAACAATTCACTAATCTACCAACGAGGTTCGCAAAAGTATATTCCGTCGAAATTCGAAACCATATCGCCTTTCGTTTCAGACTCTCAAGTGAAGCAAATCTATTCTGAAATCGGAGTTATTCCAAATTTACCACCAAATCCTGAACTAGATCTGGAAAGAGGTCCATTAAGACATATAAATTTCACGAGACAAAACAATGAAATTGCAGAAAGCGCAGATAACAGTGTCAGAATAAATCGGACAAATATAAATCGCAATCCAAATACTTTCAGGACAAATCAAGAATCTTTATCTACTACCAGTTTTGAATATCCTTCGAGAACATCAGGGCAGTCCAACACACAATCCACCAATGCGAATTCTAACAATGCAAACAGAGGATCTAATCGAGGTGTCACATCTTCAAACACAATTGGGTCTACTTCTAGTTTAGCATCTTCTTCGAGAGCTACAGGACAGTTCAATCAGAACTCAAATGTTGCAACTTCTGACAGTACAAGAAGTGTAAATACAAATAGAGGCAATAATCTTGGGCAAACTTCTTCAAATTCAAATCAAGAGTCGGGATCTACACCTAGTTATGCATTTTCTTATGGATCTACGGGACAACTTAATTCAAAACCAAATTACATTAATTCTGACACTGTACGAAACGTGAATTCAAATAGAGGAAACAATCAAGGATACGTTTCATCAGATGCCAACAAAGAATATGGATCTACTACTGGTTTTACATCTTCAAGAACTACGGGACAGTTTAGTTCAAAGTTCAACGGTGTAAATGCTAGTAGTTCAGAAAATATTAACGCAAATACCGGAAATAAAATCAACCAGCTTTCTTCAAATGCGAGTCAAGCATCTGGATCTACTTTTGGAACTGCTTTTAAGGGAACAGGTGAATTTAATTCAAAAACGAATGACATCAATTCTGGTAGTAGAGGAAATGTTAATACAAATGGAGGCATCAGCGGTGGCCAAATTTCTTTAGATGGAAATCAAGCATCTGGATCTACTTTTGGAACTTCGAGAGGAACAGGACAATTTAATACAAAAATTATTGACGATAATTCTGGTGGTGCAGGAAATGTTAATACAAATAGAGGCATCAATGGTGGCCAAATTTCTTCAAACACAAATCAAGCATCTGGATCTACTTTTGGAACTGCCTTTAGAGGAACAGGTGAATTTAATACAAAAACGAATGACATTAATTCCGGTATTGCAGGAAATGTTAATACAAATAGAGGCATCAATGATGGCCAAATTTCTTCAAACGCAAATCAAGTATCTGGATCTACTTTTGGAAGTTCTTCGCGAGGGACGGGACAATTTAATACAAAACTGATTGGCGATAATTCTGGTAGTGCAGGAAATGTTAATACAAATAGAGGCATCAATGCTGGCTCCATTTCTTCAAATGCAAATCAAACATCTGGATCTACTTTTGGAACTTCTTCGAGAGGAACAGGACTATTAAATACAAAAACGATTGACGATAATTCTGGTAGTGCAGGAAATGTTAATACAAATCGAGGCGTCAACGCTGGCTTCATTTCTTCAAATGCAAATCAAGCATCTGGATCTACTTTTGGAACTTCTTCGAGGGGAACAGGTGAATTTAATACGAAAACGAATGATATTAATTCTGGTAGTGCAGGAAATGTTAATACAAATAGAGGCGTCAATGCTAGCTTAATTTCTTCAAATGCAAATCAAGCGTCTGGATCTACTTTCGGAACCTCTTCGAGAGGAACGGAACATAATTCTGGCAGCGATGTTAAAGCAAGTGGAGGCATCGCTGGTGGTCAAGTTTCTTTAAATTCAAATCAAGGACTCGGATCTACCGCTAGTTTTGAATCTTCTTCGAAAGCAACAGGACAATTTGGTATAAAATCAAATGATCTAAATTCTGGTAGCGTACAAAATGTCAATGCCAACAGAGGCATTGGTCAAGGCTTCGTTTCTTCGAATATAAACAAAGAATTTGGATCCACTTCTAGCTTTTCATCGTCTTCGAAAACTACAGGACTAATAAATTCAAACGCAAATGATGTCAACTCGAACAGCACACGAAATTCAAATTCAAACAGCGGCAGCATTTCGTCAGATTTAAATAAGGAATCAACAACAATTTCCAGCTTTGCCTCTTCTTCGAGAACGACGGGGCGGTTGTCTTCACAATCAAATGATGTAAATTCTGCCAGTACAAGAAATGTAAATACGAATCGAGGCCCCAAGGAAGGTGACATTTATTTAAACGCGAATCAAGAATTTGGACACACTTCTAATTTTGAATCAACAGGACAAATTAATACAAATTTAAATTATGTAAATTCTGACAGTGTACGAAACGTTAACAGAGGCAACATTCTTGGCTATGTTTCTTCGGATTTAAACCGATCTAAATCTACACAAAATCCATCATCTAGTTATAATTTTGAATTGAATTCGGGAACAGAGCTGAAAAATCAAATCAAATCTGAAATTGCCTCCCAGAAGAACAACAATTTCAATGCAACAAACATTGAATCAACTGATAAGAAGGCTAATTCCAATATTATAAATACAAAATTGAACGTGCAAACAACGGCTGGTAGTCAAGGATCATATGATGCTAAAAATCAAGCAAATATTGGACAGCCCGGTTTTGTAACACCTCAAAATTCAATAATAGGATTCGCCTCCACGAGTGGCCCTGATTCGACTAAATTTGAGATCACGACTAAAAGTAATTCGTACTCGGATGGATCAACTAATGGAATAGCATCCTCATTACGAAGTGGCAATTCTAGAATAACTACAAGGCCATATTTCAATCCTGGAGAAAGTGGTTTCGGTACTATAACGCAAGCAGGAAAATCTGCATCATCAGATAATGATGATATAAATAAAAACGCATCATCGTCACTCGGCGCAAACGTACATCAGTATAACTTGGAATTGGGAAACAAACATAGAGGCGATGACTCCACGCAAAATTTACACCAAAAAGACAATTCGACCGAAGCAGCCTCTCGATTGTCCAAGACCAAGGTTAATAGCAACAATGCGATTGGAATCGATGATTCAGTACTAATCAATGTACCATCTTCAATCGGAGGGGGAATCATAGCAGGTAGTGCAAACACCAGAAATGTCAACGGTCAATCAGGTTTTTCTTCGACAACTTTGAACTCAATAGGATCTGCGAATTCCAACAGAAATGTATTACAAACAATCGACAGTACAATTAAATCGTACACAACGCAGAAGATTCCTAAATCTAACGGTGAAAATCTTCAAAATAAATTGAAAAGTACTGGCACAGAGAACACTGGGCTTTTGATCAACAATGGCTTGACAAGCAATACAAATGTGAGAGAAAATTCTTCGAGATATAATTTATCGAATAAATCAACTTCTTCATCGCGGCAAATTCAACACAATAAAGATCAACAATCGTCTCTTGATTTACAACACGGAGCATCTTCCAATGATAAATTAGCCAGTAGCTTTGTTGCAGCTCACGGAGAACCATTTTCAATCTCCGACGACAAAGAAAGAGGTGCCAAAAAATTCATCCCGTCAAGGTTCGATACGATATCTCCATTTTTGACGGATTCAAACATAAATAAATTATATGGAGATTCGCAAAAGCCTCGCTTTGAAAGCAACGGAAAGTCAAACACTATCGAATTTGATGATGGTAAATTGACAGTGGGACAGGAATATGGAAATAACGGCGTGGCAACAAGTACAAAAACCCAATACAGAGGAAGTGTTAAATATCATCCGTCTTACGTCGATTGGAATTATGGCGACAATGATTTTCCATCACAATTCAGTTACAAGTAAATATTCCAACTCTAATTCATGCGTAAAATACTTAAATTATAACTCAATGATAATAACTATTATTTAATTCCAGCTATAATACACATACAGGAATATCAGCCTTTCAAAAAGGAACATTAAAGGAAATCAACAATCAAAAAGTATTTGTAAGTTAATTGAATAAATATATATTATATTTAATTATATTTATTTTAGTACTATTTTAATTGACTTGTTATATTATTTTAGATTATAAGAGGTTCTTATCAATATACGGCTCCTGATGGCAGTCCTATAGTTGTCAATTATACAGCAGATGAGAATGGCTTTCATCCAGAAGTACTTATCAATTTAATATATTTTTAAATATATACATAGAATATTGTTTAAAATCTTCATATAAATTTTAGGTGGTAACACCGTTACCAAATTACGAAAAGGAATTTAAACCAGAAGTAGCTCAAGAGTTTGACGAAACAACGGAAGAATTAGAAACGACGAACCTACAAGATGCATAATTATTGATATTTGATTGAAATGAGGCTTGAATTTATTCGTTTGAATATGCTGATACGATGATTTGTATTAGAAAGTGTGAAATAAGTCAATTGTTGTGTAATATTAAGGTTGTATATATGTATGATTAAATTATTTTTTTTTAATAAACCGTACTTTTTCATTGAATGATACAATACACAACCAATCCCTGGATTTACAGAAAATATTACGTTCCGAAAAAAACTGTCCTTAAATTAAATTTCCATATATGTATGTACATACATATATGTATGTACCTATACATAGTATATAACAAAACTGATATATTGATACATTCTCTCTAAACAAGACTTCTATATTTATAGTTAAACTTATAAACTATTGATATGTATGCAAATTAGGATTGCCAACTGGGAAGTAAAAGAAATTGAGAACATTTTTCAAAAATATTTCATGTTATTAAAATAATCACACTAAAGCCTCGACATTAAGAACAAGTTCAAATTTAATATAAGATCGTTAACAACAGAAGTCGCCAACTTTTCGAACCCCACAAACCACAAAATTCATAATTTCAAATTCCTAATGAGCGTAGATTTTGAAAAAGATATACATTTGTAAAATAATTGCCAGAAAACTTTTATTTTATTTTATTTATATGGAATGCACCCAGTGGCATTGTTGATGATAGCATCAACAGTGTACAAGGCAAGTGCAGTGTGTCCTCCCCTTTTTTAAATATAAGAATAAATTTATCCCATATGTAATCATTTTTTAGGTAATTTTTATGAATTATTTACATAAATACGTTTAATAATCACTAGTAGCTTGAAGTCACGAGAGTATTGCAACTTTAAAATGACACAAAAATTCAAAACGGTTCAAAATTATAAAATTCAGGTATAACTAAAAATAGGTGCCAGTTTAATTTAATACAAACTCAAAATTTTTAACTGCAATCAAAATTTTTTTTACTAATTCTTGAAATCTCATTGCATATTTGCTAGCCCATTAACTTTGCCATTAGAAAAATGAAATCTACTGAGAAGCATTTTGTTTTACTAAATAGTGTAACGTGGATTATATAGTTGACTCTATTATTAGTATTATAAATGCTTATTTTATATAATATAAATAAATTTTTAGAAGTCGACTTAGTTAAAAAATAAAATATTTTGAGCATAAATATTTGACAAAAGAGAGAGAAAAAAAAAGGATTTTGCCAAAAAAAGTTGTTTCATTTACAATCCCTATTGTAAATGAAACAATCACATAAAAAGTACGTTAAAGTAATTATTTTTATTTTTCTAAGAATTTATTCAAGCTATACAGAATTGAAATTGAAATTTTGTCACCAAAATTTATATTTACATTGTACGTTTGTCAAAAAAATATTCAAAATAATTCTCAGATGTCTCTATCAAACATAAATGCGAACCAAATTCAAAAGTGCTAACATTTGCCTTTTGGTATGCATCTAAGTTGTATTTATTTTTGAGAGATGGCTCGTATTTTTAAATAAACATATATATCATCGATATAATTTCCTTTATTTTCCATTCATTAAAAATCATTAACATTAATAAATAGTATCGGCAGCTGATTGTTAATTACTCATTCGGTAAAGTTCATGGAAGCGAGCTTTGTCAACCAATACAAAATTAAATATACGCAAACATTATGTTTATTGTTTATTACAAAGCTTGAAACACGTATAATCTATTATTTTATTTCCTTTTCATAATAAAATTGTTAATTTATTTGCGATTATAATTATTACTAATAATACGAGCATGTGTGAAAAGAACATAATCCCATCATTAAAATTATGTCATTGCACAATTTATTGGGCATTAAAAGGATTAATTTATTACAGAACAATAATATCAAGGATACAATAAAATCTAAAGCTTTATTTCCAAATTAAAAACAGCAGCTCAATTTATTTTATTCCACGGATTAAATGGGATTTTAATTGAAATACAAATCAGAAGACAACCGTTTACCGAATAGTTAAATTACCATATTTTTGTCTAACATCACCTTAATTACATATAATCAGTGGCGGACTGGCCATACAAGCGAACATGCCCGATGGCATGTGGGCCCCACTATCTGTTAGAAAATAGGGGCCCTCAGTAAAATTAAATAACTTTTTAACTATTTCACGTGTGTAAAAATTTATAGGATATTGCACTTTGGGACCTAAAGTTTGGGTATTTTAACAAAACGAATTTCTTACGATATACACAAACAATTAATACCTGCTTTAACAGCCCAAGGATCGGTTAACTTTTTTTTATTAGGCTCGAAATGTAAGTTTCAACATTTTCGTGGGCCCTTTTGCCGGGCCCATTTCCAACCTTAAGGTTATGTATATGTATATACCAATACCTATGTAACAACTACATACTGAAATAAAAATGGGAATAAACAAATTTCTGTGAATAATATAAACTGAATTGCTTAAAACAATTTTGATAGGACGATTCATCATCAACCAGCGATTTAAATTTACTTCATAATAACATTTAATTATACTTCGACGATATAGTAAGATTTAAATACACAATTTTAAACAGTTTCGGAATATAAAATCTATTCCTTATCTAGACACAACCATGTATACAGAAATATAGGATAGGGGCCCCCTCCCCAAAATCCCGATTTTAGATTAACATTAACTGAAAATATTATGCATTTTTTTCAGGGACGTAATAGGGGGGCGCTCGCCTCCCTAAATTAAGGAATAGTGTGAATTTAGAAAATATTATGAATTTAACGATTAATGATATACTATGGATCTATGAATGCTACTGTATGTTACTTTTGGGTATCTAATAAAATAATCGCTGCTATGTGCTTTGAAAAAAAAAAGATTTTATTATTTCGAAACAAGTATATTTTGGTTTTTAAGTAGCATGCCTTGGGTAAAATTCTTAGAAATTGTTCATCCTATGGAGCGAATCGTTAGAAAGGTCCCCTTTACTTTATTTTGTCTCAAAAACAATGTGTAACGTTTATTTTTCCGAAAGTTCGTATATTTTTTGATTTCAAGAAAGGTTTTAAATTAATATTTTACTGAATCGGTTAAATCACAAATGATTTTATTTCTCCTATTTTATTTTATTTGCAGACGTCCATTCTCTCACAAAACAACGAATGAGATGGATTTAAACTTCATGTGTAACGAATTCGGTTCAAAACAAGTTTTAGTTATTTAATATAAATAATAATAAGTCACACAGAGCCATACACATTTTTCTATATTATGTAAACGTGATCAGCGATCGATTATGAGTTCGAATTTTTGCATGATCTCAAAACTTTTTCTATTGTTATTACGTACATATGTATGTACATAGAAAAAAATTTTCGCCTGCGGCGCTTTTTTCGCTTTTTAGATAATATTTTTTTATAATTATTTTTTCAAAAATAAGCTTATTTTTTTCATATTTTAAAACTCAATAAGGTGTATGCAAAGAATATTTTCCATTTTTAAACAAGATTTATTGAAAATTTTTCAATTTGACCAATCTTTGCCTGCCCCTCCCAAGAAAAAGCTGAAATGACGTCCCCGATTGTTTTATACCGAAAGTAAAAACCGCTTTTATGCCGCATTCTTTTATGATGCATTCTATTTACCTAGGACAAGGGTTAAAACGAAATTTACAATGTAATTTATGGATCTATTTTGCTTTTGCCATTTTTCTTGTACTTAAATTTGTTTATTCCCATTTTTGATTTTTTTTTTATCCTTGATTTTTGGCGTGATGGAAAGAAGAAAATTTTGTTATATGGGGGGGGGGGACAAATTTTTTTAACCCTGGGTGGGCCCCCTTTGACTCCTGGCATGTACTGATTTCAGTCCCAGTCCGCCACTGCATATAATAAATATCATTAAATTATACTCAACAATAAAATAAGCAAACATCGACGAGACAATGATAGCTTTTTTTCATTGTTGAAGTAGGCTTCACCCACGCTTTATAAAAACAGTCAATCGATTGTTATAACATATAATTAAATTCAAATTTATAATCACTTCCTTTCTTTTACCAAACTGTATACAAATAAAACGCTACTTGTAACTACATATGTATTAATACATGGCAAAGAATAATATCAGCTTTAGTTTGCGATAATTACCATATTAGATAAATAAGATGTTAAAGTGTTAAATTTACATCGACTGCATCCACATACATATGTACTACATACACAATAACGCATTTTAAATGATTGCTCATTTGTTGCAATAATTTTAATACAAAACGAATCGTTTGTTATGATTCTTCCCTATCGATGCCTTCTTCATCTTTACGACTTCAACTCTGTCCTTTTTAAATATTGCACATTTATTCACGCAAAATCGAAAGGTTGTAACTTTCGTGAATACATAAATAACCTTGTAAATACATACACGCATGCAATTACAATGAAATCGATTTCAAAAGTGTTCAAATATTTCAAAAAGTGAGGGCACTACAAAACAACTAGACATTTTTTAGGTACATGTTAACATCGACACGCGATACTGCATACACTGACTTTGAACCTAGTAACGAAATATATTTTATTAATCATCTCTTTGACTGATTTTGACTGTGATGTATCGCTTCCAAAGCTTCCACATACAAATACAAAATTGGGTTGTGACCAACCCATGACTTTATCTATGTATCTGAGGAATATAATTAGTATTAAAAAAAATCACTTAATGCCACACCCATTGGTTGTAAGACATTTTTCGATACACGTTTGAGTTTTAACGCAGAGAATTGAGCGTAAATGTATGGAAACTTACACAAGACAAAAGTTCTACATCCGGTTGTCAGATTTTTATTACTTAAAATCACTATCAGTATTATACACAATAAATATCAATAAGATTAAAATAATTTAAAAGGTTAAAAATAAAATAATAACTTCCGGTTTATTAAATTTAGTGATTTTTTTTCATTTTCATCACATTGATACAAGAATTATACTTGAATTTTTTCATGAAGAACACACATGTTTACGGGTCGAAAAAAATAGTGGAAGAAAAATCGAACAAGAGTAAACTGCTACTTCCGGTTGAGGGATGCTTACTAAATTTTATACATAACTTGGTATTACGCTTAAACTTCTATATATGAAATTTTAGTTCAATAAACTAAAAGGTTTCTGAGAAAAACATAAAAAACCTCGATTCTCTAGAATAAAAGTACTACTTCCGGTTCACATAAAAATATTTAAAAAATATAAAGATTATTATTGTTATTACTAAATCCCGGACCCTGAGGGGGCTGTATATTGTTCAAATGTTGTAAATGCATTGTTAAAGGTTTGCCAAACCTTTTTTACACAGGATTTACAACAATTGAACAATAAACGGCACGCTTCCGGTCCCACCTATAGTTATTACATGTAAAAAAATTTCAGCTAGCGGTTTGGGAGATAATTGAATTGAAAAACTTATAAAAAAGGACACCTATAAGAGGAGGTACCATTTCCGGTCAACTTAAAAATTTGAAAAAAAATTACGTCGTATCGATAAGAATTTCAGTAACTGATACTAAGTTTCAGTTCGATAGGACTAAAAATCCCCAAAATACACAGACACACACATTTTTTCTAGATCATGAAAACGCAATCACTAATCGATTCTAAGTTCGAATCAGTCAAAATCTCAAGTTCGAATTTTCGCATGACCACAAAACTTCATCTATTGTTACTACGTACATAGATAAAAATAATTCATATAACCAAATAAATTCATACCGTTATTTGAAATGATCGCACGTTGAGAAGCGCAGAATGTACGCAATTGAGCGTGCAAAACAATAATTTAATGATTTTTATAGACCTATTTTTGCATTTCATATACATATGTATATATGTACATAATACGCAATAGTGAGGGTGACAAGATACCCATCGAGAACTTACATATATAAAGACTGAGTGAACCATTGATTGTAATCATTTAAACTGAATTGCTCATCTGAATCGAGTGTTGCTTTAAATTTCTTTCGAAATGTTCCAGTGTCTGGTGAGTTTTATATAAAATTATTGCACAACGTCGAGTTGTTCTTCGTCGAGTGACTATTTTTACTGGTTTATAGGTATTTTTCATGCTATGCATGACGACATTGGCCCAAAACGACGGTCGATATACACCTGATAATTCGGGGAGGTAGGTATCGCTCGACAATTGCGCAAAGTTTAAATTTCCTACTGATATATACATATACATATATTTGTTTTTTATGTAGATATGGCGGCGATGGACGATATGTCCACGTCGGTGATGGAAATCGTGGAAAATATTCCGGAAATAACGGTGGATACGTGCACATAGGTGATGGTGATCGCGGCAGATATTCTGGAAATGATGGACGATATGTTCACGTTGGTGATGGTGACCGTGGGAAATACTCAGGAAATGATGGAAGATACAATCCAGATGGCTCAGGAGTTTATAAGTATGCCCATATATGCACATTTTGTATTATTCATCTATTTAAACAATATCCGAAATACAAAATCGTATTTTATCTATCTATCTATATAAAAATGAATGTCTGTGTGTGTGTCTCGAATAGGCACCTAAACCACTGAACTGATTACGATGGAACTTTCAGGATTTGTTGTATGCATGTTCAGGAAGATTTATGTGAAAAAAAATCGCCCAAAAACGGGAATGATTACGGAAAAAACGGGAATGAATGTCATTGCAACGCTATAATTTCAAATGTTTTCGCGTCGCGACCAACGTGTTCGCTTTCTGCGTTTTACCGACAAATAGGAACGGGAACGGGAATATTTTATAAATGTATGAAATTGGAAATATGTATGTAATCAATATAAGGGGTTTCATACTGTATAGTATTTATTTCGAGATGTTTCAATTATACTTACATAATTTTAAATTAAATTTCCAACTTAACTTAAACAAAACTGTTGATACTGTTGAAAAAGTACGGATGAACGCTGACTATTATCAAATGGATAAATTGCACATCAGATGACGGGTAACCTTTCGATGTGCACAGATGCAATTATTAAAATGGTAATTATTAAAATTGAGTTGGATCTTTCAGGCGAGTTTAATAAGGGAAGATTCGATAAGTTCCGAATCTTGCCTTATTAAACTCGCCAGAAAGATCCAACTCAATTTAATAATTGCATCTGTGCACATCGAAAGGTTACTCGTCATCTGATGTGCAATCAATCATTCGAGAAAACGAGAATTACGTTTAAAGCTGCCGTTCTGTTAATCTGGCGATTTTAGAGCGGATGCACCAAACCCTTATCAAATACATTTTAGAGTTTCTTGCGGAAATGAAAATACCAAAATTATTTTACAAAAATGTACTTACTCCATCGTAACCCCCATTGTCATCTTTCCTTTGTGATCATCATTAAAAATAGTTTAGTTTATCACGGATAATAACAGGACTTGATACGAATTTCAATACAACACTGCAAACTTACTGTAAGACATTGGACTAAATAACTATCATTTTTTGCTAAGTGGCATTCTCATTCCATTCAACTATATAAAAATTATTTTTATATGAGAAATAATCTTAGATTTTTAAGGATTATAATGGCGATATGTTTGAGTGTTACGATTTCCACTAAAATGTACCACATAATAAGCAAGGCATATAGGAATTTGGGTTTCACTTTTAGATTGTCCAAGCTCTTAAAATCCCATAGCACTGTTACCTTCCTTTGCTATACATTTGTAAGAAGGGATCTGGAATTTGCTAGGACTGTTTGGAATCCTTTCTATCGAGTACATATGAAACGTTTAGAACGCATAAATAAAAAATTCCATGCCTAGTGCAACTTCAGATTTCTTCACAACTATCAGTTTGTTTCTCAACGAACTAGGAGTAAAAATCGTGATTTATCGTGTTTTGCTTAAGCTTTTATATTATACAATAATTGAAAGTCCTTATTTTTATGTAAGATCCTATTCCAATGTCTCATCAGATCCCTCCGCAATTCTTCATTATTTCACATTAATCCCTGTTCTACCAACTATTCCTGTAATTCTTACTCTTTTTTTAACAATGTTCCCCTTCATATCAAATCCTTTTTGATGTTCATTTTCTTTTTGTAAATTACTATTGTTTTCTTAGTAATACACATTTTATTTGTATTATTTTACATAGATATACCAGAAAAACCTAACAGGTAAACCCCAACGCGCCTTCCTAGACAATTAATTACAAACATTCCAGCATTTTTACCACATAAATCGCTGTATTTTGAGACACTGAAGAACACAAAATTAACAGTTAATTAATCCATAGAGACATCTATGGATTTAGGCTTGTACATAAATTTTTACATATAGTACATAAATCAAATTCAGATATGTGTGACATAGCGGGTAGGATTGCCAATTTATTGGAGGAACCGTTTCAACAATGAAATCAGATTGGCAAACTCTGATAGGAAACGAACGACTTGGAGTCACAAATATCCAAGTCTGACCAGCACCATTAAAGATTAGTACGGGATCGAACCCGGTAGCCTCTCGGTGCTAAACATAAACGCAACCACCGAGCTACACTGCTGGCATATGTATAATACATAACCAGCAGTATGGCTTAATGGTAGCGTGTATGTTTAGCACCAGGTGATCAGTAGGTTCAATCCGCCATAATGCTGGTTAGATTTGGGGGTATTTGTGACTCCAATGCGATCGCTTCTTATCAGAGTTTGCCCATTTTATCTGATCATTGTTGAAACGGTTCCTCAAAATTGGCAAAAAATCATCTTTCCTGTTGTCACAAATCTTCTGTATTTATTGTGTGTATAATTTGTAAAAATTATGCACAAAATATAAATCCATAGATGTCTCAATGGAGTAATTCTGTAATTAATTAATTAATTAATTGTTATTTAGTGTTCTTCAGCTTTTGGATTTACAGTTATTTGTGTAAAAATAAAATGCTGCATTGTTTGTAATTAATTGTCCAGAAGGCGCATTGGAATCTTCCTATCAAGCCTTCCTGGTTTGTAAAAACAAAATAATAACTACCATTATTCAATGTTTTTCTTCTTTATTCGTATTTTTATTTAGTTTTTTTCATTGTTGCAATTTTTTTTGGATACTTTTTTACAAACCTCCTTTACGTTTCACTTTTTTTACGTTTTCAATTTGCCTCTTATCCGATCGTTTTCATACTTTGCCATATTGCTCATTTGGGTCATCAATATAAGTAAATAAATCCTCCGCCATTACGATAGAGATGAAATATAGAGATGAAAATTTGAAATCTGGGTCACGTCTATGTAGTCTTTAGTTTTATACATAGATGGCGGTAGTAAAATAAAATTATTGGTAGTAGTAAAATAAAATTAAAATTCAGGAAAAAAATTGCCTCTTATCCGATCGTTTTCATACTTTGCCATATTGCTCATTTTGATCATCAATATAAGTAAATGAATCCTCCGCCATTACGATAGAGATAAAATATCGTTTAAGACGCGTTTGAAGTTTGCAAATTTGAAATCTGGGTGACGTCTATGTAGTCTTTAGTTTTATATATAGATGGCGGTAGTAAAATAAAATTATTGGTATTTTTATTCAAAATAATAATTTATATATCTTATTGGTGTCAATATTATAGACGTTGTTGTATCTCAAAGCATAGCTACATTTGTATGTATGTATTTTGATTGAAATTCGTTTCGTGATACTTTCAGCGGCGACAGGGGAAAATCAGGAGGTGGATATAAACCTGACAAATACACACCGAGTTCTCAAAACCCAGCAAATAAAATGAAAAACCCACCAGCACCACCGAAAAAATCAATATACGACGGCCAAGACAGCGGAAAATACAAAATAATCAGACAAGAAGACGACATCATGCCCGATGGTTACCACTACCTGTACGAAACCGAAAACAAAATCTTAGCCGAAGAATCGGGAAAAGTCGAACAGATCAGTGCGACCGAAGATGGACTGAGATCGAAAGGATTCTACGAATTCGTAGCCCCAGATGGAATTTTATACAGAGTGGACTATATCGCCGACGAAAACGGCTTCCAACCAACCGGAGCACATTTGCCCAAATAATTTCACACATGCAATGTATAATATTTGAATTTTTGTATAAATAAATCAACTGTCACGATAAATTCGCTATTTTATTATTGTTATTTGCATCACAAAACGCGAATAAATAGCACCGATACCATCCGAAAATATATGCGAATGCCAAAAATCGACAAGACACAGATACATAAAATTACAATAGCGAAAATATATACACCTGTCGGCGAACAGTAAATAACGCTAATTATCGAATTAACAACGAACGCGATATTCAATCAATCGAATGCGTAAATTAAAGACGCGTTCGAAAATATGTATCCTTTATTATATAACAAAACTAGCGTGCGAATTGATTTTTAAATGCTTTTTATTATTACGAAATTATGTCCACAATACATCTTATACCTATTTCAATAGCTACTGATCTACTGATCATTTTCTATTTTACAATTTTAATTTAATTTTGTTAGTAATCATAGTATAATATTATTCTAATGTTAATGTATAGCATAATAGGAAAAAGAGCTAAAAACCTATTTACAATTTTTATAAATGCTCATAATACATCTAATACATAATATTAATTAAAGACTCTCTAAAGTCGATTATCTAAAGCAGATTGTGTTTAGGTAATCTGTGTTTATACCTGAAGGGTATAGACATTTTGTTGTAATCACCGAGACACCGAGAATTAAATAATTACATAATAAATAGAGACCGGTAGTGTTTGCTGATTCGTTACGCAATTTATTTTTAATATTATTCTATGGTGTTGATTCGCTTTTTTTATGAGTCACAAATTGCATTCGAAATGTCTCAATATATATATATTATACATATGAAATGTCACGCGATTATCGCGATTATGGACAACTGACGACACTCTCGATGTGTATCAAAATGTCACTGGAAACATTTTCAGTGTGGGACAATGTCGATAGGAAAATTTTACCATAAATAACGATCCTCGAACGTTTGCGATAAAAATATTAAAATATATTTAATTTTTCTAGGTGCGCTTATCCTGATATACATAATAAAATGTGTATAAGAAGAGCGCATTTAGCATAAAATAGCCGTATATTTTTTGGCAGCCTCATTTCGAAATCAAAAGTGATATATTGAGAATACTAGAATATTGATATCGAGACGATTTTCCGAAGGTTGAGAGTGATTCGGAATCTGAATTTGAATACGTTTATAAATATTACAGACTTAGATTCGTTTTCAAAGATGTGCGCTTACACAGGATGTGCCAACTGCCTCCGTATAATAGGTATATTTCATTAATGCGAAAAACATTCCAAAAACCGTTTAGAGTATAATAAAGGAAGTTTAATGTGCTATTAATATCATAATAAATTAAATCTATGCCGTTTTTCTACTTTAGATCATTTATTTTAAATAAAAGTAGCTGTCTAAGGATGTGGTGATTTAAAATTAATTTTAATAGTTATTATTCATAATTTTGTCACATATCAATATACGTTTAACATAAAACCAAATTGAAATTAAACGAATTATGGTTTATGATAAATGATGACTAATTCTCTGATATGATTTTATATGAAATATTTGTAAGTGATTAAAATATTTGATCATTTATTAAACACTTAGTAACTGTATTGCACTAATTTGGTCAGAAAATACTGTGGGATTTAGTTTTACAGCCAAAAAGAATTCGTGTATGAATGATTAGCTTGGTATGCATGAGTTGAAGAATGGTTGAGTTGTCATCTTGTTATGTGACCCGCTATAAATCAGTTCGCTGTGGCTCTCCGTCAAATAAACAATGTTATAAAATGAGCTCCAAGTCGTTAATATGGCTACACAAAAATAAAAAAATATACAATAAGATGAAAAACATAAAAAGAACCATAATTAAAATCAAATAAGGGTAAATATATAACAAATATAAAAATAGAAGATGCTACGATCCCAACCAAAAAAATCACTCAACCAGATAAGTATATTTTAGATTAAACAAATCCAAATCAATAGCATCCGGTTGAGTAGCTCGATGTTGATAGGCGACGAAAACATCAAACTGGTACGTGCCTCAGGCGAGGAAAATAAATAGCGGTATCTAATATATCCGAGTTTGCTGGGAACATTGAAGTTTAATTCAGCAAGATTTTGAGGATTGCACACATTGATTTATAATACACTATGATGTATAATATGTGTATTATACATCAATGATTGCACACCAATCCAATCAAATGCTTCCCCAGATATATGTACTCTACGCCGTGACTCGAGGGAATTATTATTATTTATTATTTATTTATTATTTATTAATAGTTTTGGACCATTGTGGCAAAACAGGAAGAACCTAATACGCCACAATGGCCTACATTTAACAAAGATAATATAAGTAAAAAACAGAAAAATTAGAACGCAGAAAACATGGTAAAATAAAATAATAATAAAAAAGAAACAAAAGGAAAATAATAATACAATTAAAATAGTACATAAAAATGTACAAAAGAGAAAGAAAAAGTAAAATAAATAAAACAAAATATGAATAAAAAATAAATAAAATCACAGCGAGGCCCAAATGGAAGAGAGTAGATTAAGATTCCACTCATACATCACATTCAAATTAAGAAAGTAATGATGAGCGCAGGTTACCAGATAAATATGTTAAAATAACATCCGATAATCTACGCTCCCCAAGGTGGAAAATATCACATTCAGGGACGGCAGCAACGATTTCATTGAGAAGTCAAATAGCTCTTGGAATAGGAGCCATTCGAAAAAGAACTGTGCGAGCAGCAGGTACAACCATCAAATGATGATGGCTAACACGCACATAATTATTAGGGACATAAAGTCCCAACTGTTCCAGCAACAACGGGCATGACGTATTACCACGCAATAGCTGGAGAACGAAACGAATTAACGAGAAGTTTCTCCGAAGTTCAAGGGAATTATACCCAAGCATGCCCAAAAGGAAAGGAGTAGGATAGAGATATGGGTAGTACCCATACTCTTTCTTATAAAGAAAACGAATAAATGCTTTTTGCACTTTTTTGATAATAAGAGAGTAGTTTGCTTCATGCGGATTCCACACAATCGCATTATACTCTAGCTTACTTCTAACAAGCGAGTTGAAAAGCAAGCGAGAAGACAAGGGGTTGGAGAATAATCTAGCATATCTCAATACAAATCCAAGTCGACGAAAGGAAACGTCAGCGACTGTCTTGATGTGGTTGTGAAAGGTGAATTGAGGATCAAAAGTGATACCCAAGTCGACCAATATGAATATAATATGAATTATAATTACTATGTATATTTATTCTCTGTTTCTAAATTTATTCTATACTATATGCACATTGAATACGTCATTTTCCATATCAACTGGAATTAAAATTTATTACAGTTGGTCAGTAACAAAAATAAAGTAAAAATACGAATTAATTGTTATTTTATAAAATAAGTTATTTTATTGGATTGATCAAAAAGTGCATTCATAAAATTATAAAATCACTTTCGGCACAAAATCATTTCAATTTTGAGTATTTGATTGAAAATTTGAATTTTATATTTAATATCAATCATAAAAAGTTTGGAATATTTTCAATATTCATACATGTACATAATGTACATATGTATATCATCATAATCATTATCATTTACAGTCATTCACCACCATCAGCTATTGGTTCAAGATCTTTTCGATAAGTTTTAATTCGTATCTGTTTTAGACAACTCTCATCCCTCAATTTTTTTTAATTCATCCACCCATATCCCCTGTAACTTTCCTTGCACCCTTAAAACATTCTTCCGGATACAGTTTGAGCACTTCTTTCGTCAATCTATTGTGCCGTTCGATATCCTTCCCCTCAATTTATCGCAAATTCGAGCTAATGGTATCTCAAATTTGTTGAATTCTATAAAAATATACTACCTACACAATTAACTTCTCACAAATTCGCTGTATATCAAAAAACAATTGTTGATTGTCCATAGATGTCTCTTTTGTATTCTAGTCCTGTTATTTTCAAAAAATTGTTAGTACTTTTGTACAAACATAATCTAACCATATGCCTTGGGGTAATTCTTTTATTGGCACATGAGATGTATGTAATAAAATTAAATTAAAAAAATGATGTAGTTTGGGTATATGAAAAAAATGGTACTCGAAATTTTCTTAGGCATTCTACGACGTTCCATAAAATTTTCATAAATTTGAATTATATTTTTTCAATCCAACTCACGTTTTTTTTTTATTAAAATTTAACTTTATTGAATTTAGCACTTATAAAAACTAAAGGAATAAAAAAATTATTATTAATTTATATTAATTAAATCAAGATTTTATTTTTAAACTTGCAGAATACCCCATTTAAATTTTACTCGTGTTATATTTAAAAAAAATAAAATAAAAACTGCAACACCTTTTATATAACTCAAAGATATGCAACGAAACGCTACAAATATATAAATTATTGTTTATTTTATAGCATAAAAATGGTGTATCGTCCCACATCCTTTTTCTGAGTCTTCTCTTAATGGCATACTTCTCAGACGACACCTTGAGCGTTTGTGATTGATTTTATAGTTTAATTTAGGCAGCGTGGATCGAGCTATATAAACCTGGCTTATCATAGAAACGAAATCATTGGTGAGCACACTTTACACCAAAACACAGTAACATAACAAATAAAAAATGAATAGATTTTCGGTGAGTCTTAACAATTAGTGAAATAAAAACAACAACAACAACAGTGTAATATAGAAATCAGTGCATTTTAATCAATCGTGATTTAATTTTCAACAGTTCGTTTCATTATTTCTGCTGATAGCAGTAGCTATAGCTGACGATGATGGACAATATAGACCCGGAAAATATGGCGAAGAAGGAAAATATATACCGGGAGACGAAGGACGCTATACCTCTGGAAAATACGAGGGTGATGTCAGGTTAGTAGTTGATAATTGTCTAGGTCGGTTTTGTGTTTTAATCATACTTATGTTAATTATTTATTTGATTTACAGTGGAAGAAGTGTATCTCCTAAGTTCAGTTCTTTCAACAATCAACAGTTCGTTAACCGGTTCATCGTAGATGCATCTGCTAGCAACATTTCCCCATTTTCCCAACTTCCAAAAAGCTCTTTCGGAAAATTAGCACGCGTTGAAAGCAACGGATTCGTCCCATCATTCGGAAAATCTCTAAATCCAGAAGCTTCCAGCCGCGTGCTGAAGCTCGAAAACGAAGTAAATCCAGATTCGTATCATTACGCTTACGAAACTGAAAACGCCATCAAAGGAGAAGAAAATGGTCAATTGGTCAATAAAAACACTAAACAGGAGGCAATTCAAGCTACCGGATTCTACGAATACGTCGGACCTGATAATGTCAAATACCGCGTTGAATATATTGCTGATGAAAATGGTTTCCAACCGGTTGGTGCTCATCTTCCCACCCCACCTCCAATTCCCGAAGAAATCGCCAGGATCTTAGTCAAAGTTGGTAAAAAGTAAGCCTCACCGATCGCCGACAATGAAACTTCGAATTATGTCATAATAGTTATGACGAGTACTTATAGTAGATGAAAAATTATAAAAAAATATATGAACCCAAAAAAAAAATATTTTAATTACATAAATAAAGATTATTTGTAAATATAAATGTTGTTTCACTTTACCTTGATCATCTTCATCAAGCCTCTCATCCTTTCAGGCGAAGTCTGTTGGATGACTTCAGGTAATTTTATGCACAAATCACATTTCACTATCACATTATTATTAGAACGACCACCATTTATTATATTGTAATTATTTTCAAATCAAAAACAAAATTATATGTATATTAAAAACAAATGATTTCTTTATTTTTTCTCTGCGAAAATTCAGCTACCATATTCAGCAACTAATTAAATCACTGCATTTACATTAAAAATGACAAATTTTTTACAAAAATCGAAATACACTTTAACACTTTAAGTTTTTTCAACCGAAATACACTTGAACCGTTTAATTATCGCCAATTTTATTTGAATAAATGACTACCGAAAACTCGAACTAGCTTGTTGTTAGGTAGCCTAGTGACTAATCAGGTAGTTTAATAATTCAAATAATTTATATTAATTTTAAATAAGTCAAATGATATTTATTTTGCCATTATTAAGAGTATGTTATTTAAACTGAAATGTTAGATTTTTAATATCTTAATCATATTACTTGACGATGTTGTTACGATTATATTTTTACGTACATCTAGAATTCAAATTTGTATGTTGGTATGGAATGTATTATTGATTTTTTTTTCACTTTATCGATAAAAAGCTACATATAGGTGTAATATGACGATTAGATTGAATAAAAAGTTTGTATAAACTAATGATAAAACCCAAATTACCGTACGTCTTTCTGATAATATTATCAATGTGGTAGTGAATAGACAATCAAAATACAAAGATATTTCATATGATTAATCCTAGTCAGTTGAGAAAAATCAGTATATAAAAATGGTATGAATTTAAATATAGAGAACGTAATGGTATTACTATTCCTAAATAAATCAAGACATCATCTTTTTTTTACTTAAAAAATTGTATATTCCGTCAAAATAAGTCTTTATCTTCTATATTTCATAGAATTTGTAATTTTTTCTGTTCAAATTAAAGGTATAATACCCAAGGTAGCTTTCAGTGACTTATCTTTTCAAAATAATTAAGGAAACATGAAAAAATTACGATTTTCTGAAAAGAAAAAAACACTCATTGCGTGATTTGTAATGGAATTTTCGATCGAAGCGGCGAATTTGAATTCTCGTTAACCATTTAAAATTTATAATAGTCGACTCAATTAAACAGCAATAGATGAATCTTCTGCATTTTTTTTTAATAATTTAAAAATCGAAACTACTTTCGAAAGAGATATATGAAAAAAACCTACTTTTTTGATAGTTTGGTTGAGATAATCGATTGGTTGGAGGCACAAGACATTGTTTAAAATCAACGTAATTATTTATTTAACGTTTTTTTGATACAATGCAAGTTTTCTATTAGGTCTATCGATGGAAATCTAAAATTCACGATTTTCACTCCGGCCTAATAAATACATATACATATGTAGGTACATATCAATTATGCTGTCAAAAATGTTACTACTGACGGGGGAGAGAATTTATGAAGAATCAAATAAATTGATCCAAAGCATTAGACTGTCTGTAAAATTTCAAATGAATATATAATTATATGATAATATTAATCAAATTGAAAATTTTTATTTATTTATTTAAAATACGTTATCAAACTGCATATGGCTTTGGCTTTGGATATTTCAGTTTAAATCAAAGATACAAGTCAACAATACATACATATCTACATAGACGGATCTTGGTCAGTATTTTATTATTCAGGATCAGAATAAAATTCAAATGGTGAGAATAAAAATAGCACATGGTAAAAATTAAAGTAATGAATCGCATACAAATAATTATAAATGGTCTGAATGGTCACAAACGGCCAGAATTGACAAAAATAATAAGCAGTCGGAATTTAATCATTTTTTTTTTCATAGTCTGGATTATAAATCATAACCGAAATCCGAAACTGCCGAACCGAGATGCTAATGACAGATCGTCTAGTTTTCTAATAATTTACTACTAATTTTCATCTCTAGTATTAATTTTCAGTTTAGTGCTAATTTTCATCGTTGTAGCAGTAACAACACTATTGCCTACTGAAAAAGATGATTATGACCCATGTTTCAGAATAAATCTTACCATTTGATGTATGTAAATGATGAAAAATCCAGTTTTTTTTTTGTTTTTTTTTTCAAATGCTTTTTATTATTACGAAATTTTGTTCACAATACATTATATATCTAAACTTAATAGCTACTGATCTACTGATCATTTTCTATTTTACAATTTTAATTTAATTTTGTTAGTAATCATACACAGTATTATATTATTCTAATGTTAATGTACAGTATAATAGGAACAACCCAGTTTAAATTTTAACTATTAAATATCAATTCTGATCAATCAGTATAAATTTTGACCATCTAATATTTATTTTGGCCATTTTTATTCTGACCACTGTTATTTACATTACATAGAATGTATGTAACATTGGGCAGAATTTATATGGTTAGAACCAATGCAATATAAATTCTGACCACAAACGTGTTAAAATTCTGACCCGAAAAATACGAGCCAAATACATACATAATTACTGCATCTGTAATGGATATAAACAAAAATTGAGATTGTTTCTAAATAAAAAATAAAGTAAATTAATAGGTCGGATCGAGCAAAAAATTTATACATATCTCTATGTATATTAAATAAAAAATAAATCAATTTGGACAGGTTAACCCTTCCAGTGATATTTTACAATATGTTGAAAAAACGTCGATGATTCACACGATGATACTTTTAGGATGTACGATAAATACATCACCGGGTGTTAAGGTCGCATGACAGATTATATTTGCATCAATAATTGAAAATTTATATACCTACGTCGAAAACCCACGCCACTTTGATACGCTACTGATAGCACATAAATCAGAATATAACGATATATAAATCCCATACAATATTAATTATTACATTGCAAAAAAAAAGTAAAAAACGACACCTACCCATGCGACACGCATAAAAGTCATGTTTTTGAAATAGATGAGAGTATTTTGTAAAAATCTAATTTGTATATGAGCGAGTATTGCTGATATTTCTCTATCTGCATACATATGTATGTATGTTAAAATCAAACGGTGTGACTTTGATTTTAGCATTGATTAAGATTTATAGCAGTGTGTTGACATTCGGTGTAAGATTCATATAACTCTGTATATTAGAATAATATAATCCAGCATGTTGGATTTGTGTCTTCTGCTTCGTTTTTTTTTTGCGCCTGTTATAGAATCACAAATTTATTAGGCATTTGATATTTTTGCGTTCCAAATATCAAAAGGAAGTAAGTAACGCTGTGATGGATGTCCATTTTCAACATTTTTATATTTTATTTCGACAATATATTTAGGAGAAAATGTCGTATTTTGTGAAACAGAACATACATACATAACAGCATAAGATTAGTAAATTACCTTTGATTTCTACATTAGCACAATTTGAAAAATGAAAGCGCTGGGAATTTATTTTTATTTGTAAGAAGTGGAGTTGATTCATTTTAATTGTATTTTCAATATTTAACTGATTAAATAAAAACACATACATTTATTCAGTAGTAAGATTTAACGGCGCATTTTTAAAAACAGCTTTTCTCCTTAAAACGAATCATTTGCGCATTAAATAATTTTATTTCTGTTAAATAAAAAATGTTGAATAATATTTTTTTTTGTAGTATGAAATAAAATAAATGTTTCGATCATTAACAATTAAATTGTGCAAATCATAAATGAAGAACATGGTGCTTGGTCAATATAATCCTCGAGAGACTTTCCAAAGTCGCGAAAGTGAATATATGGGATGCGTTAATGCGCATTTTATTAATTTTAGGTTGCCTTATATTTTTCTGTTGTAAGTTAATCATCAAATTCCCGCATTTTATATTAAAATGCTGACCCAATGAAAACAATAGATTTGTAGTTTTTTAAATGAAAGTATTTTTTTTATTTATTTATTAAAGAATTTTAGTCTTATTTCTTATTTTATTTATTTAGGTGTATAAATATTATATTAAAGAAACATAATTTTTTATGTTTTCTATTGTTTTATAATCTAATCATATTTCTTTTTATTGCTGTTTTTCTTTAATATACTTGAAAATATCTTTAAATTGTACATTCATATTTTTAAATGATATTATATATTTTTTCATTGAAACAAATTTACATTGCGCATTAAAATGCGCATTTAAATTGTCCCAATAATATTAAAATTTAAGTACATACATAGACGTGTTTACGTACATAAATTGGTTATTCCTGTTATTTTCTTAAATATATTTGAAAATATTTATCAACAACATTAAAATTACGTTTATATTTTTTAATGTTATATAATTTTTAATTCATATAAAGTATACCAAATGCTTACGATAAATGCGAATTTCAATTGTCCTCAATTATTAATTATTATTATTAATTATATTTTGAATGGACTGAAAACATAATCGTCGTCATAAACATAAAATTTTAGATCGCCTTTTAAAATTTTAGTAATTTTTTATACTTGTAAATGATATTTTAAATAAAATATGAATTGAAATATTCTGTTCGATATAATACAATTTATATTTGTAATTATTTAATCGATATGCAGTCAGTCGCTCTCCTTTGTGTTGCATTGATTTTTATTGGTTTTTGAATTTGTGCACACCCACATTATTGAAATCAAATGAATTCTATTTGACATAATCAATTATCCGAGACTATTTCACTATATATACATCTGAAAGAAGAATCCGAATCATCAGATCGCTTCCTAGCTTCATTTAGTTCACAACCTCTAGAACCAAAACATGAAATTTTTGGTAAGTAGCACAATAATTAGTTCAGCAAATTAGTTCATCAGAAATTTCATAAGATTGATCAATTGTTTAGGTATTTTTGGCCGCTTTGATCGGTCTGGCTTTCGGTCAGTTCGGAAATTACAGACCGACTTTCAGACAGACCGGTCGCGAAAAGGACTCTATTATATTGAAAAGCAACTTTGATTTGGGACCCAATGGCAATTATCAATACGGGTGAGATGATTTTAAATTTTCCGAAAAATTAGAATAGTATTTGAACGGTTTTTATAATATTTGACTGAAAATTCGTCGACAGATACGAAACTGAAAACGGTATAACGGGACAAGAGAGCGGATTCCCGAGAAACCTTGGAGGTTTCCCACCAGCTGTGGCTGAAACAGCTCAAGGAACTTTCTCTTGGACATCCCCTGAGGGCCAATACATCTCGATCGGTTACACGGCTGATGAAAATGGCTACCATCCAGTGGTAAGTAGTTTGTTTTTAGAGACATCTATGAAATTTGTATTGAATTTTAAGATATTTAGATTTTCAAAAGTTTTATGTATATACGGAGATGTCAGTGCGGTGTTGTTTGTTGACAGTTTTTTTTAATTTGTTTTTAGGGAGATGCTCTTCCAACACCTCCTCCAATCCCATTAGCGATTTTGAGATCGATCGAATACAACAAAGCTAAAGCTGCTCAAAGAGGCTTCAACAATTTTTAAATTCCTAATCGAAATATAATGGATACCAAACTGCATTATTTTCAACAGTATTTTAGTTATTTTTATAATTAAAACTTGAGTAATTGTAATGTACTTATTGATTAAAAAAAAATTCAATCAACCAATTATACTTTCATTACTTGAAAAATTGATTTTTATTGTAATATAAGTAATAACACAGAATTTTTTTGATATATTTTTATTAATACATTCAAGGTTTGTAAGTCAAAGTTACACTTACAGATTGACTAAAATTTATATTACTTAAAAATAACACTATCAAGACGTCGGTCCGGTTTTAAAGGTAGTCCACGTGACGTTTTGAAAATTCCACGCGCTCCTGCTTTAATATTTCAAAAACAAAATCAAGCATTAAATTGGCACATACATTCAAAGAAAAATTGAACTTAAAACTTAGATCATAAAATTACTTAATATGAAAACTCCTACTTTCGCTGATGTTGAAGGATTTTGTTTGATGAGTTGTGATGACAAAAGGAGCAACCAATTCTCTCGTCGGTGGTTCTATTGGAGTGCTTTGCGAGGCGAAAACGCAACACACAAGAACTAAAACTGCCTGAAATATTCAAAATGGACCTTATTAAACACATAAATGTATATAATCTGTGCGTAAATCAAGCAAAATCAAAAATAAACACCAAATGCTTCATTGCGCGTGAATATGGGCAGAAGATACTAGAAAGAGTTCAGCAATAAGAAAGAATTTCATTTGTATATATACCCGAATTTATACCAGAAATTGACCAGTTTTTTTTTATACAAAACGTATGCAAATACGTTCTCAAGTGTGTGAAAATGTCCTATTTTGCATTAATTTAAATGTGATACTCGTCTAAAGTGGTTTCGTTATGAAACGACACGTTGAAATGTTAAAATAAAATATAGAGATCACTTCGCCTTCCTATTTTTACAATTAAGTGAATAATGTTTGCCCAAATATTTTTATTCAAATCATAAATAATAAAATAATATTTGAAAATTGCTGAATTCAAAGCGATTTAGCATTTATAATGTATAAAAAAATGGAATTGATGATACTTTATCGCGTCATCTCTTGAAAGGAGTTTTTTACAAAACCTTGAATCAGAAGCGGTATACAAACATTCATATAATATTAAATTAACACAAACATAAACGAATCATCACACTGAATATGTGTGTGTGTGTGTGTGTGATTGTACTTTAATGTTTATGAATTTTATTAAAAGTCCCACTTTTCATTGACATACTTTAATTACAAGATTTTATATACATACATACATAAAGAAGAAATTTAACAAAAATCAAAACAGAAAAAATAAACGATGGGGAGCGAGTTCATCCGAGTGTTGTTTTTATTTAAAGTTGAACTCTGTAAATAAAATATATGCATTAAATTCAATGTATTTCTTTAAAACTATACGTATTTTATATGGTTTAATATTTTACTTGGGACGGTATCCAGCTTCATCAGCGGTGTATTGAACGGTGATTAATTTTCCTTCAGGTGAAGTCCATGAAAATGATCCTTCGATGATTTCGGCTGGTTCTTGGCTTCCGGCAACACTTTTCGGTGAGCCTAAAGCGCGAGCTTGGATTCCATTTCCGGTCTCATAGCTGAAATTTTAATTGATTTTTAAGCAATGCCTATTTGTTTTTGATCTTTTAGTATATAAATTTCAATTACTTGTATTTGAAATTTCCATCTGGACTGATGTCCAAGTTTTGTTCTTTGATTACGGCGGTTTGGTCGTTGACATCCCTTCTTTGGCGGGGGATGGCCAAAGCGCAACCCACTACGACGAAAAGGCAAACCTTGAAAGCACAAATTGATTGATTGATTAAACTGATTATTTTAAATTGAAAAATAAATTTCATTAGCCTGCTGTTATTACCAGGAATTTCATGATTTTTTCACACTTGTTCACTTCTTCAACGTGCTGAAGAGAATACTTTAGGTGGGTTAAGACCCGCTTTTATATGCGATTGAAAGAGTTCATTATTTTTTTATGCTTTTGTGTTTACAAAACGTTAAACTCGTTGGGGAATATTCATATAAAAAATAACAATGATTACTTCACGAAAAAAAAGACGTATTCAACGGCTAGCTCTGCGGGTTATTAGGAGAGCCATAGACTGTCGTAAACATAATGATTTGTTAATATTAATAATTTAATATATACAGGATGCTTATTCGGGTTTTATCATTTGGAAATATAATATAATAGTCGATCAAACATTTTCCAAAATTAAGTTCCATTTAGTCACGTTACCATGTGTTCAATTTCATTTACTTTACTACATATATTCCTACATACATACATACATATTGTAACAGAATTAAAGTGAAATATACATACAATAGAAGTTTATCAAAAGGGAAAGAGATGAAAATTATATAAATTTAGATTGGGATTCATGCAGAAGATTTTCTGCAGACAAATCTTTAGCAATTTAACTATCATTGTGAATTCTCACACACTAACTTGTCTGACAACAGATAAAGCATTCACAACTCAATACTAAACATCAAATGATTCTTGTCTTGTTTTTCAACGATGTTTCATTTGAAAGATTGTTGTAATGTTTATTAATTATCTCGTATGGTCAGTCGAAGTATATCTAGGTACAAAAAATCTCATTGTCAGAGATGCTATGAAGATCCTGTCTACAGACAAATTTATATGTGACTTATATACCTTTAAATTATCTCTAAATATGTCATCAAATATGAAGTCGGTTGCATACACATATGTACACACTATCCAGCGATGGATTAGACTGTATGATTGTATGAAATATTGATTAAACTACATATAATAGAATCATAAATAAAAATCAGGCTGTACATAAGAGCATCGTCGCACTTGCGCAATTTAAACAATAGTGATTTCAGATATATTGCATAAAAAGTGAATATAATATATATAAAAAAAGTTAACGAGATTTGACCGGAGAGGTTGAAGCGGGGCTAGTTTGGCAAAAACGAAATAAACGATGACATTTGAGGTCATAGTAAAAGTGTGGCCGTATCCAGTTCGAAAGGTCACGACAACATCACATACGAAAACATACATACATACATATGTATGTACATGATGTGTTAACGGATGATACGAATCACTTGTGAAATGAATACACGTGTAATACACGACACTGAATTTGATCCAAAAGTCAACCTGAATGATTTTGTCGGTTGTTTGTATAGGAAATTTGGGTATTTTTTTAAAATATGTTTAATTTGACGGATGACGCATGGTAGTAATAATTGAAATAATGAATTTCTGGAAATAATAACGCCCGTTTAAATATGTCGTTATAAATTTGCACCAACGCATTCGAAAAGTCGCCGAATGACACCAGATTCCAACTATTACACAATACACTTGATCTCGCCGAACAGTTGATTCAAGTGGAAATATTAATATACAGATGTATAATATTTTATTTATTTATTTTTTAGTATAGAATATTGCTTCGGAAGGAAAATTAACTAATATCTTTATGCATATGTATATTGTGACTATGTAAGATGAAGGCCTTCCCGACTTTTATTCCCTCTGTTTTGGGTAACTCTCATCCATCTCATACCACACATTTTTCAAATTCCATACACCCATCTCCCCTTCAATGCGCTCTTAAACATTCGCTCGGGTGCCATTCGAGCACTTCTTTCATCCAACCATCATCCGTTTTTCTTGCTACGTGACCTACCTATTGCAATTTCAATCTGTTTACTCTCTCTATTTTATATCAACTACCCTTTTCTAAGTATCCATCATATAGTTACAGTAACTGATAAGTTGCAATTATGATTTTGAATTATATTTTACGTACGAATTTTTCAAGAAATGTGTGTTTTAATTACACAAATAGAATTAATAAACAAATATCTCTTTATGAAAATAACTTTTGCCATTTTAAAAATTGTGATGTGACTTTAAATGTCAATGAAAAAGCACTCTATTCTTCTTATTTTACTTATTTTAGATTTGCATATTTTATTTTATTTTAACAAACATATACCACAGTATCTTCACAGATTACCCCAATGCATAAACATACCTTAAATAAATAAAGAACAGTAAAAATTACACAAAAAAAAAATATATGCATGTATTAATTCATATGTACTTCTAATAATTATAAAAATTTATTATATTGACAAAATTTTAACTAAAACCATTGCAAAAAAGTAATTAAATTTATTTAAATGTAAATTCTATAAAATAAAATATGTCTTTGGTGTCAGGTTTGCAAACATTTGAAGTTGTTTATTCGATTAGATTTTTTCTATTAAAATTCGAATTATAATTTATATGCATATGTCCGTATGTGGAAAATATTATTTTTTTCAATAAGATGTTAATTTATTTATCGAAAAAATACTGGTTGCAGTTGAAGACGTGCTTATTTGCTTATATTTGGTAACGTACATTTGCCATTTAAGACGCGACCTTCACATTTACTGGAAGAATGTAGCATCTGCAGTAGCCAATAAAGCAGCATGCATTGATGAGTCGCACTATATATGTATAAATTCTTAAAAATTTCAATAAAATAAGCTTGACATGATTCTAGTCAACGTTAAAAACATGACTCTAGTCAACGCTTAGAACATAATTTAAATTTTAAATATACGCACAACATATGTGTATGTAAATATTTCTCAATGAAAACTAGGTTTCATATTTACAATTAATATGCACAGCTTAGTAATAAGAAACAAGGTATTATTGCATTTGGGTTGTTGGTAATATAACCTTTAAAAGCGTTAGCCGTTTAAACCGCACAATGGGCTTAAGTTTACTGAGATCGTCGTTTTGCCCGTCTTGTTTGCCAATTTGCGATTTACACATGTATGTATGTATGTATGTATGTACATACACGTGTATGATGTTTAGTGTCGTAAAAATGAGCACAGGAAAATTTCACGAGGAAGTTTTGCGCAAATTTTCATAATGAACAGTCAATGCAATTAAGGTGTGTCTTTGTTAAACAAACAAACAAACGTTTCGTGCTGGAAAATCGAATGTTTATCCTATTAATAGCATATCGAATAATCTCAATCTTTTAATGCCAGTTGAATATTAAATTAATATCTTTTGTACTATGGGAATGAATTTAAAGCTAAATCAGTATGCATTTTATTTGAAAATAATCAATTTTAAACATCGCTACTTCACCATTAACGTTTTTACGATTAATCATTAAAATTAAGCGTTTTCTTTATTACTCTATCTATGCATATACAAATTATCATACTGAGCAATAAAAATTACGCTGCGGAGAATAATCAATCTATACCAAGTTTGACGCACTAAATTCTAATATGACAATGATTTTTGTAGACTAATTCTCGTTTATGAGTTATATGTAGGTGATTCAAAAAGGCGAAATTTTTACAGATTTCTGGATTTCGTAGTCTTTAACTCAAAATCTAGTATTACTGTACCAAAAGTGAGCATTGGAATCCATAGTCAGATGGTTTTTTCTATTGATTGTCATTTTTATTGCTCTGAAATACTAATAATTAATTATATGGCGAATTTAAAAGTCCGTTTCGGTAAGAAATAACGTGATTTTGTGCTGCTCAATTTTTTATTAGACAGAGGTTTTTTATTATATATTTTTGGGTTATAATAATTTAAGAAAATTTCATTGAAAACATTTGTGAAATTCTACCTTGATAATACGAATATTAAAATTTTAACAGATAAACAAAAATCAATACTTGAACTGTGGACCGTTAAGTGCATAAATAACGAGTGTTTTTTTTTTGTATGTTTTTAATAATAATATTGATTGAACTATGCAAGTTCTACTGTGTCAATTATACTTGTACACAAAAAAATTATTTTCGTACAATGTTGCTTGTTGAGGTTTTCCTTGCAGTGTTACGCGCAATAAATGTCAAGCAAACGAATCGTTTTCAAGAGTCGATTATCCAGATGCGATTGCAAAGTACATCTTAGATACATACATAAGATGTCAGCAATATGTGCAAATTACAATACACACTACTCAGTATAAATACTAGTTGAGCTTAGAGACATTGTCTCAATTGTGCATATAAAATTGAACGTGCAAGAAGTGTACAGGGAATCCTGTTATTATTTAAATTTATTTAATAAAAATAAATTCGTAAAAATGGGAAAGGTATTAAAATTTACACTTTTTTAAGTATTATATCTAAATGTGTGTTGTGCCAGTGAAATTTACTTAACGTGCTACACATGTGTATATCTTTAATTTAACATAAAATATTTTTTTCAAATTTAATATGGTTTATATTACATATAAAATAGATATTATGACATTATTAAATATTTGAATGGGTTTAAATACACCATCGTTAAAGTTCCCCAAATTTTAATCGGCCATGTTTTTATTTATAAAGACTTCAACGATGGGTTAAGCAAAAAACTCAAATTTATACTTCGATTTTTGTTCTAAATTATAATATTTTTGGTAAAGTAGAAGTCTCGGCTAGAGGTTGTGATCGATAAATCTCGAGAAATTTTTATTCTCGTTCCTCGAGAATATTTTATTGTAAAATTTCGATATTCTCATTTCTCGAGAATATTTTATTATGAAAATTCGAGATTCTCGTATCTCGAGAAATCGTTTATTATAATCTCGAAAATATCGAGAATATTCTTAATTTATCACTACATGTTTTTACTCAATAAACTGACTGATTTGTATACTTGTTAACTCGTAAATAATTTTGTGAAGTATTGTAATATGTATAGATGGTCAGTATTTTTATTATTTGTCTGGTAAGTTATTATTCTGTCATCATATAAGTAGATATACACATGTTACAACGAAATCGGACCATTTTTAAGTTACATACATACATATATGTATGTGCATGTAGGTACTAGTCACTAGTGCGAAAGTATTCGGTTATGATATCACTAAAACGCTATTCACCGACAATATGACCCCACTTAACACACATAAAACAAAGATTTGTGATTTATTATTTATTTATTCGAATATTTGTTCCTTAGATATTATGTAATCAATTTATAGTCAATATTTTAATATGCATAGATGGTCAGTATTTTTATTATTTGTCCAGTCACAAAAACATGGGCAAAGCCGGGTAGCAACACTGGGAATTTTATAAAATTATTTTTTACATATTGTTATTTTTATTATTTTAAATTACTTTTGTATATTTTTATTTTCTTTTCATGCCTTCTTTTATAATATTTTTTCTATTCAATGTTCTATTGTATCTCTCTATATCTTTCTTTCTTCATGTCTTTAATAAAGTTGTAAACTCCTGATATAATATACGTACAATGTAGTGTTTGTGTCCTTTTGATTTTTGAATGTTGTCAAGTTTATATGCTAAAAAAATTCACTATATTAAAAAAAATATATACTTTCTCGAGAATTCTCGAGAATCTCGAGAAACAAAAAAAGAAAATTTCGAATTCTCGAGATTCAAATATTTCGAGAAAATAAGATTCTCAAATCTCGAGATTCAAATATTCCGAGAAAAGGAGATTCTCGAATCTTGAGAATCAAAAAAAGTCGAGAAATCACAACCTCTAGTCTCGGCATGAATGTTTATAGAAGTCACAGTATAGTAATTGATAATTTGTAATTTAAATTGAAAAAAAAAAATCTACGGAATTGTTTTGTGTCCAAAACTGTGATCCTAATCTTTGCAAATCGATAACATTGCTCTTAATTTTGGAATCTAAATAGTCAATATATATTCCATACAAAAAGCTAAATCTTTGTTATCTCATCTCTTTTTGTATTTTTTGTATAATACCTAATTTTATTCTAGTAGTTGTTCAGTGAATCATACTTTATATTATAATAGATCGCGCTACTTCTTATTAGCTGTATCGCTATTACTTTTGCTGCACCCCAAGGAAAATCCGACGAGCCAATTGCGATTGTAAAACAAGAATCAAACATTGAACCAGACGGTGGTTACCAATACAGGTATTTTTTGCTGTTATGAAAAACTGTGAAATTTGCACAACATTTCACACGTACTCGCCATCTTTTGCGCATAGTGCAAACTTTTATTGATTCATTAAACCTGCGAAAATTTCAGTTACGAAACTGCCAATGGAATCAAAGGAGACGAGACTGGCACGCTGAAGAAATCAAGTGACCCCCAAGGAACCGACGTAATTGTTGCTCAAGGATCATACTCATATACAGCTCCTGATGGCACAGTAATTTCAGTCAATTATGTTGCCAACGACGAACAGGGATTCGTTCCACAAGTATGCAAACTCTATTTTCATTTGTATTTTTAAAAGCCTATTACTGCTATTTTTTTTATCATATTTACGTTATTGTCTTAGGGGGATCATTTGCCTACACCTCCTCCAATTCCTCCAGCGATTCAAAAAGCTTTGGAATACATAGCGTCATTGCCACCAGCAAAGGCTTAAATATTTTCCTGAAAAAGATGCGACCTAAGCTTGAAATGACCCATTCGTACGATCGAGAAATATAATGAATATTGTATGTATGTTCTTTAAAATATATTTAATATACCATGAAATTCAAAGTGCCATCTTCAATGAAGACTATTTTTAAGTACTAAATTATTTTTCAACTGTTTGAGCTGGACGTAAGGTGTCGTTAGTAAATGAAAAATATATTTATTTATTTATTTATAATATGTAAATGCAAGATCAATTAAAAACGTAATAAAAATAAACAAATTATACGAGCAGATTCTTGTTTTAATTTAAAATGTGCATAAATTGACATGTCATTCATAAATTATAAGTGTTTGAAAAATTATGTAGGTTATCAAAATTTGAAGAACGATTAACTGGTTGTATAAAGCAATAAATGGAGCTATTTATATTCAACAATCGTCACACGAGATAACCAATAAGAAAAAATATCGTTTATAAATAAAATAAAATATTGAAGCTAAAATTTTCCATATATGTAGATATGGAGAGGTTAAAGGTTTTGATGCAAATATTTTTCGTCATTTTTTCATTCATTGTTTGTTGAAAGCTTTTTTCATAATCAACTGTAGTAATAAATTATAACTAATCAAGCTCACTTTTTAAATTTTTTCGTCATTATTTATTCACACAATAAATGAAGTTTAACATACTTTTTACCGACTAAAGATTGAAATATCAATGGGCAGGTCCCTCAGCAAGAAGAAGGATAAAAGATGTACGAAATAAATCCTCTAGTGGTACCCAAGATATTGTAAAAGGATGCAAAGAAGGCTATAAGGGAAATGGATGGATGAAATTAGGAAAATGTGTGGTATAAGATGGATCAGAGTTGCTGAAATAACAAAAATTGAGAGGCCTGTAAAGCTGTAAATCTTGACACCTGGCTTTTATGTGACAGAACGCAGTTTATGACGATGCATGAAGTGATATTAGACACTATCAAATGTCTTTTTTTAGCTTAAATATATGTATGTAGTTCAATTACGTGCTTTGGAGTTCAAAAAACTTTCTTAACTAGTTTAGAATATAACCATTGACATTTTGTATGATAGTTAATCGAGCCAAGAAGAAATTTATATTCAATTTACATCGGCGATTGCAAAAATATTTGTCATGATGAGCCAGCAATACTTGGAATCGATCGTGTATTTAAAAATAATCACATCCGAACGACCTAAGTAAGTCGGAACCTGTCCTTGAATCATTTGATTTAAAATTTGACAAGGAAGCGTCAAAGTTTCTACAATTACTCAATGCTGTGTTTACTCAATTCCGTTGTTTGATGGTATACTAGGAACGGGTTCAGATGTGTGTATAAGTCATGGCACACATTGTATGCTCAATTTCCGAAGGTGATAAGCGCCGGCACGCACGTTTTCGACGCTTTGCCCTCGTTGATAGCGAATCGGGCCTCGGCTCGTGAAGATTCTCATCTGTCCGGAGGAAAGTGAAAGTTGTAAGTTCACTTTTGGTTTCGTCTGCACCATTCGCCACGCAATAAATATTCAATTAACACTGGGCGTCAGCCAGCTCCGACACTCATTGAACACAATTTTTAGGACACGCCGGCTTTTTATACTCGAGTCACGAACATGTGGTCCTTTGACCCCAAAGTGGCACATCTGTCTCATTCCAGATGTAAAAACGCATGTGAAATTTGACGGAACACTTTGCAAATTAATAGATTCAGCTTACAGTATCTTAACTTTTAAAAAACCAGAGTTATTTTACAAAGAGCTCGAGAAAAGCAGAGAATAGACGGTTTAAGGTGTGGTGTTGGAGACGGATAGATTCGCCTGGACAGCGATAAGAACCAATGCCTCCATCCTCCAAGATTTGAGGGTTGTTAATAATAGGGTTTCATCCATTTATATCCTCCAGTTCTTTGGACACATCGTGAGGCGAGACCAGGATAGCCTGGAAAAATTGGTCGTTCTGGGAAGCGTTGAGGAGAGAGGATGAAGAGGACGATCCCCAACAAGATGGAGTGACCAGATTAGGGACCCTCAGACATAAGGAAAGCAACCGGAAAGAACAAGAAGAAGCAGGGCAAACGAGAGAGAACCCAAGCCCTCGGAAAATGTTAATTCCGAAACCATTTTTTTTAATTACGAAAACAAAATGTTCCCTCTATTCGATCTGTCAACCAATTTCACTGAGCAACAATAAAAATTACCGATCATACGGTACTAAGTTTGTCTCACTAAAATCGAATATGATAATTATTTTTATTGGCTTCTTCTCGTTTATGAGATACATATAAGCGTATTAAAAAATATGTGCAATTTATACAGATTTTTAGTTTTTGCATTCTTTAACTCAAGCTATAGTATTTTTGTACCAAAAGTGAGTATTGGAACCCATAGTAGGATATTTTTATACTATGTAATCGTGACTCTTCCTCTATTTAAGTATTGTTATGATAAAACGATTAACTATACTTAGATATACATATTTTTTTCCAAAATCTAATCATGAAATTTGTCTATCAGTTCATAATGAATTATCAAATGTTATGAAAAAAGACAGGTTTCAGTCCTCAGTGTGATTGAATTTCTTTATTCAAAGATAATTTTTTATACGGATAAAAGTCATTCAAAATTTCAATTGCCACATATATCCGATCGATTGAAGGCGAATATGTAAGAAGCGACGATGACCTTGCAAGAAGTGGTCTTTAGATGACTATTGATACGGTTAGTGGTCACCGAGCGTTAAAATTGATGAAATGTACGCAGAGCAATTAACCCACAAATAGGAAGTGGTCATACCAGACGTTTGACCGTGAAAATGCGGTTATGTGACGCAACGATAAGAACGGTGAAAGTCCATCAGAGTCGTGAACATACATACATATATAAATAAATATAAAATATCTATTAATAGAAGTCATCTTCATGAAAACGTAAACGGTCAACGAGTATCGATACAGATACGATTGAAGATTAGTTTAAAATATGTACATGACTGAATGTATATGCTCAGTAGATGATACAAATAGTATTGTTGAACAAACAACATATGTACATATGTATGTATTGTGAAAGAAAGAGAACTTCTTAGGAGTCGTCTGTCTTAAGCTGCAATATCGAATTAATCGGGTATAATTTGTTGGTATAAATAATAAGAAGATTGCATCATTTATTTTTTAAATATTTAAATCGGATAAAGTAGCAAAATTTGGACATGAGACGGGCGTCCGTAGTAGTGAATTTTAAAGCAAATCGTGCTCTAGAGACAAGTCATCACTGAGGTTGATAGCTATGGGTCAAAAACGAAACCAGACACGTACAGAAGCAGTTATATTATACATATATTTATTTTTTATATACAAAATTCGAAGTGCATATTTTTAAATTTTCACGATAGGATAATCAAAATAATAAATGTACATATATACATATGTCTGTATATATATGTATGTATATTGGGCCGGAATGAAAAATGCAAATTTGGATTTTCATCGATGCACCTAGTGGAAAACTTTCAAACGATGTAAAAAAATCATTGATTTTTAACAATGTCTTGTGTATCCAATCAATCTCGAAAAAAAAATGTTTTCTTCATACATCTCTTTTTTGACTCTAGTTTTGATTTTTTTACTATTTAAAGTAAATACATGCTCAATATTCACATATTGAAGTTTATTTTCGTCGATTATGGTAAGTATTGACTAATTAACGAGAATGTAAAGTCGCCGTTTCGCTAGAAATACCTCATACAAAGCGCGCCGCTCTCGCAATGGCTGTTTGTATGGGGAAGCCTCATTTTACAAAAATCGTCACTTTATTCATATTCCCGTGATTATTTTGAATACGAAAGTTGTTGAGAGCTTCCTTGGGTATATGCCTTTAATTTGAATACAAAAAATACCTAAAAAAATTATCAATTTTATGAAATATAACGATGCCAAAATGACCTATGTGGCGTTTAATGAAATGTTTTACGTCAAAACAGGTAATTTTGTCCTCCTTACATTTCATAAAATGAATACATTTTTTCGGAATATTTTATGTTCAGATTAAAAGTATATCCTCGAGGAAGCTCTCAACGACTTTTATTTTAAAAATAACTACAGGAACATAAAAAATAGCGCTTCCCCCAAAAAAACATTCATTGCGATCGAGGCGCACTTTTTATGGGGATTTTCGAGCGAAACGGCGATTTTGGATTCTCGTTAAGCAGTTAAAACTCATCATAATCGAACCAAATAAAGTTTAATAGGTGAATATTAGGCGTTAATTTTTTTTAAATAGTAAAAAAATCGAATCTTTCGTAAAAAAAGAAAAAACCTACGTTTTCGAAATAACTTCGATTGGTTGAAGATACAGAGCATTGTTTAAAATCAACGAATTTTTTAATTCAACATTTCCTTCATACACCAATAAATTTCCACTAGGTCCATCGATGAAAATTCAACTTTCAATGCCGGAGCATTTTTCACTCCAGCCTGATGAAATAAATACCAATGAAATTTTATATACATATATATCAATCTACATACATACTTAATATATTATGTGCAATACAATTGAGTGCTTCTCAAACTTGATGGAGAACCTCATTTATGGTAGACATTTACACATTTGCTGGCTTTTTGGGCGTTTACATTTACTTTTGGGCACACCTTTTTTTAGTCATGAGCCTTTTCTACCAAAATTTACAACTTAAAAATTATTATCATTGTGCACAATACGTTCGTAAGTCAAAAATAAATTAAATTAATACCTATTTTAAAATAGTAGCTATTTTATTTCATAAACTGTATATACATATGTACATCCATACGAATAAATTACAGTGAGGTAATAAAGAATGACAATGTTGGATTTAAGACAGTGAGGAATTAAAAGAAAGGATAAATGGTTACAATTCATATTTGAAATTTTTAATATGGAACAATCTGAACATATTTACATTGTAGTCAGATAAAATTGGCAGGTGATTTTTTTTAAATATTGACAAAATTAAATAAAATATAAATAAAAATATCATAAATCATCCATTTTGTAACAAAAATCCAATAAGTTTTTTTGAATTTGTTAATGAAGATTTTCAATTTCGTCCTTTGGTGGCGGAAGAGTTGCAAGATAAGCCAAAGCTCTTACGATAGCTTCGGGAACTGGAGGTGGCGTTGGTAAATGATCTCCTTTTGGTTGATATCCATTCTCATCAGCCGTATACGACAATGAATAAGTTTGTCCATCGATTCCCTAATAGCATAAATTTGACATTTTAAATTATTTAAACAATACATATACAGTACACTTAGTTTATAATATTACTTGATACGAATATTCTCCTTGGACCGCTTCTCCAGCATGCTCTGCATCTATACTTTTAAGTTCTCCCTTTTGCATAACTTTAGTTCCATCTCCGCTTTCATAGCTAAAATTATTTAAATAATTTTCCAAATAGAAAACTTTACACCAGTCGTGAAATATACCACTTAATTTAGTCGCCAAATATTGATCTTACAAATTTTCATCTTTGCAATAGGAAACTGTCGACTAACCTGTACTGGAATTTTCCTCCTATACCTTCGACGATATTTTCAGATGAAATGATCGGTATGATATCCTTAGGTTTCTCCACATCTTCCGCAAACGAGATTGCTAAAAGCGACAGTACGAAGATTGCGAAACGCATTTCGATCAAATTTGGATGACGTGTATGTATATAATTGCAGTCGATTCGCGATTCAATTGTACACTGATGGATCAAATGTTAACACCCGGCCTATTTATACCGAATTTTAGCATTACACACATTGTGTTGATGAGAATGAGAAAAAAATTGCTATTTGCATGGCACGTTTTCAACATAAATTTTCAGATAGCATTTCGAATATGCATTAGTAAGGATATCTTGTGATATTTCTCCTCGAAGGCGTTGAAGAAAAATCGATTTCAACTTTAAGAAATCGGTATTGAGAATTGATATTTCATAAGGTATTATATCCATTGAGTTCAGATGAGATTTGTAATGTACAATTTGAACGACTTCGATTCATTCCATTAACATTTAAACTCTTGTCGTAACATTTCTTGATTGAATTCGAAGCTAATAATTCAAGACGTACACACAAAAATGCACAAATAATTAATATAAAATTTACCATATTATGAAACGTAGGTATATACAAATGTTCAGATGCAAAAAAAAACGTTTGTGTGCATAATCATGCAATTCTAATTTGTGGAATATTGCTAAAGAGTCCCAAGGATGCACTCAAATACGGAAAAAAATCTATTAACCGTTAAAGTACATTCACAATCACCTTCTCGTATACGTGAAAGTATCTGAAAATTTCGCATGCAAATATAAACACAAAATCAATACACACATGTAATAAATACCAAGGATGTCTGCAAATGCATCCCGTTTTTTTTTTGTTTGAATGTTCATTTTATCCAGTTCTTAAATACATACATACATGTTGACATTACCTGACTATTTTTAACTTTTAATTAAAGATCGTAGAAGGTCGATGAAATATAAAGTTTTTCGATATATCTATATGTATGTAGTTGTTGTTCTACACTTGTAATTTAATACGAATTTTCCCAGCCATTATAAAATGAGAGATAAATATTTTAATTAAATAATTGCATAAAATTGATTTAAGGTGGGAATTGAGATAATGATTTGTTGACAAATAAATCGCAAAAAAGTCAAGCAATTTGTCTATCACGATTATCTTACGATGACTAGCAAACTTATTTACCAACAAATAAGTCTTTTGTTCCTAACAAAATATACAATATAACGAAGAAGCTTAGTTTTTTCTATTCATTACATATATTTAACAACAAAAACTAAATCAAGAGACTAGTTTCTTGATATTCCTTTAGTAAGATTCTTGCAGCGTATCATAGCTTAAATCCCTCAAAGAGATATCTGCCGAACAATAACTCCATCAATGCCCACTTTAACCTTTTCAGATTCAGTGCAGATAGTTTTTACGAAAATTTTACATTTGCATATTTCCTAATGCTACAAAGTTATTTTAAACCATAATACTTTAATATACATACATATATAATCACTGGATATAAGTATAAAGTATTTCTTTTTGATTTTGACATTCCTGTATAACTATTGCTACTTGATTACTAAGGGTCTCATACCTTTTTTTTCTTTAGGGTGACGTGTATGAGTGTTTGCTATGCTAATAAAAATCACTGGCAAGTTATATCTCGTCTTATATCTTTATTCCACATTTTTAGTGGAAAGATATCTATGTAATCTTCCTGCAACTCCTTCGATGTATGTAGGTTGTGAAGAAATACCTAATTGCAAACTTCAGTGTAGTAATCCTCGTTTGGAAATATAGCAGCTAACTTGACAAATCCAGATAAGACAAAAATATATTGTTTTGTTTTGTCACTGTTCTTATTTGACATGTTCTGTCATGAAATGTTCTATTTTATCATGTGTTATCTTGATCTGTTTTATCATGTTCTGTTTTATCGTGTTATATTTTACCATGCTCTGTTTTATCATGCTCTGTTTCATCATGTTATTTTTATCATGTTTTGTTTTATCATGCTATTTTTTATCAATTTCTGTTTTATCTTTTTCTGTTCTATCATTTTATGTTTTATCATGTTCTATTTTATCATGATCTGGTTATTAATGTTCTAGTTATTCATGTTTTTTTTCATGTTCTGTTTAATGTTGTTCTATTTTACCAAGTTATGTTTTATCATGTTCTGTTTCATTATGCTATTTTTATCATGTTTTGTTTTATCATGCTATTTTTTATCATTTTCTGTTTTATCATGTTCTGGTTATTGATGTTCTGTTTTATCATGTTCTATTTTATCATGAGCTGTTTTATATTTTTCTGTTTTATCATGTTATGCTTTTATCACGATCTGGTTATTTATGTTTTGGTTATCCATGTTTTTTTTCATGTTTTCTTTTTCATGTTCTGTTTTATCATGTTCTGTTCTATGATGTTTTGTTTTATCACGCAATTTTTAGCATGTTCTATTTTATCATGCTCTTTTTTATCGTTTTCTGTTTTATCATGTTCTGGTTATTTACATATGTTCTGTTTTATCATGTTTTATTTTATAATTTTCTGTTCTATCATGTTATTTATATGTACATACATATATCTAGACGTTAATGTAAGACATGCCTGTCGTATTATCACTCGATAAAAAATATGTCGCATTATTATATTATATTAACATAGACCATGTGCCTCACATATGTATTTGAATAACTTTACGTTTAATGACAGGCTTTAAACTCTAAAAATATGATCATTTCCAAGCACGTTCCTGTAGATTTTTAAAAATGTTCGCATAGGTACTTATTACAGTAAGTTCTAGATATATACATATTACATGCATGTACTATCTTTTAATTTAGTTAAGTAACATAATATATGTCAGAGTGGAATTATCAAATGCACATATTCTCTATTTGTTATATGATTTGATTTTGATTTTTAAGTGCTTTTTATTATTACTAAATTATGTTCAAAATACATCTTCTATTTATTTTAATAGCTACTGATCTACTGATCATTTTCTATTTTACAATTTTAATTTAATTTTGTTATTAATCATAGTATTATACATATTATTCTTATGTTAATGTACAGCATAATAGGAAAAAGAGCTCAAAAATCTATCTACAATTCTTATAAATGCTCATAATACATCCAATATACATAATATTAATTAAAGACTTTCTAAAGTCGACGATCTAAAGCAGATTGTGTTTAGGTAATCTGTGTGTAATACCTGAAGGGTATAGACATTTTGTTGTAATCACCGAGACTCTTCACAAGTGTGTTAGTATGTTTGTTTATTTTTTTTTTATTTATTATTTACATACATATTTTCACATACATATATACAAATATACCAGGAAGGCTTAACAGGTAAACCCCAAATGCACCTTCCTGGTCCACATAATTATTACATAGATACATGTAAATCTAAATATCTAACATCTATGGTCAGTATACATATATTACAAACATCGTATTAATACGATAAATAATGATGAATAACATTCATGTAACAATACGATTTTTTTTATATTCGATAAACAACCACATAGACATCTATGGTGAGCAATATGGCGAAACCTAAGATATAACAATAACTAAAGGTTCGCAACAGAAAATTGGGAAGGAAACGCCAATTTTACAGGAATCGTTTCAATGTAAATCAGAAAAATTGGCAAATTCTGATAAGAAACGATCGACCTAGACAAATCAAGGTCTGGCCAACAGCAAGTGAATCGAACTCGTAACATCAAGTACGAAATAATTCAACATTCACCACTAGACTACGCTGCTGGTGGTTGTTAGTGATTATGTCATAGAATCTACTGGTTAGTTTGTGAGCAATGTTTGTAACAAACGAAATAATTTTTATGGCATACAGTTTTTTCAAGTTACTATATATGTCATATGATAATAAAATATGAGAAAGTCTGAAATGGCAGTCAGTAATAAAATATTTAGGAGTAACGTTTGATAAAAGAATGAGATGGGCACCTCACATTGAGGCAGCGAAATGCAAGGCGATGCGGGGTATATCCTCAATATATCCAATATTTAATCGCCATAGTTCTTTATCAACGCTAAATAAAATAAAATTATATCGCGCGCTCATATTACCATTATTAACCTATGCTTCACCTGTATGGAATAACGCCTCGAATACTAACCTTTCCAAGCTCCAAGTAATACAAAATAAATCCCTAAAAATAATTTATAATACACCCATATATACTAACCTGAAAAAACTGCATGCCATATATAATATTCCGTTTGTTACAGACATTACTAACAAACTAACCAGTAGATTCTATGACAGAATCACTAATAACCATACTAACGCACTTGTGAAGAGTCTCGGTGATTACAACAAAATGTCTATACCCTTCAGGTATAAACACAAATTACCTAAACACAATCTGCTTTAGGTCATCGACTTTAGAGAGTCTTTAATTTATGTTATGTATTAGATGTATTATGTTATGTATGTATGTATTAGAAATCTGTGATTACTAACCAAATTAAATTAAAATTGTAAAATAGAAAATGATCAGTAGATCAGTAGCTATTAAAATAGATATATGATGTATTGCGAACATAATTTCGTAATAATAAAAAGCATTTCAAAATCAATATGATAATAAAAAAAAGTTAACAAAGTTTGTCCTTTTTTTCTTAACGTATAAATTGACGGAGTTATTTAATCTCTAGTAGATAGGTACCTTACGAGAGACATGTCTGCAATTAAATCTTTAGATTATTTTAACTCAAAAAATAAATTCGATATTCAAACGAAAAGTTTGTCAAGCGATCCGCTAAATTCGACAGTTATCGCACATTACGTGCCTCAGGTTTGTATTAGGCAGATATATGTATGTAGAAGTATTATACGAAATGTCACAGTTGACATATGTATGTATGTGTATGTACGTATGTACACGGGTAACGTCATTTAGATATATTAGATTTTGGAATATAACATTTGTATTCCATGTGGCGAGTTGGCGATCGACCGTACTTGCGGTATGTGCATCAGCGATCGCCAAACCTTGAACTTTGATTATTTGACGGAATAAAGGAAACGCAAATGCTTGGACGATGCGCGGGGATGCGAGAGTGTGAGCTGATTTTCCAACAAGTTTTTTTTCTCTCTCCATCTTCATCCAAATCAAACAGAGTCACCACCGACCAAGGTCAGCGCGAGCAGGATACTCCGAGTCGATCGTGATTGTCCTATTAATATCCTGATTTTATGGCTTGCCTCTTACAGGATCTTATCGGTGGCATTTTTGTGTCTACCTTTTAAATTTTTCGATTTCCTTGAACGGTCGACAAATATTTGTTTATTTTATTTATTTTTTACATACATTCAAACCAGGAAGGCCTTACAGGTAAGCCCCAATGCGCCTTCCTGGCCAATTACAAACAATGTAGCATTTTTACATACCTCCTTTACGTTTCACATGGCTTTCGTGTCAGTGGTCATTTTTATCTCTTATCCGATCGTTTTCATACTTTGCCATATTGCTCATTTTGGTCATCAATATACGTTAATGTATCGTCTGCCATTACGTTGGAGATAAAATATCGTATACAATGCGTAACAAATATCCAGAATCTCGGATACGGTGACGTTTATGACGGTACGTTAGGCTACCATAATCTATCTTTAACCTTTTCGCCTTGATTTGCTATTTCAGATTTTAATTGTTTAAACGCATATAATTCACTCTATATTTTATAAAATTTGTTCTATAGGTTCTCGTTATCTCTAATATTTAAATATTTATAGTTTTAACTCTCATGTGTATATATAAATTTCAAACTTGGCGTCTAGCTTCATGTAATGTAATACACGATATATATTGATTTTTGGCCAAATATGTAAAATCTGACATTTCACTGTATATCTCCTCAGTCGGTTTTATCTGCGAGATAAGTATTCAATAAGAAGTTATGTTGTATGTAATTGTTAATATGATTTACAATAAGCTTACATACATTTAGTTTTTTACAATAAGCTTACATACATACATACATCACATATAATTATTTTTAGTTATCAGCTGATTTAATTTATCTGATGATTGAAAAGTTCATTTCTGTAAATACATAAACTCATTTATGGACAATCACTCATTGATAATCTATTCTTAAAGCAAATCATTAAAGCAATCTTAGCATTAATAACCTATTCTTAACTGCATAAATGAGTATACATATGTATCTCCGGCTGCAACTCATTACCTCAAATTTAAATTTTTAATCCTTCAAAACAAACTTTCTAACCAATACAAGCTACATACATATGTACACAGATCAAAGAGTGATAGTTTTATTTTTAGTTATCAGCTGATTTAATTTTTATTACACAAGTCAATGAATTACGAGACACTGAAAACTCATAATTAAGAAGACATCTATGAATTGTACATACATTTTATTGTACATTCATCATACTCAAATAGTGGTGACATAGTAGGTAGGAAGGTTTCTAGCCAATTTAATCGGGAACCGTTTCAACAATGAAATCAGAATAACTAAAAATAAAACTATCACTGTTTGATCTGTGTACATGTATTAAGCTTGTATTGGTTAGAAAGTTTGTTTTGGAGAAATAAACAAGGAAATTTGAGGTTATGGGTAGCTGTTGAACTAATTGTATGTGATGTATAAGCTTATTGTAAAAAACTAAATGTATGTAAGCTTATTTTAAATCATATTAACAATTAGATACAACATAACTTCTTATTGAATACTTATCTCGCAGATATTAATCAGTGAAGATATATAACTCAGTGAAGAGATATACTTTTAGCAGTGAAATGTCAGATCTGACACATTTGGCCAAAAATCAATATACATATATCTTGTAATACATCACACGAAACTAGACGCCAAATTTGAAATTTATATATACATATGAGAGTTAGAACTATAAATATTTATATATTAGAGATAACAAGAACCTATAGAGCAAATTTTATGAAATATAGAGTGAATTATAGGCGTTTAAACAATTAAAATCTGATATGGCCATATCAAGGCGAACAGGTTGAATATAGATTATAGTAGCTTGCTAGACGTCACCGTACCCAAAATTGTGGATATTTGATACGCATTGTATACGATATTTTATCTCCAACGTAATGGCAGACGATACATTAACGTATATTGATGACCAAAATGAGCAATATGGCAAAGTATGAAAACGATCGGATAAGAGATAAGAGATATAAAAAATTACTTCTTAAACGAAGACCATGTGAACTGTATAATAGGTATATAAAAATTGGCAAACTCTGATAGGAAACGATCGACTTGAAGTCACAAATACCTGACCAAAGTCGAGGTGAACTCACGGGATTGAACCCGGCAAAATCCCAACCACCGACCCATGCTGCTGACAAAACTAATGCATCTATATATGTATATAAAAACAATGTTTGTCTGTCTGTCTGTCTCAAATAGGCTCCCAAACTAAAGAACTGATTACGATGGAACTTTCAGGATTTGTTGTATGCATGTCCGGAAAGATTACTGTGAAACAAAAGGGAAAAAACCTCTTAATAATAATATTCGTAGTTATGATTTTACTGACGCGAAAGTATGAAGCACCAGTGTGTAGTTAAGGAAATGTTTACGTTAGTAACCAACTTGCGCGCACGCATTGCCAACGTACTAATAAATTTCGTACCACTCATACCAACCTGACATTACGTACCACTCATAACAATCCTACATATGTATATAAATCAATGTTTGCCTGTCTGTCACGTATGCCTTCCTATACTTGACTATAATTTAATTTGATTATTAAGTATTAATTTGAAACTGAAACATTCACTTATCGAAACGCATCGAGAAATGGAAACGGGAAAGGGAATTGCATGCGTTATTGTACGATGGAACTTAACTAATGCATCTATATATGTATATAAAAACAATTTTTGTCTGTCTGTCTGTCTCAAATAGGCTCCCAAACTAAAGAACTGATTACGATGGAACTTTCAGGATTTATTGTCTGCATGTCCGGGAAGCTTACTGTGAAAAAAATCGGCCAAAAAAAGGGACGGAAACGGGAAAAACGGGAATGAGTGGCATTGCAACGCAATAAGTTCAAATGTTTTTAGTGTAAAACAAACAAATATTTGAATAATTTTAGATGTATTCACTGCCTGCGTTTTTCCGACAAATGGGAACGGGAACGAGAACGGGAACGAGAATGGGAACGGGAACGGGAACGAGACCGGGGACGGGAATTGCATGCGTTTTTGTGGCATTGCAACGCATGCCGGGTTCAGCTAGTAGTTTAATAAAATCTTAAAATATAAGCGTTGGTGTTTATTCCGACAAAAAATAGACTGATTTTAACAATAACTATGTAAATTGCCATACGAAATTGGTTTAAATAAAGATTTGTTCCATAATTTTTATGTATCAATGATGTCAAATAATTTTATATTATAATGTCTAACAATAGTAAATTAACTGACATGATATCAAAATAATACTGTTGCGTAGGGGTGGGTGGAGGATCCAAGTAAAAGGTCAACAGTCGTTTCACAGCATTTATTGATGATTAAGGAGATACACGCACTGGCAGTGCTCAGTCCAGAACGACCTGATATCGCCTACGTACCGCCTTATAAAGTGTAGATCTCTCAGGACGTCTAATCTGTTTACCTGTTGTATAGTCACGTATTCGGATATGTATTTCCACGACATTGGGTCTCCCCTTACCGATTCTGAGAAAGGCCTAATAACGGTCATTGTTTAGCCTAAATGCACTTAGAGTCCAGATATAATCTTGGAAGTAAGTACAAGCACTTAGTTAATCCGTTAACAGACATCCATTGGTCCTAAGTGCAAGCACTTGGTTAATCCGTTAACAGATAACCCTTGAACGGTCACATAGTCTCTGGGATTCTTTTCGCTTAATCCGCGGCGTACGTAACAATACTATTAAAAAGTGTAAACATCACCTTGAAAGTATTTATGTATAATTAAAATACGATATTAAGTCTTTAAATATTATATTTAAGTTTTCTTTAAGCGTACATTTTTTTCTTTTAATTTATTTTGTTAAAAAAAATAGTTTGACGCTCTTCGTTCAATGGTCAATGTTAAGGAGTAACTTCAAGGTTATTTTCATAGGTACATTTTTTTCCAATATTGAATTTTCTACACAAACAGTATGCAAACACAATACGTAAGTGGGTTCACTAGTTGTATAATATTATAACACTTTAATTTAATAATGCTTCTTTGACCGTCCATATAAGGCGCATTGCGAATGAACACTTATGTATATGAATGAATTATTCACTTGATTGAAACGAATCACTTTAAAAATCCTTTGCATGCAATTGCCAAGCTCACAAGACACTTTTGAATTCTCAGAATCGTAATTTCGAAAATGAAATCTACCAAATAAAATCACCAAAAGTTATATCTGCGGAGTTGACGCATTGCAGAATTTTTCAGTTTTTGCTCGTCTTCGCATTGCACAATCCCCGTTTAAAAATATATAGGATAATGCATCAGAAAGAGAAATTGTTCTTGACATACTGCGGTTTTATCGACCTCCATTATCTCATTCAGTTTCAAACACTCCCTTCTGGGTCCGTTCCGAGAAGACTGATTACTTAATATAGCGAAACGTACATACGTGTGACTCGTTCCATGAATAAATGCTCGCAAGCGAAATGAAATATGCATATACATAAATGTAACCGAATTTTCCTTTTAATAAATAATTTTTACATTGCAAAACAAACAGAAAAGAGTCGTCATTGAATTTACATATAGATAAGTGAGTGTTACAGTGAATTTTACAAGTGACTCCTTTTTTTTTATATTCATAACAAACAAGACGGTAAACATGACCGAGAGTAAACGTGTACAAATATTGATTTTTATGTAAAAATACATTACCACTATTACGACAACCTTCACATTTCATCTATATTTATTTATTTCCATCAATTTTAATTTTCAAAGTTGCCTTGTACCGAATTTTACCTAAACATGCATTACATATATTATATGTACTAAGCGCATACTAAATACCTTAAACGAAACGTATGTTTGAGTTCGTACTTAGAATTATAACATTCAATATGAATTATACTGAATAAATTACAATGTGTAAGTTTGGATTTTGTGTAAGCAAGCCTAATGGCGTTAAAAATTGAAAATATACACGTCGTTGCGTAATCTTGTCGTTTATGTCATTCTTTTTACTGAAATAGCGCAGAATAGGAAAGTCATAATATTTACTAATCAATTGTCTTTATGTTGTAGTGATTTTGTATGGAAAATCAATTACAACGTACGCTAAATAAGAACACGACTCGTCTTCGAGACGACTTACCCGACATGTGAGTAAATCAGTATAGATTATTTATAAATCAATATTTAATTCTCGCAATGAATCGTTATACAACAAGAACAAAGAGCACTTTGGTGGAAATTTTACATTTTTTTTCATTCGCCAAAAACTTACACACATAGGCAAACAATGTCACAGCGAGCGGACAAATACTCAACATTGTGAAACTGTGATAAACATTGAATAAATAGCACGGATAGTAATTTTTTCAATTCGATGTTCAATTTAAGACAAATTGATGAAATATGTATTATTATATGTATTATTTACGCAAACTTTACTAGCGTCCTGTACTGACGCAATTATTATAATATTAAACTTTATGTATGTATGTATGTATGCAGAAGGAAAAACAGAAGATTTTCTCTCTCAAGCACTTACTAGGAAATCGTGGGTGTAAAATATTTAAGTACAACAATTGAATAACTCCTAAAACAAATGTATAAACGTAAAGAGTATGTGCCAATAAATCAAACTTGTTATTTAAATTAATTCTAACACGAAACATAATATATTATTAATATTGTTGCGTGATTGAAAAATAAATAAAATTAAAATAAATTTTAATATGGTTTATAGACTAGTAAGCCTGTTCGAAGAGAATTTCAATTTTTTGACGAGCTATGTATTTTAAAACAATATTTAAATTATGTATGTACATATATCGTTAGACTTGCTTGTAAACCTCGAAAATCTAAAATTACGTTTTCTACATATAAGAATTACATCTTAATCCACCATCCAAATTTCAAAAACAATAGAAGTTAACCAGCAACATAGATCAGTGATTAGCATGTAATGGTTTCGATTGTGTGATCACGGGTTCTATCCCTTGATTTGTAACTCCAAGCTATCTCCAATTTGTCTGATTTCATTGGAAACGGTACCAACAAATTGGCAGTCTTGTCCTATTTCTCGCCAAATTTGAGTTTACTTTTTATTTCTTATAATTTGCTGATATTTAAAAATGTGGCAAAAGTTTGTCCATATATGTATGTCTCTACGAAGATTTTAATGTTTATGATCGATGTTTGTAATTGGCCTTCAATAATACTTATGTAGTGTTGACCACAGATGTCGTGTAAATAAAAAATGGGTATATACCTGTATAAAAAAATAAATTAAAAAAAAAATATTAAAATAGCAAATAAACATATACTTATTTTTAAAACAATAAAATGGATATATGTACATACATACATGCATAATAAAACATCGTCACTTTTATTAAAACATACTACATTTATTAAAGACCATTAATCAATGATATAAACAAAATGTTTAAACATATACAAATGTAGAATCTCATTAATATTATAGAATAGCTAAAATCTTCTGATAATTCTGGTAATGCATTCTTTTTATTTAAAACTATTTCATTTCATTTTTAAAAGCTTTTCATTATTCATTAAGTATCTGTATGACTATTTTGTTTTTTTTTTATTTTATTTTTATTTTAAGTTTATGTTTGGATCATTGTGGTATATGCCACAATGGTCAAAAAATACAGAGAGATGAGAAAAATAAAAATATATATATGTACATATGTACATATATACACAGACAAAAAATACATTTAAATATTATCATAAAAAAACAATAGCATTACAATAATAATAAATAAAGTAAAAATATCAAATAATAAAATACAAAGTAGGAATGTCTTGCACCTATAGCCAGCACCAATATATAAGAACCAGCCACAAATACAAAGCATCTCTGCCCAAATGGAATAGAGAAGATCAATATTCCACTCATACATCACATTAAATTATGAAAATAATGATGAGCGCAGGCTACCAGACAAAAACAAGGTTAAAATTACCTCCGATAACCTGCGCTCACTGAGGTGGAAAATATCGCATTCATGCTCAGCAGCAACGATTTCATTGAGAAGTCGAATATATGTATCTTGTATATATTTATATTCACAATACGTCTTATAATATAATTAATAGTCCATGACTATATATTTTTGACATATTGCACACTTTATTTTAATAAAAACAAATAGATTTTGAGCTATGACTTAAATACTAATATTAAAATAGCATTAAAAATACTAACATGAAAAAAATGTATAGAATACTTATAGATAATGATAACTAGATCAATAGCTATTAGAATAGACTTGAGACGTATTGTGAATATAATTTATGAACAATAAAAAGCTTTTAAACCTCAAAATCGATAAGGTTTTTTTAATTTTTAAATGCTTTTCATTATTACTAAATTGTGTTCACAGTATCTACATCTTATATCTATTTTAAAAGCTACTGATCTACTGATCATTTTCTATTTTACAATTTTAATTTTGTTAGTAATCATAATATTATATTATTCTAATGTTAATGTATGTACAGCATAATAGGAAAAAGAGCACAAAAACCTATTTACAATTCTTATAAATGCTCATAATACATCTAATACATAATATTAATTAAAGACTTTCTAAAGTCGACGATCTAAAGCAAATTGTGTTTAGGTAATCTGTGTGTTATACCTGAAGGGTATAGACATTTTGTTGTAATCACCGAGACTCTTCACAAGTGTGTTAGTATGGTTGTTAGTGATTCTGTCATAGAATCTACTGGTTAGTTTGTTAGTAATGTCTGTAACAAACGGAATATTATTTATGGCATGCAGTTTTTTCAAGTTAGTATATATGGGTGTATTATAAGTTATTTTTAGGGATGTGTTATATGATAATAAAAAAAAAAAGTTTGTCTCTTTTTTGTGAACGTATGAATTGACGGAGTTATTTATCAAATGCAATCAAATCTCTAGATTAATTTAACTCAAAAAATAAATTTGACAGTCCAATTTTTTTTTTATCAATAACTCTATGACACATTTTCAGTGGTTCTATTAGCAATTTCAGCTCATTATAAGCCCAAGTTAAACAGTTTTTCTTGCGGAACTTTTCGACTATGCCAAAATAAATGTAGTCGTCTTCGTCAAGTGTATGTACAGAACACGCATCGTTGAGGTTGAATCACTTAGCGACAAATGGCCAGCGGGTAGGGGGCTCTCAGTGCAAACAAAATCGTCCCATATAAATGTGCCCGAATCCTTCTCGAGCTCGTGTCACCATCCAAGTGCAACGCGAGCCACACATTTCTCAACGCACTTCGTTCAAATCATTCGTCATGAAACTATCGGGGTGTTTGGTATTGTGTGGATTGGCCCTAGTCGTGGCTGCACCTCTAGAGCCTGCTGTTGCATCGGCAGACGCAACCCCTGTACCCATCGTGGCCCAGCTTGAGGAGTTCGACGAGAAGGGTGGATACAAATACAGGTATGTGTCGTGTCGGTTGTTCATATATCGCCGTTGATTGTGTGATTTGGCTTTAACTCGAATTGGTGATGATCTTTGCAGTTTCGAGTCTGGAAATGGTATCAAAGTCGAAGGGTCCAGCTTCGTCAAGACGATTCCGTTCAGGAGGACGAAGGAGAATGCCGATTTGAAGGACGCTCCTACGAACGAAGAGATTCAAGTGTTGGAAGGGTCATATTCTTACATCGCTCCCGACGGTAGCATGATCAGTTTGAAGTGAGTGTTTGTTTGCTATTTTAATTATTTCAATATGTTACATACCTAATTTTATCATTGAGTTTGAGATTTGAGTCATTCCATGGACAAAGTCGATGGTATAATTTTATATATTGAATTTCTTTGTAGTTTTTGCTTCAATTTTTTTTCTTACTTGGAACATATCATTCTCTCAATCAAAGTCGACGATTTAATTTCATATATTATAATCATAAACGCAATTCTGAATTGCAAAAAAGAAACAACCTTAAAAACCATAAACAAAAGTTATCGTCACAAACGTTTTTAGTTTATAATTTAAAAATATATACATGTGCTTAAACATTAATTCCATACACATGTATGCTTTAGCTTAGAATCCATTGTTTTTTCCTTTGCTTTATGAACGCATTATAGCTTAAATGTTCGTTTATTACCGTAATTCATTCAAAATTTCACACATTTCTTGCATAACTTTGACGGTATATTTCAAGCTTACTGTAAATCAATAGTCTAATTAAATAGTTATAATATAAAGCATATTTCTTATTCTATTAAATTATGTAAGCATTATTACTGTACGAGAGATAGTCTCAGATTTATATCGAATTTAAAAGCGATATGTTTTGCGAAAATACATATGTAAATATATATTGCGTATATGTAGGTACATAAAATTTTCAATAATATAAATAAACAGAGTAAATGTCTTATATAATAAATATGTTAAAAGACAAAATGAGAGCTTTTAAAAGCTCAGATTGGCAATCCTTAGTGAATTTTATAATAATGTAGGCTAAAATCATCACTTCTATGGGAGCTTTAAAAATTGTAACACTCAATTCAACCAATTGTAAAAATTATGAATATTTCAGATACATTGCTGATGAAAATGGCTTCCAACCCATTGGCGATCATCTCCCAACCCCACCTCCAGTCCCAGAAGCGATCCAAAGAAGCCTAGCAGCAGTATCTGAAGTCGAAACAATCCAACCAGTAGCCCAGGCTTCAGACGCACTATCGGTCAGGATTCAACCAGATCTCAAGACCATTGAAGAGGCTGTCGAACCAAAAGAAGAAAAAATCGAATTGCCAGTAGAAGAGGCTACCAAATAATTCATATGGATATTAACAATAAAAAAAAAACGCTCACTGCCTATACATATAAACTATTATCTATACATTATGGAGATTTAAACTCCTTATCTTAAAATTACGAAAGTCAACTTCGTTGAGTCAATAAAAAAAAGTCAATTAATTATAATTATGTGTGTTTAAGTGTGTAATATTTGTACTGCTATATTTTTTTCAAACAAAAATTATTGTAAAAAAAAGCATTGTGCCATTACATTGTACTTTGTATGTGAGTACTATTACGAAAAATATATATGTATATATCTTTTTTTTAATATTTATCTTTTATTTTTAATTTCATCGTATATATGTAAATGTGTATCGCTTTCTTCTCTTCTTAATGCGGATAAGGATGTTTTTCAATCCATGGAAAATTGCATTGTTAGTGACTTTTTTAAAAGTAAAAGTTATTTGTTTTGAATATTTTCATGCTTGAGACATAAATGGGTCAAAATCGGATGAAAAAGCGTTTTTTCTACAGCACAAATGAACGGACAATGTTATGATGTCACAGAGAGAACAATTGGCATAGTCAAGTCTCCACCTCGAAAAACACAAAAGCGCCTTATAAATATTCAACATTTGAGTTTTCTAAATCGTATTTTATAGACGTCGCTCACGTCTCACATTGACGTTTAGATACAATGAGTTTTCAATTTTAAAGGATTCATAGACATTCGAATTTGCTTCCGACGCAATGTTTGCCAAATGCTCTCATTGCACTCTCAAATTCAATGGAAAATAATTACAAATTATAAACATGTCAGTACTGAAATGAACAAAAGAGCGTTTTGATTTCCGTTATAGCATCATTGTTACGGATGACTTTCTTTTCAGTGTTTTTTTTTTTTAGCTGTTTCAAATGCGCTCTTATCATAAATATTTAAAGTGTGTTGCAATTCGGCACGTATGCGATGTCAAACGGTCATGGCGTGAAGCCATCCCGCATTTCTCTTCATTTCAATTTCTTTTGTTGTTGCTTTTTTTTATCATTTTTGCTGAATAATATACGTATACGTCTTGCACGTGCTCTGAACAAAAAGTACGCTATTTATGAATATGCTATGCAAAATATTCAGCTTCTTTTCCGGAACTCCGTGCGACTTGCGACTGTGTCCAATTACCTGTTTGCAAACAATAATTTCACCAAAAGTCACGAATCCATTTAGCTTTTGATGAAACATGTCAATTATATTGTTTCACTAAAATACAATTAAATATATTTATGGATAATTATAACCACTTGTTGATTTCAATTGACTGAAATTATTTGAATGTTTGATACATACTCATAATACAAAATTAATTAAAAATTTAAATTATTATTTAATTTAAATATACCTGAAACTAGTCTGAAATATTATTTGTTATTTTTTATGTGTCCACTATATGATAAAGATGACTAAAAAGTGACCCAGATCGCGTTGATGATACTAAATCGTACGCCATGTATGTATGTATGTGCTCGGTGTTTCCAGCTGGGAAGGGCGTTTCTTCAGTTCATTCTTAATTCATACGATCTTATTATTTCGAAAAATTTCTATTATATCTCTTCAAATATGGGAATAACCACTATCGATCTCTCTGTGTCTGCGCCTTTATTGTTTTCTTTTAATTATTAATTTAGTTCTTTTTTTTTCATATAATAGATTTTTATAATAAAGTTGAACTAAACTAGCATGAGTTAATGTACATGCTATCGCATTCAACCCCCCCCCCCTCCCCCCACTCGACCTGCGACGGCCAATTACATTTCGTTTCAGTTTCGTTTTGCAACATTTTGGTCAAGAAATACAACATTGTCCGTGCGTATAGCAGTCGGTAGAATTTGAGTTTTATTTTTTGTTAGTTTTGAGTTCGTGTTACGTATTTTAAAATATTTACATTAATAAAATTTTAATATAAAATACGTAAGTGGTTGATAATATAAATTTATTTATGGAATACGTATATATTTTATATTAATGGGAATTTATATTATTTAGACGATAAAAGTTACAGTAATATAATTAAAAGACAGAAAAACTTACAGTAATATAATTAAAGACCTTGCATTGAATTATATTGTAATAATATTATATAATTAAATAAGAACTAATAAAAAATAAAAAAAAATTATTTTATGTCTCGTATGTTATATTATGTCTAGAAATTATTTTATGTCTCGTAAGTCTCACATTGGATCAACTATAGTAAGAATATGTACATAGATATCAAATTTCCAAAAAAACAAATACTCAAGTAACTTTTTAACAGAATAAACTTTATTTTTGCAAACATTGACGAAACGAATTAATCTACAGCTAACCAGAATCTGAACAGTTAAGTAAAAAAAAAAAAAAAAACTATTAATTATAAACTTAAAGCAGAATTGTCTGAAGGATTATCTTTTATATTCAATTACAAAAATTCACACTTCATTATATACCGATCTTGAATTACATATATGACTTCAAGTTTGAATTAGTGTTAAACAATTATTAAAAATTTACACATATCATAACATTATTACATATTAATAATATTTTATATTATATGAATAGAGAAATGATGAAATTAAAAAAAAACACCTTCGTAATATAGTAAAACATTGTATGTAGATTTAACATACATATATATGTATATCATTAACAATCGATGACGATTCAAATACCTACTTTTACATAAGAGTGAATTCATACAATTTTCACTAAAAAACAAAGGCACAAAAAGCTCCATATATTTTTGACGCGTTTTTGCGTGACTGTGTATAATGTTGTATGCGTCATAAATTTAATCATTTGATATAAAGTTGAAAATCGTGCACTTTGTTTGATACAACTTATCCGAACGGTGCTATCGGCTCTGGGCAAAAAATATATATTTATTTTTGGAGATTTTTGGATGTTCGCTTCCGGTCGGAAGTGCGATATCGATATCGATAAGCAGGCAGCTAACTGCCCACGAGGGGAGAGACATTTCATAAGAACAAAGAGTTATGTCATGGCGCCTTTCTATGCACGTGAATTCTCAAATGTGTTACGAAACGACGACGACGCCTTTATTATTTTCGTTTGGTGACGAAACGTCATACCATCCGACGACTCTCATCTAGGAACCGAAACGAGAAGAAAACAAATTCGACATGAATAACATTAAAACGGGATTTCCTCTTTCGAGAAGAAGGTAATTGAGTCTGTCCATACGCGAGAGTTTCACATATTGTCGCATTTGCATACTCGTCGGAGACATTGTACATAATTCGATTAAAAATAATACTTTCTTCATTATTGAAGGTGATTGTTTATAACGTCTTTTACTTTGAATTCACTTTGAAATATGACGGAGGATTTTAGCTTACGATTTCTTACGAAAATGAAAATGTCAGAGTTGCTGCTTCACAAAGTATTTAGTCTCCAGTATTTACTTTGTGAACATCATTCCAAAAATTCACATGACTTCATACAAAACTCCATACATTGTAATCCAAACTTTTACGCAATGCTGTAAAGTGATTGTAAGTCACAGGACTATTTTATTTGCCTCCAACTATTGTTGATATATTCAATAATTTAAATCCATATTATTTCAAAGCGAAAGATAATTTGGATTTAATAAAAGTGAAGAACCCAAAAGCTGACACTATTGATACTAATTAGCAATATATTTTTTTATAAACGTCACGTTGCAAAAGTTTTGGCTGTGCGAAAATTGTTTTTAATTATTTTAATTCGATCCGGTTTGCATCTTAGATAAATTATTTACCATTTTTTGCAGTGGAGATGTCAGTAAAAATTACTCATTATTTTCACTTAGTATTTGCTCATTACATTTGTCCAAAATTAAATGATGTAAGTTTGGTTTCTATTGAAAAATCTATTTATTTAGCTAATATAACGTACATACGTTTATATATAATGATCTAATCTTATTTAAATTAAATGTTAATTCACGCAAATCAAATCGGCCATATTACGAATCGAATTAGTGTTATTACTATAATTTCTTTTGATGTGTTTGATAAGTTTTTTTAAATCAACCGTATACATGTACCGTAACTGTATTAAAAACAACTACCAAACAGAATTATTAAGCTGTCATGATATACAGACAGTCGTCACTTAACGAACGTGCTCAGTTCTTATGACTGACATCATTAGAAGTCAACATAAGCTTGGAGCTCAATTGTTCAATTGCTCAATAAAGAAAACACCGACTTTATAACTTTGACACTGATAACTTTGTTTCAATTTACATCTCTAATGTAGCCCATTGACGGAATGATTTGTCGACAGGCAAATCTGCCGATAAACACCTGACCATGAAAGACCCTAGAAATTTGTTTGTCATAGCTACATATGATTGATAAAAGAATATAAAAAATAATGATTTGTCTCTCGTTGAGCTGTCGTGGCGTCTTTTGCTATTGCAAATTTCGCAGCCAGGGTCGACATATCTCTTTGACAATCTGCAGATATGCCAAATAATTTAAGTTAATTAGACATCATCTAGACATCATCATTTGATTGTACCTCCTGCCTGCACAGTTCTTTATCGGATGGCTAAAATACCAAGAGCTATCCGACTTCTTAGTTAAATCATTTCTGTCGTACCTGAATGGGATATTTTCCACCTCAGTGAGCGTAGATTATCTTAAATTATTCGTCTGGTAGCTTGCACTCATCACTATTTCCATAATAAGATATGATTTATGAGTGAATTTTGATCTTCTCTCTTCCATTCGGGCCTCACGAAGATGTTTTGTATTGACGGCTGGTTCTTGTACATACATACATACATTTATATACGTATATGAACGTATATTGATGCAAGACATTCCTAGTTTTTGTCTTTATATTTAACCGGTATTATATGTTTTGTGACTATTTTTATTATTGTTTGAACTTTTTTTGTTATGTATAAATATGTATTTTTTTCTGTATATACATAGATGTGTTATTTCTCTGTCATATTGTAGTTGAATTAGGAATCTCTATAATGCTAGAATGGTCTAAACTTCAATAAATAAATAGATAAAAAATAATTGTAAATAGGTTTTTGAACTCTTTTTCCTATTATGCTGTACATTAACATTAGAATAATATAATACTATGATTACTAACCACATTAAATTAAAATTTTAAAATAGAAAATGATCAGTAGATCAGTAGCTATTAAAATAGATACATAAGATGCATTGTGAACATAATTTCGTAATAATAAAAAGCATTTAAAAATCAAAATAGATAAAAAAATACGGGTCTACGTGACAGGACAGAATGTTAAATTACAGAAAACACAAATATCGGAAGGCAAAGATCGAAAATCGAAAGATCTTAAGTCGAAAGATCAAAAAAAAAAAAATGGTGCATGGTAAACAGTACATACTTTTGCGCGCGCACATTAATACGGGAGGAAAAGCCTGTTACTCTTGTTCCTGTTATATCCTGCTCGCGCAAATTAAGTGAGTATGTACCGTTTACCATGCACCATTTTTTTTTTTTCGACTTTAGATCTTTCGATTTTCGATCTTTGCCTTCCGATATTTGTGTTTTCTGTAATTTAACATTCTGTCTCGTCACGGAGACCGAAAAAATACATATAATCGAACACTTGAGTCGGTTTTAAGTGGTCGTTTAAATGAGGAATATTATTATGTAATAACCAAAATATATAAGGTATATCAATTGTTATACGTTGCAGCCTTTATATTGATGTTTTTAATTTCGTTTGTAAATGTGATTTAAAATTCAGTTGAACTTTGCGCAACTTTCGATTATAGCATGTGTGATCTGGAACGTTCGATCCGACAATTTGACGGGCACTTGATTGGCACTTATTATGTTATAATTCGAGACGAGTCGGTGTGGCATAAGTCCGTCTGTCACCCACATCATTTTACGACGAAGCCACAAGAGAGAGAGATGAAGAATAATAAAAAATATATGTATATAAATATGTCTCAACGACCACGCTCTCGCGGCGAGAAGATACGCCACTTTTTCGGTGCGAACGGCGAGGCCTCCAAAGCAGGGGGTGGTAATATATATAAGAGCGGCTTGTTTACGGCCAAAGAAAGCATTACATATTCGCCTTTCACACGGCAAACAGATCCAGCTGCTTCCCCTTCTGTGTCCTCGTCTACCGCCATGAAGTGCTTCGTGAGTACAATGTGAAATTTATCGAACACTATATCTAACCGTGGCAAATGATGCATGAATTTGGTCGAAATTTTTCGATCAGATCTTAATTTTTTCTAATTCTATTCAATTGTGACTGTTCAGTAATAAAGTGAATCAAGTTTTTTTCTGTACTGTAAATTAAATCTACATACTACGAGCCTTTATATTTGAAAGTGGCGGAAATCCAATTTTCAGTGCCCAAAATATTATTTCTGTTTGACTTAATTCATAAATTGTTATCACTTATTTTAATTAGATATGTCTAGAATCTCAAAAAAGCAGAATAAACGTATTACAGGCCACCAGTATTTTTTAATATTGTTAAACGCAAAACATTATATTAAATCTTTTTCGAAATAGTGTACTTTATGCCTTTTTCAAATATATCGACTCATAATGTACATATTTTAAATTATTTTATTTTACATAGATTTGAAGCTTTATGAAAATTCTAAATAAAACAAATGATACCATTAATAATTAGATCAAATTTTAATAAAGGATTTAAAATAATTTGTTCTATAAGAGAATTGATGAATTTTTATTTGCCAACTGAGATAGTACAGTAGGTTATATTGTTTAATGAAAAACAGTATTTTCATTTGTGAAAACTATTTATTTTTATTTTATAATCTAATATACATACATACATATATTGTTAAGTCAATTTTCGAATTTACGTTTTATTATTATTGAATTCACTTTGAACAGTTTCTCACTTGAGAAGGGTATAAGCAAGCACTAATGTTTTTGTAGCATGCCTCTCTGTTAAAGACTCTTAAATGCTATTAGTATACAGAAATTCTTTGATATTTAAGTGCATAATAGTTAAAATAACTCATATATGAAGTTTCGTAATCAAATAAGTCCGTTTTTGATAAAAATACTTTTAATATCATTCATACAATTCTTGGGCAAAGCTAGACTTTTTTAATTATGAAAGGAAAGGATATTTTCAATTTATTTTTGCATTGATTTCATAAAAAAGTTAAAAAATATACATATAGTTTATGTTAGGGAGATAAGCTATCATGTTTAAATACATGTGTATAAGTACCTACATATATCATTTTTGATCTAAATAACTGTCTAATAATTTCATGTTATAATAATTTGAAACCGTTTAGGATCTGTTATATATATATATTTGGACAAAAAACTATCATTAAAAAGTAATATCCGTTGAGAACTTGGTGTAACATGTAGAAAAAATTCTTTCAAAATTTAATTGCGTATTGAAAGTAAAACGAGAATCGTTATATATCAAGGCCATTAAATGGTGCAGAAGATGATTGCAATTCTTAATTGGGCTGAAAAAGTGCTATCGCGCATTTTTAAAGGTTAAGCGATCTTCTTTTAAAGGTCAAAAATACCTTACAAGGAAAACTCGTCGGAAATGCTCACATTTTTTTTGTAACGCTACGAGACAATCCTCTAACCTTTATATATTCAAATTGTCGAATCAACAAGTTCAAAGTGCAATATTATTTTGCGAATTTATATCGCTATTTCTGCACGTGTATTAAATTTTATAAGATATCGTAATGTGACATCATCTTTTATTGAAATTTTCACGTTGTGAAATTTCAATAAATTTGCGCATTTCTATATCGCTTATGATCTAATGAAAAATAAACACTTATTTAAACATGAAAAATCTCAAAATTTTTATTATTTAAAGTATTAATAAGTAGACGAAAGCAAATTTTAAACCAATATCTCCAAAATTTTGTAGGTTAATGGCATTTTTGATTAACTACACTCATTCATTCATTTTGACGATTCCGTATCGAATTATTTATGCATGGTCAGCAGAATGACATTGACTTTTGATTTTAAAAAAATGTTCGTCATTCATAAGATGTCACTTTCATTACCAGAAAATATTTAACCTCAACAAGACATTAAAAAAAAAACGACTTTTTCAAGATCTACAATTTTCTCAAATAAATCAAATACATTATCATCATTCATAACATCTACATATGTAGTTTTCCAATGAAATTCTATCACAGATTTATAGCTGAAGTTTGTCCCATGAATCATTCTGTGCATAATGAGATAAATTTTCTTTGAGATTTCTATTTTAGTTTGGCGTAATACTTAACCGCACTTCGCGTACCTTAGCTTAAGAAAGACCATTCTAGAAGATTTGATATTGCGATATGTTTACTTTCAAAGAATCATCGGTCTATTATGCAATATCCGTTCATGTCGCATCACTTTACAATACAACACAGAGTAATCAAGAAATCATTAACATACATACAAACATACCTACGATTTTTAAAATTATAATTCGAACTCATATTACAGTCTTAAAATATTGTGACTATCATATGCCTTAACAACAAGCCTAATGAATATATTTTAACCAATTTCATACATGTAGGTCATATATAATTTAAATTTCCTTGTACCTTATCGAAAGATCTTACTCCAAGTATTCACACATAAGTATGGCTCGGTGGTTGCGTTTATGTTAAGCACTGAAAGGTTGCCGGGTTCAATCCCGTGTTAATCTTTAATGCTGCTGGTCAGACTTGGATATTTGTGGCTCCAATGTAAAATAAAAAAAAAAACTAAGAGTGCATATATTATGCATAAATTACACTTATTATATGTATTCGTTTGTGATAAGATCTGTTGTGACCAGACTGTAGTTACAAATGACAATGATGCGCGGCCATCGACCCGTAAAACCGTCATTCATTTGACAGGGTCCACATCTCGGTCACTTGGCCGCCTGCAACTTTCGATTTCATCTCTCTCTCTCTGTGTGTTCGATATTCGACGTCTCTTACACGATATTACCACATCTGTGTGAAATCTTCGTACACGCGATGTACCGGGTACGTTCACCCGTTTACCTCATTCCTCGTCGGTAATAACGGGCTATCGAAACGCCCGCTCGGGTCAAATGTAACATTTTGCCTTTTCAAATGTAGCACTTGCCATTTGGGATCATTTGCTACGGATAATGTTCGAGATTATTGTAAAAATTAAGTAATTTATGTAGGTTTTGAGCGCAACTTAGGTTTGAGTTCTATACACGCGTTGATGTCTTCAATTTTTTTTGTGCATAAATTTATAAATATGTACATTCATACCTAATGATGAAAACACATTTATTTGTAGATGCATATTAAACATAAATTATTTATTTATGGCATGACATAAAAATATGACATCATAATATAAATTTCGTACTGTTTATGTGAAATTGCCATATGTAAATTTGCATGTTTTTCATCATTCGTTAATCAAGTAGTTGAAATTGCGCTAAGCAGGAAAAGTTCAATGCAAATCTTCACTAATATTTGCTAATGAAATCCGCTAATTTATTTATTTTTAAATCTGCAGATCTTAGCGACGGTCGTTTTGGCGGTTATGTGCAACGCACAACAACAACAGAGGAGAAACCAAAAACAGTATGACCAACAGCAAAGGCAATTCGAACAGCCAAAGCAGTACGATCAACAGCCACAGCCTACAGATCAAGATTTCAGACAGCCGATCCAAGTTGCCGAATTCAAAGCACAACAAGAATACAGACCTGCCCCTCCCCCACAAGAGTTCAGACAGGGAGCTGCCCAACAGCACGCTGAAGAATACAGGCCGAAGAATTCTCTCGAGACCACCACGTGGATTCCCATTATCCATTTCGATAAGGAGCAAGAAACTGACGGCAGTTACAAAACATCGTAAGTCGAAAACATGTGCATTTGGCACAAATAAAATGTGTGTCGTCATAGTCGTCGTTTTCTCCTTATATACACTTTCTTGACATTTCAAAACAAGTACAAATGTCATCTTAGCGCATCTTTACGATATATTAAAACGATAAATATCAAGGATTTTGCATGCAACATAGAAAAACATAACCTTTTAAAAGTGACTTTTCATATTTGGAAAAGTAACAAATACGAAAGGAAATAAATGTAGATATATTTTAAACAAATGCATAACTGGAAAAGCGTTCGAATACAATTTATCTCAAATATGATTCGGATTTCATTTATATCGAATTTTATAAATACGCTGTTTTAAAAGTCAATTATTGACTGTTTATTTTAAAAATAATAACTTTTCGCCTTACATTATAAAGACTTAACACTTCTTAAGATGAAAAAAGGCTTAAAAATACTGTCTGAAAACTATATGTTTGAACAGTTTTCTAATAAGCATTTGAAAAATAATTGTTTTTCAAATTAATATGAAAAAAAATATTTTCTACATAAAGATGAATTTCATTGTCTGTTGCGAAAATCTGCATTTTTTAAATTTAAAATAAGATTTATTCTATATTTGCTTATCAACAGATTAATCATTTATTATTTCACAATGTTTTAGATACGAAACTGGCAACAACATTATCGCCGAAGAGACTGGATTCTTGAAAAATGTAGGCGAAGACAATAGGGAAGCTTTGGTTCAACACGGCTCTTACACTTACACTTCACCTGAGGGACAACTCATAACTGTTGAATACACAGCTGATGAGTTTGGATTCAGAGCTACCGGAGATCACATTCCAACCCCACCCCCAGTGTCTCCTGAAATTCAAAAAGGACTCGACCTCATCTACGCAGGAATCAAAGCCAACCAAGTGAGTAATCATCATGTTCGATAAACATTATATAATGTATGTGATTCCAAGTATTAAATTTGATTTTAAATTATTTTCAGGAACGTCAGGTTTTGGAAGAGAAGGCAAACCCAGAAGCTTACGCCAAGAAGCAAGCTGATAGAGCAGCTTTAGACTATTCCGGGCAATATTACCAACAATAAGATAAAAATTCGTTGGTACGAATTGATTGCCATCTCTTCTAGTAATATCGTTATTAATATTATTATTATTTTATATCCAAAAAATCTATCGTACACTTCGTCTGAATATTCGCATTGTATTATAATCATTATAATTCATTTGATGTATGATAATATTATTATATGTATAATCCTTCATTAGGAATACTTGGAAAAAATTTGTGTATATGTATTATATTATTATTTTTGCCAATTATATTAATTGGCAAATTCTATCAAACGCTCATCGTCTTGCACTTTGTTTAATAACATGACTTGAATTTAAAAAATGCCTATAATTTTAAGGCCGATTCTAAACATGTGATCTATCCTTTTATTTTATATTATTTTGTATTGTGATTGTATAATTTGAAGGTATAAAAATAAATCGTGAAATTATAATGTTGTTTGTTTTTTATTTTACCAATCTTTAAATTATAACATAATATTATGTTTTTTAAGAAATTAAATAAAATAGAGACATCTCTAGCAATTTTCCGATACTACATACAACGTTTTTAGTTTCTTTCAAATAAAATATGTAAATTTTACATTCAAAACATTGTACCGATCAATGATTTAATAGAATTATGAATGTGAATAGTTTTTAAATGTAAATTTGTTGCGTTCCAATGATGCCATTCAAGTTGAGTAATTATTACTAATTTGACACCTTTGGCTCAAAATTGCTGTTAAATATTTATAAGAACGTTTCCACTTTCACTTACAGATCTGTGAACAGGAGAGAGTATTTTTTTTCGTTTAAATTATTTAGTATAATATCAGAATCTTAAAAAAAATATAGCAAAAAGAAATAATATTCATATTTTTTATTACGATTTAGCTTTTTTAAATAAACATTTTGATACTGATAAGAAAGTGTCTTATAAAAAATTGCTTTTGTTTTCTTTTTATATTATTAAATTAAAATTGATATATAAAGATATATGTACTTTTGTAATTGAACACTTAAAGTTGTGCACTTAAGTCAAAAAGATCATATTATTATTTTCCTAGAAACTTTACTCTTGCTCTATTAAAATATAATAATATTATTGCTATTCAAAAATAAATCTACTATTCATAGCAATTCTAAAGACTACACATCTGAATGAATTGATCCGTTGATACCATTTCTTCTTTTAACTTTAACTATATTTTTACAATCATACTCACCTTCAATGTCAAATTTATTGTGTTAAAGATTGCAACTAAATTGATCTAAACGCTTTTTGTTTTTCATAAATTATGTTCACAATACATCTTAACTCCGATCTAATAGCTAATGATCCAGTTATCATTATCTATTTTACACATTATTTTTTTATTGATATTTATAGTATTGTGTATTTGACTTTTAAATGCTTTTATTATTACTAAATTATTTTTACAATACATCTTATATCTATTTTAACAGCTACATACTAATCTATTAATCATTTTTGATTTTACAATTTTATTTTAATTTTTTGTTAGTAATTTATATGTAATATTATATTATTTTAATGTTAATGTACGGTATAATAGGAAAAAGAGCTCAAAACCCTATTACAATTCTTAAAAACGCTCATAATAAATTTTATACATAATATTAACTAAACACTCTATAAAGTCGACGATATAAAGCAGACTGTGCTTAGGTAATCTGTAAATCTTATTGTAATTACAGATACTCTTGAGAAAGTTTTATAGTATGGTTATGAATGACCAATGACATGCTATTTTAATTATGGAATGCTAAATTGATTGATTGTATTTATATGTAATATTATATTATTTTAATGTTAATGTACAGAGCATAATAGGAAAAAGAGCTCAAAAACCTATTTACAATTCTTATAAACCTACATTTTAAACATAATATTAACTAAAGACTCTGTAAAGTCGACGATCTAAAGCAGATAGTGTTTAGATAAACTGTGTTTATAGGTACATGAAGGGTTTAGACATGTTGTTGTAATCACAGAGACTCTTCACAAGTGTAATAGTATGGTTATGTATGACTAATGGCATGCTATTTTAGGATTATATTCTTTTCTGGTTAGTTTACATGGATATGTTCTAATTGTTTATGTATACAAGTTGATATAAGTATTATATACAAGACGTTAATGCACTAAGTCACATACATAAGTGTGTTCATACTGAAAATATCTAATGGACTGGTTGCATTTAGCTCGATGACACCGCTGATGCAATTTGTCAATCTGTCAGTGCATTGAGACGCATCCATTGGTATTTGATCATATTCCAATTATACGAGCGTTCACCTTGACAAGTGAATGCGTAAGCGTAAAGCATGGTTCGACAGGACGAACGAGCCACTTTCCTGAGATTGGCCATGTCGCCACGACTTCGCCATTAGGCGTTATTTCTAGGATAGTCCTCGTGGTATTCCGTGTAAAAGTCACCCGAGATGTACAAGTATGGCGGCCATTTAATGCCAAACAATGAAAATTTATAGGCGTCCGACCTCTTGCTTAATCATAAATTTCCAATCCGCAATTTTCCCATTGAAAAGGCTGTCTTCGATCGATCAGACCGCTAAATGCTCGATCGATCAACTCGCAACTTGTTCACACGTTGTCGCCGAAATCATATGAGAACCACTTTCAGTTTCATTTCCCTGCTGAATTATACTCGAAAAAAGATTCTATTTTAGAGAAGAAAAGACTATATTTTAGTTGTTTTTAATTTTTCTATTACTTGATATGACATTGATTTTGATTTTTATATGCTTTTTATTATTACTAAATTATGTTCTCAATACATCTTATATCCATTTTAATAGCTACTGATCTACTGATAATTTTCTATTTTACAATTTAAATTTAATTTTGTTAGTAATCATATATTATTCTAATGTTAATGTACAGCATAATAGGAAAAATAGCTCAAAAACCTATTTACAATTCTTGGTCAAGTTTGTAAATTTGCAGCATTTTATGGGATTCAAAAAAAAAACTCGAGATTTTGCGAGAAAATGGGTAAGGTTGCCCATTTGCTGGAACCGTTTCAATGAAGATCATGAAAAATTGGCAAACTCTGATAGGAAACGGTCAACCTGGAGTCAAAAATCCAAGGTCTGGCCAGTAAAAACCAGTTGGATTTGAAACCGTGACCACTTTGTTCAGAGCATTATATGCTAACCTGCTTATTATACTGGTATTAAATAAATTAAATATAGGAAATACTATTAGTTATTACTAACCTCTTCTTAGTTCGGAAACGATTTTGTCGTGTGACGAAGTTTGGATTCTTATTCGATCGTTTACAATTCTTATAAATGCTCATAATACATCTAATATGTACATTATATTAATTAAAGACTCTCTAAAGTCGATGACCTAAAGCAGATTGTGTTTAGGTAATCTGTGTTTATACCGGAAGGGTATAGACATTTTGTTGAATCTACTGGTTAGTTTGTTAGTAATGTCTATAACAAACGAAATATTATTTATGGCGTGTGGTTTTTTCAAGTTACTATATATGGGTGTATTATAAATTATTTTTAGGGATTTATTTTGTATTATTTGGAGCTTGGAAATGTAAGTATTCGAGGCGTTATTCCATACAGGTAAAGCATATGTTAATAATGGTAATATGAGTGCGCGATATAATTTTATTTTATTTTGAGTTGATAAAAAACTATGGCGATTAAATATTAGGTATATTGAGGATATACCAAGCAATGACTTGTATTTCGCTCTCTCAATGTGAGGTGCCCATCTCATTATTCTTGATATAACATGATCAAATTTTTATTTATGTGTTCTAAATATTTAATATACCTACATATATACTCAATAGAAAGGATTCCAAACAGTGCTAGCAAATTCCAGATGACTTTTTTCAAATGTAGTATTATGTAGTTTAACGGCCTTGGATAGTCTAAAAATGAATCCCAAATTCATATATGCCTTGCTTATTATTAAATCAATATGAAAACGGAAATATAATTTACTATCAAGTAAAACGCCAAGGTCTCTCACACGATCAACCCTAAGTAATTGATTAGAATTTATAAGAAAATTAAACAATCTATGGGATGTATAATATGTAAGTCTAAATTCTAGAGAATGAAACGTGGAAACACTTGATAATATTGAGAAATAACTGATTTTTAATGCAGTAATTAGCGAAGGACATTTATGTAGCTATGAATATTTAAAATAATTTTAAATAGGATTTTTAGATTTTTATCTTATCTGTATACGAAGTATCAAAAAGTGAGTTTCCACGATCACACGTGGGAAAATTCTTAAACACTAACATTAAAATAAACGTAAACTAAACAACAAGACAAATAATTTATAAAATACATAGATAATGATCAGTTACTATTAAAATAGAACATATTAATTTTATTGTCAAAATATGAACAATTGAATTTTATTTTGAACAATAAAAATCATTATTGTATTATAAAATGTATTATGAACAATCAAAATCTTTTAAAAATTAAATTTTCAATTAAGAGATATAGAAATTTGGTATATTGTATCATAACTTTGAGCGTGTATGGTTTTTTAAATGATCTAATTCCGAGATCATTGTCTTACAAAACTTTTCTAAATAGGTTTTTGAGATCTTTTTCCTATTACGCTGAACATATTAACATTATAATAATATAATACTATGATTATTAACAAAATTGAATTAAAATTGTAAAATAGAAAATGATCAGTATATACGTAGCTATTAAAATATATATAAGATGTATTTTGAACATAATTTAGTAATAATAAAAAGCATTTAAAAATCAAAATACAAAACTTTTCGATGAAGCAAATTTATCAACTTCTTAATTCAAATAAAAAGTAAATATATAAATGACGATTGAATCTGTAAACGTGATTTACAATTGATTAAATATTCCAGTATCTGCAATAGGTTGATATTAAAATTCGTAATAAATATTGATAGTTATATAAATTCATAACTATTATATTATAATCTTACACTTACACATATTATATGTCTGTATGTATGAATAAAAATAGCAAACAATATTAAATATTATATTAAAAATTTGGAATAACATGCGTCATATCTCTCAAGCTGAGATGTTAAAATATTATTAAAAAAAAATTAAACAACTTTCAATCCTACATATTTTCGAATGAACGAATTTGATTTAAAATTTTCAATATATTTAAAAATATTATCACGTTGATTCAACTATTTTATAGTTGTACGTTAGAAATTAATTAAGTGTAATCATATGATGTTAACCTATACTTAGCGTATTTGAGCAATCGCAATATTGGCAAACGCAAGATGTACTCTATAATACCTCTTAATAAATTTTCCCCGTTTGAAAATATTCAACTGGTTAAACTTTCAACACTGCCGTTAATTTTGATATTACTTACATACTTAAAAAAAACACACACATATGTGGGTATTTAACGAATGATATACGACGGTGGTAAAATTTAAACTCATCCAATATTAAACTTGTTGTGGTCGTATTTTACGATGAGGATATTGCGAACTCGACTCGTTCCGATTGAGATGTTTACGATTGCTCTTCGATGCAGATAAATTTAAGAGTTTTTTCGGTCTCGAGACAATATTGAAGATGGTTTTATAAACTCTATCTACTATAGAGAGTTAATGGTATTTAGAATGACGCCACGACTTCAACCTTTTGAGGAAATATAATAAACTTACCGATGGTAAATCCCACACTTACGATAGATACCTACTGATTCATTCTAAAACCGCAAGCAAAAAATAGCAATCGATTCGATAAACAAGAATTCTAAAAGGGGTTTAAATACACTGAGCAAAAAATATCACATTTTTACTTATGTACCAGAACGGATACTATTTAATCTTTACTAAATTTAACCCATTGAATTTAAATATGACAATATTTTTTGTTGGCTTATTCTCGTTTAACAGATATGAGCGATTAAAAATATGTAGAATTTTTACAGGTTTTTTACTTTTGCAATCTTTAATTCAAAAATAGTCCGATGTTTTTTCTATCGATTGTGATTTTTTATTGCTTTAAAATACGTATAATTAATTATCTAACTAATTTTAAAAATCAAAAATATATATAATTTTTTATGCATTTCTTTTCCGTAATACTATTAGGTCATTTCGATAATTTTTCACTTTAAAAATCATTTACCGCTCGAATTAGTACGTTTAAAATAAATGAAAAAATCTGACATAAAAAACCAATCCTTATAAACGTGATAAAGTGAAAAATTAGCGAAATTTGCTCATAATATTGCGAAAAAAATGTATATATTTGACTTTTAAAATTTGCTGGATAATTTGATGTAAGTATTTCAAGGCAATAAAAAATAATAATATATAGAAAAAAGATCGGAATATTGATTCCAATAGTCATTTTTGGCATAGCAATACTAGATTTTTAATTGAAGACTGCAAAAGCATTTTTTTAAACGAGAGAAAGCCAACAAAAATCATTGTCATATTCGAAATAAGTGGGTCAATTTTAATCAAGATTGATAAGTAATATTTTTTGTTGCTCAGTTGATATTGATGCTGGAATTTTTCCTTCGTTAACAAAATATTTCTCAGCCTAGATATTTGATTTTGAAATTATTATACACTATATGTTAGAATGTATCTAAATACCCATATAATATGAAAACAATAATTTTATTATTCGTTCTCATCGAACGATTTGCAATTTTGTCCATTGTCTAAATTTTCATTCAAATACACATTCCATATAAGAAAATTCCACATTTAAAATTTATTCACAAGAATATCGCGTTACTATGAATACAAAATATCAATCTTATGTTGAAATTTTTTAAATATCTTATATCAAACATTAGATCGGAAATACAATTGTTTAAAATGATATCGACGTTTTTCTGTGGCATTTGAAAACTTTCGTGATAACAATCAATTAAGGGTAATACTTAAATGTGTAATTATGTCAACATTTCTGTGAATTACCCAAAAATTTACACGATTACCGTGTGAAACCATTCGAAATAAAAAATACCAGTTGTATTGTTTTCCTGAACGATCACCGGTGCTCCAAGTGTATACAATTCGCAACACAAAATGAGATTTAAATTTCATTTTAATATCGTTCAAAACTTATCTATGTACATATTCTTATATTCATTCAAAAACTATACCTTTATAACACGTTTTTCATTTAAAATACAGAAGACAGTATGCGGAAAAACTCTGATACAAATTTGTTAATATGATTATCGACCTTGACATTTGTATTCCACAAATATATGTTTATTTTTTTACTCCATAGCAATAAACTCGCAATCGTAATAAGGCATAATAAAAGTAGGCAACGCCAAAACGAGGCATCCCATATATTTTTTCTTCGTCAATGAATAAATAACTGTGTGAAAGAGAACGCCGTGCAATAATTAATTTTGACATTTGCGCTAAAACCCATCGCATACTTCGACGCGGATAATCTCGAATGTTATATTTTAATTAAGTTTTGTTTTTTCTTATACAATCGTTTAGTAAACATTCGCGCAATGCATACTATCATTAATAAACTAATTTAGTATTCGGTGTTGCCAATAATTGAATCATAAATCTATTGGAGAATTAATTTAAAATAAGTAACAATTTTAAGGTCGTGTAATTTTGTTACTAAAAATTTATGATTTATACATCATACTTAGATATGTACATACATTTTTATTTGTAGAATGATTTTATCACGAAATTACAAACATAATTGTTCTTAGTATAATTATACATATATAGCTATCAATCAACAAAAGTCTTATTCACAGAAATAGTATATATTCAGCTTTGAAAGAAGTGTTTCGAATCCCGATTAAAAAATGATATTTAATTTATATAAGTTCGTCCCCATTTTTATAGGTATGTAAATAACGTTTAACAGGCATGAACTATCACTTCTTGATTTTTTCCCCTTTTTAAATTCATCTTCATTTCACGGTTTTGAAAATTTTCCAGTACATAATTTATGTAAATCTTAGCTATAGAAAAATTACAGCAAATTACAGCAATAGAAGAGGAATTTGTATGAACATATGTATACATATATATGTATATATATCAAATTTTATTGAAAGGAAATTCGCATGCATAAGTTGAAGACTAAAATTCGCCGTAAAAGAGGAAATTTAAACCTTCAAAAATAGGATCAACTCATTATATACCTACATATGTATATTGTTCTAACATACGCATAGAACTATTTTAATAGTAAATTTTATGCAGATAATGCAAAATTTTAGATGATAGCAATATATTTGATCCACAACTACCACGATCCATTACATAAATTTTTAGTACGAATTAAAATTGAAGAAAAATAAAAATAATACAAAATATGTAAGAACTTTTACGATGTTTTTTAAATGTATGTAGATTAAATAAAAAATGTAAACATTTAGCATAATAAAAATGATTTTAGTTTCACAAAGACGACGTTAATCATAAATAAAATCTGAATCGAATCCACTATAATTCTTTTTTAATCATGGACTTTTCACACATATAACACGTATTTTTTTTCAATCGCATATTTTCCATACTTTAATTAGCATAGCGCTAATTGAGGTTCGCATGCACGCTATGGCCCAGCCCGTGGCCTTTTTGCTACTGGCATTTTGTTTTTGTTTTATTTTAGTAAAAAGTCCCCGCTTTGACACAAACACCATCTTGTGCAATCGGGATTAGCCGCTGCGCACATACACACAAAATTGCGCTTCTAATGCCAACCAAGTGCAAACACAATGACGACAAAGTGGGGGGCAAATAGAAATCCGAAGATCAAAGGGTTAGGCAGAAGTATAAATACACAAGATAGCACCGAATGTGCTGGTAATTTTGCAGCCAGTGTTCGCCGGGTGCTGAAGCGGACACATATTCGTGCTTTTTGTTTTTAACCGCTAACTTTGAACCGTCCGGTTAACTTTGAACCGATCGCTCCGTTACTCCAACCAACATGAAAACGGTTCGTAGTCTTCGCACATCAGTGTGCTTGTCTGATTTACTATTGCTAATGCTGTTTTTTGTACGATGTTTCAGTTTTTTGCTTGGGTCGTATTGGCAACTGTCACTTATACCAGTGCCCAAAAATCAGATCAGATTCCAATATTGAAGTATGAAAATGAAGGTGTCAATGCAGATGGTAGCTATAAATGGGCGTAAGTTTCTTCTCAACGAAAATAAACTAGTTGAAAGATATCTTGATTATTGCCCACTTTAACATATTATTATTAGCACAATGAATACTCATCTGTTTTCCTCATTCATTTATATTGATATTATAATGAAAAGATATCTTCATATTTTTATATATGTACATATTATATATTTTTGAAATAAGTTAATAAAAATTTTGCTATTACATACCTATAGATATACATATATTACGCTACGATCCATTTTTACAAGCTTTTTTACTATACATAATAATATAAGCGTGAGTATATGAAGGATAACATTTACTTGTAATTTGAAAGGTTCGAGGTTTAAAAGCAATTTATTGGTCATTAATTTTATAATGTTGCTGATAAAATTTTAACCACACGCAATGAATTTTTATTTACGATTTTGTCATATAGAAAGTCCATACAATATTAAGATCACCAAATTATCTAAATATTTTATATATAGAGGGATTTAATTTCTTCAAAAAACTATATTTGGAAACAATAATTTAAAATGAGAGCAATTTACAATGACAAAATCTGACTTATGAAAAGCATTCCATTTTTTGTCGAAAATTTTTCTCATGCCTTTCATTATTCCATGTTGTTATAAAACTATTCTCAAATTAACTAAAAACTCCACACATCATGTGCATATTTGGATATTTCTAAATTTGCATAAGTACTCTTATGTACATGGATTTATCAAGCTTGTGGGAAAATATTGAACTTGTAGATACTTAAATCAATTACACAATTTCAGATACGAAGCCGGTAATGAAATTGCCGCAGAAGAACAGGGCTATTTGAAAAATCCTGGCAAGGAAAACGAAGAAGCACAAGTGGCCCAAGGAAAATTCTCTTACACGGCTCCTGACGGCTCGAAAATTAGCCTTACTTATATAGCCGACGAGAACGGATTCCAACCACAGGTAAACGTTTATTCATTGTTATATTGCACGAAAATAAACGGGATCATTAAAATTTCGAGCCTTCGTTGAAAATTGCACACTCAATTGCGTTTATTATTAGCACATATAAAATTTCAGCCGGTAATAAGCTCGATGATAAGTCGACTATGTATTTGACGTCGTGATTCCGTGCAATTTCGCAACAACGCCTATCGACAATCTGATGTAAAGACGTTTGCGCTGTAAAAAGCTATTCATCAGTATAAATCATCTTACCTTGACAAGTATTATTGAGCTCATTATGATGCTTCAATACATATTCATTCACTTTCATTATGTACACTGCCAAAAATATTGTGTAAAATTAGAGACACGAACGAGCGGATCCCCGCGAAACCCAGATCTGATTATCTAATCCAACGTTATGTAAGACGATCGTGATTTTATTTGATCATTCGGAAGCTTTCTTGACATTAGAAAAAGTAATAATGGAAACGTTTGCTTCTTTTATTGACCTCTCGTAACACTACGAACTATGGAACTTTACCAACATGTGACGAAATATTTCGCAGAAAGGTCAAAGAGAGAGCACTTATCGGCTAGAAGGCAGACGACCCCGATACGTTCCACTTCCTCGTAGTTAACTCGAACGTTATGACTCTTAAATCAATTAAGTATGTATACATAAAGATAATCTTGAAAACGTGCCGAAAATAAACATTATAACTGTTTATTATGCGCGATTTAGTGTTATTTTCACACTTCGCAATTTCGAAATTCATATGGATTTTTTTTATAGTTGCAAACTCATTAAAATTTATTGATATCTATCCAAAAAGGACCTATTTATTTTATTTTATATGGACCATAGTGCTATTCTGGATGTTTTGAATTTATGAAAAAAAATATAACTTAACTCAAATTTTATTTGCTGTTAAGTGTCTTGATTTTGACACCTTAAAAGCTCTAATGTCTCAGGTTTCAATCAACAGTATTATTTATTCAATATTGTATCATATGAATTGTAATTTAAAATCAAACGTTATATTGGTTTGTATCTATGCTATTTATTAGAAAATCGCAAAAAATTGAAAATCCGAAAGTGACATCTATATATTGCTTTGATAATACTGTATTTTTTTATAGGATTTCATTCAATGAATGATTTTTTTTTTTTTGAAAATAAGCACTCTCAATTTATAACACATTATATTGTAGTGCATTTGAATTTAATATTGTCCTACATTTTATATATTATAATTACATAATGATTATAGTAAAAGTGTTTGTTTCATCATTTATGTCTTAAAGTACATACGTACATATATGCACTTATGTACTTACAAAAATACGAATAAATATGAATAAAAAAGTAATTTCCCTTCCGGTTATATACCTACATATGTACTAACGTTGCTACATTCGAATACCAGTATCCATATAAAAGAAACATAACACTTTCCCGCGAACGTGAACTTGATCTAGATTTGCATTCACGGTCGACGAACTAGATTACGACACAGACGATCCGCTACTATAAATATGAATATTATCTCGATAGCATTATTTGTTCAAGGAACGATTGTTTGAAACAACGTGCATTTCGTAACCCTTCGGGCGTGTACAAGTACCTATGCATGAGTACGTGTGGATATCCGAATATTGGAACGGCACAAAATGGAACAATGATCTTTTTGTAACTATAAAGTACCTACCGCTTTTGCAACGTAATTCGAAGGTTTTTTCCCACACTTTTAATTCACCTCGATTTTGCGCGATGTGTCCGAAAGATAGCCGCATGTGCCTCCATCTCGCACACTTGCACTACAAAAACAAAGAATTTTAATTGAAATTACAACCGCATTGTTTGCTCAATTTAACGCAAATTTAAATTAATTATCTTATGTCATCTCTTATTCGGCCTCTTTATCCGCAAAAGTAAGCATGATGTGCACGTATTGGCAAATGATTCATAAAATTCTTTATGATGTAACAACATACCCATTTTTACGACCGCCATCGATTAATGACTCGCCTATGCAGAGAAAACTATTTCGCAACAATTACAATAACTAGCGATGCATATTCGATTAACCCTTTGACTGTTGCGAATATTTTAAATATACGAATGCATAGATTCAATATGTAGAACTTCGTTTCGAAACTGATATGGTGAAATATTAATATATCAAGACATGTATGTATTTAACATATCTATCTATACAATTTCCTTTCAGTAACACTTTTATATCAATGCGCAATAATCGCTGATTTCCTATGTCGAAAATCTTTGAATATTTCCGCGTGTTAATATCGCAAAAAATGATGAATATGTATGCAATGCGATACAGCGTGTACAGAAATGTGCGGCCGATTCGTGTATAAGCCCTTATAAATCGTAATGACGAGCAATTTCATTGTTTGATGACCTTTATTGTTGGATCTGCACAATAGGATGATCTTAAATTGAAATCATTCTCAGTTCGCCTTGAACTTTCGATCGGACATCTTCGTCGTGTCATAGTAAAATATTTGACATAAATATTTTCAACTCATTGAAAACCAAATTCGACAATTGGAATATATGTATATGTACATATATAGCATTTCCGATGTTTAGATTAATTGTGCAGACTCCTCGAACAGTTTGACCCGGATCTTCATATATTAAAACTTGAAACGAAACCTCATTTATAATATACACCTACGCTTTATACCTTTTATTAACCATAATTTGCTAACAACCAAAAGTCACGCCATTCCTCGATATTCTTTTCGATTATAATTTCATATATTTTATTTTATAGGGAGCCCATTTGCCAACACCACCACCGATCCCACCAGCGATTCAAAAAGCTCTGGATTATTTAAAAACACTACCTCCAAACCATGAAGATCAAGCAGCAAGCAACATTCACCCTCAAATCTACAAACCGAGAGGAAGATTTTAAGTGACCATATTATTGCAAAAAAGAAACGACCATTTGCTTTAAAATTATTTAAATCTAAACGTACTTTATATTTTAACACTTTATTTTATTATTTATATTAAAAATGCGTATTCTCTTACGATTATTAATTAGATTTCGATCTCAAATACTTGTGAAATTTTTTATTATTTTTTTATTTTTCAATGTGATACTCTATTTTTTGTAAATATACTATTAAAGGTTGTTTTGGGTAGACGATATATTATAATATAAAATTATTTAAAAAATTGCACGCATATAATGTTATGTATGTACATATAAAATGACTATGGCATAATTTCAAGGACCGCAATAGATATATGATTTAATTTTATTTTTATATTTTTATATGATTAAAAAACATGATTTTAAACTACATATAAAAATAATTGTTTTATTTATACCTTATTGTTATTTCATTGCGGCATACATATGTATATTGAAACTTCTATTGAGTCATCTTCATTATTAATGAGCGCTCCTATCAAATGTCGAACTACTAATAAATTTTACGAGGAAATTTGAATAAAATACACCCACTACATTTTCAATCAAAATTTACTTCAATATCATAAACCATATTTAATGATATTGTTCGTTTTAATTTATAGTATGCTAATGAATACAGTTACATTATGTATCGAATAGAATGTATTCAAATACTAAGTAAGATAAATTGCAATGAGTAGTTACGCATTGTTTGATCATCATTTAATACATTTTATTTTCGTATACATGTGTATGTATGTACTTATTTCATTAAATTATCATTTTAAATTTTAAATATTATATTGAATAGAATAAACGATTCCTTAACGATCATAGGACTTTTGCAGTACATTTTGAATACATAATCTTTGATCTATATATGTATACTTGAAGATTTAATAATTTTATATAACATACTCTTCTATTCCACCAAATCTTCTCCACAATGATAAGAGCAATAGTGGTATTTAAATGACCTATTATGTGAATTTTGCCTCAAATATACATCGACTTACATAAGATGACTGTTGGGTCAGGTAAGTTTGTACCTGAAACAGTGAGAGTCATGGAAACAAGAACTGGTTCTTCTCGGTCTGTGAAAACCATGTCGTTGCCGTTTGGGTCAAAGAGTCTGTAATTTAACCTGCCAGACTGATGACCCTTGCCTTATCTGCGCTCAGCCGACAAGAAATGTTGCGCAAAAAACGACCATCTTCATACAGCCATTTGCGAAATCGATAAATCATATCAGCCCGTCGGTCATACGGGTAAATTATCAAACTCGTTTATATATATTTTTTTTTTGAACATAGTGTCGTCTCTTTATTGTAAAATTGGTTGCGTTGAATTCGTGCACAAGGTCACCTAGTCTTCGATATGGGGGTGGGTGAAATATGGCTCATCTTCAGCTTCAATTTCGCATAATGTAATTTGGATAATGTTCCGTAAAGTCGGATTTAATAAGGCAATATGTATTTAACTATCGAATTTTCTGATTTATCGTATTATGGCAGTGTTAAGTGTGCATGGCGGAAACGTGTAATGTGTTCAAAATCTGTACGTTTTATGCTAATGCGTTCACATAATCCTGTCGAAAGGAATAATCATGCAAATGGTTTAATATATTGCATCTGTTATTATATAACACCATTACCGAGAACACATCGTTTCTTTAAAAGTCTTGCCAATACGTATTTCGAGGATAGAACCGTGCAAAATTATTGTCGATTACTCGTAAAAACGGAATTCTTGTAATACATTTTATTCCCTTGCAATATTCAAATGATCGAATTATGCTAATTTATATAAAGGTATTGACGTTTTTTTTATGTGTCTACATAGGACATGTTGTCATTTTTAGTTGGGGAGTATTTCATCTTTTAGTATCATGAATTTTGTTGTAAAACTTTAAATTTTCTTATAAAGACAATTCTCAAAGTGAACATATTTGCCAATAGATATTTTTTCTAACGAATTTAAAAATAGGCATAAAGAATTGAAAATCAAATCTTACTCTGAAATGTCTTCGATTATACTGAGCAACTAAAAATCAGCTTTTTGACTTACCGGCGCGGAAACTAATCATTATTTACTAAGATTAACCCACTAAATTCGAATATTACAATGATTTTTGTTAGTTTTCTTTCGTTTATGAGATGTGAGCGTTTTAAAAAAACTCAATTTTTATAGATTTTTGGCTTTTGTAGTTTTTAACTGTATGGATATGCCAAAAGTGAGTATTGGAATCAGTAATCAGATGATATTTCTATTTATTGTGATTTGCTTCATTGAAATACGTATAATTCTACCTCTTATCTCATAAGCGAGAGCAAACCAAAAAATCATTATCATATTCAAATAAAGTGGGTCAAACTTAGTAAATATAGATTAGTCTCCAGTAATTTATTTTTGTTACTCAGTGCTATTTTTTGTATTTAATAACACTATTAAAGGGAAATGACTTTTTTTTATTCTGCTGACTTAAAATCTTTTTCCAAGAAATTTTCCACTATATGTAAATCAAAAAATATTGAAAAATCGGGTAAGTGAAGACCACTCTATATCTATAATTATATAAAATATATATATTTTTTAAATATACTATATATACTATTATACTATAATATATTTTGTGTGCAAAAAATAAATTCGTTTTTTAATGTTGAAAATAAAATAATTAATTTCATTTAAATTATTTTCTATGAGAACCGTCCGTTCCAGTGATTAAATTAGCAATAAAGCTACCATCATTAATGGAAATGATAAATTTTCGCATAAAAATAATTTAATATAACAGGTGTTACGGGCGTTACAATATTTTTACCGTCACGTAAAAAAGGTCAACGGATTTCGATTCGGTAATGACGTTCAAATAAAATTCGAAATACGTCCTAATAAGAGAGTTTGAGAGTGGAATATTTTTTTTTCCATTTGTTCAAACACGGATTAGGTACCGTCGATCTTGACATTCAAAAAGCGAATCGATTATGTGCGTGAAAACGCTAAAATAATCGTACAGATTTCACTTGATTTATGACGGTTATGAAACCGAATTTAATGCCTTCGGGACATGCTAGATTTTTTCAACTATATGTGCTCGATAGGTCAGTGGATGAACCACATGTAAATTATAGATTGATGACCATATGAAAAATGCAAATTAATTACATGACACAACGCAAATATAGTAACGATGAAATGTCGAAACTTTATATGTATTACTTCAATAACGCTGAAGAGAGTTCAACGAGCGAGTTCATTTTTAACCTGAGAACATTTTTTTCAAGTTGAACTTAAAGATGTGCTTGTAAATTGTTCAATTATTATATGCGCACATCCTACATTGTATTTATGTAATTCAAACATTTTCGAATTTCAAAACTACAAATTCGAATAGGCGTATACGATTACAACAGTCGTAAATACTAAGAGAGAATTTACAAAGATATTTATACATAATGTTAAAAAAATACCAGAGGGTATTTTAAGATACACGTTTTTATCGAGTTCGCTCGATAATTTAACCGTTGACGTATTCTTTCAAATAAAAAAGAGCCGATTCAAATGTTGACTTTTAAGCCAATTTTATTTAGCATAATACATTCATAAATCGCCGCCATGCAAATTGATCTAAAGTTGTGTCACATACGATTCTCTTAATTAAATATTCGCGGCTATCAAATGCATCGAATTTCACTATAATGCAATATGTCAAAACAAGTGGAAGCTAGCGAATAAATGACTGCAAATTTTATGCATGCACTTTATAAGTTAACCTATTAATATATTGACCAATCGATGATTACAAGTGAAGTCTTTTATGTCGCGGAAAAACATTGGAATTTAAATTATTGAATTAATCATTGATAAAAATATGAATTTTATTCTAATTAGTAGTAATACTGTGGCGAATTTTTAAATCATAAAGTTCATGGCGATTCTGCAAATACTTCAAACTCTTCGCTTTCCGCTTTAATTTATTTTTTTACTCAATAACATTTGAATGGTATTTCTTTACAAGTTTGAAAACAGTGTGTATAAACATTTCCTATTGCGGATAAAATCATGTTAACAATTTAATAACCATGAAGTTTAACACAAAAGCTTACAAAATAAAAGCAATAAAATGATAAATGTTTTATTTTATTATGCAATAAAATCATCACTTATGAACATTTCAACAAATGGCACACATACATAAGTACATTGTTGCCTGAAATCTTAATAATTTATATTTCTGTACTATAATACTTCTCTATAAATATTTATATCATCTATCTACATATGTATAATACGTCTATAGATGACATACATAAAACCGCATGATTTGAAGGCGATTTTATCCAGTATGGAAACTTTTATGCCAAGCTAACTTTTATAGTATAGATTAAGAGTAGGAATAGACAGCATGGAAAATAGACATGTGTTAAAATTAAATGTATGCTCAAAGCACACGTTTAAAATACAAAACGGGTTTTCAATTTCCACGGGGGGTGCATTTTTTTTTAATAATTTAAATTCATTTTAAAATCGGTATTTAAGTATGCTCCCTCATATATCATATATCAACTTATTCAGGTTTTTCGTTTTATTGATAATAAAAAAAATCCTCAGGTTACATATGAAATACATATGTATATACATGATTAGTTGATTATAATCAAGCAGAATAAATTTTCACACATCGATCGGACAGAATCGAACAAACAATGAGCAATAACGCGAACGAGAAACGTTTAACGAGAAAGAAAAACGATAGAACAATTAAAACTTTACTTCATAACGACCGTTCATTTCTCAAGTATTGTTCTAGCCGTGGTAACCGCGTCTGCACATCCGCAATGTTGAATGCCATGTCGAATGTAGACGACGACGACGATGATTATGATGATAATGATGATCGAAATAATCTAACCGCATTCCTAACCTTTCGATTTCGATCGTGAGCTAATCTTCCCACGAGCGACTTTAAAGAACTCATCGTTAGATTGATGGCACAATTAAATCTGACATTGGTGTGGACCACTACTCGAGTTTAATGCTTCCTGAATAGGTGAAATGTCACCAAAACTGGTCGGAGACGGTTCCAGAAGGTCGTAACTCACCGTGAACGAGGTGATTCGGTGCAACACGCAGTTGCACCACTCAATTATTATATTGTGTGTAACTGATTGTTAGGACATACAATCAGAAGCCTCAGAATAAAAGCTTCGAACCAACCGAACAAGGATGCAAATCGGACCTTGAAGTTAACCCTGAGGCGACGTCGATCATCTGACGAGACTTTTAAGGTCGTTGCCTCAAATTTTACACCGTTTCGAAGCGATTACCTTTTTGGGAATATATTTTATTGCAGATAAAGTCACACCCACCGCTTTTAGCACATGATAATTAATTTAAGAGTTTCACAATAATTTATTATAATAATGCGCGCCGACACCCATAGATATTGAAATGAAATGTTTTTTAGATTCGTATTGCATTTTAGGATGTGCATAATATTTCTTGCTATCGTCCTGACATTTTACATAGAACCAGTGCAGATATACTTATGTACATACTACATTAATACTAAATTTACGGTGAATATTATATGAAATGAAGGTACTTATGATGTGAGGCAAATATATATAATTGGGCAATTACATCTTAAAAGTCATGACATTATTATTTTTTTATAAAACTACATAGCAAACATAATTTAGTATTAAATCGGCTAAATATTTCATGATAATTCAAATAAAACGACAGGTTTTTGATTATAAGTACCTTATAAATCATAAGAAGGTATGTAATTTTCTGGTATTTTTATTCGGATACATCTTCATTGCTTATTTATTTATTTTATAAAAGAAACCTGGGGCTCAAAATACATATAATATAATCAAAACTATAAAATGTATTATATTCTTACTAATTATATTATAAAAACGGAATTCAAGATATTGTAGTCTTAAAAAAATAAATAAAGACAAAGATAAAAAATTTAATGGAGATGAATATAAGCACATGAATTGGGTAGACTGAGAAGTTTAATAAATAAAATGACTCAACTTGAACTGGAATATTATTAAATAAAGATTTGGATCTGCATCGAAAATCGGTACAAGAATAATTGGCTACAAAGGAATTTAAATAAAATAATAAAGGGTTATGGAAAGATCTAAAAGGACAACGAAATATGGTCTTTTTAATAGGAACAGGCTATGTATTCATTTAAATATAAGCTCAAACATTACATTATTGTTATTGATATTTTTTAATCTCAAACATAATCAATGGTAGATTTAATCAAAAAAAAATAAATTCATCTATAAAGAAGATACATAGATGAAATCAATTTCCAATGATTCGGTCAGTGCTTGATTTTTTTCTTTCAAATTCCAAGAAACCAGTAATTGAATAATGATGATTTGAACGTAACGAAACCGACTATTAATTCATTGGAATACATGTATGAAAAAACCCAGATATATGCACACGATTTTAAGCTTTATTCATATAAATTTTAAGCTTTATTCATATAGCTTTATTCATATTGGTATTTCCCTACATCAATTCAGGTCTAACATCAAGAGAATCTTGACCGATTGATTCATTTCTTCTCCTATTCTATTTTTCCAATATTTCCAATATTTTTATACTTTAGTTTAGTTATGTAATGTGCTATTTAATCATATTATAGCTTTCATTCTTTTCCTTTTCATTTTTTTATTTTGTATTTACCTTTTTCATTTGTTTTATATTTGTAAATTTCAATTTCTTCTTATATTCTATTTTATAACCTTTTACAAATATTTTAATACTATAGTTTAATTATGCAATGTTCTACATATTTTGTCATGCCTTTATTCTTTACTTTTTAATTTGTTTTCCTCATATTTATCTTTTTCATTTTTGTAAAAATCTATTATTGGACTCGGATGTTACATATATTATTTATTTACTATTTGTTTTTTTATACATATCTATGTACACCCTGTCTGTTGATTTTTCAATTAATAAAATAAAAATAAAATAAAATAAAAATATAAATATGTACATGTCAGTGGCTTGCGGTAACTTTTCAACCAGAGGATGCTGTCCAAAACACGATCAGTTTATTTTTTTAAATTTTATTTTATTCTTCCAAACATTGTCATATTTATATTTATTAAAATGTCTTTGATATATATTTTCATTTTTTATTGAATGAATATTCAATATTGGTGTGGGTTTTGAGCTCTTAACAATAATCTCTCTTTCATTATATGGTAGAGAAGCAAAGGTCCTTTTTAGTTCATTTCTAATTAAACAATTGCAATTATTATTAACAACGGCGATAAATCCACTTGCATTGCTACTTTGGCTCTCTATATTTAGGGCCATAATAAATAATAATTTAGGGCGTAGTAAATTACAATAAAATAAAAAAAAGTAAATAACTTAGGACGTAACGCACGAAATATCAATCAACGAATCAAGTGAAAGTCCATACATAATTAAATCAGCTGATAACTAAAAATAATTGTATGTGATGTATGTATGTAAGCTTATTGTAAAAAACTAAATGAATGTAAGCTTATTGTAAATCATATTAACAATTAGATACAACATAACTTCTTATTGAATACTTATCTCGCAGATAAAACCCAGTGGAGAGATATACTTTTAGTCGTGAAATGTCAGATATGACATATTTGGCCAAAAATCAATATATATCGTGTATTACCTTACAAGAAGCTAGACGCCAAATTTAAAATTTATATATACATATGAGAGTTAAAACTATAAATATTTATATATTAGAGATAACGAGAACCTATAGATCAAATTTTATAAAATATAGAGTGAATTATAGGCGTTTAAACAATTAAAATCTGATATGGCCATATCAAGGCAAACAGGTTGAGGATAGATTATAGTAGCTAGCTAGACGTGACCGTACCCAAATTTGTGGATATTTGATACGCATTGTATACGATTTTTTATCTCCAACGTAATGGCAGACAATACATTAACGTATATTGATGACCAAAATGAGCAATATGGCAAAGTATGAAAACGATGGGATAAGAGATAAGAGATATAAAAAATGACCACTAACACGAAAGCCATGTGAAATGCAAGGGAGGTATGTAAAAATCGAATCAAGTTCATACATACGCAAAAGGAGATTTTGCTTCCAGTGTCACGTGTCACGTGAGCGAGGCGTCTGTAGCGTCGTCTCACTCATGCGCATACGCAAGAGTGACAGGTCACTTGTGCGCATGCGCAAAAGATTTGTAGAGAGCTTCAGCATCCAAGGCGATACGAGCTTGGTGTGAAACAAGCATCGGTCGCGCAGACGGCTACGCCCTTTCAACGGAGATGTTCGTTTATGTCAATTTTGGATCAGAAAAAAGATCGTATACATCATAATCACGTAATCAAAAATAAATTAAAGAGAAACAAAACTAATAAATTCAGAAAACAAACGGTATGAGCATATTTTTGACGTAAATTTTGAGGGATCTACAGTATCCATAGACGGCACGCCAGTGGTACATATATTCATATACTGATTGAGCAATGTTCCGAAGGAGTAAAAGTAATACATATACTAAATTATAGAGCGACGTCTGCATCTCATTACCGGCGCTCCGTGAGAATGTGAGACGATTAGGAACAATGAGGCAAAAATGGCAATATGGAATACCTTCGATTTGTTTGAAAGTCGAAAGGTCGAAAGGTGGGCAAGGTTTGTGATTGAAAGGTGTATTCGCCCGGAGCGAGCGATTGCAGACGAGACTGGTCGTTATGGCTTTTAGTTTTTAAGAGTGGCTCGCATTTAGTCGAGTCTCATCGTATCTCTCGTCAATGATCGAAAGTAGGGCCATCGATCATGAAATTCGTAAATAATCTGCACGCAACGTGTCGACTGTGCCCCGAATGCGTTTTGTCCGTAATTGGATTCGCGTGGCCGAATATCGCAACCGACTCCAATTTATAAGTGTGAAGTTAATCGTGAGAATTGAGAATTTCGACGACAAATCTCCCCGGTCGTGAGAGTGTTACGTTTCCTCTTAGTTTTGTGATGATTTCGTCTAAAAAAAGATCGTTATCCTAGGTATAGGCGAACATCTAAAAAATTTATTCATCAACGCATACATAACTTGTCGAAACGAGAAGAATTTTCCTTGTACCTCTTCTTTTTTTCGAAATGATTAAGTATATAGCCTGTAAAAATAATGTCTGCATCCTTTTTGGATCCTTTATTTTTTCATACTTAAAACAAATTTAAATTTTAAAAATAAAAACCACTAGGTATATATGTATAAAATATTTTATATCTTTAGAAGATTCGTAATAAAGATGAATGTCAGTTATGTAAATCAGGTTTTTAAATTTTTCCGCAATGCAAGTCTACCATTTTCAATTTAAAATTGCCAAATGCCACAGTTTTTGAACTTCAAATTCGTCATTTTAAAAATTAAACTTGTTTTATAAATCGAATTCGTCGTTTTACAAATCAAATTCGTCATTTTACAAATCAAATTCATCATGTTGCAAATCATATTAAACAATTGGATGTATTTTTTTAATATTCATTTTATTATACATAGATACATAGAGAACTTTATAGAGAATATTATGTATAGAGAAAAAGAGAATATTTACTACAATATGTATGTATAGAGAATATATTATTATACATAGAGAATGTTAGAGAACGTCATATTCACCTATGATGAATCCAATTGAAGAGATTTTTTCAAAAATAAAAATTTTTGCTAGTACTTTGCTGGCGGATTCTCTATAATTTTATCTATAAAGTTTTCTATGTATAATAAAATGAATTGCTTAATTTGATTTGCAAGGTTGCAAATTGGCAACCTTGTTCTATTACTCATAAAATTCAAATTTTCAGCATCTCAAATTTGCTGATTATAAATTCTGCAAAAACTTTTGTCGAATTTATTCATATATATGTATCTCTATGATGCACAGTAAGATGCTCTATAAATTGTTTATAATTGGTGTACCTGTTAGGCTTCCTGGTATATATTTATATATGTATAAAAAATAATACATACTATTGATACTCTAATTTAAAGTAAAGACAATTTTCGGAAGAAGTTTTATATACATTTTTTTAGTACTTTGTTCCAACTTTCGATTTGATTATAAAGGCCTGTGAAATCGATGTAAAAAAAATTATTTATGCTAAAAAATTTCATAGAATTAAAAAGTTGAACTACAATAAAGCGTTTCCTAATATTATTTGTGTAAAATTTTGACGTTGCATTTTTTTATAAATACTTTTTGATTAATATAAAATTACAGGTATATGTATATGTAGGTATACTGAAATAATCGATACTTGATATTATAATTTTTCAAATCGATTTTAAATTAATGCCGCCTTTTAAAAATCCATATCTATAGATATTTGTAGATCTAATAATATAAATAAAATAAGAAAAACCTGTTTTTTTATTCAAGTTGATGAAATTTGCTAAAAATATTCCAATGCATTACATCAAACCAAAAGCATCTTATGAATTTACATATAAGTAATTTTGGTTCAAGGATGTACAATGAATCATAAATGACTGATTAAAATTAAAATATCATCGAAAAATAGATAAATTATAATATTTTCCATTTGATATTCAAACAATAAAAATATATTAGTGAGAAAAATTGAAATCCACTCTGCGTAATATTTTATGATCGTAATCGTGTGCGGTTAAATTCCCTTGAAGAGCCACTCCTTGCAACGATAGAAGAACTCCTACGTGGAAATTTCCAATCGAAATATGAGAATATTATAAACCAATCGTCGGACGAACTTAATTTATACTTTTACTTTTATTTTATGTGTGTTGAAGACGACAAAAAAATGTTTAGTATTCTTTCGTTTGAAGAATTGAACAATAAATCTTTTTAAGTGTCACTATCGCCTGCTACTCATCGGGTACAAACGTAGAAGAACGAATTGAATTTTAATAGACTTCGTTAAATTATCGTTTATTAAGAACCGAAAAATTTGTCTTAATTTGACCTATAAACTGCGAATGAAGACGTCTATGTGAGAGATGACCAATCAGTGAGTAATTTATCCGAATCATTAATATATGGAAATGCAAGTGCACTATTCGACGTTATACAACTCTAAATGTCATCAATTTGTTACACCTACTTTCGCAACTCGCCTCTTTTAAATAATTTCAAACATAATTATGGGCATGGAAATAATTTGAACAATCAAATAGTATTAAGTACACTCGTTACAATAAAAATTAACGCAATCACGACTGGATCTTTTTTTTTTTAATATACTCTGCGTTTTGACGCTAAAAGTAGTTGCGACACGCCTTTCAAATAAAACGTATCGAATTTGTGTTTTAAAATTTTCCATCGAACAAGGACAGCAGGTGGAATCGTATCATCTTGATTTAGAAAGCACCTATGGTATTTTATGAGACTGAAGACATTGACAAATTTCGTTATAATGAAGGTCAGTTTTTGATTATGGTATCAAAGGAACGTCCGCGGACGCTTCATAGTAATTTTAATTTACATCATCTTGAGGTTTTCCTTGTTTTTTTTTTTGAAGTTTACATGTAATGGATTGATTTATATATTAGACATACACAAATTTTGACACGTCACTTTTTTTTAGTTAAAATTTCAAATATACATAAATAGAAAATGTTAAGTATGATGAGAGCTCTTTTTCCTATTATGCTGTATATGAACATTTAAATAATATAATACTATAATTACTAACAAAAATAAAATAAAATTGTAAAATAGAAAATGATCAGTAGATCAGTAGCTATTAAAATAGATATAAAATGCATTGTGAATATAATTTAGTAATGCTAAAAAGCATTTAAATATCTAAAATCTAATATAATAAAATCATTAATCGTCAAATATAATAAAATTTTGCTTTTATGTCATCATCATCATCATTTACAGCCGTTTATCATCCACTGCTGGATGAAGGCCCTCCAACACCCTTCCACTCGTCTCTTTTTTGCGCAACTCTCATGCATCTCAACCCATCTTCCCTGCGGTCTTCCTTTTACCCATTTGCATTCTCTCCGGTACCATTCTAGTACTTCTTTTGTTCACATTTCGTCCATTATTCTAGCCACGTGGCCCGCCCATTTCCAATTCAATTTCTTCACTCTATCCACTGTATCCACTACTTTTATCCGAATTCTCACCCGTGTATTCCGTTTTCTATATTTCCTCGTTACGCCAAGCATACAGCGTTCCATACTTCTTTGAATGCATTGGAATTTGTGCAGCATCTTGACGTTCAATGTCCACGTTATCTAATATATAATTTTTTAAAAGACTTTGTATGTATGTTTGTTTGTTTGGATCGTAGAATCCGTGAGGTTCAATTTAATAAAAAAAACAAGTGCATATTCAAATAAAATAAAATTATTCAAATAAATTCAATAAAATGATTACAATTAGATTGGCCATGTTTAAGCGGTTTATATTAAAAATACCGAGCGAAGCCAGGTAAAAATATTAATATATTATATATTAATTTTTTTAATATAATGAGGATGTCCACAATTATCCTTTTACTCAGTAATTACTTAAAGTTCCTACTAAGCTATTTAATTGTCTGCATTTGGTCTCTACGTACATACATACATAGCTATAAACCTTACGAATGAATCTACTGACTTATAATTTGTATAAATACATTTTTAAATGTATTATGATTATAATTTTCAGTTCAATATTTAATAATAGTTTGAATGTTTGAAAATACGAACAAACGAACACAACTACATACATATTATCATAGACTGATTGTAAGAAGTTTTAAATATAAGCCTTATCTGTTGGCCAACAAGTTGTCAACTGGTGAGAGGTCGAGATTTATTGATTTATTTTCTAAAAATAGAAACATTAAAAATTTCAATATTTTTTTACAACATTGACACAAAAAGTATATTTATTTATTTATCCATCATATATTAAACACGACCATAGGTGCCACTACAGGCTGCTCAAGGCGACACCTATGGTCAAACTTTTGAACACAAGTACATACCAAATACCATCAATACATATAATTATTATAGACAATATATGAGATGTAAACAATTTGTGACAAGCCCTGCCACTCGACTATTCCACTGTGGAAGCTGTCAAAGCAGTTCCGTCTTATGTAGATGTTCCTCTCCCCAATTAATTGAACAAAACCAAAGATTTGATTGCAGTGTGCCTCAATATTGCTGCTGTTTCACCTAATTCAACCAGGAAGGTCGACTTTTAGACATTGCATCGTCATCATCATCGCCCAGTCTTGCAAATATTCCATCGATGACTGTCAAATTGCACTCTACAGCCCTTCTTGCAAAAATGTAGAGATTGTCGATGCCAATTAACAATTACGAACCACTTAAGGCTTTATTCAATGTGTTGAATAAACCTTTCACTTTCACTTATTTTTAATACGATAGTTTTAAATTATTTAAAAATCTTTAAAATTAATTTTTATACAAAAAGACAAATGGCAATACTTAAGAGGGCTGGACAGCAGCCCCTTGTCCATACAAACGTACTATACTTCTCCCTTCCTCAATTATGGCACTAGAGAAATTATTTTTTAATATGCTATGGATATCCACCATTGGGGTGTATCTATCGTTTTATTTTTTTGATTAATTTTTTTTTATATGAGCTGGGAGCCGCCAAACATCTATAAAATCGCCTCTTTTTTACACCCACGAAACGAGTCCAGCGTGCTTATTTAACGGTCGATTTAAAAAAAAATACGCCGATAGATGCACAGAAAGTATCTTTTTCATACCGATGATGAAATTTTTTTAAAAATTGGTCCAGTTTTGGATGAGAAAATAGTAGAATACGAAACCTCGATTTTGTCAATTTAAAATACGTTTTATCTGGTCGAAGCGCAACTGTCGCATTCACTCAATATATATATTGATATATATTGTCGCATTCACTCAATATATACATACACTCAATATATATATCGAAGAAAGGAACGGTAACAAAATTAAGGTTTCGGGTGTACAGCCCTCTTAATTGTTTTTCGTAGTAAATTTTCGTCTCAATTTTAAACACATCGTAATTGAATATGTGCGATTTTTGTATCGCAAGCTAACCATACTGTTTATATTTAAAATTTTGCTAAACACAGACAGTTTAATGCGAATTGGATATTGTAAAATTTAGCACGAATAATATACGACTAAAACTTGGACTTGTTAGTTTCTAGGGACGATAGACAAATCGCTAGAGACTATTTTGCCTATTTCTTAACCTTGCATCTCGCATCCTTGCCTGACAAATCATTGGAAATAAACAGTGCCCTCAATTATATAAATACAATGTAATAAATCGAAAGGCAAACTTTGACATTAGATGAGTATAAACCATCCTGTATAGTATTTTATATTTCAATTACATTGACTATTTAGAGACCACACACAGGTATGAAAAACGAGCGTTTCCTCTTCGAACAAATTCAAATTGATAAATCATGATTGATATGCAAGGAATTCGTACACGGCATGAACTAAATTAACATCGCCAAAAAAAAAATAGATTTAAACACACTAATTTGAACGACTAATGCTGATGTACATACAACAGTGGGAAGACATTTTAAATGTCGAATGGTTTTTTGCCCAAGTCAAATTAGCGATGGTAAAAACGAGTGACCACGATCTTTATTTATGGGATGGCGACCTAAATGGTATTAGTCGGAAAACCTTGCCGGGTAATTTTGATAGCCAAGATCTCGAGCCGGATTCAACAAGTGTATACTCAGTTTCTCAATGGACGATGATGAAAGTAAAACCCAACCAGATGACTCCGATTTATCATTGTTGGATAAGATTCCAACCGATTTTCCCACCTAGGCCGTGACATCATCACACTTCTTATGAATTACTTAGGAGCGTGCATATAATTTACTAATCGGACTACCGTGCCATTGTAACATCATTAATTTTATATAGGTGCGGCATGGAAATCTGATTTTCAGTGATATCGGCTATAACATTTGCAATGTAAATTTTTATTATTATTATGCATGGGATAATTTCGCTAATTTAAAGGTACAGAAAAATATATTGCTTCTGCACGCTATGAAAGTGTCTTCCGGTACTGTGTGAACTTGCAGAACACTAAATATTTTAGAACGGCTTTGGATCACATATCGTAATGCAAAGCAAGATGAAGATCTAATTGTAAAATATGAGCTCAATCAATATGACGTAACATAACTGATAACGCTTTGATTGTTCAACTTATTAAAGTTCAAAGCTTTATCTTGTACATCATTCGAATTAGCGATCGTTTTGTTTGTATAAAGGACTTCATACAGTTGACGCAATACCAAATAATCCTATATCTTAACCATTATTATTATTCCATTTCAGTAGATAGGTCGTGGGTTCAAGTCCTAGCCAAATAAGCTGCTGGCGAGATCTTATAGTTATAAACCTTTGAAGGACGGAGTTTCCCTAACCGGGGTCGAATAAGGCCCCAGTATTTTTTAATCAAAATACAGATTTTCTCAATACAAATGGGTTCTATATATATATCTTATAAATCATTTTATACATTAACATAAAAAAGTTTTAGTCTTATAGCATGTTTTTGACTATTTTTGTAATAAAAAATATCAAGAAGTATCGACATGCAAACGCACATAGGTAAGGCCAACAAGCGACTGCATGACTCAATAGCCACGCGCCAAAAGTGACGAAAACAATAGCTGTCTCTTTCTCTCGCATTGATTCATCGATCAACAAGAATATGCAAGCGAGCAGAAAAAAACATGACTTATCGCTACCGCCTTTAAATCATACTTTGGAACGTCGATATGTATAAATATATTTTTTACGATGTACCCCTTTTCTAAATCATACAAAATCTATTAAAATAAATTTGTTGTAGTTCATTCTAGGAATACAAGAAATATAGGGTGTATAGCTTTGAAAACCACATAGTTATTAAGAAAAACATCAAAATTAGGGCACTTGCATACGTCACTTCAGTGAGGGAGGGTTAAAACACACATCCGAATTTTCCGATTTTTCTAGCTTAATTACTAAGACGGATTCAATAAATCGGTATCCTCCTACATAGTTTCTTGCAAATTCGAGTTATCTCGAATTTGCTGAATTCTATAAATTCTACCTACTTAATATATTTCTCGGAAATTTACTGCGTATCAAAAATTCATTGATTGTCCATAGATGTCTTTATTGTATTATATGTGCTGTTATGTTTAAAAAATTGTTAATACAAAAATAATCTAACCATATGTGTCGTCTTGAAGGAATTCCTGTGATGGCACAAATGACGTTTTGTATATAATAAATAAATAAATCTTGCTCTAGTGAACTAGAAAACTAGAAATTTTCTGTTTTTTTGGTCTAAAATTTTAATAGACTGGGGTTTGACCTTGAAATAAACACATTCGGGGTGCTAAATTGTCTTTATAACTGTTGCCATTTCAATATTTTCCATCCTGCCCACGCACACGCAAGTAAAATTGTCTGCGAGCGTGATGCAAGTGGCAAGATGCAGTATGCAAGCCTAAAGCTTAGACCAAACATTGTATAAGTACATATGTATATTGCAAACATTGTATCATTCTCACTTTAAACACCTATTTACCGATTCAAACTCGGCCTTTCCGCTATTAATCAAATTACTCAAAAAAGTGTGGAACGCTTGGAATTACGAGGAATTATGAAATGGAATACATTGGTAAGAAGTACATACATATATCAATGGTATGTAGTTGATGTAATGGAGAGAGCAAATAAATGCACTAAAAGTGGACAAAATAAGTTCTGGAATGGTACCCGAACTAAATTAAAATGGTGAAAGGAAGGCTGCAAATACACATGCGAAAAAACGAAGTTTTGCACGTTCAAAAAAAAATGGTACGCCTAATCTATGCCATCGTGATTTTTGGCAAAACGCACCCCCTAGAATGTTTTCGGCGATATCTTTGAATTAGCATTTGACAGTGATCGATAACGATGATACCCATATTTAAATAAATGTAGGATAAACCTGTCGAAATAATAAGATCGTACGAATTAACGAATTGGTGTGAAGATACGCCCATCACAGCTGAAAACCACGAGCACGTCCCATGCCACGCTTTTCAGTGTGATTTTACCACGAGAGTTGCTTGTTGGAGAGGCCTACATCCAGCAGGGGATGGCGATTAGATATGCATACATATGTATATTGCGAAAGATATATGTATTCTAATTTATACTGATTTTAAAAGTGACACTTATTGCGTCAATGCTACCGTTGATAGTCTCATTTTAACGTCAAAATTAAAATAGATAACTATCAAATATTAAAATGAGATATGTGTATCTAACTTATGACACTTATTGTGTCGCTGCTATCGTTAATCAAAATAGATCAACTTTAAAATAAATTATAATACTTCAAAATTTTCCATCTTGCCTTTTAAATTTAATATGGAAAAATACTGAAGAAAACTCTTGCTAAAAGTCACCTTGATAAGAAATATGATGCTCTTCGTGGTCAAATGTATTGAAAATAGCATTTAATTTACATACATATAACACACAGTGAGTCTAGAAACAATTATAAGTTATAATCTCGGCGATGATCTTAATCAAACATGAGAAATTCGATGAAGATATACACACATAGTAATGCCTCTTGCTATTTGCAACGTTTGCAAAATATTTGTGCGCAACACCGGAAACGACACACGCTATTGAGCCAACCGTTATTGAATTACTCATATAATATAAACAATTTGATAAAACACACATGTTAGTGTCACTTTATTTCTATACACTAAATACGCATTACGTGTAAACATTTCAACGATTCTCCTTTCATTATTACGCGCGATTATGCGATATGCCAATCGATGCAAAACTGAACTTGATCGGTTATTAGATCTGTCAGTACCGACCGGTTCGACGTTCACCTTCCTGAAAGGGAAATGATATTTAGCCGTTGTGTGGCTCCTCTCGTCGAGATAATGTCAACACTGGAGTTGCTCAATATTTATGTATGTGCGTTTTATAAATTGCAAATGTAGGTGTATATTACAATATACGCTCTTGCCTCCTTGGAGAGCGCAGAAATGGTCGATTTTGTAAAAGTCGTTTAACATTGGTACATAATTATGCTTTTAAAAGCGTTCAAGATGCGTCGTCTCTTTATATATTTTTGCGAAATTAACAGAGCAATTTTTCAATTCGATTGAAATATTTCAAGGCTGTAAAACGGCAGATGAAACGAAGGAAGGATGAACGATGGCTGGAAGGCGAAGAAAAAAAAAGAAAGGACTTGAAAGACTGTGAGTTGAATCATTGGGCAAAAAGTCATCGATTTTTAATACTATATTGAATCAAAATTATAACTTGGTATATTATATATTATATTGTGGTTGTTGCAAATTCATACTACATAAATAGTTGAATAGCATACATATGTACATATATATTTAAATTGTTGATGTATATATTAAAACCGAAATGCAAGGCGATGCGGGGTATATCCTCAATATATCAAATATTTAATCGCCATAGTTCCTTATCAACTCAAAATAAAATAAAATTATATCGCGCGCTCATATTTCCATTATTAACCTGTGCTTCACCTGTATGGAATAACGCCTCGAATACTAACCTTTCCAAGCTCCAAGTAATACAAAATAAATCCCTAAAAATAACTTATAATACACCCATATATACTAATTTGAAAAAACTGCATGCCATAAATAATATTCCGTTTGTTACAGACAATGCTAACAAACTAACCAGTAGATTATATGACAGAATCACCAATAACCATACTAACTAACACACTTGTGAGGAGTCTCGGTGATTACAACAAAATGTCTATACCCTTCAGGTATAAACACAAATTACCTAAACACAATCTGCTTTAGGTCATCGAATTTAGAGAGTCTTTAATTTATATTATGCATTAGATGTATTATGAGCAATTATAAAAATTGTAGATAGGTTTTTGAGCTCTTTTTCCTATTATGCTGTACATTAACATTAGAATAATATGTATAATACTATGATTAATAACAAAATTAAATTCAAATTGTAAAATAGAAAATGATCAGTAGATCAGTAGCTATTAAAATAGATATAAGATGTATTGTGAACATAATTTCGTAATAATAAAAAGCATTTGAAAATCAAATTGTTAAATGGATTATTTGAAAAAAAGTCCCATATAAAAGAGTACTTGCTATATTTTGATCAAAATATTATAAAAAAAAACTATATAAAGATGATACATTATAAATTATACATGTCAAAAGGTATATATTAGGGAGTCCATAGACGGCAAAACAGCTCGGTAATTTATCGACTATTACTTTTACTATTACTTTTACCGGTAAATCAACAGAACATATTCGCTGCATCTTATTACATTATCCTCTTCCATTTCATCTTCTGGAAAACTGGTCTCACCCAGAACTTCCTCCAGGAGAATAAAATATGCGATAATGAAAATAATAGTAAAGATAATTGTGAGAAAAGAAATTACTTTTTTGATGAAATTAGATAAAACAAAAAAAAAATACTTACAAAATTAGATCAAAACGATAGTGTGAATATTATACATTATATTTTCTTCGCTGCTATTTTCTTAAACGATGAATAAAAATAAATATTTTTTTTATTTCTTTCCACTCATATGTACCTTTTTTTAGGCAATATGTCTTAGTATATAATAAATATTGTTTATTACGGTTTGTATAAATACATTTAATACAAAAAGAAGTTTGTTTTTGAGATTGAAAAGTCCGGTCATTTACCGGTAAACGAGTAATTGGTAAAAAAAAATATTGGATTACCGGTAAATTGGACTCCCTAGTGTAGATGAAATGTTCTCGTTGTCCTAAAAATGACCTGTTCAGTCACAGAAGTGTTAATGGAATGATAGACAAACATACAATTTTCGGATCAAATGATGTTGTTGAGATCACTGAAAAGTTAGATATTCCAAGCAATTTAGGTCGTCTCAATGTTTTGTATTAGTTAAGGTTAGAAAAAAAAAATTTAATATAAACGTACTATCTTGTTAAAACTTGTCCAGGTCTATATATTTAAAAAAAAAAAAAAAATATATATATATATATATATATATATATATATATATATATATATATATATATATATATATATATACATATATATATATATATATATATATATATATATATATATATATATATATATATATATTAAAATGAAATTAAATGTAAGAAAAAATAATCAATGATCTCCTTGTATGAAAATCAGGCATAAAATTATTTTCTGACTGAAATGTTTCATTTAAGGTAGTTTGAACATGGTTTTAATAGATTATAGTGAATTATTCAATACAAATAGTAACAAAATAGACATTTGATTGCTTTTTTGATTTGATTTTCAATTAATTATTTTTTTTAAATTTTACTATACCCTAATAAACAGTCATAGTACATAAGTATGTATATTTTTCAACAGTTAATGATTGGTACCTTTTGATATCCAATTTCAAAATATAGAAAGCATTCCTTGGGTTAAGTTAAAAAAAAAATGTACTTTGATTGTTTATTTCTTTATGGGAAAATTATGCATGAAATTGATTAAAAAAAAAAACAAATCTCACAAAAAATCTTTTTTCGGTAGACCAGTGCAAATACATTTACAACCAAATATTACTTTAAAAGTATTTCTATTTAAAAAAAAGCATAAATACTCGAAGCAAATTTATTAATTTTCAATTTATTATTTAAATCATCATCACATTCAATTTAATGACAGTGATTTTATATATTATTTAATGTTGATTATTACTACACGATGATAAGTTTATATTTATTGAATGAATTTTAGATTTCAATCATATAAAAATCTCACAGTTTTAAATACCTATTCCAAATCGATCGTTTGAAAGCTAAATTAGATTGGATATAAAATAATATCAGATATATATATATATATATATATATATATATATATATATATATATATATATATATATATATATTTTTTTTTTTTTTTAATTAATCAACATAATATTTTTCTTCCTATTACATCGTTCTTAAAGAGGATTCCTTATCTTTTTGTAATTTGACGATCCAACTCTTCGCATTATTCTACACATTATTATTTCAAGTGTATATTGAAAGATAAATAAAAGATTCAATAGCAAAAAAATAAACTGATGCATTGAATATTTATTCAAACTATTATTTTAGATTATACGATAGGTACTTAAATGTATTAAAAAATTCATTAACATAAAAAATTTCAAATAAAGTCAATTGTTTAGAAACAATTAAGCATTCACATTTCACCTTCGCAAGGAATAAAATTACTATACACATCCAACAATTTGTATTACTCATCACAACAAATCTACAGCCTATTGTGAAAAATTTAACCGGCTAAAAAACGCTTAATATCATGATAAAATAAGAAACTGTCCTTGCGCATCTTACCGATTAGAATTCAATGAATGAAACATTCACATCACATCGACAGATTATTCCTAATGTGGAAAATGAAAAAAATAAATAAAAAACGGAATAATTATCATCGACGACCCCACCCGAATTCTTGAATGAAGTCGTTCTACGTTCGTTTCATTGCGTATTGTGATGCAAAAGTGCATCTGCTGCGGGCCAATATGACCCCAAAGCTCTACTGCACCGAAAGTTCATTATCGCTCAGCTCGCCACTCCTCGCAAAAAGATCATAGTGTGGTCGATCATACTTTCCTATGCGATTTGACGCATATAAAAAGATGGGGCGCGAGCAGTGAAAAATCATTCCAAAGCCAGACCTCGAACGGGCAAAAGTGTCTCAGACAAAAGCAGCTCCGTGCAAACAAACAAACCCTCTCAAAATGTACACGGTAAGTCACCAGTGTTATATAAAATCATATTTTGAGAACCGATCATATATTCCATACATTTCAATCCTGTAAAATTTACTCTGTTCGATTTTCATCCGCGAAATAATTCACCAAAGCCAAATCAAATGTTGAAATAGTCTGATATGATTTTTATTTAAATTTGCAATTTTATATTTCAACTATCAATTTTTTACATATTTGATCCAGCATATTATAAAAGTCGCTTCAGCGAAATCATTATTTCTTATAATCTATTCTGAAAAGTAGCCTATCATCGATCTGGCAATTTTTTGATAATTATTATTACCTTAACGACAGATAAATGTTTTAAAAATTAAAAGAAATAATTTTCTCCAAATTGACTTGAATGTACATATATATGTATGTACGTAAAGCAAAAATATTAATATGTTGAAAATTCTATTCTATATAAAACTTTGACTCAATTCGATTCCAATAATTAGTAAAATTTGATTCAAATAAATGTTTATATCAAATAATACAAGAAATTTTGTTATTCAGTTAAGTTATAAAATATATATTATATAATAATAAAACGAAGGCTTTGATTATATTAAAATCCAATAATCTAAAATTGATTCTAATATATGCAATGTTAAAATTATATAAAACAAAAAATCAATACATTTAAAAAAATTAATTCATTTGTAAAATATATTTAGGTAATATAATACATAACTTAATTCCAATAATTTAAACATTGAACTCCAATCATTACAAATTTGATTTTAATAAATGTTAATATACACATATAAAGCAAGAATATTAATATATCTAAAAATTTGATTCATATGTAAAATATAGTATAATATAATATCGAATGAAGGCTTTGATTACATTAAATAACAACGGTCTAAAATTTGATTCTAATAAATGTTCATACAAAGGAGAAATACCAATATATTGAAATCTGATAGGTATATATTTAATATAATAACTCCAAATATCATTAAACTCCAAAAATCTAGAGTTTGATTCTAATAAAATACATATATGTATAACACTTTCGTACATATATATTATAGGGTTGATCCTACTTTAAATTTATCCTTTAGATACATATATAAAGCATATTTTCATATCATTTTTTTATATAGCAAAATTTCATTTTATATAGCAAATACGCAAAACGAACAAATTTAGTTGCATTACGCAAAATCGACACATTTTGAGAAACGCAATTGTCGAATTGAATGCACCATTCATACGGCGAAACAATGCTTGCAAGTTTTAATGGTCCGATAAAACACGCGTTTTTCGCATTCAATATATGCGAACTATCGAATTGAACCACGAGAACAATGACGCGCGAAAAACCCAAACAACTTGATGAACGGCCGCTTTTCCGATTTTCCGAAACGCGCGCAGCATTGAAAAGCGAAATTTTCGGTAAATAATTGCCCACTCTCTCACGGATTCGAAACTAATTAATATTATTATCATGTTTGACGTTACATATTGTTTCACTGCAATTTTTTCACGATTGCATCAAATTCTAATGACGCAATGCGTTGCAATTACACCTCATAAAGCGACGAATTTTTCCGAACTAATAACGAACTCGTGGGAAAATCGTTTACACGTGCTAAGCAAAATTGACACGCGTTTCGCACGCGAATTCAATGCGAATTTTACCCGACGATTAATCATTATTTCCCTTTCAGACCGTAGTCTTCGCAGCTCTCGTAGCTTTGGCTTCATCAGCTCCCCAATATGGACATCAACAACAACAACACAGCGGACAGATCATCCCAATCGTCAGACAATCGCAAGATGTAAATCATGACGGTTCATACCAATACAGGTAAGAATGCTTTCGGCTCTTCAGGCAAACGAGTATACATTGTGTTTCAATCTATTTGTGACATCAAAAGATACCATTGTAGTTTTGTTACGCACTGCTTCTCGGTTTTGCGTTGCAACATATTCCACAAACGAGGTGTACATAAGTTATAAATAATATCTTTGGACTAGATTGCACTATCTTGCATTTGTATGCAAGCACGAAAAATTAAACGCACAGATGATTTGAATTTTCAATTATTTTTCGCATCAACATTGGTGTGTGAAATATAAAGAGCATTCAAAATTCGCCTCAAATCACATAAAATTATACTGATAATCTTTACTTTTTTAAATCAAAAGGATCAGATATAATAATGTATATCCTTATCTAAAACATTTCAAGTATATAACGAGGAATCTTGTATAAAAAACTAACCAATCAATCAATACGCAATCGTGTCAGAATAATATGAAATACTTTCAAGGGAATATTTTCGTCCTCAATTACACATTAATAAAGTCATAGAGGTTTTCTATGAAAATATATCATGGTGTAATATTTAGGTGCATATTAAATTGATTTAAAAATAATTAAGAAATGCAACGGTTGCATTAAATATGTGAAAATTTTTAGCTTTCAATATGGCATACTTACATGCATATCAAACTCATCACTTCCTCAATGTGAGTAATTCTAACCTTTACTCTATGCAAGAGCAGTGAAATTTATAGCCGGTCACACCTTACCATGTCGCATTTTCCTTTCACACGTCAAATTTTCCATTCGATGCGTAAAACGAAACATAAATCCCACAGTGATCCGAATTGGGCAATATGCCCGGCATCCGAAAACGCACAAGTCGAAATCAAAGTCACTTTGGGCAAATGTCGATTCGGAGGAGACGGTCCGCGGAGAAGTCGTGACCCTAATAATACCGATCCGCAGATACGGCAAGTGCTTATTAAATGCCATTGTGTTGTAGAACAACCCACAAATTACCATAAGTCCATAAGTCGACGGGGCGTTGTTGCGCAAAGGATGAGACCGTTGAATCCTCGTCGTTGCACAACACGTGTCTATCCATTAAAAACGCCGCCTTTTTCTAGGATTCACTCTCAGAGTTTGATTGCATTCGTAATTATTGTTTTGCCAATTATTTCAAATGACTCTCCAGCTCGAGCTTTAATCATCACGTACTGGTTATGTGTACGTTGTAGACGTGTGAATGTTTCAATTGGACCGATGCTGCAACGTGATGAAATGCTTGAATTAAATTTCCTTTTATATCTTTGCACTATCTATATGAATTTTATACGTTAACTATATCAAGACACCCCTAATTTAGATCTGTAGAAGGCTTTGGAATAACTCAATGCCTTAGATCGAAAAATTTTCCATCAAATTCACAACTTTCAACTTATGATCAATAAGTTTGCTCTATCTTCCGGTATTATAACTTAAATATAAATTGTGTTTACAAAGGCTCAATGCCAGGATTTTCAGCTTGTATTACTGTTGTATGTATTTAATCATTAAAAGTCCTTTTTTCAGTATTCATTCCGTGTTTAAATTCTTGGTTTAGTGCATAATTGGTTCTTAAAAAGCATACGAAAGTCGTATGTAAGAAACTAAAATAGTAGACATGTTTTACTTATGTATTTAAAATATATGATAAAATTTCTATAAAGAATACATCTTGTCATAATTTTCTTGACTGCCAAAGATATATTGATAGCTTGTTTATTACTTTATTATAATTAAGACTTCATTTGATAATGCTATCAAGTTACATTTTGTGATATCAAAAATTGATTATAAGCTGAGAAAAAATTACAAACAAAACCTTTAAGCTTTCTAAATTAAATTCGTCATACTTTTGACAGTGTAATATATATTTTCACTCTCTAAAATTTAAAATATTCGTCTTAGATAAAAAAAAACTGATTTTTTCTATAGATCGATAACACTAAAATTTCACAATAAAAATTACGCTCTTCAATTGTATACTTATTCGAATAAAAAATGCGAGTCTCATTGTGTATATTATGCAAATACGAAAATGCTCATCTGAAGAAGAAGAAAAAACACATTTTTTTTTTGACATTTCCAATATCAATATTCTTCCTAGTCTTCCGTAACTAACCACGTCATTTCAGTCGAATTGATATAAGGTGTTGTTACTCAACGGAACACAATGTGAAAGTCTCTACATCATTGTCATTTTGAAATATGACAACGATATGCTCCTTAGGTGGGTGCATTGTAGATCTTATTCATTTCCACAGAACCTTCATATATAGTATTAAAATCAAAATTGGCTTTTAAAACCAACGAGAGGTGTGGTTTGTTTACAATCGTGATTCGCTTCGAGCACTTCAGCCTGAATCATTGTGCAACATTTAACAATTGGAAACATTTGTTTCTCACGATAGGCGAGATTACACGTTGTTGTTTCGAATCGATTGGTACTTACCGATGTTTAATTGTTGCAGCTACGAAACCGGAAATGGAATCCAAGCTCAAGAGCAAGGATACTTGAAGAACGCTGGAATTAAAGATCAAGAAGCTCAAGTCGCCCAAGGATCTTACAGCTACACTGGTCCTGATGGAATCCCAATCACCGTCACCTACATCGCTGACGAAAATGGTCAGTACTTTCAGATGAAGTAATAAGATGCTTAAAAATGTTTTATTTGTATTAAATTGGTTCTTATTTTCTTGTAGGATTCCGTGCCGAAGGTGCCCATTTGCCCACTCCTCCACCAATCCCAGAAGCCATCCAGAAAGCTCTCCTGCTGATCCAATCTCAACCCGCCCAACCCGCCTACAACCAGAACCAATACAACCAGAACCGTCGTTTCTAAATAGAACAGACGCAACATATCTAACGTGGACCAACGATTCTTGAACTATTACATAATTTCAACGGCCAGTTCTTTTTTTTCTTACGTTTCAGTAACTTTTCGATTCGACTGTAGTGAGTTTCGCATGCGAAAATTCTGGGTTGAATTTATTTTTCTGTCGTTTCTTTTCTGATGATTTTTCTGTTCAACGAAACGGACATTTGTCCGCGAATCTTGCCTGCTGTATTTATTATTTTTATATAAGAAAAAATACGTTAAGTATTGTGAGATGTTTACGTCGTTGATTGGAAGTTTTATTTTTATTTTAAAATAAAATTTTCCGATTCTAAAAAGAATGTTATCATTTTTTTAATAAATTGCAATGTAAATAAAAAAGAGCAAATAAATGAAAAATAATTATAAATTTATGACTTTTACATATATCCCAATTATTATACTATGTACTTCCAATGAACAATACACAATACACACATAAAATATTAATGTTATTTAATAAGTATTTCAGATCTCATAAAAAATTAGCAAATGATTTTTTTTAATAAGTTGAACTTTTAACACATATATTTTTAAATGGTTTTTTTTAATAATTTTCTTTAAATATTTAATTTTATAAATGAATTAAACTTTGTAAATATCTCATATTACATATTATAATAAACTAGCGGTTTTACCCGGCTTTGCTCAGTATTTGTAATTTGAACCACTTAAACATGGCTAATTTAAAAGTTAAAAAAAAAATTCATTTTGAATCGAAAACAATGAATATTTAACGACAACTAATCGGAAATAGGAATCGGGAATCGGAACTGAAATTGGGAATCGGAAATGAAATAGGAACTGAAATAAGGACTGAAATAGGAACTGAAATAGGAACCGGGAATTGGAACTGAAATTGGAACTGGGAATGGGAACTGAAATCTGAATCGAGAACCGGAATCCCGAATATAATTCATATCACTTCATTTAAATAAAATTAATATTTCATGCAGATACCATTACAAATAAATTCTTTGAATTTATGCAGATATATTTCAATTTAAAGAGAGTAATTTTTTACATTAAATACATATAATTTTTTGGGGAGAACCTGCAGATATCTTAAATCATTAAATCTATTTGCAGTGTATTTAAAACATAAAAATTTGAAAGTATTCCTAATATCATTCTTTTTATTAAAGAAAAATTCCTACACAGTTACATAAATTGTTTAAAAATACATATTTACGTATTTTATAAAACTATCAATAAATTTTTTGACGTTTTTCTTCTGGACTTACGATATGTACTATGGTTTCTGACTCGGGTCGACCCGGGACAGACATTCCCGGGAATTCACGGAATTTTTGTTGTCCCGTGTCCCGGGAATTTTTATCTCGAATCCCGGGAATTGGATTTTAAAAAATCTTTTAAACATACAACATTTTCACGGCTGCACAAAGGGAAATAATAAATCAAATACACAAAGAATCGTAAAATATTCTTAAAAATTATAATCGAAGAAAGAAGAAGCCTAAAAACTCATTTTTTTAACACAAAATTTAAATAATTCTGATTTTATACTGAAAAAAGCATTCTTTCCATGTTGTAATAAAAGCGAATGTATTATATTATATATCCTACGGTGAAGTTTCACATAATAGTTATTATGAAGCGAGTATATCCTTCTTGTATTGACGATTCCACAATGGAAGAAACTCTTTTAGATTTGGATGAAGACGAAACAATTGTGTGTTTGACGATGAATGAAGAATCAAATAAGGAGTTATCAAATAAGAATATACAAAATAACGTAAATAAAAATAACCTCGACTTTAAAAAAGAAATTAAAATATACATGCTGACAGGAGAAAAAACCGATAATTTAAAAAAGTTGTTTTCGTCCTTTTTAACAATAAAACCGACTTCGACCGAAACTGAAAGAGTTTTTTCCATTGTTGGAAATTTTTGTACCAAATCTAGAATCGGATTCTCGGATTCTCATTTAATTCATTCATTCATTCTAGACTTTCGGATTCTCATTTAAATTTTTAGTATTCTTAAGAGGGCTGGATACCAGCGCCTTGTCCATGCAAACGTATTCTTAAGAAGCTATTTTAAATAAGTTTACTTTTATAATTACATTTTTTCGAGTTAATAGATATATTATGTATAAATAAATATTTTTTATTAATAAAAAATATATTAAATTGAAAAAAAAAGTTTTTTTACGTGTGTCCCGGGATCCCGGGAATCCCGGGAACGACCCCGGGCTCCGTCCCGTGTCCCAGGAATTGAAAAAGTCCGGGAAATCAGAAACCGTAATATGTACATATAATACAGTCAGCAGTATATCTTGAGTTAATGCTAACCACCGAAAGGTTGCCGGGCTGGATTCCGTGGGTTGACCGATTGAAAAATAATTTATTCCAAATATTTCTGTAGTGCTGCTGGTCAGAACTTTAAGTCGGGATATTTGTGACTTCAAGTCGATCGTTTCCTATCCGAGTTTGCCAATTTATCTGATTTCATTGTTGAAACGGTTCCTCATCAAATTGACAAAATACATCCTAGGGGCCGTTCAAGTATTACGTAAGCACTATAGGGGGGCGGGGGGGTCTTTGCTTTGCTTATTTTTGATGACATGAGGGGTGGGGGGGGTCGATATGGTGATTATGTCAGCAGTAGTTATTTTTTTTTACACATTGGCAACCCACACATTGTCTATGATTGAAAACCAAACACATATTCGGGGATTCCCACAAATAATGAATATGCATATAGGTACCAATGTTTACGTAAGCATGGGAGGGGGGGGGTAAGAGCTTTGCTTACTTTTGCTGACAAGGGGGAGGAGGGGTAAATAATTGTAATAAATCTGCTTACGTAATACTTGAACGGCCCCCTACCTAGTGGTGTAATGCTAAATAAAAAAGAACCAGGTTGGTGTAATTTTTACGACACCCCCCCCTCCGCTTTTTTCCTTACTAAATAAAAGGTTGTATCCTAATATTGGTAGTTTAAATATTTATAAAAAAAATCAAATAATAATACCAAAAATACTCTTTTAATTGTTGAAATTATGATGTATTTTCTTATATTTTATAAAAACTTCCATAAGGCATCCTCTTCAACATCTTTGATTTTGTGTGTCAACAGCAACATTTCCTATAAGCAATGCTAAAACCATATACATATGTATATGTATATACATACATAGATATGTCAAAAAACTATCAAATTTTAACATGTGAATTTAGAGATGACTAGTCATTCATTTAAGTTGAGTTCCCTCATTTTATCTATCCTCAAGTGCGTGTGGTCAATAGTTTGAAGAATGTTTTCTTTCGAAGTTTTGGGTAGTTTTAGATAAAAAAGCCAATAAATTTCATTAAACGTCTTTTAAGTTTTGAATGTGCTCAGAGAACTATTCAATTATGTTCATCGGGTGTCAGAACGAGAGTCTTCTCACAATATTTGGAATACAAAATTTTATGTGAAATTTTAGTAAAAATATTTTTTAATTGAACTCGATTAACAATGTTTATATCAATCAAAGTGCCAGGGCGGTGACCTGGCCCGACTACACCACTGATCCTACCCAATATGTCACTATTAGAATATTTAAAAACTATAAATTTATATATGTCTCGTTAATTTGCGAGTTTTTTCAGTGTCTCGCAATTCAACGACTTATAATAAAAAAATGCTGCATTTGTATTTGTAATTGGCCAGGAAGGCGCATTGGGATTTTCCTGTAAGGCCTTCCTGGTATATATGTAAAATAAAAATAAAAATAAAAAATAAAATATATACAAGTTTCAAAACATAGATGTCACTCAGAGGCAACCGGATAATGGCATAATGGAAAAATATAAAATTGTGTACATCGACTTTCCCAAATGTTAAATAAATAAGCAAACAATTTTTTTTCTCACCAATTGAGTATTGGTGAGACAGACATATATTTAAAAACTTTTTCTTGTGCCTACCATATAGGTTTTTTTTAATTAATTAACATTAATAAAAGGTTTAAAAGAAACGGCTACCACTTTTTTTAAACAATTTATTTGTCATAAACTATGCATATATGTACCTACATACGTATATATATGTTGACAGTTTGCCCCGGATCTATTCTACATACTAATGATTGATCCAATCATCATTTTCTATTTTACACATTTATAATATACATATGTACATATGTATCTCTTCCTGCATTAGAACAAACTACACTACAGGAGAAAAAGCTCAAAACCTACATATATACGTATACAATTCTTATTATTCATAATAAGTTTCACAATAAATATTGTATAATCTTAAAGACTAGAGTGGAAGGTTTGAAGCAAATTTCACTTTGTTTCAAACTTCAAGCTTCAACTGTATTTGTCCTTTTTGTTATCACCGAGATCATTCACTAATTCGTTGTTATTGGTGATTCTGTTATAGAATCTCCTTGTTAATTTGTTGAATGTATGTAGTTTTTAGGCTTATCTATCTATGTAATACTAATACTAATCTAATCTATGTAAAAGAGTGCACGGTGACCGTTGATTCCAATTGTAATATATTGTATCTATAAAATAATTAAAGCTTTATTGTTACATATATGTATATATATATATATATATATATATATATATATATATATATATATATATATATATATATATATATATATATATATATATATATATATGTATGTACATAAAGAAATTTATTAAGAAAGCAAGGAAGCAAACCTTTGCTATAATCAAAACATTTTTACTTATAGCAAACGAAGTTTTGCAGCTCAATTCCTAATTCATAAAATCGGCTATTTAAATTTTAAAGCGTCATCTATTTAACTTTTTTCCAATATTTCAGTGGAAAAATATAAGTAAATACAGAAATTCAAATACAAACAATTTTTACCAAATTTATATAGAAAATGCAAATTTCTGAATTTTTTATTTCTATTAATTGTAATAAATTTCACAATTATTTCAATTTTAAAAACGTGATTTCTGGTTAAATTTATGAAAAATTTAATTATTATATTAAATCATATTAGAGAGAATTTATGAATGTACATACATATATGTATATACATACATACATTCATATGCTTACTAAATTGAAAATTCTAGTGAACTTATTTGATAAAAAATGCAAAGGAGGTATGTAAAAAACGTTAGTCATCTATAAAATAGATCAATATTTAAAAATGTATATATTTTTATATACATACATATGTTAAATTCTCTCAATCTTATAGTACTTGTATCATATATATTTTGTCTCGTCTAAGGATTTTTTTATTTTTGTTTTGTCTTCCAGATAGAAATGAGTCGGAACTCTTTTTTTTTCTTTATGTATATGCATTAAAAAGTTTTATTTTTCCCGTAAAGTGAAAAATAAATTTTGATTATGCTCTCGTACATACATATGTATATAAAGGGTAAAGAAACACATTTTAAACATTACTTTTATTTTATAAATATTTATTTTAGTATTACATTATTCTTAAATTTTGGCCTAGACTGCTCTTCTGTCGTTGAAACGAATATCTATCCTTGGTTTCTGAAATCAATTTTAAACAAAATATTAAATAAATTCCCTTAATAGAATGCTCAAATACTCATTACAACAGCAAAGAGTGCTTTTGAAGATACGAAATGTGCAACAAGACCAACTTTTCAACACCATTAACCCAAAAAGAATACATAAGAAACCATATACATATATCAACTACTATATATGCATGTATAGTAGGTGTAATTTCCACCTTTATATCTCATGAAAGATAGTAAAATATAATAGAACCTTACTAAACCAAAAAAATAATGAAATTTGAAAATACTTTGTACAATTAAGTTAAAATTAGACATTTTCATAATCATCCTAAAAGAGAAGCAATGGCTCCCGCTGGAATCGATAACAGTTGAATTTCTACCTGTAAATTCAATCATTCATATAATACAAAAACACCTACACAATTTCTTAACGGATACAATCAAAATGGGGAACGTTATAAAAAAAATACCGTTGGATCTGGCGAATTTGGATCTTTCGGCAAATGATCTCCTTCGGGTTGAAAGCCATTCTCATCAGCTATATATTTGACAGTGTAGGTTACACCATCGGGTCCCACATACGAGAAGAAACCAGTCACTCTCAAAGTATCCTTTTCGGGATCATCCGACTTCACAAATACGCCTTCTTCGCGCTTTTTGGTGCCATCAGAAGTTTCGACACTGAAAACAGAAACCAAAATCAATTACCACAAATTGAATCAGTAGGTGAACGCTAAAACATTTCTCATGTCTATTTTCGAACTCACTAATTTCGCAACATCATACCGATACTACACAGGCAAAATAGTGTTTCAAAACGCATCAATTACAAAGATTCGTCCCATCATGTAAATATGCCAATCGTGTTAGGTATGTAAATTGATCGCCTTGAAATTCTTAGTAACATTTAACACATTTTAAGCCTTGGGCAAACGCATCATTCGTCGTGATTTATATAATTGTACACTCGCATTATTTCAACTTGCATTTTGAAAATGTACTCACTTGTAGATGTAGGATCCTAGGCCGTCATTGGTGCTGTCGTATTTCAATATCGTAACTTCCGGTTTGTTTGGTTTTGTGAGAACTGATCCGATGAGGCAACACGACAAAACTAGCACCAGCTGAAAATTGATCTAATCTTATTAGAGCGATCACATTATTTGAGAAAGCACACCACTTTTTGATTGACACACAAAACTATGCACTCACGTTATGCATTTTTCACGACTGTTGTTGTATAAATGCGTATATGGTCCTCTTGGTTGATATCGGCAAAGTGATGCTGCATTCAAGTTGCGTTCCATTCTTATAGCAGGCTATTACAAAAGCGGTTCGTACGCGTGACTCTCTTCGGTTTTACCTGATTTAGTTGATTTAAAATGATATTTTCATTCATTTCAAGAGATATATGCATACATATGTATACATATATACGCATACTTTAAATGTATGTCAAATTTAAAAATAGAAAATATCTATTGTGTTTGATGTATGAATTTCCCAATCAGATTATTTTATCTAAAATGTCATTTGCCACAATTTCAATACACAAATTATGAACCGATTATATTTATAAAATAAAAAAAACTTTCTAATTGCTTGGATATACATAGATTCAATAATATATGATGGACTTAATAAAACACTAAGTTTAAGTTTGTATTTGAGAAGCCAAAGCATGTATGTGGGTAAACACAGTAAGTTTAATATATCGAAAATGATTAATTTTCATAATAATTTTACATGCTTAAATTTTACGTTTATTTAATGATTTTTTAAAAATATTTTTTATAAAAGTAAACAACGTTTAATCATTTATTTTATTTTATTAATATGGGTAGGTATATCATATAGCACCTTGTGTCTGACATTGCAACTACTGTTTTAGAAAATGTATGTTCTTGAATAAGAAATAAAGTACATATGTACTTATATAAGGTATAAATATCTATGTACATACATATGTATGTGTATTCTAATGTAATTTATTTAATTTAGAAATAATTACTTTAATATATATTGAGCCGCTATAAATAGTCAATTACATACATATAAAATTGCTATTTAATAAATTCGGTTGCTATAATTTTCAATTTTTTTCTGTGGATTAACTTTTGAAATTAAATGTCAGCAGATGCTAAAATTCTTAGTAAACAAATATTTTCTCAGCGATTCTCAACAGGCGATACGTAGAGGGTTGTTTTTGTAAAGAAAACTAATAATTATTTCTGACCTCGATTTTCATCTTCGCTTTTGCCAAACGCTCCACGGGACGGCTTTCTATATGTATCAGTTTTTTGTCAAATAGTATGTATAATAAATGAAAAAAATATATAAATGAAGTATTAAAAAAAATTGAATAGCATACCATCCGAAAAATTTTTTAGAATGCAAATTAAAGGCATTTCGAAAAAATACTACATCAAATTATTATGAGAACTTTCTATTACGATTTTATATTTCTTTCGTCGACTTGGATTTGTCTTGAGATATGCTAGGCTATTCTTCAACCCTTTGTCTTCTCTCTTGCTTTTCAATGCGCTTGTGAGAAGTAAGGTGGAGTATAATGCAATTGTGTGGAATCCGCATGAAGCAAATTACTCTCTGATGATTGGGAAAGTGCAAAAAGTATTTCTTCGTTTCCTATATAGGAAAGAATATGGGTATTACCGATATCTCTACCCTACTCCTTTCCTTTTGGGCATGCTTGGGTATAATTCCCTTGAACTTCGGAGAAACTTCTCATTATTCCGTTTTGTGCTCCAGCCACTACGTGCTAATAATTATGTGCGTGGTAGATATCATCATTTGATGGTTGTACCTCCTGCTCGTATACTTCTTTTTCGAATGGCTCTTATTCCAAGAGCTATTCGACTTCTTAATGAAATCGTTGCTGCTGAGCCTGAATGGTATATTTTCCACCTCAGTAAATTGTCGGATAATATTCTAACCTCACAGGGATGTTTTGTATTTACAGTTGGTTCTTATTTATTCTTCTTCTTCTTCTAATGCCGAATCCGTATTCAGACGTAGGCGACTACCATGGGCAGACATCGTTTATGGCCCGTGCGAATTCTTTCCTATCATGGGTAAGCCGAAATAGCTTTTCGAGACCGAGTCCCATCCATGACCTGATGTTCCGGAGCCAAGAGAGCTTCTTTCTCCCAAGCCACCGTTTGCCTTCTATTTTCCCTTCTATGATTGTTTGTAGAAGGCGATATTTGGGGCCGCAAATAATGTGGCCAAAGTATTCCATCTTACAGCGCTTCACCGTGTCAAGAAGCTCTCTCTTTTTATGAAGAAGCTGGAGGACTGTTTCGTTTCTTACATGCTCCTTCCACGAGATCTTTTTGTCTGTGTATATAATTATGTGTATATGTATTTTTCTTTCTCTATTTTTCTTTTTATAAAACATTCCCTTCTTTGTTTTTTATAATTTGTAATTATTATTATCCACTATTTTATAGCTTATTATTTTTCATGATTATGTTAAATGTGTTGTTTGTGTATAATATGTACATATACCAGCCAGCAGTTTGGCTTAGTGATAGCGTATATATTTAGCATCACTGAGGTCATAGGTTCGTGTCCTCACCACTGCTGGTTAGATTTGGGGGTTTTGTGACTCCAAATCGATCGTTTCTCTATCAGAGTTTGCCAATTTTATCTGATCATTGCTGAAACGGTTCCTGAAAATTGGTATTAAATCTAATCCTGTTGTCACAAAAATCTGCCTGTGTATAATTTGTATTAATTATACACAGTAATCTGAAATCCATAGATGTCACTATGATTATTATTTCTGATTAATTGTTATATTCTATATATTCTGATTGTATATTTATGTATTACTGTATTTCTGATTTCTGATTGTTTATGTATTTCATTAACGTACACCCGTCGCATTGGAGCAAATCTGTAATGGCGAGTGTGTATTGATTTGTGACAATAAAATAAATATACATATGTTTTGTTTTTGTAAGGTCTAATTTCTATAGTTATTATTTTGTTTCTTTTCTGTTATATTTTTGATCATTGTGGTGCATTAGGAATTCCTGTAATGCTACAATGGTCCAAACTGAAAATAAATAAATAAATATTTATCTGTACCGCATACTTTGAATTGATGAGCATTGTCAATATTTACAAAAATTACCTTCAGACAGTGTTACAAAATTACCTGCAGACAGGGTTACAAAATTACCTTCAGACAGACCCTAATTGAAGGGCCTTGTTATTCATTTTTCGTTACCAAATGTATCACATTTCAGAAAAGCTCCATATTGGCACGTTTCTATGTATATGAACTTGTAAATTACGTTTTACTTTTATTTTTTCCTTAAAATATCGTAGACGATAATAATAGTCAATGGGAACATTTATGCACGCACGTACACATTTCCGAAAATGCATTGAGTACGGATTTAGTCGACTGCAAATCATTGATTCCCATAATAAATTCCACCTTCTCGTAGTCTTTACCGAACATATTTGTTAATACAAAGTTGCTAATTACGATATGCAATTCAATATAAAGCACATCTGTTCTAATTGGAAATTACTATATATTTATTTCGGGGAGGGGGGGCTAGTTTTGGAACCTGGACCTGTATATTTGTACATATGAGCCATTATATGTAATTGAAAGTGGTATAAATACACTTTTCTTAATTTCGAGAAATATCTCTCAAAACATTAAATAAAATGTTTTGCGTTTAACTTTATTTAAAAACATTGGTGACCAGTAATACGTTTGTTCTGCTTTTCCAAGATTCTGGACATATCGAATTAAAATAATTGATAACAATTTGTGAATTAAGTCAAACAGAAAAAGTGTTTTTGGAACCGACTGTTAGAACCGACTGTTAGACTTTCAAATATAATGGTTCATATGTGTATTATATAAAGGCCCACAGAAATTTGTAGCGGCTTTGGCCACTAGCGCAGTAAATCCTTTACTGCCTTCAGATTTGCTAATTATGCATAAAGATTTAAATATAATCAACTTCCATAAGCTCAGTTACAGAAGGAAGGGGCTTGAGGGCATATTAAATCATAAAAAATCTACTATGATGGGTAAAACTTATGTAAATGGACTGTCAAGGAGTATGCAAGTCAAAAATGGTTGGGAGCCGCTATTAACCAATATTCTTGAAAAAAAAAACTGCCGTTTTCAAGGTACTCCAGATTCGCAAGATGCAATGTTAAGCATCAAGGCTGTCGTCTTTTTTGCAAATTCTTAAATTGTCTTTATGCGTGTAAACGAAAAGTGCGTTCAAAATTGGATGTAAATTGTTAATTTAACAGTCTTGAAATTATGTACATACATATAATATGAAAATGATTTTAGTTTTAACTCAGCCGTATCTAATAATTTATATAAACGCATATCTATTCACGTGTTATTTCGTTTGAATTAAATTCATAAAGCCAAGAACTTTGACATTAAATAAAAATCTTTTTCGAATGTTGTAATCAAAATCCAGCGCGGATTTACATAATTCGAGCCAGTGCTATATTTTGAAATTCTATATGAAAATTAAACAAGCTTTCACGATTCCTTGATACGTTAATCGTATTATGTGTAGACTAGTTTATATTATATTATCACCTGTGAGATCATACGAAACAAATTGTTAGTTAATACACGTTTATATGTAATTTTTAATATAATATTATTTTTGTGTACTAATATATTGTTAGTTTTGCTAACTAAATTGTTAGTTTAACGTTATTAAAAAAAAACATTAAATTAAATTTATTAAATACATATGTACATGTATATGTCTATTTAATTTAATTTAATTCAACTATTTGATAATGTTTCAAATTATGGCCTCATCTGTTTAATAAAAATTGAAATATTTTGAGCGAGTCATCATTTTAAAAAGTGGAATCATTTAGAGTCGTCTTATCGAATACAAATGTCGCTAGATGGCATTTAAATTATTTATTAAAATAAATAATGCATTTAATTTATAATAATCAAGATATTTAAAGAAGCTAATCCGTCATATTGCTTTTGAATAGTTATTTTCATTAAGGAATAATTTTTTAGCAATAATTTTTCTTGATAGTCCACAAAATATAAAAGTTAATAACCTCGTTATGTGGATTTTACATATATAATACACGAAGTTGACATCATAAGTAATAAAAATTGGTCTTATAAATGTACCAATATACATAATATTATAATTTAATGCAGTGGCTAGATTTTGTATGTAAATGTTAAGGAAAACCAATACCTACATACATATGTATTAGGGTTTCTGACCCGGGTCGACCCGGGACGGACATTCCCGGGAATTAGTGGAATTTTTGTTGTCCTATGTCACGGGAATTCTTATCTCGAATCCCGGGAATTGAATTTTAAAAAATCTTGAAAATATACAACATTTCCACGACCGCACGAAAGGAAATAATAAATCAAATATACAAATAATCGTAAAATATTCTCAAATGTTTGTTGTTTAGCAGTAAGTACAGCGCATTCCCCGAACGTGGAAGTTTTATGAACATAATGGTTCTGTGCGTTTGGCCAAAATCGTTTCTTGTAATTCTATTTTTGGAAAATCGCAAATCGAAAATCGAAGAAATAAAAAGCCTAAAACTGAAAAAGCCTTAACACAAATTTTAAATAATTCTAATTGTGCGATTCTAATTCTACGGTGAAACTATTATGAAGCGAGTATATCCTTCTTGTATTGACGATTCCACAATGGAAGAAACTCTTTAAGGATGAAGATGAATCAATTGTGTGTTTGACGATGAATGAATAATTAAACAAGGAGTTATCAAAGGCAAATATACAAAATAACGAAAATAAAAATAACATCGATTTTAAAAAAGAAATTAAAATATGCATGCTGAGGAGAAAAAACCGATAATTTAAAAAAATTATTTTCGTCCCTTTTAACAATAAAACCAACTTGGACCGAAACTGAAAGAGCTTTTTCCATTGCTGGAAATGTTTGAACCAAATCTAGAAATAGGCTTTCGGATTCTCATTTAAATATTTTAGTATTCTTAAGAGGGCTCGACACCAGCGCCTTGTCCATACAAACGTATTAGACCCTTCCTCAATTACTATTAGGCACTAGAGAAATTATTTTTTAATATGCTATGGATATCCACCATTGAGTTGCATCTATCGTTTTATTTTTTTGATTAGTTATTTTTTATAGGAGCTAGGAGCAGCCAAACATCGATAAATTCGCCTCTTTTTTACACCCACGAAAAGACTCCAGCGTGCTTATTTAACGGTCGATTTTAAAAAAAATACGCACATAGTTGCACAGAAAATATCTTTCTCATACCAATGATGAAATTTTTTTAAAAATTGGTCCAGTTTCGGAGGAGAATATAGGAGAATACGAAACCTCGATTTTGTCAATTTAAAATACGTTTTATCTGGTTGAAGCGCAACTGTCGCATTCACTCAATATATATGTATATATATTGATATATATATTGTCGCATTCACTCAATATATATGTACATTCACTCAATATATATGTATATCGAAGAAAGGAACGGCAACAAAATTAAGGTTTCGGGTGTACAGTCCTCTTAAGAAGCTACTATAAATAAGTTTACTTTTAGAATTACATTTTTTCAAGTTAATAGCTACATAAATTATGTATTATGTACTTTTTTATGTTTTGTAAATACATAAATATTTTTTTTATTAATAAAAAAATATATTAAATTGAAAAAAATGTTTTTCTACATGTGTTTCGGGATCCCGGGAAACCCCGGGAACGATCTCGGGCTCTGTCCCGGGTCCCGGGAATTGGAAAATTCCGGGAATACAGAAATATGTATGTATGTATATAACAAGCTAAGAAGAGGTTTGTAAAAACAGCAATTTTTTAAAAATTTAAAATTAATATTCACCACTTATCACACTTTTAAATTTCGTGTTGTCTTGTTTTGTGCTTTGACACGAGAAATTTTTCAATTCATCACTTGAGATATTTTTATAAACACACTTCTAAGCAAAAAATATGTTTTGGAAAATTTATGTATCACCATTGTTCGAATGACAACAAAATTAATGACTCTAACATCTACTTTGTTCAATAACAATTAATAACGTAAATATCAAACTGTGCGAAGCGAACGAACCCTATGAAAAAATCTTACAACGAGATTAGACTGTTTTAATACAAATGCATTTTACATATTATATTAAAACAAATCTTTTATAGATTTTATGATATGAGTTCGCGGATGTTTTTATGATATGAGATCTTGTATACATTTAGAATAAATATATTATAAATAAAAATGGTATCTTGACAGGTATCATGTAACTGGCGAAGAGTTCCCAGAAAACCAACACAAAATAAATATTAATCATTTCGGTGTCGCTTTTATGCACCGCATTTTGAGCATAGCTGAGATAGGAAGACCTAATACAATAACTCAGGGTAAAGTTCAGAGATATTTGACTCCGCGTTAGGTCACTTGGACACGCCTTACCTCAATTAAATGGTTGAAAAAAACCATAAACGGCACTGACCTGGCTGTTTTCAGTTGGTACATTAGCATATATATTGTACTAGAAACTCGTCACAGGTGATTATTTAAGCATAAGGATCTAATACGACGAATATTTCTGTCTGTATTCTAGTTATATGGTACTAGAAAAAAACTAGTCAGGACGAGGAAACGATTTTTTGAAAATCTATAAAATTGGGACGATCCTGCAAACTTTCAACATTTCACATTTGAACTTGAAGTGGTGCGTTGACAATTCTCGCCGATCGTCTCACTTAATTGAATCATCAACATGAAATCGGTAAGACTAAACTTACATAAATTTTTAGTCCTAAGATTTCTTAATTTTTAATTATTCTCTTTTATGTAAAATTATTCTCTTGTATGTAAAATTAATATATTATTTGTATTTAACGATTATTTCTTTATTTGTCCTGTAAGTTTTGCATAGATAAGCTGTTAAATTTCTTTATTAAATAAATAAATTATGTGTAGTATTATTATAATAGATAAATACACTTTTTGCAATGAAATTAAAGAAACAAAACTAATGTAAATATAGTACACTTTAAACTATTTAATCATTTGTTGTAATAAATAGATGAATGGTCAGTAATTACAGTAAATTTGGGTCAATAATCAGTAATTACATAGTTATATACAATTAATTATAGGTTAGTAATTACTTATGTACTTAATTTTAAGCGGCCAGTGCTAAAACTAAATAGTTAGTTTATTTTTATACTTGGTCCGTAATTTGATATATGGAATTCTATTGTGTTATTATACATAATGAATTGAATTTTTGAAACCGAATCACCCACTTCTGATTTTATAAATTTACGGAATGGACACTTTGATGAATCGAATAAATGTATTTACCAACTGTCTTATTTTTGTTATAGATTTTCGTCTTGAGCTTCCTTTTCGTTCTAACTTTGGCCGCCCCAGGAAAGTTTAAAAACGATGATCCTGTAGCAATTGTAAACTATCAAAGTTTCAACAATGGACTTGGACCTTATAATTTTGCGTAAGTTTTCCTTTAATATAGTTCAAAATAATAAGATAACTTCTCAAAAAGTTCTCTTTATGATTGAAATCTGCTGTAATGAAAATTTTCATCATGTCAATCATCATTTTTTTAAAGAAAAAAACCCTATGTATATATTATTCAAAACATTAGAATTAGCAGAATTCACAGAGTGCAACAACCAGCCTTGAAAAACGAGTTTACGGCAATAAAAGTCAAAACGTTTTACATAATAAATTCAGAAGAATGTTGAATCCTTTTGAATAATCTCGTGCACTAATCGATTAATTTTATTGTTACAAAATAGTTATAAAGTCTTACATTTTTATTGCTTACAGATTCGAAACGGCCGATGGAACAAAGAGGCAAGAGGAAGCCGTCCTAATCAATCCGAATGATCCAGAGTCGGGATTGATCGTTCGAGGTTCTTATTCATACCCAGGAGAAGATGGAAATATCATAACAGTGACATACGAAGCTGACGAAAACGGTTATAGGGTCATCGAGCCGGCACAGCAAGGAGGACGCAGAGGATAATTCGATCATTTATGCATTTCTCCCATATATTGTCAATTTTATATGTAAAAGCCAAAAATAAACTCGATTATATACAATATAATTCTTATTTCATTTTATGTACGGTCTAAAGTATGGCTAAACTCAATATCTTACAACCAATATTTTCAAACACTCAATACCAATTCCAAAAACAAGATTTTTAAATAAAATTGAGAACCTCAAGAAATTTTGGAACAAAATCCTTCTTTCATTATTTATTCATATAAAAATTATATAATTACATTACATATGTATGTTTTATACTACAACATATTGTGGGTTTCGTGTTTGCCCACTTGTTGACATCTCGTGAAATATTAATAATGGTGACTACTTTGTATATATACTATATATATATATATATATATATATATATATATATATATATATATATATGTATATATATATATATATATATATATATATATATATATATATATATATATATATATATATATATATATATATATATATATATATATATATATATATATATATATAAAATTACTACAATTTACATTCAAACAGAAATGCAAACAATTACGAAATTCCATACATGTCATGTGGGGTCAAAAAATTCACATCGAAATAAATGACTGTCTTTGCAAATTGTGACTGAATAAGTATTTATTTATTTACGAGTATTTATTGAAAAGTCAACAGGACTCAGATGCAGAAATTCAATAATAAAAATAAAAAATAAATATAACAAAATAACATGTGAGCCCAGTTATAGAATTTTACAAAATACATAATGTTATATATCTAGTACATATAGACAAACAAATGAGAAAGAAAATAATAAAAACTTAAATATAACTAAATAGGACAATGCATAATTAAACAAAAAATGATATAATATAATTGGATAAACATAAAGTGATATAATATAATTAGACAATGAATATATGTACATACATATAATAGAAATAGAAATAGAAATGGATCAATCAGTCAAGACTCTCCTGATGGCAGTCCTGAATTGATATAAAGAAATACCGAATAGATCAACCTCATTCAGCTCCCCTTTAAGCATACGATAAACACGCTGTATATGGGAATATTTTATTGAATTGGTTTTGAAAGGATTCAGTGAAAAGAGTGCAACGTGTCTAGAATCGGTCTCCGTGACGAGCCAGAACGTTAAACTACAGAAAACACAAATATCGGAAGGCAAAGATCGAAAATCGAAAGATCTTAAGTCGAAAGATCAAAAAAAAAAGGGTGCATGGTAAACGGTACATACTCACTTAATTTGCGCGAGCAGGATACAACAGGAACAAGAGGAACAGGCTTTTCCTCCCGTATTAATGTGCGCGCGCAGAATACGGGAGGAAAAGCCTGTCCCTCTTGTTCCTGTTGTATCCTGCTTGCGCAAACTAAGTGAGTATGTACGTGAGTATGTACCGTTTACCATGCACCATTTTTTTTTATCTTTCGACTTAAGATCTTTCGATTTTCGATCTTTGCCTTCCGATATTTGTGTTTTCTGTAATTTAACATTCTGACTCGTCACGTAGACCCGTCTAGAATACCTAACTGGGATCCTGAAACCAACCTTACTCAGTAAATCAGAACAATCAAGGAAACTATTTAGGAGCTATTGACATAATTGTATTGACATTAGATAATTTTTTTTTATTTGAATGAAACAAAATTGCATCTTCATTCACATTTATTTATTATCAAATTACATACATATGTATACAGTACATTACAAAAAAAAACACACACGTACAAAAAATTATTCAATAAAAACGAAATCAATGAGTCAAAGTGATCAAGTATAGATTACATAGTTAGAGAGTGCGCAAAAAATTTGTAAGACAAATAGTCCTATGCAAATTTCGGAATATGCGCACCCTGTGGCCGGAATCCGTTGGCGTCTGCCACGTAATTTACGGCGTAAGTTACGCCATCAGGCCCCACGTAGCTGTATGAACCCGTCACCACGTAAGATTCTTTATCAGTGTCAGGGTTATAAATCTGCGCTTGCTCGTTTTGCTTAATGCCATCGGACGTTTCGAATCTGAAAATTATCAACGAATTAAAAAATATATACACGTATTGTCTCGTGTGATCCTTGTCATATTTTATATGTACATATACATATAAGCAGTGGTGTAGTGCTAAATAAAAAAGAATCAGGTCGGTGTTTAATTTTTACGACCCCCCCCCCTGCTTTTTTCCTTACTAAAAAAAGTTGTATGCTAATATTGGTAGTTTAAATATTTATAAAAAAAATCAAATAATAATAAACAAATATTCTTACTCGTTGAAATTATGATGCATTTTTTTTATATTGTATTAAAAATTCCACAATGCATCCTCTTCAATATCTTTGATTTTGCAAAACCCGTGTTTGTGTGTCAACAGCAACATTTGCTTTTAGCAATGCTAAAACCATGTACATACATACATACATATGTATACATACGGGTCTACGTGACGAGCCAGAATGTTAAATTACAGAATACACAAATACCGGAAGGCAAAGATCGAAAATCGAAAGATCTTAAGTCGAAAGATCAAAAAAAAGGGTGCATGGTAAACGGTACATACTCACGTACATACTCACTTAATTTGCGCGAGCAGGGTACAACAGGAACAAGAGAAACAGGCTTTTCCTCCCGTATTAATGTGCGCGCGCAGAATACGGGAGTATGTACCGGTTACCATGCACCATTTTTTTTTGATCTTTCGACTTAAGATCTTTCGATTTTCGATCTTTGCCTTCCAATATTTGAGTTTTTTGTAATTTAACATTCTGTCTCGTCACGTAGACCCGTATACATACATATGTCAAAAAACTATCAAACTTTAACATGCGAATTTAAAGATGACTATTCATTTAAGCCGAGTTCCCTCATTGTATCTATCCTCAAGTGCGTATGGTCAATAGTTTGAAGAATGTTTTCTTTCGAAGTTTTGAGTGGTTTTAGAAAAAAAAGCCATTAAATTTCATTAAACATCTTTTAAGTTTTGAATGTTCTCAGATAACTATTCGATTGTGGTCATCGAGTGTTAGAACGAGAGTCTGCTCACAATATTTGGAATACAACATTTTATATGAAATTTTAGTCAATTTTTTTTAATTGTACTCGAAAAACAATGTTCATATCAATTTAAGTGCCAGGGCGGCGACCTGGCCCGACTACACCACTGCATATATGACGTTCAATTCACGATTCAAAAAGTCTTCGGTGATAAATAATAGAAGATTATTGGCATTGAATTTATATATGTAAGTCTCATTTGAATATTTTCATCGTAAAGACAATTTAAATTATATATTTCAAACCATCATAATTTTGCCGTAAACGATGACATGATGTTTCTTTCTTTGTTTTTCAATTGTCTATTAAAAAAAAAGTAAAGTCTTCATTCCTCTTTTGACATTAAAGACGACTATTTGTAATGGTACAAACTTTTATTGAAGGAAACGTTTATACGAAAAATTGCCGCCTTTAAAATCGTTATAAATTCAAGACTACCTCTTGCAATTCAAGATACAAATGACTTTAATTACAACAAGAATGGTGCTTTGTATCGACATTAATTTGTTGATTTGTATGTATGATGTATGTACAGTCAGTTTACAGTATTGCATCAAAGTTATGCGAAAAATATACGAAATTTTGTATTAAGTCCCATTGAAGGTCAAAAAATAAAACTACATATTAATAGTGAATTAAATAATTCTTTGTAAAAAAGCAAGTTTGGTTTTTTTTAATTTCAGCAAAAAGATACTTAATTAGTTGAACATTTAAGCAAAATTCCGAATGTAGAAGTTCATTCTAGATTTTCACGAATGGCGGTAAACGATAAACGGGCACGAACTTATGCTGTCATCTAATTCATTTTTTTTATTCAATCAATCAAACACTCGTCTTATATATCGCTCCAATGTGATGAGTGTACTATACAGATCAAGAAATATCAATTATAAATACCTAATTATTATATATTTTACTTGAAATACGACATATATGGTCAAAAATTGTACCTATACAGAAGCATTGTAAGCATTATACATTTAACATTACAAGGCAAGTACGATCAATATCCACAGACATATTTATGGAAAAATTTGCAGCGTTTATACAAAACAGCGAAAGATTGAAATGCTGAATGACTTGAAATTTTGCGAGATGCCAATTTGTAGGAACCGTTTCAATGAAAATCAGATAAATCGGAACACTGGCAAATACGATCAGCAACCAGTAGGAATCGAACCCGTGACCACTTTGTTTGAAAGCATTATATGCCAACCACTAGTCCATGCTCCTGGTAATGTATATAATCTATATAACCAGCAGCATAGATCAATGGTTAGCACGGAATGCTTTCAATTTTGTTGTCACGGATTCTATCCCGTATGCTGCTGGCCAGACCTTAGATACGTGACTCCAAAATCGGTCATTTCTTATTTAAAGTTTGACGGTTTATTCGATTTCATTAAAACGGTTCCAACAAATTGGAAACTCTTGTCCTATCTCGCAAAAATTTACAATTTTTGGCCATATATGTCGTGTTTAATGTAAAATAAAAATGAGTTATTAATTCATTATAATAATTTATAAATAATTTATACAGGTATAAACTCATGGCTTTGGAGCAATCTGCTAGACGAATGTGCATGATTGATTGAATAAAAAAAAATGTGTTACATATCAATACTCGCGATCCAGCTGACCTTATCAACAGACTGACACAACTGGACAGGAAAAGTAGGAGAGTAGGATTAAAAATTAACGTAGATAAAACCAGACTAATGTTCGATAGCCATTGCATGCATTATATGATAAAATAGTAGAATTTAATGCTACTTAAAATCCAATGCACTCAAAGAAGTATGGAATTTTGTATGCTTGGCATAAGACAGAAAGTGGATTACATGGGTGAGAAGTATGACAAGGTTATGTTAGGTTAGGTTAGTTTAGGTGGATAGAGTGAAAAGATTTAAATGGCAATGGGCGGACAACGTGGCTAGAAGAATGGACAAAAAAAGTGCTAGAATGGTACCCGAGATAATTCAAAATGGTAAAAGGCAGACCACAGGGAATATGGGTACACTAAATTAAGAAAATACGTGAAGTGAGATGGATGAGAGTCGCGATACGAATGGAAGCATGTTGGAGGGGCCTAATACAGCACTGGATGGTGAATGTCTGTAGATGGTGACATATCAATAATAAAATATACATATGAATAAAAATTTAGATCGTCTTATTTGATTAAAACAACCGTAAATAAATTTTTCGTCTATTAACTTGATTTAACTGCAAATTCTCAGTATCTACATACATACATACATAGGTACGCGCGTCCTTAAATCGTGATTGCAAATATTTCGTAATGAACCATAATAATAATACTCACAATGGTATACATATTTATTTCAAAAAGGTCAAGTATTTCAATGTGTCGGTTTAAATTTGACCGAATGTGACCTCCGAGTGTGTTCGACCGCAAAAGATGAATTCGATCGATGATATTTAACAAAGCATTCACAAGCAATTATAGTCATTGTAATGTATTTAAATTAGCTATTGATGTTTATATTTAACGATCACTTACGCATATGTATAATTTCCCAGACCGTCGTTGACGTTGTGATATTTTAAAATTGCAACAGGTTGTTTTGATGCTGGAGCGGCCGTTACGACGAAAATGATGGACAGTGCAATGAGAACCTGTACAAAACAATGTTTATATATTATTCTAAAAATATAAATAAATTTTTAACCACTCATTGATTATAGTTGGTCAGCAACTTTTGAATTTAACCAGATAAATTATTTTTCAAATATATATGTAGGTACATATGTACATATACATTTTAATTTTAATATTAGTAATTTTGGCTCAAATATATTTTTGACTTTCAAAATTTGTTAGATAATTAATTATAAGTTTTTCAAATCAATAAAAAATCACAATCAATAGAAAAAGCATGTGACTTTCGATTACAATACTCATTTTTGCCACAGCAATACTATATTTTGAGTTAAAGACTGTAAAAGCCAAAAATATATACAGAGTAATTTTTGCTCAAAAATATTTTTGACTTTCAAAATTCGTTAGATAATTAATTATAAGTTTTTTAAAGCAAAAGAAAATCACAATCGATATAAAAAGCATGTGACTTTCGATTACAATACTGACATTTGCCACAGCAATACTATATTTTGAGTTAAAGACTGTAAAAGCCAAAAATATATACAGAGTAATTTTTGCTCAAAAATATTTTTGACTTTCAAAATTCGTTAGATAATTAATTATAAGTTTTTTAAAGCAATAGAAAATCACAATCGATATAAAAAGCATGTGACTTTCGATTACAATACTGACATTTGCCACAGCAATACTATATTTTGAGTTAAAGCCTGCAAAAGTCAAAAATATGCGAAAACTATAGCGTTTTTATACAAAATCGAGAACAGACCAATAGAAATCATTGAAATATTCGCATTTATTGGGTAAAATTTAGTAAAAATTGATTAGTCTCAGTGTTATTTACGTTACTGAGTTAAATAAAGGCATTTTTGAAACGAAAAATATACGTACAATCTTCATTTTGAATGTTTAAAGATGATTACGCACAGGTCAAATGTTTTAACAAGACTGGATCATCTTTGAACCACAAAATCTTTTAAATACTAAAAATTTCGGTATGTATTGTTAAGTGTCAATTTTTTTGCTTATTATTTATTGCTTGCATTTGCATTTAAAAATTCTATTCCTTTTTTTTGCAATCAAAATATCAACACATTATCCTCTGAATAATTTGTTTTATAAATATACAATTTAACTGGATTAAAGGCGTGTTTTTTAACGAATAATAAATGGGCACATAAAATTTTGTTAATTTTAGCAAAACAATTAATTAAAACTAATATTGCGAACCTCGTTTTTATGGAGTCGTTAGACGGTGCGGTACGCCTGTCCAAAAATATATGTACCACTTAAAAGTTATGTAGATTTTAACGTGTTAACCTTCCAGATTTTCCTCGAATCATTTAAATTAAATTCGAATTAAACACGGTGCTCTCTTCCGGATGATTTATCGTTGATTTTTTTTAATCAAATGTTGCATTGACGACAAACGTATGTAAAGTGACGCGGAATTACTGATTTATTAAATTTTTTCTGTCAAAATATTTCGTCTCCGGATATTTTTTGGTAGCCGAATGTAGCGACAATTTATCTTATTTAATGTCAAAAACTACGTGACGGGAAAATTATATTAAATAACACATACTGTGAGACTTTTCTTCGTAAATTCAATAAAACATACCATAAATACACAAATTTTATTTGTATCACAATAAATTCAAAAAGATTATGTTTGTAAATTTAAATTGTAGTTTATATTATATTTACATACTCGTGAATATATTTAGATTTTTTAAGATAAAATGTGACTATTACATTTTATAATCGCCATCTGTTTAAAATAAACACTTTTAAACAGCAAATCTAAGAATAAACTGATATCGAGGTCCAAATGTTCGTCAACACGTCATACCGGTTTCGGATTCAAATTTTCAATTTCTAAATTACGTATTGTAATCATCAAGTGCTATGCTGCAATATAAACGAATCAATTTAATTACGCACTCGGTCATTGCACGAAACACTTTTCGTTTATTTTGTAGTTTTTTTTAATCTTCTTCTCAATATTATGCAACATCAGTGAACGCTGATTTAACCCGGCTCTCATCATTTGTGTCATCGGAAACGCTCGAGGCGGAAAGAGCAACAAAAAAATCAATTTCCCATACGAGAGTCAATGTCCACTAATTACTTGTCCGATTTTGATTGAAACTGATTAATTAATCATGTCGAAGATCTGTAATTGAAATACTCGTATGAAATACTAATGCACTCTTAAAGAAAGAGATAGTCCATATAATTTTGCCGAAAAAAAGTTTTTTTTTTATTTAGTTTAGCTCTCGCATAGCAATATTACTATTATTAATTACTTACTTACATATATATTATACTAGTGGCTTTACCCGGCTTCGCTCGGTATTTGTAATATAAACAGCTTAAACATGGCTAATCCAATAGTAAACATTTCATTAAATTTATTTGAATAGTTTTATTTTATTTAAATTTATTTGACTATTCATTTGTTTGATGACGTCACGGGTTTTACGAACCAAACAAACATACAGTCTTTTGAAATTACATATATATTAGATTATTGTTGAATTGATGACTTTCTTACTTTTTTCTTATGATCCCGTTGAGAACCATAAAGAAAAAAATTGCTAATTCTTATGATGCTCACAAATCAAATGTTCAAAAGCAAAAATAAAAAAAATAAACAAGTTTGAAAATTTCATATTTGCAATAAATTGTAAGCTTAAGTTTACATACTTATATATTAGTTCCAGGTTTAAGCACAACTGATGAATCTATGTACTTTTAAATTAATCAAAGAACATACATATATTAACACAAGAAAGTATACTTTTTGTTATTCAAAGTTGTTAAATATATTATAATAATTCAATGTATGCATTAAAAATGGGTCTACGTTACGAGCCAGAATGTTAAATTACAGAAAACACAAATATCGGAAGGCAAAGATCGAAAATCGACTGAGATAATTATAGTTTTTATAGCTTGTAATAATGTAAAAGCGATAATATTAACAACTGAGAAATTCAATGACACAGGCAAAGTTAATAATATGTAGATATGTTATGAAGTTGGGAAAATTCTCTTTTTTTGTATATACATAACTTCCATACATTAATTAATATATGATATTTAGCGGTCTCTGTGACGAGACATAATGTTAAATGACAGAAAACGCAAATATCGGAAGGCAAAGATCGAAAATCGAAAGATCTTAAGTCGAAAGATCAAAAAAAAAGGGTGCATGGTAAACGGTACATACTCACGTACGTACTCACTTAATTTGCGCGAGCAGGGTACAACAGGAACAAGAGGAACAGGCTTTTCCTCCCGTATTCTGCGCGCGCACATTAATACGGGAAGAAAAGTATTTGGTTAGCATCGAACTCTCTCAAATATACGTTTTGGAAACTGTTCTCCATCCAACGATACTATTTTCAAGTTAATCTGCTATAATCATAGATATCTACATAAATTTAAAAAATGAACATAAAATGGATTTATGTAAGTAGAAAGTAGTTGATATTTAGATAAAACCCAAAAATTTGACTAGCAGAAAATTGAATTATTATTATGTTAATTATTTAATCAGAAAATGACTATCAGAAAGTCTATACAACTATGGAATATGTATAATATATATATATATATATATATATATATATATATATATATATATATATATATATATATATATATATATATATATATATATATATATATATATATATATATTTATATATATATATACATATATATAAAGGAATTTCATGTCAATTTTAAACCATAAATATAAATAAAAAGACGCAAGACGCGCACAGAGACAAACAGACACAAAAACGCGCGCTTTGAGACACAACGTAACGTAAAGTAACGACCTTACTGATGCTGAGATTTGTTGTGTTGAATCTTGGAACATTGAGGCTGGAGAAAGAAAAAATATAGACATCTTTGATATTTAGTACTGGAGATATATCTTGAGAGTTTTATAGACAGCCAGGAGAACTAATGAGGAAGCTAAGATCACCAATTGACTGTCATCAATTTGTCTTAAAATAATCTTCAGCCTCCTCGGACATTTTTATTTTGTTTTTATTTTACATGGATATGTACATATGTATATACCAGAAAGGCCACAGGTAAACCCCAATGCGCCTTCCTAGTAAATTAATTGTAAACATTGTGGCATTTTTATTACATAAAGGCTGTATTTCGAGAGGCTGAGGAACACGAAATTAAAAATTAACAATAAATTAATTAATCCATAGAAACTTAATTAATTAATTACTCCATAGAGACTTAATTAATTAATTACTCCATAGATACTTAATTAATGAATTAATCCATATAGACTTAATTAATTAGTCCATATATGTATGTATACTTAATTAATTAAGTAATTATTACATAGAGACTACATTCTTTAATCCATAGAGATTATATATATATATATATATATATATATATATATATATATATATATATATATATATATATATATACACATACTTAATTAATTATTTAAATAATTAATCCATACAGACTTAATTAATTAATCCATAGGTAAATTTATCGATTTAAACTTATTATTCATACATATTTTTACACATACATATAGCCAGCAGTTTGGATTAGTGGTAGCGTATATATATTGCACCACTGAGGTCATAGGTTCGAGTCATCGCCACTGCTGGTTAGATTTGGGGGTTTTGTGACTCCAAATCGATCGTTTCTCTATCAGAGTTTGCCAATTTTATCTGATCATTGCTGAAATGGTTCCTGAAAATTGGTATTAGATCTAATCCTGTCACAAAATCTGCCTGTAATAATTATACACAGTAATCTGAAATCTATAGATATCTCTATAGACATCTCTATAATTTCGTATTTATTATATGTATAAAAAAAAAATCTAAAAATAATCCATAGATGTCTCTATGATTATTATTTCTGATTAATTGTTATATGCTATATATTCTGATTGCATATGTATGTATTACTGTATTTTCTGATTGTTTATGTATTCTGTATTTCGTTAACGTACACCCGTCGCATTGGAGCAAATCTGTAATGGCGAGTGTATATTGATTTGTAACAATAAAATAAAAAAATAAAATATTATTCATAATTAAATTCAGATATTTGTGATATGGAGGGTTCGGCGGTAATTAATGGTAAGCGACATACATACATATGTCAATTTTTGAGATAATAAGAAAAAAATGTATTAAAAAAATTGTTTACGTTGTTTGCAGCTATAAATGATGCTAGGAATAATCTGAGATATCGCTGCCATCTTGAGAGAATTTGGAAGAATTTACGAATAAATGTCTCATACCCATTTTTAAACTAACAATTCAATCAAAAAAATTTTGGCGTTTACCATTATTTACTGCCGAGCCCCTCAATTATAGCGGGTACGATGTTTTTGATGGAGAAACCGCTTCAACAATTAAATCAAATCAAATTGGCAAACTCTGATAAGAAACAATCGACTTAAAGTCCCAAATATTCAAGTCTGACCAGCAGTACTAAAGATTAGCACAAAAATAGTAAAAAACATTAACGCAACGCATATGTACATAGTTAAAAGAAAGCAGGATAGCTTGAAAAGACGACTTGTAACTACGGATCCCAATCGAATATTCGAATATTCGAGTATTCGAATTATTCGTCTGATTTTTCAGCCATTCGTTATTCAAATATTTAATCAACTATTCGAATATTATTCGTGTATATATTTTTTTATAAACTAAATACACAAAATCAACATGAAAAGGGTGATGACGAAGAAGCCGACGATTATGAAGAAAATGAAATATATAATGCGGATAATTGTGATGAAAATGATGAAGATAATGAAGAAGATGAAATGTCTACGTGTGAAATAACAGATTTTTATTCATTGAGTACGGAAATGTTTGAAGAAAATCACTTTTCGATCAATAATAATCTCTACGAAATTTTAGAAAACATCGGAAAAATAATACGAATATTTAAGAAATCTACATTTTTACAAGAAATCATAATTAAAAAAGAAAATATAAAATTGAAATTATTATTGGATGTAAAAACGAGGTGGAATTCAATGGAAACTATATATGATAAGACGATTTATTCAAGTTTACGAAAGTGTAAACATAGCACTAAAATAAATTAATTTCAATACTGTTTCCAAGAATGAAATTGATATTTTCAATATATCCAATATTTAATCGCCATAGTTCTTTATCAACGCTAAATAAAATAAAATTATATCGCGCGCTCATATTACCATTATTAACCTATGCTTCACCTGTATGGAATAACGCCTCGAATACTAATCTTTCCAAGCTCCAAGTAATACAAAATAAATCCCTAAAAATAATTTATAATACACCCATATATACTAACTTGAAAAAAACTGCATGCCATATATAATATTCCGTGTGTTACAGACATTACTAACAAACTAACCAGTAGATTCTATGAAAGAATCACTAATAACCATACTAACACACTTGTGAAGAGTCTCGGTGATTACAACAAAATGTCTATACCCTTCAGGTATAAACACAGATTACCTAAACACAATCTGCTTTAGGTCATCGACTTTAGATAGTCTTTAATTAATATTATGTATTAGATGTATTATGAACATTTATAAGGATTGTAAATAGGTTTTTGAGCTCTTTTTCCTATTATGCTTAAGATTAACATTAGAATAATATAATACTGTGATTACTAACCAAATTAAATTAAAATTGTAAAATAGAAAATGATCAGTAGATCAGTAGCTGTATTGTGAACATAATAAAATAGATATAAGATGTATTGTGAACATAATTTCGTAATAATAAAAAGCATTTAAAAATCAAAATCAAATTGATATTTTGAAATATTCTTAAAATTATGTTTTATTAATTGTAATATACTACATATATAAATATAATGTAATTTATGCTTAGTACATATGTAATTACCTTTTTTTTAATTTTCGAATATATTCGAATATTCGAATAGCTCTTGATTTAATATTCGGTATTCGATTTTTTATTTGGGATATCTACTTGTGACTGGATATGAAGAGGGTTGTTCAAACAGGTCCAAATCGTTACCGGCCTTTAATTCTATGCCTGAACCTGAAAGATGGAGACGGCTGATGGACTTCAAAGATCACGACCTTATAAGATAGCAATTAATGAAGAATAGTGAAACTAATGAATTCACGTTTTTGACTTTACCATGTCTTTGACAGACCATATCATCAAAATCACTTACACAATAAAAAGAACTGAAATACATATATTACATTATTTCTTTCACTAAACGCTATAAATCCATACCGATCACAATTTCGTACGTTTCCGACAAAGAAAGCAAACGAAATGCGAACCATCATTTTAACCGATTTATAGTTGTATACAACGAACAGTTGCCGCAACATTTTTCAAACAAACACACCGCAAGAGTTACACCACAACACAAGAGTCGTAAATTCAATCGATTAAAGAGGAAAATCTCAAACTCTCAAGAGACAAGAACGTTACGACGATCCAAACACAATACGATTCCGTACGTTTTGCGCAATTGTGTTATCAAACACCTAACAATCATTACATTCGACGCTAATGTCAATACGCCCATTAAATTTTTGTTACAGTAGCGAAATAAGGCTCTGTACCACTTTGTGATTGATTTTTTTCACCAGTAGTGTAGTAACACCTTTCGCCAGTGTGGTTTGAATAGATTGGAAAAGTGTGCTCTATTCAAATAACCGCACTTCAATGGCCGACAGTTTTCCTTATCGCGTATTGCAAAACGAACTTGCAAGTATAAACGAAACGTTTTATATGTGAAAATTCGTATCGTAATTGTCCGTCGAAATTGTGCGTTGATATTTTATATTATAATGAGGTGGGCCGAACTGGCGAACGGCACGTGTTTTAAACAATTATATTATATATGTTACAGTTGAAGTGTATCTTCCAGTTGTATGTAGTATATTTTGACTAGTTGGAATACATTTCATATTATCTGGTACCTACCGTTATATTTAACCAGTAGCGTGGTCTAGTGATGAATGTTGAATTATCTCGTACTTGATGTTACGAGTTCGATTCCCGCTAAGTCTCGCTATTGGCCAGACCTTGATTTGTCAAGGTCGATCGTTTCTTATCAGAATTTGTCAATTTTTCTGATTTTCATTGAAACGATTCCTGTAAAATTGGCGTTTCCTTCCCAATTTTCTGTTGCGAACCTTTAGTTATTGTTATATCTTAGGTTTCGCCATATTGCTCACCATAGATGTCTCTGTGGTTGTTTATTGAATATAAAATTTGTATTGTTACATGAAAGTTATTCATCGTTATTTATCGTATTAATACTGTTACGTAGGGGTGGGTGGAGGATCCAAGTAAAAGGCCAACAGTCGTTTCACAGCATTTATTGATGATTCAGGAGATACACGCAGTGTCACTGCTAAGTCCAGAATGACCTGATATCGCCTACGTACCGCCTTATAAGGTAGATCTCTCAGGACGTCTAATCTGTTTACCTACTGTATAGTCACGTATTCGGATATGTATTCCCACGGTATGAGAAGTGCAATCATTGTTTAGCTTTCATGCACTTAGCTTGTCGCTAATCCCTAAAACCACTTACACCGGTCTCACGGTCTCTCAGGACGTCTAATCTGTTTACCTACTGTATAGTCACGTATTCGGATATGTATTCCCACGGTATGAGAAGTGCAATCATTGTTTCATGCACTTAGCTTGTCGCTAATCCTTAAAACCCACTTATACCAGTCGCACGGTATGCATTTAGTTAATCCGTTAACAGATATCCGTTACAGATAATCTTTGAACGGTCACACAGTCTCTGGGATTCTATCCGCTTAATCCGCGGCGTACGTTCTATTACGATGTTTGTAATATATACTGACCATAGATGTCAGATATTGTTTAGATTTACATGTATCTATGTAATCATTATGTGGACCAGGAAGGCGCATTTGGGGCTTACCTGTTAAGCCTTCCTGGTATATTTGTATATACATATGTATGTGAAATAAAAAATAAATAAAATTTGCAGTGTATTTTCAGTTGTAATATACATTGACTAGTTGGCATATATTCTGTCTAACCCGCGTAAGTTGATTCATATGGCGAATTACATTCCAACTGGTCAAAATATATTACAACTGAAAATACAGTTCAACTATAAGTTGGTACCAGATTAGATGGAGAGGTTCGGTTATCGTTAAAACGTCACTCGACTAGTAAATTCAGTTGAAAAGTATAATTTTCGTTTTTAACACATTATTAGAGATATCGTTATACGGTACTCATTACCTTTATTCGTATAACCCAGCAAATATCAAATAAAAACATCATATCTGTCAAAACTCAACTGTTATATTACAACTGACGCACATTGTTGAAAGTGTATTTGAGCTTGTAGAGATATAATGTACTAGTTGAATTGTATTCCAAAATGAATGACCTAAAACACCAGTTGGAATATATTTCATACAACTGCAACTACACTTGGACTAAAATAGCCAACACCGAGAGACGCCGATTGAAAATAATTCATTCTAAGTATAATCTTTAATTGTGCTGATCAGCGTTGGATATTTGTGACTCCAAGTCGATCGTTTCTTATCAGAGTTTGCCAACTTATCTGATTTCATTGTTGAAACGATTCATCCATTCAATTGGCAAACATCCTACCCACTATATCACCACTATATAAATATGATTTATGTAAAAGTTTAAATCCATAGATGTCTCGTTATAGTAGATAGTTCTTCAGATTTCGAAAATTCAGTTATTAATTTAATAACAAATTCTGGATTTTTTTTTAATTGGCCAGGAAGGGACATTAGGGTTCACTTGTTAGACTTTCTGGTATGTATATATATATATATATATATATATATATATATATATATATATATATATATATATATATATATATATATATATATATATATATATATATATATATATATATGTATATATATATATATATATATATATATATATATATATATATATATATATATATGTATATATATATATATATATATATATATATATATATATATATATATATATATACATTTTTTTTTTGTGATGTAACGCAACTATAGGGATGGTTTATTTGACTCGGCTTTGCTCTATGCATCATTTTAAGCAATTAAAATGCTATTGTTATGTCATCTATTGAGGAAATCCTTTGTAGTCGGAATAGAAATTTAATTTTCTGCCGATGTTTTCGATGGGACTGAATGTATCGTTCATTATTCTCAGTCTCGGGTCAAAAGTCACTGTGCATCCATTTGTTACACGACGTGTATGAAAATATAAACCGTTCACTTTTTTAATATTAAGCGGTGAAAGGGGTCGTCCTTTGGTGGGTCTTCTTCGATTTTTGACAGATTTATTGCGCGACTATTTTTCATTAAAAATCAACATCTCTCTCTCTCTCTCTCATCAATTGTGATTGCGTTTTATGTTGAAAAATAAATAAAATTTAATTGCATATGTACTTCGTGCGAATTCTGAATTCGACGATTTTGTACGTCGTGCATGATATTGAGAATAATGAAGCCCTTTCGACAGATTTTCTTAAATTTTCAACGAGATGAAAGTCTCACGCGAGGCAAGTTCTCGTCGGTCACGTCTGTTCTGAACATCTCAAGTTTTGACATTTTTACATGCATTTACGACTGAGATAATTATAGTTTTTATAGCTTGTAATAATGTAAAAGCGATAATATTAAAAACCGAGAAATTCAATGACACAGGCAAAGTTAATAATATGTAGATATGTTATGAAGTTGGGAAAATTCTCTTTTTTTTGTATATACATAACTTCCATACATTAATATATGATATTAAGCGGTCTCTGTGACGAGACATAATGTTAAATGACAGAAAACGCAAATATCGGAAGGCAAAGATCGAAAATCGAAAGATCTTAAGTCGAAAGATCAAAAAAAAATGGTGCATGGTAAACGGTACATACTCATGTACATACTCACCTTGAATTTGCCTCAATTATCTGGTCACCTTTTTATTTATCCCATATTAATTGTATTGAGAAAGTTCAACTTAAATTTATTAAATCCTTACGCTACCTTTTTCCTACCTATACCCATTCTACTGTTTCCGACATTTTAAAAATCCTTTCTTTTAACAATCTTTCTGTCAGGCGACGACATTCTGATGCTATATTCTTCTTTAAGCTCATAAATGGTTTCCTTGATTGTTCTGATTTACTGAATAAGGTTAATTTCAGAATCCCAGTTCCACACTCTAGACGCGTTGCACTCTTTTCACTTGATCCTTTCAATACTAATTCCCAAAAATATTTTTATCTGCAGCGCGTTTATCGTATGTTTAACGGAGAGCTGAATGAGGTTGATCTGTTTGGTATTTCCCTACATCAATTCAGGTCTAACATCAAGAGAATCTTGACCGATTGATTCATTTTTTCTCCTATTCTATTTTTCCAATATTTCCATTATTTTTATACTTTAGTTTAGTTATGTAATGTGCTATTTAATCATATTATAGCTTTCATTCTTTTCCTTTTCATTTGTTTATTTTGTATTTACCTTTTTCATTTGTTTTTTTATATTTGTAAATTTCAATTTCTTCTTATATTCTATTTTATAACCTTTTCCAAATATTTTAATACTATAGTTTAATTATGCAATGTACTACATATTTTGTCATGCCTTTATTCTTTACTTTTTAATTTGTTTTCCTTATATTTATCTTTTTCATTTTTGTAAAAATCTATTATTGGACTCGGATGTTACATATATTATTTATTTACTTTTTGTTTTTTTTATACCTATCTCTGTACATCCTGTCTGTTGATTTTTCAATTAATAAAATAAAAATAAAATAAAATAAAAATACTCACTTAATTTGCACGAGCAGGATACAACAGGAATAAGAGGAACAGGCTTTTCCTCCCGTATTTATGTACGCGCGCAGAATATGGGAGGAAATGCATGTTCCTCTTGTTCCTGTTGTATCCTGCTCGCGCAAATTAAGTGAGTATGTACGTGAGTATGTACCGTTTACCATGCACTATTTTTTTTTTGATCTTTCGACTTTAGATCTTTCGATTTTCGATCTTTGCCTTCCGATATTTGTGTTTTCTGTCATTTAACATTCTGTCTCGTCACCTTGACCCAATATTTAGATTCTTGCAATCAAACTTGAAACATTTATAGAATTTACAACACTCGATTTAAATCATTGTTTTTTAAATCTAGTGATTGGTGTATAATGCTTTTGAACAAAGTGGTCACGGGTTCAAATCCCACCAGTTGCTGCTGCCAGACCTTGGATTTGTGACTCCAGGTCGATCGTTTTCTATCAGAGTTTGCCAATTTCTTTGATTTTCATTGAAACGGTTTCAACAAATTGACAACCTTACCCATTTTTCTCCCAAAATTTTGAATTTCCATCGTCTCGAATTGTATAAAATGCTTCAAGTTTGACCATAAATGTCTCTGTGGATGTTAATTGATGTTTGCATTTGTCTTGTATAATATTTACAATACTTTGTACAATGTTTAACCATAAATATCGTGTTTAATGTAAAATATACATATGTATATGAGTACATATGTAGCTGTAAAACAAATAAATGTAATGCTACTGGAAATAAATAAATGTGGATCACTCTGTAGTGCCACTGCGGTATAATAAATAATATTAATATTAAAATAACAAGATACATTTTCAAAGGTTGCAAATAACATATTATAATACATATGTATATAATATGTTGTTGCAATTATTCATATATATATAGTATAGTAAATAAATTATTATTAGCATACGTACATATGTACGTCATAATAACAATTGAATCAAAAGACAGAAAGTAATCATTATATACATATAATGTAGTATTGTCAAAATCTTTCTACAATACGTGAAGTCTAATCCAAATCCTGTATAATCTGGATCTGTCCGATCGTCGATGCTTTTAAGCTGGAAGGCTGGAAAATCCGAAAATCTGTAAAAGTTACAAATTTTTATAAACGCTCATTTCTTTTAACCTAAATATTGATAAGTCTCCGCTCCTATAAGTACAAAACAAGATTTTTTAGTGCCCAGTGTAATCATTCTCAGGATGAGAGCGGCCTCTTTACGTTATCGTATCTTTGTATCGTGAAATTGTATCAATTTCCATTCATCACTGTACATACATATATTCAATGGATGGAATTGCTACATCGACTACCCTAAATTGTTTTTCAATTGAGTAATTGAATATTCAAATTATTTATTTTCATTATTATTATTATATTTATTTTATCGTTTGTACTGTCTGTTAAACGGACTATTCCGCAAAAAGCGACCTCGTGCAAGTCACTAAAATCTCAACCGCGGAACATCGGCAATCGAGGTTTCGCTAGTACTATATTTCGCGTGATTGATGGAGTTTTTAGGTACCAGCTGTTCCGTTTAGAGATTTTAGTGACTAGCGCGAGATTGTTTTTTGCGGAATAATCACCGAACCGTAATATCTACATATATGTATATGTATACATATATATTGTTTATATGTGGATGATAGGGATTGCACTATTCTCCGTATTGTCTCGATTAAAAAATATTATTATTATGATTAATATCACTGTTCGACACGAAAAATGGTTCAGAGACGAGATATGACTTTTCTTATAAACCTATGCTCAGTAAACACGAATCTGGTAATAAAAAAATGTTGATTGGCTTGAGATTCGGAGATATGTGTTTTTTAAATCGCGCGATTTTTCTATATCTTGTTCGATCGAATTTTCAAAACCTGTCGATTTTCTGGTCAAAACGAATCTACAGTCGGGTATTTTATCTTTCATTTGTAGTACTTTTCAGCTTTCAAATCTCTCTAAGTAAT